>NC_143398.1:52398608-53032536 GCF_052110815.1 Crocodylus siamensis | reverse complement strand
GTCTGTGTACTGCAGCCTGGAGCTCCTCTATCTGATGCCCCAGAGACTCCAAAGTGGAGCAGACCTCACAAAGCGAGGTGGCCATGCTCCTTGATCCTCAGGATGCAGCATGTGCCCATCCTCATTGTGCTGCTGGTAGTCTGGCTGGTAGTTGGGCTACTGATGGGACTACCTTCCCTGTAGCTCCCTGGCAGGGCCACAGGCCCTCCCTCTCACCCTCCTATGCAAACTCCCATGCTAAACTCATGTGCTGGGCCCAGAAGCATGCCTGTTAGTGCATCATGTTCACAAGGCTCTGGTCGTGTGACTCCCTGGGGGTTGGGTAAAGTAGGAGTGGGGGCAGGGGGGTGTCCCTTGTCAGCTCCCACTCAGCTGCCCTGCAGCTATCTGGGTTGGGGTCCCTCCCTTCCTGCCATGGGCCCCACCTACCTCTGGCTGCACTGGGGATCCTGGTTGGGGTCCTCCTGGGGGTCCCTGGGCTTAACAGGGGCACAACAGGCTTCCACCCGTGCATCTCTTGCTGGAGCTGGGGACGGACTCACATACTATAAACTATTTAAACAATGTGCAATATATATTTCTTTTTCTGATGAGAAGGTCAGAACCAAGCTCAACTCCACCATGTCAGCCAACCTGACTGTAAACTAATGTTATACAAATGTATAAGAACTTGGGACTAGATCCAAAATAGGAATTATAGGTCAGAACCCATCTTACTTATTGGACAGCTAATCTCACACTGAGACCCAATTGCAATTAATAAACTGTTCTTTGGGAATCATTGGGATATTTTGGAACCTGGCTGTTTAGGAGACCTCTTCTTTCCTGATAGGAAACTGTGACAATTATAATCAATGGTAACTTTCCAGGTGCCGCCCCTTGATTTATAAAGAAGGTGCTCTCATAGTTATTCTCTATTTTTTTTTCTTGATTTTTGAAATTTACCTGCACACATCTTCTGGTCCAAAATCATTCTAAACTTATCTGACTTTCAGGGTATGGAATAAATATTGTTTATTTCTCCAGGGGTTAGGAAGAGGCCCATTGAGGGGTTTACTCCTCAGTAAAAAGGAATATTTTTCATTTTAATTTCTTATTTCCTGATTGGGAATAACTAGTTTTAGTGATGAAGAAGCATTATTCATTGTACTGTTTTTACTATTGTACTTCATATGTCTAAGGTAATTTGAGGTACTTTTAAATAGGGTTAGGTTTTTCTCTAAATCAGAAGGCATCAAATAAGGACAAAATGATAATTTTGTCTCATTTTAAGGGAGAAAAAGCTGAAATGGTCTTTGCTGTGAGTCTGTGTTTATTAGCATCATCATCAAAAAGACCATATAAACCCCTTGGAAAAGCTGCATTTAAGAAGATTTGGTTTTTCTAAGAAAGATACGTTAGCTAAATGAAATAGTGCAACTGCATGATTGATTTGGCTATTGGTTAGCAGTCTAACTTCTAAAAACACAGGGGTTTGGTTTGGTTTTGGTTTATGGTTAGATACATACAAAATAACGTGGTTTTGAGTCTAATGAAAAGTGAATTATTTTTGCACTCAGACTTGAAAGACATGCTGATTTTTGTGAATAAAATATCATTACATTTCACTATAAAATTACCATGACAATTAAAGTCAGCTGTGAAACACCAGTTCAGGAGTAACTCTTCTCATTTGAAAATAATATCATTAGTCTTTGTCATGCAGAGAAATGTAATTAATGTAAATTTAATTTGTATATTCCCTGCTTCATTTCTTTTCTTTAATCTTGTAATCACTTGAAATAATTTTTCAAAAAAGGTGACCTTAATAAGTGATTAACATTTTTGTTAAACACAACATAACAATGGTTAATTTATTTGTATTGTTGTCAACGTAAGCAAACAAGCACTGGGAAGTAGTGTTCTGAGAAATGGTAATTCAGTAGATAATAGCAACATGTATATTCTACCCATTGGAAAATAATCAGATAAGTACAAACACATGCAAAAATATGTTAGTGAAATAAGTCATAAAAGTAAATATACCTCCAGTATTAGTTAATAAATGCTAACCAGTGGCTAGCAATTATATTGCTCCATGCTATCTCATTGGTATTGTTACACATTAACTTTAATACGTGTAAAGGGATCTTAAAACAGGAGTGTCCACACATTAGGCTAGGACAATACAAGCTAAGGGTCCTCTGACTGTCTCAGAGTTAATCCTCTTCCAGTGTGGAATATCTCTAAATGAACTCTGGGCAGTTTATGTTGCAGTCATGTCAGACTGCTCCACAAGCCTAAAAGCAATTGGAAGCAGGCCTCCAGCATCCCAGGAGGCACAAGTCAAAGACATTCCCAGGTGGGTGCTCTATCATTCCATAGAGAGACAGCGGACAGCCGGGGGTGTCCTAAAGATAAGAATCCCTCACCTCCACTACCCTCCTCTCCATTTCCATTTTGGCTTCCCCCTTTGCCCCCTGGAGCTCTCCCCTATATCCCCCTCTGCCCCCAGGGCTCCCCCTGCCTCTTTGAGCTCTCCTCCTTCCCCCTCTTAGGGCTCACCTCCACCTCCCTATTGCCCTATACTATGAGCACTGTCCCAAGAGAGCAAGCAGGGAAGGGGAATTCACCCACCAGCTGCTGCTGCTGCTGCTGCTGCTCCTGCCAATGCCAGTGCCACTACCACTGTCAAGCCACTGCTGCTGTCTGGACTGGCAAGGGAAGCAGGGACACAGCCTGGGCAGTCACAAGCTGGTAGGGTTCCAATGGGGGCCGCCCAAACTGCCCCAGGGAGCCGGTGAGTGGGCAAGCACAGAGCCAATTTGGCTCCTAGCTATGCCCCTGCTCACCTCTAAAGGCAGGTCAGAGCAGTGCACAGTTCAGGGGGTATGAGCCCCTAACATACAACTGCTCAAAGCACATGCTAACTTTAACACCAACTAATATTCCTTAAAGGTTTTTTTTTTTTTTTATTTGTGGATTATCCACAAACAGATCATGATTCTTCTCAAATGTGCTCATTATTCATGGAATGATTTTGCTTAGCTTGGTCATAATAGATTCACTGGTCAATGTTTTGTATTGAAAACTCAAATGACACAATTCTGTTATCTTTTGTGTAAGTGAAACCCCTTTGAAGCCAATGAAAGTTGAATTCATGTAATTAAGAGCAGAACGAAACCAAAGCTGTTAAGCTTGGCCATATGGAAACCAAACCATGATATGTCTGTTCGCTGACTATGGAAGAACATGTTTAAATTCAACTCTCATGTAAAAACTCATTTTGCAAATAGTCCTTCCAAAAACCTCATTTGCTTTAGTAATTGGAAGGAAGGACAAGCAAACCAAAGCAAGAGGACAGACTAAGAGAGTTCATTTAAAAATGAATATTCATGGTAACTCTTTGCCCAGCTGTAAAAAGCAATGGTAGCCATGATGACTATTTAAACTATATTTTGAGCAAATATTAATTGACAGTTTTCTGGACTTTTTGCAAGAAGACAAACTATTACACTAGTGAGATTTTTTTTTGAACAAGCATTTCATAATTCAGTTGTGATTTATCATGTGATGCCTGCCCTTGATTGTCAAGTAAAGAAGAAAGTTAAACACTTTATGAACACAGTTTGAGCTTTCAAATAACCTATGTTGAAGTTATCAATGAACTAAGATTATCTAGCATACCTGTTGAAGTGAAAAGCTGTTACACCTGTCTGGGAATAGCAGAGCCCAGATAGGGAACCTTTTGGGCCAGGAAGAACCTGCAGAGAAAAGATGGGCTGTACCCAAACCAGAATGAAACCAGCATGGCTTTTGAAATCAGCTGGCAGGAAATCCAGAGAGGTTTTTGTAAAGGGAAACCCTACCTCACAAATCTTCCAGATGTATCTAGTTGGTATAACATATTTTGACTTTCAAAAAGCTTTCAACAAGGTCTAAACATCACTTTTCAGGATGGAGAAGGTCTCTGCTGGGCCCAATTTTGTTCAGCATTTTCATCAATGATCTGGAAAAAGTGGTGCACTGTGAAATCTCTAGATAGTAGCAAATAATTCCAGGTAATCAAATCCCAAACTGATGAAGAGGAGTTGCAGAAAGATCTCGCTGTACTAAGTGAGTAGGCAAAAAAAATGGCAGATGACTTCCAATGTTCACAAGTGCAAGGTAGTGCACATGGGGGGAAAATAACTTCAACAATACATGAAGACTGCTGTTACAACTCAGGAAAAAAACCTGTACCAAAGCCTGAAGGTTATCTTAAAAACATGATAAAAGCTCTTAAAATGAGAGCAGTCATTGGTTAAGGGGTGTCCATAAGTATCCTCTAAATGTTTCAAATTACACCACTTCAGCAGAGTTTGTCTTTGATTCATGCCTGATATGCCTATTTTGCCCAGGTCATTCCGGGGTATTTTAAGCGTGCTCTGGGGCAATAAAATGTCGTCCTCTCACTTCTCCAGCACCCTAACCTGGAGAAGCTACTCCACATCTATCCTTTCCAGCCCTTCCCACTCCTCTGCTCCACAGGCAAACCTGCAAACCTTCTGAACTCTACTGCTGAGGGGTCCTGGTGCTGTCTGCAAGCCAACACCCCCTCGTACTCCTAGGGATGTGATCCTGATTAGTCTGAGTACCCAGGCATTTTCAGTTTGCTGCTGGGCTCTGAGCACCTGGTATAATGCATTGCTTTGTAGCTTACTTGCTTTGAGCGCCCATGTTGAGCTCACCTCTTCAGGTTGCTGCTTCTTTTAGCACCTCTGTGCAAACGGCAGCAGCTGCTACCTATTTGCTATCTATCTCCCTGGAGATGAGCCAGAGGATCATGGAAAGCAACAAGCAATCTGGAAACTGGGCCCATGCAGAGGTGGTGGCCCTCATTGCTATTTGGAGTGAGGAGAAAGTACTCACTAAAACTGCCAGGGTTTCAAAAGGCAGCAGGCAACACCAGGCAATCTACCAATGCATTGCAACACATTTCCACTGATTACATTATACAGGTAATCTGTGCCAAATTGGAATCATTGTAGACAGTTCTCTAAAATTGCCAGCTAAATGTACAGTGGTGACCAAAAAAAGCCAATACAGTTCTGGGTATCATTAAGAAGGGAATTGGAAACAAAATGAAGAATATCATCATGACATTCTATAAATCCATAGTGCACCCATAACTTGAATAGCAGGTGCATCTACATGTGATATGATTGCTCTGGGGCAGTTTGTGCTGGAGTTTGTTGCTTCCAGGTATAGCATTTACAAGTGTGCCCAGGACCACAGCTCATTGAGATGGGGTGGCACAGTCTCAGCTGGCAGGAAACCCAGGGGTCAGCCTGCAGCCCAGAGCTGCTCCAGCCTGGCTCAGTGTGCTGAGAAGGGGCTGTCTGGGGCATGAGGGTGCTCCAGTGCTGGTTAGCCAGCAGGTAGCGTCACACTATAACATCCTTGTGCCCCAGCCAGTCCTGGAAACAGTCTACATGTGCCTTGTGGCAGAGTAAATAACTCCGCCATAGGATAGTACTTGTGTTGGGCAGTACAATCCTATGGTGGAGTTAATTAATTTACTTTGGTTGAATAGGGGTGCATGTGTAACACTTTACTGTGTTGTTAATTAGTCAACTCCACAGTAAAGCACTTCATGTAGATGTATCCACTGTGTATAGTTCTGGTCTCCACATCTCAAAAGGTAGAATTGGAAAAGATTGGAAAAGGTACAGAGAATGGCAACCAAAATGATAAGGGTATGAAGCAGTTGCCATACCAGGAAAGACTAAAAGAGCTAGGAAAGGAGGAGGTTTGGAAAGGAGAAGGTTGGGGGGGTGGGGAGGGGTATGATAGAGGTCTATAAAATTATGAAGGGTGTGGATAAAGTGGAAAGAGAACTTTTATTCACCAAGTCTTGGAATACTAGAGGTAGGGGTAGGAGACAGATTTAAAACTAACAAGAGAAAGTATTTTTTATGCAGTGCATAGTTAACTTCTGGAATTCAGTGCCACAGGACATGGTAGTTACAGATAATATAGCCACATTCAAAATGGGACTAGACAAATTCATGAATGAGAGCTGTATTAATGGCTGTTTAGGAAATGTTTCCTCTGGTGTCTAAACCAATAATGGTGGATGCTAGGGAGGATATTGAACAGGGGATGGATCCCTTTAGATATCTTCAATTCAATACTCTCCCACTCAAGCATCCACTCCTGCCACTGTTGGACCCAGAATACTGAGCTAGATGGACCCTTGCTCTGACCCAGTATGGAACTTAGGTTTCTATGATCTTATTAAAATTCTGATGAACCAATTGTTAAATCTTGTGATATCCAGTCATACCCTACATATAACATGCTAGTAAAAGCTGAATTATTAACAGGTCAGGTCATAATAACAAATTTAAACCTGTTCTTCCCCACAATTCACAATCTAGATGACTCACATGTATTATAGGATTCTTATCAAAGTTTTTAATAATACATTTTAGTAATGCTATGTCAACATGTTTTATCTTGTTCAGCTATGATTCTCTAAAAATACTGGGTCCAGCAATAGTGATAGATTGGTCCTTTACATGACAGTTTCCTTTGAATGTATGTGAATGTGAGAGAAAATGCACACTAAAATAATTGCAATTGTTTCAGTATCTGGGAGAGGGTCATACGTAAACTTATTTGTACCTCAGGCCAACAGATTTCAGTATGTTGTATCTACCACAAAAGAATATAAGGTATGTCAGGTAGCCCCCGAGTGCATGCTCCTCCCCTTCAAAATGCCATTTTGTAATCCAGTAAAATTATCTGTTTATCACACTGTCTCTAGTACATATTTGTTAATGAGAAAAACTGATACTTAAAGACAATATCGTGCTCACTCTGCTCAGAAGACAAGTGTTGGAATTGCAGGACCAGGGTGTACAGAATCACATAGGTGTTTGCACAGTACATAAAAGTGATCTCAGCATCTCACTTTCTCTCATAATCAGGGATCTGGGGTTTTCATTTCTCCCAGAAAAAGAGAAAAAAATACAGATTTTTTTTTTAACCACGAAAAACATGGATTTTTAATTTTAATGGAGAAACATGCAGATTTTCCACTTTTTTGCAAAAAGCTCTCTGCAGACTGGCAGAGTTTCAGCCTGCAAGGGGCTGGGGAGAGCACGAGAAGGATGTTCAAGCAGGGAGCATCATGTGGAAGTGCGCACATACACATGCATATGACCTCCAGGCAGCCTGGAGAGCAGCTCCCACAGGTAAGTCTGGCAGGGGAGGAGTGGGGCTTGAGGACTCCATAGGTAGTGAGGAGGGAGTGAGTTGGGCAGGGCTGGGGCTAGGAGAGGGGTATGGTGGGCATGTGCCCCTGAGATCTGTGCATAGGCTGGGGGTGGGGGTGGGCTGCCATCTGTTGGCTTGGGCTCCCTGCCTGCTATCCACTCCTGGGGCCTCCACGGTCCAGCAGGTGGGACCCGACAGGGCAGATCAGTGGGGAGGCTCCTTGCTGCTGCAAGTCCTGCACCACCCTGCAAGGCAACCCTTGCCTACCCAGCAGCAGTGGGGACAGTGGCATGGAGTTGTGCCCCTGCTGCTGCCAGGTGGGCAGGGCACTTCACCAAGGCAGCACAGAGCTTTCAGTGGCAGCACCGAGTTTTTCCACCAAGCCCTGCTCTGCCCTCCCATGCTGGCCACCCACTGGGCTGTGGAGGTCCTGTAGGGAGGACAGCAGGGTATGGACCCCAACCCCACAGTGGGCAGCCTGCACCTACCGATCCCATGGGTCCTTGTTCCACTCTGCCATAGCCATTACCTCTCATGCATGGCAGCTGGGGCTTGGGTGCTACTGCGGGGGATGGCAGCTGAGGACCTGGGTCCCTGGCACCATAGGCCTGACAGCTGGGGACCCCTCTGGCAGGGCTAGGGGCATGGGAGTGTTGGTGACACTGGGCATAACCCTGGGTAACTCAGAGGGATGGAAGACCACGAGTGTCAAGGAAGTCCTTCTGCTCCAGGCTCAGAAGAGCCAAAGCCCCCCCTTGCCCAACCTTTGCAGCCCTTTCTCTGGCGCCTGCAAATCTCCTGTCCTTCTGGAAAGCAGGCGAGCTAAAACTGTTATCTGTGGAATGCAAGGGCACCGCTCGGAGAGAGAGAGGAGGAGGAAAAGGGAAGAAAGAGGGGGGCCAGCGGGTGGAAAATCACTGACAGTGAAACTGACCGGGGTATAAAGATCTCGCTGTTGCAGGGTTAGGTGTGCAGGATTTGAGACAATACAGTCTCCCTGTGCCTTTTACTTGAGCTCAAATAAACTCTGTCTGCTTCTCCCCCAGTGTGTTTATTTGGCGCGACGCACACAGGGCAACGAACCCAATTGTTGCCTCCCTTGGGCACCTTGTGCCGGCAACAGTTTTGGCACCCAACGTGGGGCTCGAGGCTAACATTTTGCCTTGCCCAGATCCCTCCTGGGGTCGATGACTTGCAGCAACAACCAATGCCCAGCGCGCACCAGTGGTTTCATTGGGGGCCTCAGCAGAGACGTGGTTTGATCGACCCCAGAGGGCACAACGGTGCAACGCGCTCTAATAGTGGAGAAGCGATTGTGGGCGACGGTGTGAAACCGGTCCCTCGGATAAGGTAGGATAAGCTCAGAGCATTGTCTGTTAAGACCTGGGGACTCCCAGTGTCTCCCTGTAGGACCTGGGGACGCCCAGTGTCTCCCTAGAGTATGGGCAGGGACAGAGTACGGTTGGCAGGGCATGGTGTACACCCATAGAATGCATTCTGACTAATTGGAAACTGTTTAAGTCAGATCTAATCACTAAAAATGATCTTAAAAGGTTCTGTACAGTGAAATGGCCTCAATATCAACTGGAGGATCAGGAAAGGTGGCCTCCGGAAGGGTCAATTAACTACAATACAATCCTCCAATTACTCCTGTTTTGTCAGCGGATGGGTAAGTGGAATGAACATTTGTATGCACAATTGTTTATGGCTTTATGGAACAAGACAGATATTTTGCAGAAGTGTAATTTGACTCCGACAGGATCAGTAGTTGTTAGTGCTGAGTCTCAGCATTCCCCGCCCCCATTACTGTAATGCCAGAGTCGGCGTCCCCTTCAGCTTTAACACCTCCACCATATAAAGGTCAGATGCCCCCAGTCCCAGAGATTCCTCCCGCAGTGGGATTTTATCCTTTACCTACTGAAACTGTAATAGCTCAGCCTGGGGCAGATGGGCGTGCAGCCCAGACCATGCAAGTATACACCCATGTACCTTTTAACCCGGTGGACCTAGCACCTTTTAAAGCACAGGCTGGAGAATTTTCAACTAGCCCGAGTAAGTTTATCTCTGTCTTTGAGGGATGTTTAGCTAGTCACAAGCCTGACTGGGATGATTGTAATATCCTTATGCGAACCTTATTATCTGAAGTAGAGCGGAATCAAGTTATTTCCAAAGCCAGGGAGGAAGCACAGCGGAGGCATGAAAGGGATCCTGTCAATGTTCCTGTTCCGGCAGATGTGGTTCCCCTAGCAGACCCTAGATGGAACCCTAACAATCCTGTGAATCATACCTGTCTTACCTCTTACAAAGAACTGCTTATTCATGGGCTCAGGCACTCGGCTGTCCGACATAATAATTGGGCAAAGCCGTATGAAATAGTATAGGAGCTGAAGGAAAGTCCCGTTGCATTCCTACAGCGCATCCAAGACGCCATTCAGCAAAATACCAGTGCAGACCCTGATGATCAGGCGATGGAGGCAATTATAAAGGGTATTTTTACCAGCCGTGCAGCCCCTGATATAAAGAGGAAGTTACAAAAGAAGGAAGACTTAATGGGTATGTCTGTAGCACAAATCCTGGAAACTGCAAACAGGGCGTATACTCTCAGAGAAGGAGAAAAGGACAAGAGACAAGTTAGAATGCTAGTAGCAGCAGTACAGGCCGGAGTCAGAGAAAGGCCACAAGAAGGTGGGAGAGGCAGAGGTATAAGGGGTCGTGGGCACGGGCTCCCTGGCCCACAAGAAAGACGCCTGGGACGGAACCAGTGTGCCTTATGGCGGCGAGAGGGACACTGAAAGAATGAATGCCCAGAGAAAGGGAGAGACTGTACTCCTGTAATGACAGCTGAAGGACAGGAGTAGGGGTGTCAGGGGAAACGGACCACCCCACCCCCGGAACCCCGAGTAAAAATGCGGGTGGGGAATTCAGAAATTGATTTTTTTGATAGACTCCGGGGCAGCACGGACTGCTGTAAATCAACCTCTTCAACTTCCCGTAGTGGACTCTCTCACTGTGGTGAGTGCCACGGGAAAAAAGACTCAGTGCCCAGTGTATGCTCCTGCAGAATGTGCTCTGGGAGACCGGGCTCTTTCTCACAAATTGGTCTACCTTCCAGATTGCCCAACACCCCTACTAGGACAAGACCTGCTTTGTCGATTAGGTGCATCACTGCATTTTACCCAGGATGAAATAACCCTCACATTGCCCCCTGAAAATGCATGGATAATGACCCTCACGGTTGAACCCTCAGCCATGAACGCTCCCCAGGAGTGGAACCAGTGGGAAGACCAGGTATACCCTTTGGTATGGGCAGAGGGGGTCCCTGGAAAGGCTACACCTCAAACCCCCATTAATATCCAACTCCTGCCAGGAAAAGGTCCAGTACAAATCAAGCAGTACCCAATCAAAAGGGAAGCCAGAGAGAGACTGCAGGAGACTATAGACCGTTTCCTAAAGTACGGCATACTGCAAGAGTGTCAGTCAGCCTGGAACACTCCTATCTTGCCAGTACTGAAGCCTGAAGGCACATATTGACTGGTGCAGGACCTAAGGGCGGTTGACGAATGGGTTAAAACTATTCATCCCCTCGTCCCAAACCCGTATACCTTGCTGGCCTCCGTAGGGGGGCAGTATACTCATTTCTCAGTTCTTGATTTGAAAGACGCTTTCTTTACGATTCCAGTTGACCCCCGCCTCTCAGGAGATATTCTCTTTTGAATGGGAGGACAGAAAAAGGGTTAAGAAACAACTTTGTTGGACAGTATTAGCCCAGGGATTTAAGAACTCTCTTACCCTTTTCAGCCAGTCCTTAGCTAAAGACTTGGAGGAGTGGAATAATGAACATGAAGTTCTCTTGTTACAATATGTGGATGATTTATTAATTGCTGCCATAGATTTAAACTCTTGCCTTAACACCACGGTAAGCCTCCTAAACTTTATTGGACTTCGAGGATATCGAGTGGCTTGAAATAAAGCTCAAATTGCTCTCCCCGAAGTACGATACCTGGGATTTCACATAAGACAGGGGGAGCGCCAGCTTTCAAGCGAGCGAAAGGAGGCTATATGCCAGGTTCCCATCCCAAGCAACCGTAAGCGGCTCAGGGCGTTTCTTGGCATGGCAGGTTTTTGCAGAATATGGATCCCTGAATTTGGACTATGGGCAAAACCACTATATGACTGTGTGAAAGGGGCAGACCATGACCCCTTTTATTGGACTCCAGAAGCCGACAAGGCATTTAAGATACTAAAAAGGAAACTAATGGAAGCCCTGCCCTGGGGTTACCAGACCTTTCTAAACCTTTCCAATTGTATATGCATGAACGAAAAGGGATGGCTCTGGGAGTGCTTACTCAATTGTTGGGGACGTGGAAACGTCCCGTTGCTTATTTCTCCAAACAGCTTGATCCAGTTGCCAAGGGATGGCCAGCGTGTTTACGAGCAGTTGCGGCAACTGCCCTAATACTTGAGGAAGCTGAAAAGTTAACGCTGGGAGGAGTCGTGCAGGTGTATACCCCACATATGGTCCAGGCTCTGCTAGACACAAAGGGGGGTCTCTGGCTCACCCAGGCTCAAGTGGCTCGGTACCAAGCTAAGCTGTTGGTGAACCCTGAAGTGACTCTGCAAACATGCCCCTCCCTCAACCCAGCTACTCTCTTACCTGAAACGGAAGAACAAGAGCATGATTGTTTAGACATCATAGATGCACAGTACCCCAGCCGTGCAGACCTACAGGATCAGCCACTTCTGAATGCTGATTGTGAGTGGTACACTGATGGCAGTAGCATTGTTGTAGAAGGGCAAAGGAGGGCAGGTTATGCTGGTGTGACCCTCTATGACATTGTTGAGGCCAAGGGTTTGCCCGCCGGAACATCTGCTCGACTTGCTGAACTGGTGGCCCTGACCCGGGCGCTAGAACTGTCAAAAGGGAAACGAGTCAACATCTATACCGACTCTAGGTATGCTTTTGGAATACTGCATGCCCATGCTGGCCTATGGAAACAAAGGGGACTGCTGACAGCCCAAGGCTCCCCAGTGAAGTATGGACCCCAAATTCTCCAACTCCTGGAAGCTGTTCAACTTCCCTCGGAAGTGGCAGTAATGCACTGTAAGGCACATCAGAAAGAGGATCAAGACGTAGCCAGGGGTAATGCCCGGGCAGACAGAGAAGCTAAAATTGCTGCCACCCTGAGGACGCCAAGACCTGCTGACATCCCTATGCATGTTCTCATTCCATCAGTGGGGGAGCTCCCGGATCCCCAGTACTCATATGAAGAAAAAGAACTAGCCGATAAGCTTGGTCTCCAAGAAAAGAAGGGATCGGTCTGCTCCACGGATGGGAGGATCCTCCTACCAAAGAGCCTGACCCAGCTGGTGTTGCAACGGCTACATCAAACTACACACGCTGGAAAAGAAGCTCTCACTCAGTTGGTGAACAAATATTTTCTAACCTCTGGACTTCGACCTCTGGCCTCCCAGATACAGGCCAGCTGTTCGATTTGTCAAAAGAATAACCCTCGACCCAGTCTCTCAGCACCTCCAGCCACTTTGGAACCTACTCCAGGCCCCAGACTGGTTTGGCAAATAGACTTTACTGAGTTCCCCCGAACTCAAGGATTTAAGTATCTCCTTGTTATAGTAGATCGATTCAGCAGATGGCCCGAAGCCTTTCCATGTCTCAATTGTACAGCCAAGACTGTAGCTCTAAAATTCGTCTGGGAAGTTATTCCCCGCTTCAGACTTCCCCAGTGGATGGAATCTGACAACGGAACACATTTCACTTCAAAGATCATCCAAAACATCTCAGATGCCTTACAGATCCCCTGGAAACTCCATACTGCATGGCGACCACAAGCTAATGGTGTAGTAGAATGTACAAATCAGACCCTCAAGCGTCATCTATCAAAGATCTGCCAGGAGGTCTCTCTGCGATGGCCCGATGCTTTGCCCCTTGCTTTGCTTCGTATCCGTGCCCTCCCCAAGGGAAGATTGGGGCTTAGCCCCTTTGAAATTATGTTTGGAAGGGCATGGCCTATGAACGGGACGCCGGTTCTAGCAGGGGAGTGGGAAATAGGATGTAATATTTTGTCATGGTATATGTGCTCTCTGTCTGCTGTTCTTTCTTCTCTCCATAGGTACACTAAAGACTTGCAGCCTCTTCTGCTGGATGCTCCAGTCCACTCATTACAGCCAGAGATTCCGTGCTCGTTCGTATCTGGAAGGATGAGCCCCTCCAAGAGAAGTGGAAAGGACCTCACCCTGTCCTACTAGTTTCCCACACAGCGGCAAAGGTCGATGGACACAAGAACTGGATTCATCACGAGACAGACTTGGCATGATCTTTCTCCTGGCGTACGGAGTGGGCTGGTTAGCCAAGCTATATCGTCAACTTTCTACGTTCCTTACAAAATTTGCTAATGACACTTTAGCTATTGAAAAGAGCCTTAACTCTGAGATTTATCAACTTCGTTTATTATCTCTTCAAAACCGTCAGGCCCTAGATTATGTTTTAGCTTCTCAGGGCAGGGCATGTGCTCTAATTGGGAACGAATGTTGTACTTATGTCCCAGAAAATTCCCAAGGTATTAACAAACACATTTTAGCTGAACAAGCTTTTGAGCTGTGGAAAAGTCAGGAATGTGAACCCACTGTCTTTGATTCTCTCTGGAGCTGGTTGCCCAACCTCGGAGGCCTAGGAGCGGGCATCCTTCACCTCCTGATCACCAGTGTTATGTTGTGTTTAATTACTCTCCTCTTATTTGCGTGCTGTAACGCCCTCCTGCACAAAGTCTGTGCATCCCTCTCCCCGAGCGCCTCATTATACCCTTGCATTGCCTCAAACACTCAAGTACTTTTTGTCTTCAGAATATGAGAAAACTCAGCCAAAACTTTGTTGAGTATTCTCAAAGGGGGGAGCTGTTGGTGACACTGGGCATAACCCTGGGTAACTCAGAGGGATGGAAGACCACGAGTGTCGAGGAAGTCCTTCTGCTCCAGGCTCAGAAGAGCCAAAGCCCCCCCTTGCCCAACCTTTGCAGCCCTTTCTCTGGCGCCTGCAAATCTCCTGTCCTTCTGGAAAACAGGCGAGCTAAAACTGTTATCTGTGGAATGCAAGGGCACCGCTCGGAGAGAGAGAGGAGGAGGAAAAGGGAAGAAAGAGGGGGGCCAGTGGGTGGAAAATCACTGACAGTGAAACTGACCAGGGTATAAAGATCTCACTGTTGCAGGGTTAGGTGTGCAGGATTTGAGACAATACAGTCTCCCTGTGCCTTTTACTTGAGCTCAAATAAACTCTGTCTGCTTCTCCCCCAGTGTGTTTATTTGGCGCGACGCACACAGGGCAACGAACCCAATTGTTGCCTCCCTCGGGCACCTTGTGCTGGCAACAGGAGGGATGTGAGTAGGGAGTGAGGGGCACTGGCAGGGCTAGAAGGGCTGTGGATGGGCTGTGAGGGGCACTAGCAGGGCTGGAGGGCTGTTGCTTGGGAATGAGGGCTTGGAAGTGAGGGGGAATGGCATGAGCAGGGCACTGAAATATGTGCTCAGCACCACAATGTGTTGGGGAGACCAGCTGCAGCTGAATCATGTCCTGGTGAGGGAAGGGGGCAGAAGGGCCTCCTATTTTCCATGATAAAAAAAACTCAAAATGAAATACCAAAATGTATATGCACTTAGAATTTATTTTATTATCATGATTATGACATTGATACGCTTCTGTGACCAGGCAGAAGTCACGACCTGTCCTGAAGTAGAAAAGGGCAAGGGAACTGTGAATGGGGAGTGCCTCACCTGCAGGTTGAGAACCCTAATAAAGCATAGGAGGCCAGGACACAGCTCTAAATGATTTTTACTGAGCGCCACAGGAGGAAGAGCAGGCAGAAGAGAAGCTCTGAGCACTGACCCACAAGTTAAAGAGATGGAGCTGGGTGAGTGGTTTTTGCCCCAGAGCAGGGAGAGCTGAGGGAACAGGAGCTCATGCAGCTGTGCAGAGGCACAGTGATTACCTGACCCCAGCTGGGTGTCAGCGGAGCTGGCAGAGCGGGATCTGGAATGACAAAACTTACCTGAATGAGATCTGGTGTAAGAACATTGCATCAGAGTTTTGCAAGGGGTTCATCTGGTGAGTGAAGCATGCTAGTCCATAGCTTAGAGGGAAGAAGAAGAAAAGGGCCAGCTAGAGAGATCTACCCCATGAAGAGGAGGAGCTCGTCCCCATAACAGGGATAGAACATGAAGCCAGAGAAGGGACTGAGTAGGCTGGCTGTGGTGCCCAACCGGAGACCCCTGAATTAGGACAGAGGTGAACTAAAGCTTTGGTGTTATTCTGGACACTGGTCAGAGAGGGAGGAAAGATAATCATGAGAGCAGGTGAAGAAGCATTCTTTTGAGACTTTGAAGGCAAGTAAGCTCAAGTATGGACTTAGAGAGAGTTTGTAAGAGTGTAAGCCCCAGTGCTGAGAAAGAAGTCTTAACGTACACAGCGTGCGATTTGCAGGCATTTCAAAGAGAGGTGTGCGAGTGCACTAAGCATGGACTAAAATTCAGAAATCACACCCCTAAACATCTGGTGTGGTAGAGGCAGGGTATGGGGATAGAAGAGCCCTGCAAACAAATGGGTGGCCAGAAGAATTGCATTAAGAAAAAGGAGTTTGCCTCCCAATATGTTCTTTTCCCTTTGGCTTTTCTTTAACATCAAAGACATGGTGGGTGAGAACCAAAGAGTTTAAGTAGGTCCTGAGTGGGAGGATTATACAAATTCCTACGAGAGCCCCAGACTTTTATGGAGAGCCTCAGACTTCCACAGCTTCCAAATTGCTTTAAAATTGTAAATATATCGATAAAACATTGTGTTCAATTGATACCTATATATATATAGTAGCATTTCTTTTTAATCTCAGATTGTGGGTCTTTTTAATCAGAGAAGTTGTGATTTTTAGACAGAGAAAACCAGGATCTCTGCTTATAATACATGTTACTAAATTTATCCCAGGAATAAAATGTGATAAATGTTATTACTGCTGACCTGCAATAATACAGTGTCTGAACTCTTACCTTGTAGGCCTGAAAGTCTCCATCATGTTTAAATCAAGACTGTTTCTAAGGCCTCCAGCAGCTGTTAATTTAATCACTTGATGAGATCTGTGGAATTTTATCTGAGATCACCGCAATTGCACATGTACATCTTGCCATCTAAGATGTTCAAGTTCTGGCATAGCAGGATGTATAGTTGTTAGGATCCGAGATAAAATTGCTCAGATGCCATTGTGCATCTTCTGGGATGTGCAGCTGGATGAAGAGACATCAGGATGTGGGCATCTGGGGATCAGGGAGCTCCCTGGTTCCCAGCTGCCCACTCTGTGCACCTTGGAGTGGCATTCATGCAGCTGAAAACCAGGGAGCTCCTTGGTCATCAGCTCAATGTGCCATTAAGATGCATAATGTGCATCTTAATATGGTGCATGTACAGCTGACTGCACACATGCTGGGATGGGGTGAGGGAGTTCTTGATTTCCAGATTCCTGCACCATAGATCTTTCAATCTGGAATTAGACTTTAAATGTGTCTACACAAGGGAAACCCATTGGGTCTCCACATGGGGAGATTTAAAGATGCACTGTGCTCCTCAATGCCAGGCTGCATGCCATACATTTAAATGAATTCAGGATGCAAAGCAGCCACGGAGATGTCCCACTTTAAATGAAAGAATACCGTTATGTATGGAACATCTCTGTGGTTGCTTTGTCATGTTATCCCACCATAAATTGGCTGCTGCATGCCAGGTTACAGTTTCTCATGTGGTTAATATATTAATCACACAATAAATGTAATGTCTGCTATCAGTGGTCCCTCTAAGTTGCACAGCCACTCAAGCACATCTGGCACCACAATATGAGCATGCCTGTGCAACCACACATGCCACATAGTTTAGAGGGAATGCTGTCTGCTAGAGCCTTAAAAAAAATGTCATTGTCAAACAGAAGTTAAATGCCTGATGTACTTTTGTAGCACTTCATAATCATGGGTTGCAGTTTAATAGCTGTGTTATGCAGAATGACTAGTTCTGGTCTTTCAGCCTGAATCAAAATGTCTTTCAAAATGATGACATTTTCTTTTTAATTACTAAATGTTTGTTCTGGATGTATTGCTATTCCAGCATCAAGTATTCTGTAGAGATGTTTCATTTTCTTCATGTAGTTATCATATGCTCAGTACCACCTATTGTCCAAGGCCAAAGTTTGTCATAAATAATTAAGCAATGACACATGTAATAAACATTGATGCAGTAATCTAGTCAGTGCCAAAATCCTGCCTTGGTGGCTCCTCCTGAGGGTTAGAGAAGTATGAGGTTGAAAACTGGTCCTCTATTTACTTGTTTCCCTTCCATCTTTGGCTGTCAGAAGAACTGTGAGGAGTGAAGTGAAGGTCAAAAGATTGCAGGAGAAGACAGATCTCTCCTGCTTTGATCTGTGATCATGTATAGATTAACTGAGTAAGGTACAAAAAAAAAAGGAAAAAGAGAAAAAGGAAGAACCCCCCCCCCAACAAAGCAACACAAAAACCAAAACAAGAGGGCTTTAAATTTTAAATATATTTTAAATACTTAAAAATGATTTATATTCTTTAAAAAATAATTTTAAAACTTTTAAAATTATAACCTTACCTGGTGTAAATCTGTTGTCTCACAAGAGAGACAGATACCTATTATGCCTATTAACCACTTTAGTAAACACAGGAAATTTAGCCAGCTTAGCCAATAGCCAGAATCATAAGAAATCCAGTTAGAAAGACCTCAGGAGATCGTCTAGTCCAACCACCTGCTCAAAAATGGATAATCTCTGTCTTAAATGATTCCAGATAAAATTTGTATAACCTTCCTTTAACTCTCCCACTTATGTCCTTTTTTAGATAATCTGTTCCAGTGCTTAACCACCCACACAGCTAGAAATATCTGCTTATATGGTTTTCACTTCTAATATCCAGTAGTTACATGTCCGCCATTTTTAAGGCCAGAGTAGTCATCAGGGCAGCTGGCAGGTGGGTGCCAGAATAATGAAGCAATCACATGACCACAAATGGGTCCTGGGATTAGGGGAGTGGGGCTGAGCAGCCTCCATTTTAGATCCAGGCCCTCAGGACTGAGGCAGCAGTCTGCTGCTGGAAGAACACCACCTGGCTTAGGTGCTGCTCAAAACACCTTTGGAGGTAAGGGCAGAAGCTATGGGGATGGTAGGACTGTCCTGGGTATGACTGAAAACTCTGCCCTGCTGGGGAGGATGGCTTGGTGGGACTGCCCATGGTGGGGTAGTTCCCCAGAAATGACAGACCAGTTGTCTCCCCAGTGAAAGGTAGGGGTGCCTTATAACCCCAGCTCCCACTCCCCAGTGGGAAGTAGAGTAGGCAGTGAGTCCAGGCATGCCGAGGAGGAGGCAGCTGAGTCCATGAGCTGTAAGATCCTGAGGCCCCAGCATGGGGGGCAAAGTGTTGGCCCCAGTGAGGGGGTGTAGCAAGAGAAGGCAAACCCATGTGAGAAGGATTGGGCAAGCAGCATGAGAGCCTAGACAAAACCCTCGACTGGTCAGTGCTGGGCCAGGACCGGGATGGTCAAAAGGGGTAAAGTTCCCACCACAAGCGATGCCCAGAGCCGGCGGGCCTGGGGTTCCGACTAGCTTGGAGATGGGCCAGGGCCTGTGTGGTCAAAGGTCCCAGAGGGGAGCCACGCCTGAGAGGGAAAGAGGTCTAGGGAGCTGATTGCCCTAAAACATGGTGGGGATTAAGTCTGCCCGATTATAAGGGATCTGGTTGGGGTCCAAACACCAGACTGTGTGGCAGCACAGTGACAGTGAGCTCCAGGGGGGGAGTGAGAATCCCTTGTGAGACCCCTGAGACAGAGGTCACAGTGTGAGGCACTGTGTGATATGAACACCATCTGCGAGGCATGGGACACAGTATAGGAGATGTTGGAGCCATGTGTAATGCCCTAGGCATCGGGGCACTAAATGGGCTGCCTCCCATATTGTACATCAGGTATATTACAACAAGTCATGGCAAGGGAGACAAGGCAGATGGCTCTAGACAGAGCCATAAGTTGGCTCCTTTGTCACAGAGTAATATGCAACAACTTCTATAGGCATTAGTAGAAGTAAAATATCTGATGAGAGTATTAGCTGACACAGTGAACACATCAACATTTGCAGTTAGCACACCTGAATAAACTCTAGCACAGTTTGCAGAGGAGTTTATTGTTCCCAGCGACACCATTTGCCCCTATGCCTGGGAACACAGCATGTTGAGCTGAGGCAGAGCAGCCCCAGCTGGCAGAGAGGCCAGAGAATCAGTCTGCCAGCTCAGGACTACTCTGACCTGGCGAAATGTGTTGCAGCAGAGCTGGCTGGGGCACAAGGGTGCTTGAGTCTGGGGCTGGTTGCCAGGCAGCTCTCACACTGAAGCACCCTCATGCCCCAACTCACCCCATCATCATCTACACGTGTGTTGCAGTGCAGTAAATAACTCCTCCATAGGACAGTACTTGTGTGTGGCAGTACTATCCTATGGGAGAGTTAATTAGTTTACTCTAGCCTAATAGCCTAATAGCAGCACACATGTAGATGCAGATGTTTTACTGTGGAAAGAATTAGGTAACTCAGCAGTAAATATCCTTGTGACAGTAAACCAAAAGATGAGTCATACTAAAGTGAGCACTAGAAATCTATTTTGTTAATGCACGCTCCCTAATTTACTGTTTTGGCTACTGCAATGTTGGTTCTGCTGCCTCACATGGAAATATAGGTTTTCTTAAAATTGGGATAGCTGTGACATGCTGTTCTCAAAAATGAATTCTGAGTTAGAAACTGTGTGTGGTATTTTTCATGGAGAGGAAAGAAAGAACACACAATTTCTAACCATGAATTCTGTGAAAGTTGCAATTTCTTGGTGTGAAGCCATGCTGTGGACTCGTGTTTAAAAGTTCTAATGTCATATTATTCTCCTACATTATTCCTCCCACATTATATGATTTCATTGGTTTACACATATCTTGAATATGGGGTCAGGTAGAAATTGTTCACTTTTAGCCTGAGCAGTGAAGAGAGTCAGTATAAAAATATCCCTTGCTTAGATAAATGATGACTACCAATTTTACAGACACTATTGTATTTGTTTTGTTGCAAAGACATGTACATTAATCACCAATGGTTTTTAACTAGTTGAAAAATCAGTGGTCTATTCACAGAAAACTTTGCACTTATTAAACACCCCTACTATTAAGCAGTGTTCAGTTGTTTACTTCCAAAAGATGATTGCTTTATTAAACTCCATAATCTTACATATATGTATATACATACACACATACATACACACACATATATAAAAATATATATATATATATATAAAAATAAAGAGTTCACCACAAACATAAAACCTATTGATTTCAGTAAGAGTTCTTCCCACAGATGACTAGTTGGGTCATACTCTACATTGAAAACTTGTATTTTCTTTTTATTTATTTTAACATGTAACCCAGATTAAAGGTAAATCCTTAAGTGTGATATAAGCATCAAAACTACATCTGTTGCGAGACAGTTCCCAGGTGGTGGCTGTTTACTTTTTTACTATTATTTCGCATGTTCATAATATTTTCTAATTCTCTCATAATGAAGAAATAATATCAAACTTACATGTACTAGAGCGAATTTTATAGGATAATTTAATTGGCATTGGGCAAATATTTAATGTACTGACGCATGCATATAATAACTCAGTAGGGGTCAATCATTTTGGCAGGGTTCCCACACACTGGTCCTGCGCCCTCCCTGAGCACAATTCTGAACTCCTTTCCCTGCCTAATCTGTTGCTCTCCTTTCTGCTCCCAGCCCTGTGCTCTTTGATTGATCTGCTGCTCTGCTTTGTCCTTCCTTCCCTGTTCTCTCTGCTTGATTTGCAGTTTTGCTTTTTGCTCCCTGCCCTGTCTGCCACTATGCTGCTCTGCTTTCCCCAGTTTGTAATCTGCTTCACACTAAGGTTGTCCTTTCCTTTTGTGGCACCCATGCTACAGGTTGGCCATGCTTCACTAACAGTTATCAAATACAATTTGACTTCATTCCCAGAAATTTTGCTACTGAAAAACTGTAAGTTTGGTGGAGAGTAGAAAAAGAGAAGAACTGAAATTATCTTTGAACCTTTGTTTCTGTTCCTGCGACTGCAGCAGTATATTTTGGATGGGGTACCTCAGGGCAATTATTTCCTTTTTGTTTACGTTTTTGGATCAGAAAGAAGAAAGAGGTACCTAACAAGCATACTAAATACTTTTAACACTGTTCAAAAAAAGAAAAACCAGTGTTGTAAAATCATGAGTTCTTCTGTTAACTAAATAGGAATATCAAATCAACCAATACCTCAGCATACTCACCTAAACCAACTACTTCAATCAAATATTTGGGGGTTTCTCAAAGAACTTTTAAATATTATTTCATTTTACATTAATGTTTATATTATTTTATTTTACATTATATTATTTTGTTTTACCTCCTGGCAGCAGAAGCAGAAGTGTCAATGTTCAGTGCCAAAGATAGTTTACATGTTATTGATAGTCCAGCTTGCAGCACCAAGCAATGTAAATAGATGCTTGAACTTTTATATTCTTATCTGAAATTTCTGGAACTCATTCATCACTGGCAATAAGCAAGTTAATTAGTTACTTTCACTGACCCTTCTGCTAGTTTGGCACAAAATTTTCCTGTTTTCATGCTGTATAAAATGTCTCATCTGTTTGTCTCCTACACATGCTATTAGTGTGCTTAAATAAACTCTGGGCTTTTTTGCTCCGGAGTTTATTGCTTCCAAGCACCACATCTGTACATGCACCTGGGAGTGCAGCATATTAAACTGGGTTACAGCAGCCCCATCTGGCAGGGAAGACTGGGCTGCTCTGCCCTGGCTCACAGTACCATAGAAGGGCTGGCTAGGGTACAATGGTGCTGCAGTGTGGGACTAGCTGGCAAGAAGAGCCCAAAGTGAAGTACTTTCATGCCCCAGACAGCTGAGGCAGCATTTACATGTGAGCTGCTGTGGAGTATTTTACTCTGTAGCAGGATAGTACTTGTATTTATGAGTACTATCCTGCTGAGGAGTAAATTAGTTTACTCTGGCCTAATAGGGGATCCCATGTAGACACATGACTTTTACTGCACAACTAATTAATAAATTGCACAGTAAACATCTCACGTAGATGTAGGGTGCTGGTAGGTGTTCATTTAGTGTGCTGCCATCTAATCCCCGATCCCAACAATTACATCTCCTGCTATGCTACAGGTTCATGAAGGGAAGCATGATTGTTGAGATTGGGGATTAGATCCTAATTGCACGACTTCCAGCAGGGAGCCCAGGGCCTGGGTTTGCAAGTGCTGGATGGGAAGAATCAATTGACCCTTGTCACCTGGTACCTACAAACCAGCAGGTTCCATGCTGGGACCCCGGACTGGAGGAACCTCTCTCCAGCCATGGGGTCTCTGTGTGCTGGGGATGTTTAAAAACCATGTAGTAAGTCCAGATGCACATGTCCTGTCCCCAATTCCATGAAGCCTGTGCACTGGGACCTTTTAAAAATGCATATGAAGCTGGGCTGCACACACATTATTTGGACATCCCTGGTGCACAGGGACCATGGAGTTGGGATCAACTTCATATACATTTCTTAAAGCCCCAGTGCACAAGGACCTTGGGATCAGGGAGCCTCTCCCTAGTACTGGGGGTCTCCTTGGCCAGGATGCTTAAGGGCCCTGCTTTTAAAGTGCAGGGGATTTTTAACTGCTTTGCAGTACAGCTGCCTGGGAATTTAGAGGCAAGACAGTTACTCTATTGGGTCATGGGGGCCCTGGGGTTCCTCATGACCAGGAATCCTGGTTTTCTCTGTTTACAGATCACAGATTCTCTGATTTTAAAAAAACCAAAAAAACCAAAACAAACACGCAAATTCTCTGCTTCAAAAATCTAAAATCCACATTTTTCCTCAATTAAAATGAAATGCCACTATATGTATAGGTATCAGTTAAACACAATGTTTTATTGATATACTTACAATTTTAAAGCAGTTTAGAAGCCTATCAGTGCCTCAATCATTATAATAAAATAAATTCTAAATACCTATAAATTTTGGTGTTTGATTTTGGGTTTTTTATCATGGAAAATCAGAGTTCCTACTGCTCCCTTCACTAACTAGCATGCGGGTTCAGCTGCAGCTGCCCTCCCCCCAACCCACCCCCCTTGCTTTGTGTGGCTCTGAGCAGCCCTGATATGGCAATTCCCTGCCCATGCCATTGCCCATTATTCTTAAGCCACAGCTCCCCAGCCCTGCTGGTGCCCCTCACTCCTGACCCACAACACCCTGGCCCTGTTGGTGCTCTTCAATCCCAATGTACAGCCCCCTGGCCCTGCTGTTACCCCTCATTCCTAACTCAAGTACTCCTCTGGGAGCCCCATGCTGCCATGGCAGGGCACCCCCTGGCTGCCCAGCAACAGCAGGGGCAGTGGAGTGGAGTTGTGTCCCCTGCTGCTGCTGGGCAGGCAGAAGGCACCTTGCCATGTGTCATGCTCCAGCTGGACTCTGCCAGCTTTGTACAGCAACAGATGCCGTCAGCGCTCTCCTCACAATCTGGAAAGCCCCTATTTGGCTTGCTGCATGGCCATGGCCATGTGCTGGGGAAACCCCGTCCCCTGTGGAAAAAACCCCATGCATATTTTAGAGCAAAAATGTGACCAATCAGGGGTTTAAAATTGGGCTTGTCATTTGGTCTATAAAAGCTAGGGTTGAGTTTCCGCCCAGAGAGAAGCCAGAGCATCCATTGCTTAGTGGATGGTAGGTCCGGCCAGCTTCCCACGGCTTCTCCTGCCTCCAGAACCATAGGCAATCATTTGTGCACCCGTTCGTACTGGTTCACTCATTGTTCTGTTCTCGATCTCGGATCCATCGTTCTGTTCTCGATCTCGGATCCATCGCAGCAACATCCACACCCACACCAGTGGTGCGTAAGTAAGAGATCAAATAAAACTTTCTGGAACCTTTACGAGTCCACCTCTCCCTCTCGCAAACTAACATCAGGGAATAGAACCCACCAGGGCAACAGTCACAACCTGGCTCGTGCCCCACACACCATGGTGGCATGAGGTTCCTGGGGGTGGCACCAAACCTCCCTGCCCCCACTCTGCCATGCCATGCTGGGTCCTGCCTGCTGGGCTGCAGAAGCCCTGGGATAGGACAGCAGGGTGGGGAGCCCTGAGCCTGCAGCTGGCATCCTGCATCCGACCCCAGGATATGCCACCTGAAGCTCTGACCCTCTCATCACATGGGCCATGAAGCCGTGCAATTCCAGCCCTAGGGCTCAAGCCCCAGGTCCTAAACACTGCCCCAGCTGGGCAGCCCCAACCCTGCCCAAATCCCTCCCTCCCTCACTATGGTGATCTCAGTTTCAGATTTACCTGTGGGGAGCTACTCTGATGAAGCTTGGCTGCCACGTACATGTGTGTACACACAGATGTGGTGGCTCCTGCCCCCACCCCCCCAAGCCCCTTGCAGGCTGGAACTCTGCAATTCTGCGAGAAGAAACCTGCCATTTCCCATGTTTTTCTCCTTAAAATGAGAAAATCTGCATTTTACTGTGTGGAGAAGGAAAACCCGGATCCCTACTCATGACCCAACATTTTAAAGCATCTTACCCTGCAGTCCCCCAACCCTGTATATAAAAATATAAGAATGTGAGAAAGATATCTCCAAAAAGTTCAGATACCGTCCTGATGAACACACAAAACTGATGCAGAAGCCTATGTTTACAAATCCAGCATCAAGAAATCTTTTATCAATTTTATGTTATATTTAATACTCACATGGCTATATTGTTCTTTTCTAGCTATAGACATATTACTGAATTCTAGTGGCATAAAAGTACTTCATCTCATTTTCAGGTACTTATTTTTTCAGGCAATTAATTTGCATGTCAAACAGTTTCTGAGAAACTGTGCTGATCAGGTTAACTGTATCATTATCCACAGGTAGGAGATATTTTGATTGCAGACCATTGCTCAGTCTAGGTGATTAAGTTGTCATTCCTTTAAGTAATTTATTACAATATAGGATGCCAGGCATTAGTGGTTTGCAACCTGATTATATATATGACTATCAGAAGAGAAGAATAAAATATGTGTCACTGGAGAAAACAAAGGAAAGAAAACATACAAGGACAGAAATGATTTATAGGTTTTTTTCTAGTTCCTTTTAATGTTTTGTTCCCTGGCACTTCAGCCTCTTTAACCATTTCAGTTTCCAACATGTGTTGAGCAGTTTCTAATAGTTTTTAATATGACCATAACTGTATAATTGTAGCTGACAACTAGTCATTGAAAATATAAGCTTCTACTAAGTGTGAAGCCTCCAGGTATCTTGCCCTCCAGCTCTTGACCTACATGAGGAGAAACGGATAAGCTTAGAGCAGTTGCTCCTGCAAAAACAAACAAATAAAGGAATTGACTGAAGCAACTAAATTTAAAAGATCCCAAATGAGTAAAAGTGTCTTAGCAACTGCAAGAGGGCCTTGTGCAAGGCTCCATCCCTCCAAAGGGATGACAAAAGTGACCACAAAAGAAAGCATGCATGGATGTTATCCCACTCAGCTCCAGTTGCTGTTTGTAATATTTGTTCTTACCCTTCATATAGTTAAGATATTTTGTAGAGCCTACTATATAGTTTCTTCTTCTAAAGCCACTGAAATAGGGCACTACAAGAGTTGCAATGTCAGCTGTAATGG
Organism: Crocodylus siamensis; assembly: GCF_052110815.1. NCBI lineage: Eukaryota > Metazoa > Chordata > Crocodylia > Crocodylidae > Crocodylus > Crocodylus siamensis. Next base: position 53,006,509 of record NC_143398.1, on the reverse strand, counting down.
ACCACAACTCTGATCCAGTGAGACCAGTTCTATATTCTAAGGTAATGTTCATATATTTTTGTATATAAGATTTAAAGTCCCACTGGCTGCATCTAAATGTGCTTTGCCACAGAGTTGACTAATTAGCTCTGCAGTAAAGCATCACCATCTACACATTAATAAACTCTATTGTAGGATAGTACTGCCCAGGACAAGTACTATACTACAGTGAAGTCGTTCTGTGAACTGAAGTGCACATGTAGACAGTGACTGCGTCTGGCTGGGGCACAAGGGTGCTACAGTGTGGGGGCTGCCTGCTAGCTAGCCCCATACTGGAGCATCCTTGTGCCCCAGCCAGCCACCCTGCAGCACATTGAACCAAGGCAGAGCAGTCCTCGGCTGGCAGGCTGACCCCCCCCAAGCCCCCTGCCTCCCTGGCTCAATGTGCTGTGTTCCCAGGGGCACGTGTAAATGGCGTGCCTAGGAGCAATAAGCTGTGGTGCAAACTGCACCAGAGTTTATTTCTGTGTGCTAACTGTACATGTAGATGCATCCTCTTTGATTAAGAGCAGGAAATAAAATATGAGCCTGTCTTTAGAAACCGATAGGTCATTATTTTTGTAAAAAACAAAGCATCATCACAGACACATTAAGATATTTTATTTTGTAGGTTTTTTTGCTTTGAAATGTTCAGTATAGTTTTTGTGACCTTTTAGTTCATTTGTATCAATTTAGATATAGCAGGGTTTGAGTGTAATGGTCTATTTATCTATGCAGCTTTTTTAATAGCACAGACATTAAAATGTCATATTCACATGAAGGAACACTTTTACGTACCTCCAAAAGGCATGTACACTAATTCTATTGTGAATAGATTCACAATTCACCTATGAAAACAGCTGAGTTTGTTCTGATGTATGGATGATGATGTTGATGAATCTGTCATAGTTTTGGCATATCAATTATCAACAACGGTGCTAATTTCTGGATGAGCATTGGAAACCATTACAATCTCTAGGATTTAAAATTTACAAAGAACCATACCAAAATGAAAAGAAACAGAAATAAAGACACATGAATAAGGATGGCTATAAAGGAAAGGGATAAATGTTTTAAAAAATGATTTGCAACTAGCAAGGGACATAAATGGCATAAAAATGGGAAGAATGCTTCTATAAACACATTATAAGAAAAAGGAGGATAAAGGATCATATAGATAGGTAAAAGGTACAGAAGGAGAGCAAATAATGGAGAATGCAAAGAAGGCTAAAGTACTGAGTACCTTCCTCACCTCTGTCTTCACAAAAAAAATAATTATCACCATGTACTTAATGAAATTAACTTGAGTAAGGAGATAGGTCAGAGTACTGAAGGACCTATGTAAATGGTAAAGACTATTTACATATGTTAGATGTATTCCAGTTGGCAGGGCCTGTGAAATTCACTTTACACTGCTTAAGGGACAACTAAAGTAATCTATGAACCTTTAGTAATTATCTTTGAAAACTTCTGCAGGACAGAGAAAGGAACTGGAAAAGGGCAAACCATTATGCCTATTTTTAAAAAGGTGGAAAATGAGGATATAGGAATTACAGACTTGGCAACCATAATCCTGGGAAAGGTTTGGAAATAATTGATTATTTAATATTTTGTAAGCACCTGGTGCATATTCTGATTAGGAAAACAGCTACTCATGTAAACTTAACTTACTTTTGTTTTTTGACAGGTTTACTAGCTTAGTAGATAAGAGCTAAGAAGCAGGAATCATATATCTCAACTTGATTTTAATAAGCCTTTTGGTACTGTTCTGTATTGTTATAAGCAATCTAGGAATATATGGTCTAGATGAAATCATCATAAGGATTTACAAAAAGTTCACAATGGATTGAAAATGACTCTAAAAGACTAGTCATCAATGTCTCACTGTCAAGCTAGAAGGAAATTTCAAGTAGGGTCCTGCAGGGTTCTATTCAATATTTTCATGAATAACTTAAATGACAGAACAGAGCGCACACTTAATAAAATTTGTGAATGACACTACACTAAAAGGGGTTGGAAATACTCTGAAAAATGGGAATAGAATTCAGATGATCTGACAAATTGGAGAGTTGGTTTGACATAAACAGGATATAATTCAATAAGGGAAAATGCTACTGTTAGGAGGGAGAAATCAAATGTGTGAATACAAAAATGGAGAATAAATGGCTGGGTAGCATTGCAATGGAAAGTGATCTGGGGATTATAGTGGATCACAGCCATCTTACAGGAATGGATCACTGTAAGAATTGGAATATAATGCTGTGGCAAAAAGGAAAATTTCATTCAGGGAATATTAGTGTGTGTTTTTTATGTAAGACATTGGACATAATTATTCTGATGTATTCAGTACAAACTGAGCTAGAATTCCAGGTATCAGACCTACGCTTTAAGAAAGATGAAGACAAAATGAGGAAAGGCCATAGAAGAGAAACAGGAATGCTACGTGGCATAAAAAACGTGACCTTTGATGATCTAATAAAAGATATCAGATTTTTCCAAAGAATCTTGTCTGCTTATGACCTTTGATGAAAGTTTGAAAGAAATTGGTTAATTTGGTCTGGAAAGAGAAGACTAAGGTGGCTATATGATAATAGTCATCCAATATGCAGTAGAGGAGACAGCAATCAATTTCCCTTCATGGTCATCTGGAGAAAGAGCAGTGGGAAATCATCTTAAATTGCAGCAAAGACAATTTAGGTAAGATATATGGAAAAAACTGTTTAAATATATAACAACAGTGATAGGTATCTAAATTGCAGCCATATTGGTCTAGAGGCAAAAGGAATCAGATATCTACCACTAGTTCTGATTCCTAACAACAGTGAAACACTAGAACAGATTACCTAGGAAAATTGTGGAATTCCCTTCAATAAAACTTATTAAACAAGCACTTCTGATGATGATCTGGCTATAGCTGATCCTTCCTCACCATAGATAGTTGCAATAGATGATTTCTGAAGTTGCTTCTAGGCCAACATATCTCATATTACATGAAAATTAATAAGGTTATCTCCTTACTAAAGACTTATGACCTTTTAGAGTTCTCTAATCACTGCCACTTCATAAGTTTTGCCAAACATTTCTTCCCTGTAACGTGATCAAAGAACCTGGAATAATGCAGCCAAACTACACAAATGTCATGTGAAGAATTATATTTGAAGCAATTGAATACATACAGCATGACTGAGAAACAGAGCTCTTTGAATGACTGAATGTCCATCCTGTTGGGGGGATTCTGATATTCTGACATTTGATTTGATTGACAGAATGGTACAAAGTCATAATATCAGATAAATCATTAAACAGTAAGTCTGAACTATTTCAATTTGGAAAAACCTAAACAAAAAGCCAACATTTTCAACTGAAAGGACACATTTTGACCTTTTCGCCATTTGAGAAATAAAACTGTTGATTTGAACCATTTCCACGCTAATGTCACATAAAAAAACATAAAATGTTGTTAAATTATGAATTTTCTGCAAAATAAAACTATATGAACCCTCACATTTCTTTAAGAACACTTTTTCATTATACAATTTCAATATGCTCTACAAGCTATCACCTAACAGACTAAATGCTTTCAAAATACCATTTGAACACACATTGTAAATAAATTCTAAATTTAAGACATGTATAGCTGCAATCAGTAGTAGCAACCAGTTCAACATGTATCTTTTTAATTATTTAACACTGTGATTCTCAACCTAGGTATTGCAGCTCTTTGGGATGTTATGCGATCCCTCTAAGGGTGATGCCATACAATAGTAGTACTGTTAAATGTTCAAATATCTTCACCTAATTCACAAGATTCAACTCAGAGATTCAAATAGCATTTTTTCTGATTTATTTCCAATAGAACTATCGCTCCATTATTTTTTCATAGCCAAAACAGTACTTAAATGTTAAAAGCTGGTATCTTCCAAGGGATTCCTTGAGTCTAAAGGGGTTGTGCCTTGAGTCTGAAAATGTTGAAACCCATTGATTTAACAGGATACATAGTATCATTCTACACAGGACAAAGAAACATGTTTCTTCTCCTTTGTCAGAAATTTATTTTCCCTTCCCTACATTTTTGTGTTCTCTTAATATTAAGCGAAAGTATTAAGTAGTAGCTAGTAAGTATGAGGCTAAAACTGCTATAGTAACCCGCCCCCTCATTTTTTCATGATATAGAAGTATTTTGAAATAGCCAATGATTATAAGACAAAGAAAACACATCATTTTTCTTTCTCTTTTAAAACTACCCAAGTTTCCAGAGCAGAGGCAAAAAATCTATGCAATGAAAAGTCTTCTGTTACCTATGGACAGTTTGCTCTAGAAACAAATTGATTATACTTGCTGTTTGTTACGAACCTTCGGATTCTGGAGATAAAATCAATTGAGTTGAGGCAGATTGAAGAAAGAGAAATATATTGTGTGTTTTTCCCTTTAGTAAAAGGATCTCATGATGCGATCAACATCCAAAAGTCTTTCACTATGTACTGATCTTATTGTTCCAGGAATTGTGATTCTCTCTATTCAAAAGTCCTCTGGTTGTAAAGAACCAGATGAGCAATGCATAGTTATAATCCCAAAACTGAGGTAGAAAATAGTGAAGATTTTACAACTTGTGCAGAAGCAAGGCATGAAAGTTTTGCATAATCTTACAAAGGTCAATTGGTGAGAAAGATCCATTTATCCTTTAATTGAAATTCAGCAATACTGAGCCATTTCTAGCTGTTTTTTACCAATACAAACATGCATGCATGTATATAGGGTGCACACATACACAAACATGCACACACAAGGAAAAAAAAGCCAATTCTCAAATAATAAGTCATAAAGCACTTAGAAGCATTATAGTCTGAATTCTCCTTTCAAAGCAAAGCTTAGGGGAGAGGGTGTTGGGAGCGGGGGGTGGGGGTGTTCTGTTTTTTGGTTTGTTTGTTTCTATTCAAACAACTATTCAGAAATGCTTATGGACCTTCCAAGTCCTTTGAGGTAAAAACAACAGCTTCTTTCACTAATTCCTATATTAGTGCATCTACCTGTGTGCTTTACTGTGGAGTTGATTATTTCTGCAGTAAAGCATCACCATCTACATGTGCACCCATATTAGGATGCAGTAAATTAATTAAATCTGCCATACGATAGTATGGTCCAGGACAAGTTCTATCCTAGGGTGGAGTAATTTATGTCGCCACAACACATGTGTAGATAGTGACAAGGGCTGGCTGAGGCATGAGAGTGCTCCAGTGTGGGGGCTGCCTGCTGGCTATCTCTACACTGGAGCACCCTCATGCCCCAGCCAGGCCCTCCACTGCCCAATACGGTGACTTGGAGTCCAGGGCTAGCCCTCCCTCCCCCCATACCTCCTGCCAGCCCAGTCCTGCTGCACCCTGGCTCAACATACGGTGGCCCCAGAAACATGTGTAAATGCTGCTCTTATAAGAAATATTTTCCAGTGCAAACTGCACCAGAGTTATTTCTTTGCCCTAGTTGCATGTGTAGATGCACCCAGTATTATTGACAGAGCCCAGGTGCATGTGTGTGTTTTTAATGGAGCACGTGTGAGAGATACCATAAAAAGCACATCATGGATTAGATTATATTACTGTGAGTCTTAATTCTTTCTTATTAGCATATACATTTATATTTTTTCTTTTAACTGCATCTAGATAGTTTCCTAATGAACAGATTATTCCAAAAATACTTAAACCTATTCCTGGCTAAGTACATTTATTAGACTTTCAGTAATGCATATATTTGGAATTATATTAAATAATAATAAAACCAAATTAATTTGGAAGAACCTGTAATACAAATGATGTCTAAAAACTCAGTAACGTTTGTATAATTCTTTTCATTCTTTAATTCCTTTCATTACTGAAATTAAACATTTAAGTGCTTATTTGTGTATTCTTATTTTATATTCAGTTAACATTTCTTTTCTTGAAGTTTTCTTCCCCACCATCTTCCTTTCAGGAGGGTCAATCAGAACCTCTGACTATTTACCATACACGGGTGCAATGGGGAAAAAATGTGATTTCCTTTATTTTGCACAAAGCCTTAGCTCTAAACTAGTGTAAATAAGATCAGAATCTGGCCAGCTGAACATGGTTTGCCATCAAAGGACTCCCATTTCAAGCTGTGTTATGCAGCTTTCCAAAAATGACATCTGGCCTACTGGCAGGCTCCTTGGGCAGCTGTGCTGGTGGCTCAGAAATTGCTCATGGGTCTACCATATGCAGTACCTTCAGTTTGGCAGCTTCAGGCTTACTCAGATTCTTTGCCCTACTGAATAAAATTTGCTTTGAATTACCTTCTGTCTGAAGGTACTGACATATTGTTGTCTGTCCACATTTTTTGTCAGCACTCTGGTTAGGGGAAAGAGGGAGAAAAAAAGGATGGTTATATGTTATTCTAGATGTGCTAAGCTTGAAAAGACAATAATGCAGTCCAAGAACACTTTCATACTGGTAGCTGTTAAAAAACAGAATTGCCTGTGTACTAGTCTTAATGGGTCTGTATAGCACACCTGCCAGTTGTTGCCTACCTATAGTGATTTGTATCTGTGTATTTATGGCATAGAGTAATTTTATCATATGACAGCATCTATCCTACTTTTCCAATGTTTATTGAAACCTTGGAAATGATTAAATGTACTATTCCTGTAAGAATTTACAAGCATAAATAACTGCATAAATCCCTGCTAAGATATACTCTCTATGAATGAATCTTATATTCATGGAAATGTCGCACTGGTTGGAGGGTTAGGAAGATGAAAAATAGGATATAAGTTTTAAGATTTCTGAACACGGAAACCCAGAGAGAGTGTGTTATGCTCTATGGCAGGATTTTCTAACCCTAGTTCATCATTCTTTTTTGTTTTTTACTACAGTGGATACAGACACATTTTTCTTTGTTTAATATTTTTACTGTGATTGCATATAGAAGCCCAAGTTTGTAATGAGACTCACTGTACTATGTTTAGTACAACAAACCAGTGAAACTAAAAAAAAATTTATACCTGATTTTTAAAGATGTATCAAAGACTCCAAGGATAAAGTTACCCATTACATTTAGATCGTAATGAATCTGTGGAATGTCAATGTTAATTGACACATCCTCATCAATTAACAAAGAATCAGAGGAGGGGCAATCTGAAGTGCTTTGGGTTAGAATACAAGGCAGTCACGGGGAAAGAGACTTAACGGTGGGGGTCTACTACAGACCTCCCAACCAAGGGGAAGAGCTCAACCAGGAATTCTTAAGTCAGCTTACGGAGGTAATGAAGTCAAAGGATGTGGTTGTCATGGGGAACCTGAACTTTCGGGACATCTGCTGGGAAGAGCAGTCAGCCAGGTCTGACTGCTCACGTAGGTTCCTAGCCAGAATGCAGGACCTCCATCTAACCCAGGAGGTGCACAGCCCCACCAGGGGAGGTGCCTTGTTGGACTTGGTGCTGGCCACGGGAGATGACCTGGTGAGAAGGCTGTGGGTGCTCGACCACCTGGGCAACAGTGATCATGACCTGTTGGAATTCATCATCCAGCACAGGGTGGCAAAGGCCTACAGCAAGGCAGCAGCCCTAGATTTCAGGAGGGCAGACTTCAATGAGCTAAGGAAAATAGTTGGGGAGGCACTGAGGTCCCGGAGGGGAGGGGAGCCAGGTGTCCAAGGAGTGTGGTCGCTCCTTAAGGAGATGATCCTCCAAGCCCAAAGGGAGGTAATCCCAACACGGATTGAAGGGAGCAGGAGAGCACATAAGTCCCCATGGCTCACCAAAAGCATCCAGGAATGTCTCCTAGCAAAAAGGGAGGCGTACACCCAATGGAAGGGAGGGGCCATCACCAGGGAGGACTATACTGCAGTTGCTCGGGGATGCAGGGGGGCAGTCAGGAAGGCCAAGGCAGAGATGGAACTGGGAATAGCTTCCCAAATTAAGGACAACAAATAGTCCTTTTTTAAATACATAGGGGGTAAAAAGAAGGTTCCGGGTAATGTGGGGCCCTTGCAGGACATGTTAGGAAATTTGGTCATCACACCAGATGACAAAGCCAACATATTTAATGATTTCTTTGCCTCCATTTTCCTAAGCAGGGACCAGAACAGTCATCTCCCCACTGGGTCCCCCTCAGGCCCCGGGGAAGATCACCTAGGCCAAGAGTTAGTGAGGAACTAGTTAGGGAACTTCTGGAGGAACTAGATGTATGCAAGTCAGCTGGTCTGGATGAACTCCACCCTAAAGAACTGAGGGAATTGGCTGAGGCCATTGCGGGACCCCAGCATGGCTTTACGAGCACTCATGGTGCTCTAGTGTGGTGCCAGAGGACTGGAAGAGAGCCAATGTGGTTCCCATCTTCAAAAAGGGGAAGAAGGAGGACCCAGGAAACTATAGGCCAGTTAGTCTTACCTCAATCCTGGGCAAACTTTTTGAGAGAATTATTCTGGCACACATCCACAAGGGGCCAGCTGGGGAGATTATGCTTAGGGGCAACCAACACGGGTTGATTAGTGGCAGGTCCTGTCAGGCCAACCTGGTGGCCTTCTATGACCAGATCACCAAATCCTTAGATGCAGGGGTAGCAGTGGACATAGTCTTCCTGGACTTTTGGAAGGCCTTCGACACTGTCTCTCACCCTGTTCTCATTAAGAAACTGGGGGGCTGTGGTGTCAACACCCACATAGTCAATTGGGTCACCAACTGGCTGGAGGGCCGTACCCAGAGAGTGGTGGTGGATGGGTCTTTTTCAACTTGGAGGGATGTGGGCAGTGGGGTTCCGCAGGGCTCGGTCCTCGGGCCCGCACTTTTCAACATCTTCATCAGTGACTTGGATGAGGGGGTAAAAAGCACCCCGTTCAAATTTGCTGATGAAACTAAGATGTGGGGGGGATGTTTGCATGCAAGAATGGAGGAATAGGCTGCAATCAGACCTAGACAGGCTACAAGGGTGGGCAGATGAAAATAGGATGGGATTCAACACCGACAAGTGCAAAGTGATGCACCTGGGGAGAAACAACCGGCACCATATTTACAGGTTGGGGAACTCCCTTCTCGTCAGTACAGAGGCAGAAAAGGATCTTGGAGTCATCATTGATGCCAAGATGAACATGGGCCGGCAATGTGGGGATGCAGTCAGGAAGGCCAACCACACCTTGTCATCCACAGATGCATCTCGAGCAGGTGCAAGGAGGTGATTCTCCCCCTCTTTGCGGCACTGGTCAGCAGCTGGAGTACTGCATCCAGTTCTGGGCGCCACACTTCAAGAGGGATGTGGACAACATGGAGAGAGTCCAGAGGACGGCCACTCGCATGATCGGGGGCAGCAGGGCAGGCCCTATGAAGAGAGGCTACGGGACCTGAAGCTGTTCAGCCCCCACAAGAGAATGCTGAGGGGGGATCTAGTGGCCTGTTACAAACTAGTCAGAGGGGACCAGCAGGCACTGGGGAAGTCCCTGTTCCCCTGTGCATTGCCAGGAGTGACCAGGAATAACGGTCACAAGCTGGCAGAGGGTAGATTCAGACTGGACATCAGGAGGCGCTACTTCATGGTCAGGGCAGCTAGGATCTGGAACCAACTTCCAAGCGAAGTGGTGCTGGCTCCTACCCTGGGGGTCTTTAAGAGGAGGCTAGATGTACACCTTGCTGGGGTCCTTTGACCCCAGTACTCTTTCCTGCCATGGCAGGGGGTCGGACTAGATGATCTGCTCAGGTCCCTTCCGACCCTAGAAACTATGAAACTAAGTGGTGTTAAAGTGTTAGAAGGTGCTCTGAGTAGTTGCACATTAAGGTTTAATATTGTTTCTTGCCTGTGCAGCCCTTACTTGCCACTAGCAGGCTTGTGAGCAGGGATGTGGCTAGAAGCCAGGGCACCTGGGCTCTGTCCTTGCTCTGGGTGACCAGAGAGGGCTGGGAGTGGTGTGTCCTCAGATGCTGGAGGACTACAAAGTGCTCATTTGATCTCTGTGGAGCAAACTAAAGTTACCCTAACAAAAGAGGGGTAGCATATCCCAGAGTTAACCCACTCCTGAAGTGGCATAACTTTGAGATGTTCAGGGGACACTTAGCACGAGTTAATGAGCTTTAGCTTGAAGAATCCCACATTCTAAGTGCCCGCAGTACAGTCTAAATGTAACATGTAACTTTACCCAACAAACACTTTGAAATGAAGTTTTTTTAAAGGTAATTTTCACTGACGTTGACATGGACATAGATATTACTGTAAGGCTCTTTGTTTTAAAATATTAATTTGTTAAAACATACGGTATTAAATATAATGCATTCACACAAAGGGAAGAACCAGTATTTATAGATTATATAAATATAGCTTGCGGTCATATGGCCATTTAATATGAAACCTTATAATGATTTCTCTATAATCTGAAACACACACTTTGTAATGTTTTTCATTTGTGCAGGCATCTACATGCGTATTTGTCTCCATATTTATACACATACAATCATAGGTATAATTAGCATTAGATTTGGCAGCATATATTTACATATTTTCTTTTTAATGGGAAACACAATGTACTTTAAGTAAGAAATGAAGAAGAGTTGGATAAATTTATTATTAGGGTTATATTAGTGACTACCTACAGTAGCAGGGAATGAAGTCAATGTGCCAGGCATTCCCTTGCAGTCCTGTGTTCCTAATTTCAAAGTGGATTTAAACATGTGTAGTTCCCATGGATTCAGCATACCTTTTCAAGGGCAGTGTCATCTTAGGTGCAATTGATAATCTAATTGTGATATATGTTCGACAGGTAATTTTGTATATGCATTCATAAAAGATAATAAATAATTTCTAGTTTTGCAAGTAACGTATCAACAACAAACATGACAAATTGTAGGAAATGAAAGGAGTCACTCTGAACGTGCAGTCTTATTATTTTAAAACCAACCTAACACTTGTATTTGGAGAACATGTTTTAACAAATTCCCTTATAACAGGAGTGAAAAACAAAATTTCAAGATAGGAAGCCTGTTCTTTTTTTAACTAATAATTTTCCTTACATTGTGTTAATTTGCATCAGCTGAGGATCAGGGTTTTTTTAAAATATGAACTCTACGTAACATATTTCAACAGTCTTTTCTTCATATACCCCAAAAAAGATTCTACTATTTTTTTTCAAGAAATGTCTTAAAAGAATTCCAGTATTCATACAGCTCCCCATGTGAAAGATCTGATGTGATTAATAATTATCTGGTCATGGTCTACAGTCTTTCCTCTGTGTGTTTGCATAATTGTTGTACATCTGAATTTAATTTATTTGTAGACATATATTTCTGAGACCCAGAAATCCAATTTTTTAAATTCACATGAGTTGGAGACCTAAATCCCATAGACTCCTTTGGACACTTCTGTTGAACAGCTTATGAATCCTGTCCATCCTCAATGTCTAGCACCTCAGTATTTAATGGACCTGACTACTATTACTTTTATATTCCTTCCAATACCTTAAAGTATTCATTATTTATCACTTCTTTTCTGTTAAAAGAAGTCAAGAGACCCAAAAAAAAAAAAATTAAGTCAGCCTTCTCTAAAAGCATGGAGCTATCAAATCATGTGATATTTTTCTGATGAAAACACCATCCTAAATCTTCAGCTGATGTAAATCAGCATAGCTCTGTAAAACTCAGTGGAGCTACACTGATATATACTTGCTGTCAGTCTAGTTCATTATTGACTTCCCTCCATAGCCCTTTATCTCAGAATATGCCATATGGAACACTTTTATTTCTTTGATTATAAAGATTATCAGAAATGCTTAACTTAAAATAAGTTGAACTTCATATGTAAAACCATTCTAACAGAAATTACTGGGCAAGTTAAGTAAAGTGGAAACCATTATCATTTTTAATTGTGTGTAAGGATTACAAGTAGTAGTTTATACATGGAGAAAATGCTAAAAATGATTTCTAAAAAATAAAGGAGTTAAATGCTTTATGCTACTTAGGACAGCAGTAAAGCAAGACTGTAAAGATGACTTTTAAATAAATATAGACAAATTATATTTATATAACTTTTTATATACTTTACTTATTTTAAAAAGTTGTCTTATTTATTTTAAAAATATTATTGTATAATGCTTTACTTTTTGCACGATTTCAAATGTAACCATATCTGTAACCCTCTCAAAACAAATAATTGAGAAATATTTAAAATATTAACCTCTTTGGAAATCAGAAAAGACAGCATGACACACCCCATTTCATGTCTGTGCTGAAATGAGTCCATGTGCCAATCACAGTTTTGAGCAAGATAGACTATTACTCATTACTGTTCCCCAGATATGCTCAAATTGAGGACCAGAAACCACTTTTTCTAGGGATTAAAAAATTTTGAATAAAACAATTCCTGCCCCACAGAGCTTGTAGGCTAGTTATCTAGATATCAGAATGCAACAGATGGATGCTAAAGTGAACAAGTCAGAAAAATGAGACTGAGGCTAGGTAATTAGAATGAGGTAAGACTAAAACTAACACAGTTTAGTGTTAAAATAGAAGCCTCAGATGTCTTCTAAGGTTCCTTGGAGATACCTAATTTTGACTATGATGAGTTTTGACAGGTTAAAGAAGTGTAATCCTTTTACACCTTGTTGAAGCCCTAGAGCATTCAATTCCTACACCTCATGGCTAGAGGATCACAGCCATCAGATCAAGACTTATAAAAGAGACAGGGCTCTTGCCTTTACAGTGTAAATCATAACCAACAGTTTGAATTATTATGTGCAAAAGGACTCTCGAGAAGACCTTGAACAGCTTAGCTGTGAGGATCGCTCTGGTGAGACCTTAGCATGTTTATCTGCAAGTTATTTACATGATGCAACTACAACATGATCATGCTGGATCCCTTGCTGCTCCTGAGGGGGCCAGCATGATCTGCAGCAAACTACATATGATGGATGCATAAGTACAAGCATATATAAAGCCACCAGAAAATATTATAACCCAGCTTATTCCTCTAGATATTTTTCCATGTTTATCAATACCAGATCCCCTATGTAAAGTAACTCTAACTCAATATGAACATGTCTACATGTGTATTTTAATATGCCTGAGTCTAGTGTGCAGTGAATTCAGGTGCATTAAAGTATGCCTGGGAATGCATCTACATGTGTGCCTGGGTTATGAGCAAATAAGCCTGACAGGAACAGTTGAGTCCAGGGCTGCTCCTGCCCCATTCTGCCACCCTGCAACAGCCAGGGGGAGTTCCAGGCTCTAGCTGCAGCTGCATGGGTGCCAGCCCAAGTCTGGTAGGGGGCACAGAGGTCAGGCCTGGGCTCTGGGGGGGGGGTGTGTGAGCAGAGGAAGAGGTGGACTTTGGGGGCAGCTTTGGGCAGTACATTGCTTGGCAGGAGCAGGAGTTGTAGTAGAGCTTGGGGCAAAATTTGGGACTAAGCTGAGCAAGAGTTATAGCCCCCTGCTGCCTGGGATGACAAGGAGCAATTTGCTCCTGGACCAACATGTACACATGCCTTTAGGCACATGAATATAAAATGTCATTGGCTAGAATGAGTATCTGTCGGTACTAGAAAATGGCACTTTACATTAAACTACTGTGCAGTAATTGCTGTGCATATGTAAACAGTGATGCTTTATTGCATATTAGATTAGTCTAATGTGCAGTAAAGTGCACATGTAGATGTGCCTTATACATCCTTCCTTGTATATAGTAGGTATTTATATATCAATCATTCCAGGATTATTAAAGTGCCCTATCTTGGCTTGACTATGGTAGAATAAGATAGTGATATCTGGGTTCAGTGAAAAAAAAGATCAGTATCATCAGAAAAACTGCTGATGCTGCTGGTCAAAATCTTTTGATAAAACTTTCAACCAATGAACCCACTACAAAACAGATGGTGATAAAATGAGGAAAACTAACTTCTACTCATGACTACAAAGAAAAGTTATTTTAAATATTTAAATTTCTCAGGTATAAATTTAAAAAAATAACAACAGATGTCTGTATTATTACATAGAGGATGTCTTAGACAAAGCAAAGATAGGACTTCTGAATGCTAGAGAAAGGAAATAGGCATGTGATATCTTTTATTAGACCAACTAAATAGTTTGAAAAAAGCTCTTTGCAAACTTTTGGGCACAAACATCCCTCATCAGGCATAGGGAGACTGCTGATGTTATTTAGAAACCTTCTCGCAACTTTTGTTATGATTTTTCTATTAAAAGTCAAGACTTCTACATGTATTTGGAAATATAAGTATTACAAACAATTTAAAAAAAACACATTGGATTTATGTCGCATTACAACCTGCTTGACATCTGATACCCCATGTAACAGCTGACTACCTGTATTAATTTTTCAAGATAGTGACCGATGTTCATAAAAACTTCTTATAATTATATAGGTCTATTAGCAATTTTTATTTTGCTTTATATAACTTTATAATGATTTGGGTAGCAACCTGTATCCTACATTTCTTAAAAGATGTCTTCATATTGCAACAATTCACATAAGTTTACTAGTCATAGACTCCTGAAAGATGTTACACTTGAGATGAGACTAACTGGTTAATCATGTCTTAAATAGTGACCTGGCCAGAGGATCAATTAATTAATGACATGACATGATAAGACCACAGATTCATAGATTGTAAGGCTGGAAGGGACCTTGGAAAATCAGTAGGTCCAGCCCCCTGCACTAGGCAGGAAAGACTGTCCAGACTAGGCAGCAAGGTGACTGTCCAGTCTCCTCTTTAAGATTTCCAAAGTAGACAATTGCACCTCCTCTAGAGAGAGCTTATTCCACAGTCTGGACACCCTAACTGTGAAGAAGTTTTTCCTAATGTTGAGCCTGAAATGGTCTTCCAGGAGTTTGTTGTCATTACTACTGGTTTTCCTCAAGGGTGCCCTGGTGAACAATTGTTCACTGTGCCCTTGATGTACTCCCCTGATGTAGTGATAAGCTCCTACCAAGTGCCCGCTCAGCCTTCTCTTCTCTAAGCTGAACAGTCCCAGGTCCCTTAGCCTTTCCTCGTATGGCTTGCCTTGCAAGTCTCTAATCATATGGGTGGCTCTTCTCTAGACTCTTTCAAGCTTTTCCACGTCCTTGTTGAAGCGTGGCACCCAGAACTGCAAGCAGTACTCCAGCTGTGGTCTCACCAGTGTTGAGTAAAGTGAAAGAATCACTTCCTTGGTTTTACTTGAGATGCATTGATTGATGCACACCAGAATATTATTTGCCCTACTGACTACAGCATCGCACTGATGGCTAATATTCATACTATGGTCTATTATTACCCCTAGGTCCCTTTCATTCATAACGCTGGTCAGTTTGGCTCTGCCAAGCCAGTAGGTGTGTTGAGGCTTGTTTGTCCCTGGGTGGAGCACTTTAAAATTTTTGATGTTGAACTTCATCTGGTTTAAATACACCCAACTTGCCAGACTGTCTAGGTCCATCTACATCTGCAGCCTATCTTCAAGCATGACCACACTTCCCCATAACTTGGTGTTGTCCACAAACTTGGCCAGTGAGCTCTTCACCCCCACATCCAAATCATTGATAAAGATGTTGAAATGAACTGGACCAAGCACCAACCCCTGAGGGACAACACTGGCCACTTCTTACCAAGATGACACAAATCCACTCATTAGGACTCTCTGGGTCCTGCCCCACAGCCAGCTTCATACCCACCTAACTGCCATGCAGTTAAGCTCACAATCTTCCAATTTTCTTGTGAGAACATTGTGGGATACCAGTTCAAAGACCTTTTGGAAGTCAAGGTATACAATGTCAACTTCCTCTCTCTTATCCAGGTGGCAAGTTACCCAGTCATAGAAGGAGATGAGATTGATAAGAAAAGATCTGCCCACAATGAAGCTATGCTGGCTGTCATTCAGAATCTTACCTTCTGCAATATAGACTCTTTAATGATTTTTTTCCAGGATTTTCCCTGGGATAGAAGTTAGGCTAACTGGCCTATAGTTACCCGAGTCTTCTCTCCTCCCCTTCTTGAAGATGGGCACAACTCTGGCCCTCTTAAAATCCTAAGGGACCTCTCTGGAGCACCAAGAGTTTTAAAAGAGTTTCGCCAGGGGTTCCACAATGACTTCGGCCAGCTCCTTCAGCACTCCTGGATGAAGGTCATCTAGTCCTTCTGACTTATATATGTCTAATTTTTTAATTGATCATGCACTAGTTTTATGTTAATAGTAGGAAGGCAGCTATTCCTACCATGTCCATTCTGTACCCTATCTGTCATGATTTTCCCCTTGGCCTGGTGAAATAGTGAAGTAAAGTAGTCATTCAAGAGTTCAGTTTTCTCTTGAGTGCCAGTAACCAGTTGCCCTGAATTATTGAGGAATTGCTCCACACTCCCATTTGTTTTTCTTCTGTTCCCCATGTACCAAAAGAAAGACTTCTTGTTGTCCTTGATTTCCATTGCTAAATTCAGTCACGGCCTTAGCCTTTCTAATCTGTTCCCTACAAGTGCAGGCCATTGTTGTATAGTCCTTCTTGGGAATTGTTCCAAGCTTCCATTGTTTGTACACCTCTCTCTTCTTTTTTAAGAAGACCATGATTTTCCTGTGTAGCCAAGAGGGCTTCCCAGCCCTTCTGCTACCTTTCCACCACATGGTGGTGGACTTCCTTTGTGCTTCAAAGATTGTGTCCTTAAGAAATGACCACTCTTCATGCACTCCTTTTGCCTTCGGTCCCTGGTCTCACAGCACTTCCACTACTAGTGAGCTGAGCTTGTTTAAATTTGCATTTTTGAAGTCCAAAACTTCAACCCTGCTATCTAATTTGTCTGCCTTGTGACAGACAGTTAATGTGATGGTTTTGTGGTCGCTGTTACCCAGGCTATCCTCCATGTCCAAGCCAGTCAGCATGTTGTCTCCTTTGGCCAGGACCAAGTCTCGAAAAGTGTTACCTCTGGTTGGTCTGTGCACCTCCAGAGTCAGGAAGAGCTCTTCGATGCAGGTCAGAAAGGAATGTGACCAATCTGACTTGGACGAGTGTTCTTCCCAAGAAATGTCTGGATAATTGAAGATGCCTGTGATGACCATGTCCCATGCATGTGCAGCCTCTGCCAGTTCATGAGAGAACTCTAGATTAAGCTCCTTGTCCTGGTTTGGTGGTCTATGGTATACACTTACAGTTAGGTCTCTGTCACTGCCCCTTGCCTTCTCCACAGTTTAACCCCGAGGATTTCAAGCTGTTCTTCTTTGGAGCTGATGTCAGCCTCCAAGGAGGTATACTGCTCATTCATATAGAGAGCTACACCTCTACCTTTTTTCTCTACTTGGTCCCTTCTATGAAGGGCGTAGCCCTCTATGGCTATGCTTCAATCATGTGAGGAGTCCCACCAGATCTCCATAATCCCTACTAGATAATAATGCCAATAGGTGTATTAATGTATGGGCCAGCTGGCCATGAGCCCCTACCAATTTGAGGACCCAGCCCCAAGATCAGGGAAGCAAAAGTGGGGGTTTTGTCTCCCAGCAGGGACACAAAAATGGCACCAAGTTTAAACCTTGGGAGCAGGGACCCTCCCCCAAAGCCCTCCAGAGCTACCCTTCCCAGCGTCGCCATCCACCTGCTGAGGTATGGCACTCCCAGCCTGATCTGCCTCAGCCCTGTGCATGTGTGTGGCCTCAGAGACACAACTGGGCACCTGCAACTCAGTGTAACAGGTGAGGAGTGGGGAGTGGGACAGAGCCGCGGGTGGCTCGTTGGGGGGGGAAAGGGGAGAAGTGAGGGGGCTGCCTTATAGTGATCAAGAGAGAGGGGGAGAGGTACTGTGTGGGGAAAGTGTGTGGCCCAGCTCTGTGTGTGTGTGTGTGTGTGTGTGCCTGTGTGTGTGTAGACATCTGTATGCATGGGTGTATCTGTGCATGCGTGTGTGTGTGTCTCTGTGTGTGCATCTCTGCATATGTGTGCATGCGTCTCTGTGTGTATGTGTGCGTCTGTGTACATCTGTGTCTGTGTGCGTGTGTGTGTATGTGTCTGTGTCTATAGTAGGGAGAGTGTGTTTGTGTCTGTGCATCCACATGAAGAGAGTGAGTAGTGTGCATGCCCATCTGCATCTGTATGTGTGCGTGTCTGTGTGTGCCTGTCCATGTGCATCTGCATCTGTGTCTGCATGTGTGTGTCTGTCTGTGTTCATGGCAGGGAGAGTGTGTTTGCATCTGCATGTCCATGTAGAGAGAGTGAATAGAGTCCACGCCCATCTGTGTCTGTGTGTGCATATGTCTATGTGTGCCTGTGTTCATCGCAGGCAAACTGTGTTTGTGTCTCTGTGTCCATGTGCAGAGTGAGTGAAAGTAGAGTGTGCTTCTGTCTTTGTGTATGCCTGCGTATGTTTTCCTCTGTGTGTGTATGTTTGGCTATAGCAGGGGAGGGGAGAGGAGTGGGAGGGCAAGGAGAAGAGGTTGTTCCCCCTTCACCCCCAGCCCAACAGGGTCCACCCATCCTCCTCTGCCAGCACCAAGAGAGGAAGGGGCCCCTCCCCACACTGCAACCCAACTCCGATGTTGGGAGGGGGCCTCCAATTTTGTGTTTGCCCAGGGCCCCATCACATCTTAATCTGCCTCTGGTAATGCCCACTGGAGCGTAGGAGGACTAGATCCTCCTGCTTGTTTCCAATCCTCCTAGCATTAGTGTACAGGCACCCGAGTCCTCCAATTGAGACCATCGACTTCCTGTCACACGAGGGAGAACAGGAACAAACCACAATGTTATTACAAAAAATATGTGTACTAACTTTGTGTCTGGTTCTTATTACACCTTTAATTGAATGTGGGGCAAGTGCCCAGCCTCTGGAGCACCTGGGAACCTTTCAAGACTTCTGTGTGAGTCAGAGACTGAGGGGCCCCTCAGTTGATCAGGGTTTCCAGTAAAGGAGCGCACCCTATGCATCCAAGGCTGGGAGCTCCAGTCAGTTGATGGGGCTTCCAGCAGGGGAGCACACTGTGCTGATCAAGTGAACAGGGCTCCCATGCTGATCATGTGACCTGGTGAAGCTACAGGAATACATGGTGCACTCAACCACTTGAGAATCAAGCTTGTTACTTGCTACTGAAGGGAAAGCCTGGGATCCATAATAACACCCCATGCCATGCACATGTGACATGTCAGGAAACATGACGATTGGGATCCCACAGCAGATCCCACTGTGCCTTTACTTTAATGTCTGTCAGGGGTGCTCCTTTACTTTAATGTCTTTTAGGGGACATAGAAAGTTATTCCTGGTGAATTTGTGATTAATAACAAAGGACTATTTAATAAGATATTTTTCAAACCAAGTCTTATCTAAAAACTTCAAATCATCTATTAATTATACTTCAATAAAAGCTAAAACATACAACTTATTAAAATAATTCTCACCTGCTATATCTAGAGTTTTTTACTATACAGATTCAAACATCTTAAATTTCAATTAGCATCTTGTAAGTAGGCAGTAATCTTCATAGTTTGAAAAGTTCATGTTTCAACCAATCTGTTAAATGAAAAAAAGAAGTGACTACATTGTATTATTTATTATTTAGATTACATTTGCATATAAAATATGCAAGGTTTTTCCAAACACAAAGTCATTAAGCACAATCAGTTGCCCCACAAAATGTTCTACATAAAAAAAAATGCTATTTCTTCACAGGGATGCTTCATGATTAACAATAATATGCTACTGGTTAAGTATTGGAACAGGGTACCGAGAGGATTTGTGGAATCCCCATGCTTGGAAACTTTCAAAAGCAGGTTAGACAGACATTTTTCTGGGATGGTTTAGTCAGAGATGACCCTGCCTTGAGCCTTTTCCCTGCCTAGATAACCTTTTCCCTTCCAACCCTACATTCCTATGATCCTAATACTTCAAAAACTTTAATATTCAGGCTTTAGATGTATTTTCATTCTTATGATCTTTGGCTTTGAATCCAGAGGTTTTTGGTTAGTGAAAGAAAGGTAAAGAATGTGATTTCACATGCCAAAAATATTTGGTTACTCTTCAACATTAGGTGAAGGCTTCTGAACATTCTGGGCATGGCTACACAAGACTTTTCAGTAGACTAATTAGCTCCACAGTATACATCTCAGTGTCTACACGTGCAACCCTATTAAACAGCAAGAAACTAATAAACTTTTCAGCAGGTTATCCTGCTGCAGAGTTTTTTTGTGTGCAGAAATGCTTGTGTAGATGCTGACCTAGCTGGCTGGGATACAAGGGTGCTTCAATGTGGGGGCTGCCTGCCAGGTAGCCTTACACAAGTACCTTTGTGCCCCAGCCAACCCTTCTGCAGCACACTGAGCTGGGTCAGAGCAACCCCCAGCTGGCAGGCTGACCCCCAATGTCCCCTGCCAGCTGGGGCTGTTCCAGCTCAGCTCAATATGCTATAGTCCCAGGTGATGTGTAAACAGTTTGCTTGGGAGCAATAAACTCTAGTGTAATGTGCACCAGAGTTTATTGCCACAAGCTAATGGCATGTGTAGATGTGCCCTCTGTGAACAAATGATCTATTCAAAAACTAGCTGATAGAAGTGTACTTTTGCTCCGTGCTTTTCAATGCTTACACTGACAAAGAGTCAGTATGTGACTATAGCTTGGAAATCTCAGCTAGTATAACTATCGTGTTTGAACTTATGTAAGGTCTAGTTCTCAGTGGGCATATTTACATGTGATGCTAACTGCTCATAGCTTAATGACACTGCACAGTAGCATGCCAGTAGCTGCACAGTGCTGGCCCCAGTCTCCCCTACCACCTCCGGGCTATCTTGCCACGCACCAAAGCACACATGGTACAGGCTTTCCCCAGGGGAAGTAGCTGCGGTCCAAGGCATGCTGCTGCTATTTGTCCCTGGGGAGCCAAACATCCATGCATGTCTGGACACGTCCAGTTAGTTCAAAATACAACAAGAAGCATGTCTTCTGAGTCAAACCCTTGAGTTATTTATAAAGCTTTTTGGAGTCATAGGCATATTTCATTAAAAAAATGCATATGAAGCAATAATAAATTAATTAAATGAAATGGAATCTCAGAAACACAATTGATAGGCTGGCATGGCAGCCTGAAATATTGAGAAATTATAAAGCCAGTGGGAGTTGCCTGGGGAAATAGTTAAATAATAGATAGTATTGTAAAAGGCTTGCCTGACTATAATTTTCTGTGTGAGATGTGTTCAGTGTATGTGCTCTACCTGCCAACTGTAAGGATTTTGCAAGTAGGTATTTTCACAAGGATATTTTTTCCAGGTGTTGTTAAAAAACACAAAATGTGTTTAAAAAAGATTGTTGTGGGAATTCTGGTCCCTATTCATTTTGACAAGGGACAACTCTCTTAATGGTGATCAAATTTTAGTCTCATATGGAGTAAACAAGAAATATCACATGCAGGTTTGCTTGAAGTTGGAAGTGGTAAAGCAGAGAGTGAGCAAGTTGAAATAAAACTCACTAAAATTAACTAAAAGACATAGAGAGCTGGAAGATGCTCTCTTTAAAGCCACTAGATCTTTCCCAAGAATTTCTAATCAAAATAGAATAAAACAGAATAATATGGAAAATGATATAAGGTTTGATGGGCATAGTACAGTGATTTTTTTCAACCAGGGATCCTTTTAAGGATAGCCTAGAGCATAGTTTCTCAACAGGTAGGGGGTACGCGGGTACTCCAACACTCTCTCGCCCTCTTTTCCTCTCTCTCACCCCTTCCTCTTCTCAAAACTATGGCCAAAAATTGGTGCAATTTAAAAACTTTAATTCCCCAGTAATAATTTGGTTCAGCCCTCCTAGCTTTGGCCAACATCATCTCTAGCCCAGGTACATACTTGAGTTGTACACCCCTGGTGTAAAAGGTGGCAACCCTACCCACACCAGATCATACATCTGTCATATCATGGCCTTACATACATAGCCCTTCTTCCAACATAATGCACACATTAGTCTGTTAATATAAAATCCCCTGGAAAATTGAGTGTTGGGGTACTTATTAAAATTTCCAGAAGTTAGGGGGTACTTACTACTAAAAAGGTTGAGAAACACTGTCCTAGAGTACCGCTCAATATTAATGATCTTAGGTGTACAAACATGCATACATGATTCACAAGATAGAGATTTCAAATAGGAATCCATAGTGTCAAATACATTCTTACCTGTTATGGTCTTTCAGAGTCCCCTGCATTGGAAGAACTGTTCTACCATTTATACATGCTCAAAAAATGAGTGAAAGCTAAGAGCAAACACTTTATGAAGAGGGTCTTGAATCTAAAAAGATTAAGAACCAGTGACCTAGACATATCCAGGGTTTTAAAAAGGGGGATGTGGGAACAGAGACTGTTGCTGCAGGGCTTGCTACACCCTGCACTCCCAGCCTCTCCCTCAGGGCAGACAGACCATGCCATAGGAGCAACAGCCAAAGACCTTTTAAGTTCTTTAATCAGGTAAGACTATTACTTCCCCCCCATCTCTCCCACCCCCAGTCTCAGCACCTGCTTCTTTCTCCTCTGTACTTAGCAGAACTTCTTCTTCCATCCCATTCCCTGCACCTCTACTTATACCTCTGGGTGGGATATTTGCATGCCACTGCTGCTATCTCAGAGCATGTGTAGATGATATGGGTGTTGAAAATGTTAACGTGGATTTTTTTGATGCGCTGGATTTTCGTTTGCACAACATGGCATTCATGTTCACATAAATGGCACTTTCGAGTGAGTTAAGCCTCATGTGTCATTCCCCACAGATTTCAGTAGGGGGAGTCAAATATCAATTTACCCCCTGTAATGTCTTTCCTAATGTATTACAGCAAGAGGTGCATGTAAACCACCCAGGCTCCCCACTCCCCCCCTCTGGACTCCCACTGGGCAGTCCTGACTCTCACTGGGAGTATCCCCTGGGCACGGTCGTGGTAACCCCAACGTCCTTGTCACTTGCACCTGCCTTTCAGTCTGGTCTCTCTCAGCACACAAACCCAAGACCCCATCCCAATCCCAAAGACAAGTCACTTGAATCCTCCCCTCCCATTCCTTTCCCTTCCAATCCCGCCATGTTACAAATATATGTGGTTTTTCTTTCATTTACCATAGCTGCTATGATAACTACTATAATATCATAAAATAGTCAGGACTTAGAGTACTGGGTGGGTGGGTGGGTGGGTGTTTGTTGCTGCCTGGTTGATTGGTGATTGCTGGCAGTGTTGGTGGTGGTGAGCTCTTCTGGCTTTTTTTTTTTGTTTGCTTGCTTGTTTTGGACTACATTTCCCAGCATTCCCAAGCTCATTGATCTTGTACAGTTTTCAATGGGGACCCCATTGGAACCGTCCCAATCCCTACCCAGATACACCATCAATCTGTTTGTGTAGTGCCACACACAGCTTTTGAAGGTGTGTTGTGAATTGTTTGATAAATGTTTTTGGAATATTTTTGAAAATGTGGGTTGCTGTTTGGCTTCATCCCTCACCCACCTAGCCCTCCAAGAGCTATAATAGTTATTCTTCTCTCCTACTTGAAGGAGGGTGGCTTATTCAGATGTGGGAGATGCTGTGTAATGCCCTCCTCCCCCAAATCACTCACAATCTGGAAGCAGCAAATTCCTAGCCCAGTCCAGATTTCCTCTCCCTTCCCCTGACCAATCCTCCCTTCCACCCCCACATCTGCAACAACGCACACCCTTATAGACAGACACAGATTTAAAGTGTATATGAATTTATTTTAACATAACCAAGAGAAAGAACAAAGCACTCCTAGGTGTTGTAGCCAGAAATGTATCCTGCCAGGCAATCATGTGCAAGGGCCACCCAACCAGCCTCTCCTTGAGGATATCTACTTGGTCCCTGTGCTGCTGCCCAGGCATGTCTCTGTTGTCTGGCCACTGCCTGTCATGCTTCTTCTTCCCACAGCTCCTTGAAAACCTCTCCGCAGCTCTCACAGCTATTGTGTAGCACACAAGCTGCCACTAATGCACAGCGTGATATTTTCTTGCTGCATCTCAAGCTGGCATGTAAGCACCCTCCCTTGTTCTTTCAGTTGGCCAAACACACATTCCACAGCCATCCTGCAACTGCTCAGACGGTAGTTAAAAACCAGCTTCTGCGGGTCAGTGACATTCCCCCCATAAGGCTTCATGAGCCAGGGTTTTAAGGGGTAAGCAGTGTCCGCTAATATAACTGGGGGAACAGTGACACTGTGGATCACTGTCTCCTCCACACTGGGTTTGTAGTGTCCTTTCTCCAGGCCAGGCAGAGGGGAGTTTTTGAACACTTATGCATCATGCACATTGCTGGCCCACCCAGTATACATGTTCGTGAACCAGCCCCAGTGGTCCACCACAGCTTGTAGGATCACAGAGGCATATCATTTCCTGTTTGTGAAAGCCCTCCACCTCCCCACAGGGCACAGCACTGGGGTGTGAGTGCTGTCTAAAGCACTATCAAAGTAGGTGCTTGAACCACCTCCAGCAGCAGTCTATTCTAAACCTTGGAGTCTCAGACAGTAAAGAAGTTCTTCCTTATGTCCAGCTTGAATCGATTGTGGAGGAGTTTGTGACCATTCAATCTTGTCATCCCTTGGGGTGCTCTGGTGAACAGACATTCCTCCAAATCCTGGTGAACACTCCTGGAAAACTTATAGGTGGCCATCAGATCACCCCTGAGCCTGTGTTTGTCCAGGCTGAAGAGTCCCATGGGTCTCAGCCTCTCATCATAAGATCTGTTATCCTGACCTCTGATATATGTCAAAATATATGACATTAATCTCTTCCCCCTTGTCCAGGTGATAGGTCACCTGGTCATAAAAGGAAATGAGATTGGTCAAGCAAGACCTACCCACAACAAACCCACGCTGGGTATCGCTCAGGATATTGCCATCAGCTAGCCTGTATAGGATGGCCTCTTTGATAATCTTTTCCAAGACCTTCCCCAGGATAGAGGTCAGGCTGATGGGTCTGTAGTTGGGGCTCCATCTGGGCAGAGGCCTCTGAGGTGCCAGAGGGGGAGGACACAGAGAGGCTTCAGGTAGCTGAAGAGATTACCCTGGGCTGCCTTGGGAGTGCTGCTCCCCATTTCCCTGTCACTTTCTCCCTGTCCTTTGAGAAGGCTAAGAGGAGAGATATGGCAAGGAAGGACAAAGCAATCCTGAACAAAATTTGATAAGCTTTATCCCGCGGGGGATAGCAGGGAGCAGGCTGCAGCCAACCTGGGCGGGGGCTGCAAACCCAGCTCTGAAAGGTGCTGCATGCAGGATTTTGTAAAGAAAACATTGCATTACAAAGCATTGAAAAAAATCATTTTTGCATCAGACCTACCATAACAGTACAGCCTGCAAAGAAAAAACTCAGAAAAAAAAGAAGCTGTTTTAGAGCTGCATGCATATGAAATGCATCATAATGTATCAAAGACTTACTTAAATCTTCAAAGTCTTGCTAAAGGCTAAAGGCCCTGGGAGGTCCATGCACACAGGAATTTTGCAGATTGCCTGCTTGCTGCTGCGGGTGGGTAGGGTTGTTTAGTCTTTTTTTTCTTACAAGACATGCTGGCTGCACTGCAATGCACCCTAGCTAGCACTTAACAAGCATTCAACCTCCCTCCCTCCAATAACAGTCCACCCTGCAACTCTTCACAACTCTTTGCAACTCTTTCCAGTAATGCCATGACTCCATAAACCCTCCCCAAGCACAGCATCCCCACCATGCTGAGGTGGGTGTGGTCTCTGAAAACCAACCCAACCACCCACCCCAAAGAAAACATGACACATATATGAAGCAAAAATAGAACACTTGACTGAAAATGCTGCAGCTTAACAATAACTATCTACAACTTAACAGTATAAAATATATACAAAACGTAAAAAAAAAATTAAAAAACTAAAGATATTTTCACTCTACTCCTCTTCACTACCCTCACTCTACTCTCCTCATCACTGGGCTGTGGGCTGGTTGCCACCTCCGGTGAGTTCTGTCCATGAAAGTTTTCTGCCAGGAGGGGGGGAAAGGAAAAAGAGGAAGTGGATGGGGGTTTGGCACAGAGTCAAAAAATTGAACTTTTGCCACCACCATCCCCCCCGCCACACACACACACACACACACACACACAAGGTCAGTGGGACATATTACCTAAATGTCACCTGAGACACTGCATATTCTCAGCGTCAGGTCTGGCAGGCAGCGTCCTGCCCCTGGACTTTTGGTCATAGTTCTGAAATGGAATGTGATGAAGTTCAAAAGGTTTGCAATATTGAAGGAAGTCATGTAACCACTCACTCCAATAAAGTTTCAAGCTGCTTGCAAAAAACTTACCATTATGGTGATGCTGCAGCTGTCATCAAGAGCTACTGCAGTGACAGCACATGATGGAGAGTGTGGGGGGTTGCAGGTGGAGGGTACATGGGGGGGCAGGAGGACAGAAGGGTACATGGGCAGGGGGGGAGGACATACACTGTATGTGATGGGGAGCAGAAGAATTAAGAGGGGGTAGAAAATTAAGGGATTATTTATTTCCCCCATTTTAAAATAGTAACTGCTCTGAGTGAACATATCCTGGCCTGAGCTGTGTGCTGTGAGGGAGGAGGGAGGAATGAAGAAAGGTAAAAAAGAACACACAGTGGCATCTACTGGCTAAAGGCCGGAACACAGTGCCCCCTCGTGGCAAAGGAGATTAATTAGAAGTCTTTGGAGTCTGGCTGTTTGCATGAACAAATCCACAGTTGGAGCAGTGGAACTGGAGAGTGCAGCAAATTAACATATCTCTAAGTAGTATGAGTTTAAGGTGCTAAATGGACTTTAGAGCAGCAGGAAATCTCAGGTTCTGCAAACACAAACACAGGTGTGTCTATGTAAATGGCAAATATCATTTGGTCTACACATGCCTCCAGCCACTTCTGTCCTGCTCAAGCTAGAGCTGCAGGGAGTGGCTGCATGTGAAACTAGGGTCTGCTAGAGAGCAACAGGAGAGTTCTCACCCACCCCTGTGTCTGCTCCTGGGCTAAAGGGAATGTCCAGAGAGACTGGCAGGGAGAGAGAACGCATCACTACTACCAGTACTGCTGTCCACAGCTGAGCCTGGCTCCTCAGTTAGCTGTATCTCCAAGTATTACCCCGCTGTGGAGTTAATTTCCAGCAGCGTAATACAGCTGCACGTGTAGATGCGAGATGTTTATTGACAAGCTAATTAGTCCACTGCACAGTAAATGTCTTGTGTAGATGCACCCAGTTTGCAGTAGTTCTTTTAAGGAGTAAAGAAGATATATTTGGGTGGAAGCTATAGTCTTTAATACTTAAGCTTTCTTAAGTAATCAGTTACTTGGGGGGAAAAAGAAAAAAAGATCACAAAAATATTGGTGCTTTCTCAATATTAAAACTAGGAGTATGCGAAGGATTAGCCTGCTAATGTTACAGTGTAAATACAAAGGATGATGATACATGATTCTGCAGTGAAGTCTTTGTCATGTTAACCATACCTAAAACTTTGACCTCTCTGATTTTGTGTAAAATATGAATCTCTAAAAATGTGGGATCTTTATGTAATTTAGCCAGGGCCTTACAGACATGTTAGTGATGCAAACAGCAAGTTTCTAAGTTCATGCTAGAAAATCTAGGTTAAGTGATGTACATGATCTCTATTTCTCATTTAAGCCAAGAAAAACAATAGGGAAAACATCAGATAGGGTGCGCCTACATGCGATGCTAACTGCACAGTAGCCGAATAATACTGCACAGTAGCACATCACAGCACAAACAGTGCTAAGATGCTACTGCACAGTATTATTAGGCTGCACGATAGCATTACTAAAAAGGCATTTGCTGGTGCTACTGTGCAGTAAATCCGGTTACCGTGCATTTATTTAGTACTTGATCATACAAGTACTAAATAAATGCTCAGTAACCACTGTGCAATAGGGTCTCATGTAGATGTGCCCAAACTTTATTTTCCATATAAATTAGCATAGAAAAAGCATAGGAAATAAAAGATAAACCTGTTACTTGACATGCTAAAAGTCTGGGGCATCATAGCCCCAATTTGAGCACACAAATGAAAAGCTGTGCACCCTAATCTGGGAAATCAACTTCAAGCATTGGTCCCAGTAGGCATGTCCAGACATCAACCTACATGGGTCTCTCTCAGTATAGAGCACTATGGTGATGTAGCTAGGAAATGTACCCATGCACTGCACACACAGTAGTAACAGCCCATATTGTGTGCCATGCTTTAGTATTTCCAAAAGTACTAAAGCACATTGCCATAGCAATATCGCTGTATGGCAATGTGTAGATGCACCCAGTGTGTTAATAACTGAAAACATAGCAAATTGTGTTTATACTATAACAGAGCCAGTAAAACACTCTCTGAGATTCCTGAGTATACAAATATCCTTTATCACCTTTAGGCAGTTAGATCAATCTCTAAGTCAGAAAAATGCATTTGCTTAAGAAATCAGTTTTGTGTGTGTTATCGTAACAACAATACCACTGCTCCCAGAATATGCTCATTTTGACTGAGTAGTTGAATGCCTCAGAGGGTTTTGAATACCTAACTGAATGAATATTTTATACAAATTCCCTATGGTACAATAATTTTCCCTGATATCTACTAAATCTCAAAAGTAAATTATCTTGATTTTTACAGATTTGCAGATCAGGCATAAAATTTCATTGACATGTTTGTTAAAAAATATGAATACATTTTACAGGACTTTCTTAATTATTGTTTGTATAAAATGCTTTTAAATCCTCTAGTTAAGTATATTGTTTCATATATTGAGCATTTTTTGAGTAAAATCATGTTTCCATTTCAGAAATTTAGAATCATCAAAACTATCAAAATAGTTTAAACCTTCAATCCCTTTACCCATGCTTATTATATTCCTAATTGTTTTAAAAGGTACTAGTAATTAGAGTACAGTTTGGACAATGTACAGTTTAAATTGGCAATATATATTTGAATAAACAACTTTTCAATTAAAAGATTCATATTTCATATAGACTAACTTTAAAAGGTAAAATAATCTAATCATTGTACCTAGAAGCAGCATTTCAAACTAATCATTATGTTAATTTAAACATCATTATTCAAATTTAAAATTTAAACTATTTTGGCAGGAGCTGGTAGTGTAATCTTACCCATTCATGGCTATGACTTGCATATTCATACTTTCATTAACATTAAGCCAAAATTATTCAGATTCATTTATGCTACATATATAGCTTTCAAAGTTCAATTTACTCAAAATATTTTTTCAATTGGATATAATGTTTCCAAAAATGCAAAATACATGCTATGAAGGTGCATCGGAGGGCAAGTACAGTAACTAAGAAATTATGCATATAGTATTTAGTTCTGCTTTTCATGTCTTATTCCAGAGATACTCATTGGCAGGGTGCACATAATTTGTATGGAAAACACTCCTATTCTTGAAGCTGCCATAGAAATCAAATGCTTTGAATGCTCTACCCAAGGTAGTTACTGAAGGTAGGAATGCAGATAAGTAATTACAAGACAAGGTGTGGGGCAAAGAAGTATCATAAACTACACAGCGGACATGAGAGAGCTATAAAAAACTCCAAGCACTAGGAAGGCAGAAGAACTAAATGCTGTAGCCATTGAATCAGCTGAGCCAAGCCTGCTAAAGGCAATAGGAAAAAGCCAACAGCAGTTAAGAAACCGGAGCACTTTATAGACTTAATGCCATGGAAGATACGGGTGACAAGATAAAGGGAGGATAAGCGTTGTGAAATGTATTAAGAAAATGCAGTAACTGGAAAGTAGAAACTAAAAAACAAATGATCTGGAGCAAAGAGAAAGGGAATAGCATTTCTTTAAAAGGTCCATTCAATCAACAGACTTCCTGGATGAGTGAGACAGTTAGTTCAAAGCTGGAAATAAGGGGAAAAATGAACAGCATTGGAGACCGGGATAAGGTTTATGAACCTGTACAGCACAAAATAGATAACAGGAATCTAAGGGAAAGTAGGACTTTGTAGTGAACAGTTGCCAAAAAACTAATTATAAAAATCAGGATCACCCTCCAATGGAGAATAAAAGGAAGGTGTTGGGAATTAATACAGTGTTCTGTGAGTGAAAGGAACTCTGGGCCCATTTACACAAGATGCTGTACTCTAGGTTAGAGCTAATTACTGTGAAGTAAGCATCACCATCTACACATGCAGATGCTTACATCACAGTAATTGGATTTAATCGTGAGTAAATTTACTACTTGCAAATGCAAGTAGCAGATATACTCGAGATTCCTTACTGCACAGTAGCACACATGTATACACCTCACCAGGAGCATATATGCTCTCAATCAGCTGGGTAGCAGGAGGTGGGAGATTGTCCCCACCCAGGACCTGGTGGCAGAGCCTACCCCAGCAGCAGCTCCTGGGGGCAGAGAGCAATGTCCTCATGCCCTGGCAGCAGGGAGCTTCCAGGCCCTATTCCCAGATCATGAGGCTGGGAGATCCTTATCTCCCAGGCCCAGCCCTTTGGTCATGGGGCCCAGAATGGGAGATGCCTATTTTTCAGCCTGAGCCCCATGACCATAGGGGTGGATCTGGGAGATTCTTCTATCCCAGCACCAGCTGTGTGGTCACAGGGCTGGTGCTGGGAGAGAAGAATCTCCCAGTGCCAGCCCCACAACCACAGAGCTGGCACTGGGAGAAAAGAATCAACCAGCCTGGGCCCTATGACCATGGTGATGGGGCTGGGAGATAAGGATCTCCCATCCCCATGATTGTGGAGTGATGGCTGAGAGGTCCCTGCTGTCAGGGCAGAGGGACACTATCCCCACCTGGGCTCCAGTGGCAGATCTGGCCCCAGCAGCAGGTAACTCCCAGGGGCAGGAAGCAATGTCCCAGCCCCTGCCAGGAGATAGCTGTCTCCTGATTGCCTGCTTCCTGCAGCCTAGAGCTCTCCCTGGCTGCTGCAGGGGTCCAGTGCAAGGCCACAGGGAGTGGGAGCAGTCTGCTGCTAGGAGCAGCAAATCTTCTCCTGCATCCCTACATTTGTAGCCATGTGCCCAGGACAGCTTATTCTAGAGTACTTTAGGGTAAGCTGCTTCTGGATTATTTGCACATGCAGATGCGCCCTCTGAGTTGGAGACCTTTTAAAGGAGACAAGATAAAGTGAAGGCCCAATGACTGTGAGGGCATGTCCAAATGAGTGTGTACATGCAGTCTGTGGTTCCCCAAAGCAGTCTGAGGCATGGCAAACTGCAAACAGTACACATGTACCCATTCACTGTGCTGCTAATTTGAAGCATAGCAGGGAGGTTTTGACACCAGAAGTTTAAAAAAAAATGCTGCTACAAAAAACAGCACAGTGCATGCAGCAGCATCATGCAGCACCAGAAAAGAAGCCTGGCTGGCCAGAGTCATGCTCTCTCTGCCAGCCAAGCTCCAAGCAGCTGGCTTAGTGCTACTGCTGTCCTGGGTTGCTTTGCAGTGCACCAGGGTGCATACAGGGACATGCTTAGGGACAAATAGCAGAAGCACAAATATGTGCCACTGTTATTTGTTCCACAGGAAATGCATGCCCTGAATGTGCACACTTGCAGAGATACACTCTGAGAGATTAAGGCAATCCTGGGGAGGGGTTTTGGGAACAAGACCAAAAGATGGGGAGGTGGGAAGTAGCAAGAGCCAAGATTGAAAGTTCCTGGAAACTTGATCTTAGGGTTCTGGAGTAGTGTGCAGTGGAGGGGATAGCTAATATCCTCATATTTCAAATTATTTCTCACTAGACAGGGTAGACCTTACTACTAGGAAGTAGAAGAGTGGTAAATGGACAAAAAAGCAAGAATTGAATCTAGGGCCCCAGAGCTCACCAGCTCATTGGTTCATAATTGCAGGATTCTCATCTTGTTTTGCTTCCTCAGCTCCAAGGGAAAGATACCAAGTGGATTTACAGAGAAGAAAGAACCCCTTATATAAATTTGGTAATGCATAATGTGGACTTGATGTGAGCTTGCAAGAATGATTTAGTACTTGGTATGTTGAGAGAGACCCAACGTTCAGTAGACTTTTGCAAAGAGACATAGACACAGCTTTAAAAAAAATTTCTACATATCTTGAGATAGCAGATGCGGCTCGTGATTGCTCCAATGGCAGGGCAGATGGAGCGTCCCACAGGAGTGCAAGAGTGTCCTCCAAGTGCTTGCCAGTGAACCCAGGGCCCCTGTGGCTCCCCGGCTTGGTGATCGGCCACAGACCCAGGTGCCCCGCTCCAGACCCAGGCGGCACCAGTTACTGAGCTCAGGTCATGATGAGGCCCCAATGCATTCCCCAGTGGACCTAGAAATGGACCAGAAGTGCTTCTAGTCCACTTCTGGGTCTGCTGGGGAGCCCCCCGTGCTTCTGTGGGACACTCAATGTGCCCCACCATCACAGCATTTATGAGCCCCTTCTACCTAGAGGTATGTAGAAAAAACATTTAAAGCTGTGTATATGTCTAAATCTCCGAATCTTTCTGAATCTCTCCAAATAGATTTGGCGGGTTCCAATTCAATTTGGAGAGATTAAAGGGTCCTCAGATTTGATTCAGATTTGGAGATTCAGCCACCAAATCAAGCTGAATCTCTGCCGAATCAGAGACTGAAGCTTTGCACAGCCCTATCCGCTACAGTACATTTTGCCTGCATATACAAATCTGGATATAAAAAAAGCAAACAGCTGGTCGTGAATAGCAGCAAATGAATGGCTGATTTGTAATAAGAAGTTCCCGAGAGTATCTGTGAACTTAGCAATTTGTAAGTTTTTCTAATTAATAGGTCATTCCATATTTGTGTTTTCACTCTTCACATATTTTATGTACATGGCTGATAATGTAGATACAAGTAGTGACAAATACATTAGAAATACCAAAAGGGCAGAAATTAGACTGCTCATTCTTTCATTACCATAAAAAAGTCTTACTGAACTAGGAATATGCTTCATCCTTCATTATTCAAATCCCAGGTTTCATCTCTTCCTCATTTTGCATGTATGAACCTAAGACACTTAGTTGATCAGTTTTTACTTCTGACCAGTCTATCATAACATATATCCACAGTGAATCAAAATGCATTGAATTTCCACCAGTGTTTCACATTATGTCCTACATTGAGCTAATTTGAAGAAAGAAAATGTAGGTTCTAGACTATCTACAGATACAGAGGCCTCACTCAGACCTTTTTTCAGATGCCACTATAATGGTTCAGGAAGTGTCTAAGACACAAGGACTTCTTGTGATCTCTTTTATTAGATCAACTGTATAGTTGGGAGAACTGTTGGACTAGCTTTTGAGCATCAAGTGTCCTTTATCAGGTCTAATAAAGAAGAAGAGGCAGTCTGAGTTCAATATCAGAGGGGAAACTTCATGCAAATGTAGCATGCTTAGAGGAATGAAGAACGTCTGTGAAGAAGTTAAGAGGTGAAGATGTTACAAGGCAAAAGAAGTACAGTGGAACAGGCAGTCTAGTTAGTCACAGAGTAAGATCATTCAAGAAGGAAGAGGGTAGTTAATATGATACCTATGAAGTGAAGTGCAGAGAGATTAGTGGCAGTGGTTGTTAGGTTGTAATGAGTCATTAAGCTACTGTCTGTATTAAGCCCAGATTTTTTACTGTCCAGTGGAATTAGGGATTTCTGTTCAACCCATCTTCTGAAGGTGTTTTGTAAATTCCCTTTGAACACAAAGATTCCTCTGCTGGAGTGTTCTTGCTGGGTAAAGGCCATTTTCATATTGGTGAGGTACATGGCACAAGCATTCTCCTCCAAGCAGATGCAGTGCCATCTAAAGGCCTAACTAGAGATTATAACTTTCTTGGTCTGTCTGGTTTTGTGGATATAAGCCTGACGGTCCTTGGGTTTTTTTCTATACAGTTGTTGATGTTGGTGCAGAAGCATTCCAGAGAGATTTTCATCAAAGGGTGGTAGTTGTTGAATCTGTAGAGGAAGTCAATCATCAAATCTAGGTGTTCTGTCCAGTTGATAAAAATAACATCTATGAAGAGCAGGTACAGTGCAGATTTAGTGTAACAGTTTTCTAAAAATTTTTCTTCGAGGTGGTTTATGAAGAAGTTGGCATAGTGGGGGTAGAGTTTTGTGTTCACAGCTGTGCCCATGGTTTGGAGAAAATGACGGTTGTTGAAAGTAAAGTAAGTAAAGAAAGTAATGTCTTAAAATGTCTTAAACTGTTAAGCTAAAGTATAAACCATATAATATAATACTTATGTATTGATTCTCTTCTATTGAGAATGGGCAGCTCAGCCTTTTCATAAATGTACTTGACATGAACAGGGAGCATTCTTCTGAGCTCACATACAAAAGCTAACAATCTAGATGTGTACTTTGACTTTTGTTTTCAGTCCTGTACCCTGCAATGCAATAACAACTCCAGAGTAGCAAGTGATAATACCATGCAGAAATGAGAATAAAAGCCGGTCTAGAGCCCTGTAGGTTTGTAGTGCAGGTATACGTCATACTTATGAATCTAAATCTTTGTAAGTGTTCTCAAAATTGGTCCTAATATACAATCACTTTGCAGGTTATGCCACTGTTTTAATACAAGATATTTGT
Source organism: Crocodylus siamensis (assembly GCF_052110815.1). NCBI lineage: Eukaryota > Metazoa > Chordata > Crocodylia > Crocodylidae > Crocodylus > Crocodylus siamensis. The sequence goes on along the minus strand of NC_143398.1, from coordinate 52,972,009 downwards.
ACAGCTTTATGCCAATTGATATAAGCAAGGAACAGCGAAGAGATTCTTTAATAGAGATTTATGTAGTTTTTCTAATTCTTTAATAATTTATTCCATGATTTCTCCTCTATCTCATCCTCTTGTTACAGTACTGTCAATCCATCTCATCCATTTTATTCTCACATTCCCTATCATCTGCTATGATCCTACATATCTTAATAAATTAGATGTATGGGAGTGAGATACCATTTAGTGGTGCAGGAAGGGGGGAAGCTTCCATAGAGCAGAAGAATATTTCTGTCTGTCCCTTCTTCTGTATATTTTAGCTACAAATTTATCCCCTCCGTTTTCTTCTAACACGCCCAGGTAACATATCTGCCTTGCACTAAATGATGCATAAATTTGATCAACCTGTGTACATGATTCAAATATTCTAGGAAACTTTCCAATTCCACCTTATTTTCTTTCCATCGTAAATATTGATATATTAAAATCAAGTTGTCCGAGCCAGAGAATTGTATTGAATGAAAATATTATCTCAGACCATATTAGAACCTATGCTGGACCATCAGTTATAGGGGACCAGCATTAAAATATATATGTATTTTTGTATGGTTCTGTTCTTGTCTACAGTATACTACTCTGTGTGTGTGTGTGTGTATGTCTGTGGCATTGCATGTCTGTGAAAATGTCTCATTTAGAGTAATTACAGCAGTGTTTGCTTGCTCAGATATGGGGCAGGAACCATCCTTTTTGATTCATGTTTGCAAAGTGTCTGGTAAGGGGCTTCTATGACTGTGGCTTCTATGTGCTACTGACATACTAGTTATGATAATTATTAGGAAGAAGCAATTTTTCTCTCATTTCCCAGACATATTCAAAAGTCACACCAGGAAAGTAAGCCAGAGAAATCTAACATAAAAACACTCCAGACTACTCTTCTGTAAGCTTCCAGCAGTAGACTCAAATATTTCCAGGCACAAAAACCAAAGGTCAAAATTGCATTGAGCTAAATTTAGTTCAAATGAGTAACAGTCAAAATACCCAAGCCTGATGGTCCCAATATCCCAACAGCTTGGGATATAACCGAATTCTATCTTGCTGTGGTGATGTCACATATTAGCAGTCTGACTTAATTATGAAAGATAGCTCTTAAGCAATTCAACATAGCATGCTCTTAATGCATTGGTTTGGAAACTTATGGCCATATGTAGACATGTTCATCATTTTCTAAACCATGTTAACTGATTCACACCATACAGTTCTAATAAAATTTCAGTTTGAATAAAGAGTTAATCCAGGGGTGGGCAAAATACAGCCCATGGGCCAGATCCGGCCTGTGAGGCCATTCTCTTCGATCCTCCCAGTCTCGGGGTATGGGGCGAGAAGGGAGAGGAGGATCCACGTAGTCAACCAAAGACTGCAGCGCTGGTGTCATCGGTAATGCTTTGGCTTCCGTGACCACAGCCCGCTCTTTGGTGACAGAGGCAGCGAGCTGCTGGGAAGAAATGGCCTCCAACTGTCTCCCCTGGGGAGGAGGATCTTCTCAGCCAGACTGGCTGATCTGCTCCACCGGGCTTTAAACTAAGCCTGCCGGGGGACGGGAGGACTACCGTCACTGCTGGCCCGCTGAGCAACCATTGCAAAGCCAGCAGGCCAAGGCACTTAAGGGAGCCCACCTCTGCCCCAGCCCTGGTACAATCTGTGGGCAAGGCAGGAGCCCAGCACAGCAAATTGGGGGGGGGGCCCGCAGCTGCTGCCGCCACAGTGCAGCCCTGACAGGTGAGCCCGGAGCCTGCCCAGGGCCCAAGCTGGCAGAGGGGGCAGGTTACACGCTGGTGCTGAGCACAGGGAAAGCATCCCCTTGCCTGTCCTGTGGCAGGCACCCCATGCTGCAACCACTCGCAGCCCATGTGGGGCTGCCTGTGCCTGCTCAGGACAGCCCTGCACGAGCTGCGAACAGCTGCAGCTGGGAGCACTGGCCACAGGGCTGGGGAGGAGCCACTTTTCCCTGAACTCAGCACCAGCTCCTTCCATGCTGGCAAGCAGGGGTTGGGGCTGCACACCACCCCCCACCTGTACCATGGCACTGGGAGTAAGCAGGTTCACGGGGCCAACACCAGTGTCCCCGAGCCAGTGCCACCAGGGCCCAGAGCAGGGCGGCAGAAGTACAGGGGTCCTGGGTGGCAGGGGCTCTATGGAGCTAGGCCAGCTCTCCTCTCTCCCTGCTGGTACAGCCCAAACTGGCTCCACTGACCCCTGCCAGCCTGGGTCCCACCAGTGCTGGCCCTGGGACATTGGTCAGAAGATATTGGGACATTGGTCCCAAGATGGTGACCAGGGGGTGGGGCACCTGTCAAGGGGCGGAGCTACCCATGCAGCCCTAGACAGCATGCCAAACCTGGGTAGGTGTCCCTCCACCCAAAATAATTGCCCGCACCTGGGTTAATTGAAGATCATTGACCATCAAGGAGGTTTTTGTGCATTTCTGCACTTATGTAACAGAGACAGCAGGGGGCACCTAGTGGTAGGCACGAACAACAGCAAGCCCTAGATACCTGCTGCATATACATGTTAATTAATACAGTTTAGATTGCCCTCGTGTGCATTAACTTTAATCCTTATTCAATGAGGATTAGTTAATTCAGACAGGAGCCAATTTTAATTTGGGCTACAGACATCCACATGTAGATAGTGAAAGCTGTAATCCAGATTAAATCTAGAAAAATGTAATATCTATAAATGACCTATGATTGCTACTTGTAGGTGGTACATAAAGTGAGATAGTACTTATTAGCAAGAAGGTGAACACTTACATGAGCTAACAGTTCTGGATGCCTTCACTCTCTGCATTATATGGATAATCCTTGCCTAAATGCCCATTTTTATTTTGGATCCATGGTTCTTATATTCCTCTTCTGATGGACTGTCATATAGTAGCATTTAAACTACAGTAGTTTAAATGCTACTAATCTGTCCCTCTGTTTAAACAATTTTACTTTGCACCTGCCCATCTTTTTCCTAACTGAAATCCCAAATCCCAAAATATTGTGGAGTTAAATCTGACCCCCAGGATGTATAAAGGGACAAAGATAATTCTCAAAACCACAGTCTTTTATTCTTCCTTTGCACAGCATTTGAGTACTCAGTGTACGTTCTGCTCGGGATGCTTTGTGATGGTAATGATAGTGCTGGCATTTTGGTTAAGGAAGTATGAGAGCTTCAGGATTTTCAAATATAAATCTCCTATGCAAGCTGAGGTAACTATATGTGATAAGCTCTGTGTTTTTATAAGCACTAGATTACTCAAAGAAAAAAAATGATAGTACTAGCTACCACCGAAGACAGTAAATTACAACTCTTCTATGCCGCTCTTGTCCAAAGTTAATGGCTATGCTTTTACAGCATCTTTCAGTCAGTTGTACAAATATTTCCTTTTTGTCAGATGTATTCATTGTTGTTCTCATCATAAATATATGAATTTACAGTGGCTATCTCACTCTTTATTCTCCCCTTCCTATACATATATACCTGATGTCCAAAAGCTAGTAGTTCTAGAAACTAAATTTTGGCACAGAGTGGTTTTCTGATTCTAAAATTTAAATGGAGTGAAATCCTATTAATTTATAATTTTTCTTTCTTTCTTCAGTATTTTAAAGCTATATTTCTTCCAGCTAAGTCCTTTTTTATACCTCAACATTTCATAGATGAGGATGTGCTTAACAAAGGGGTTCAAAGACCTTTATTTCAATAAATAAATAAGTAAATAAATATATAAATAAATCAGTGATAAGGCAGGGTCTATTTGCTAACTCAGCATAGAAAAAATGCAATCATAGATAAGAAACCAGACTTTATCCTAACTATAGCAGTAGCATACTACACGGCTGCTTGTTAAATAAATAAACCCTATAACAAATAGGTTAAAAATAAGCTCTCCGAACTGCAAAAAGGCTTTGCTGAAGTTATTACAAGGTAATATATGCTGCAGGAAGATAGCAGAGTTATCTCACTGTCTTCCAAAACTCCAGATTTTTTAGTAAATCCTTCAGCTGGATGATATAGACTTCAAACCAAATGCTTCAAACAGGCACCTCATAACTTTTGTGGGTGACTATAAAACAGTAGTTTTGGAAATAAGTTGATGAGAACAATACATTTAATTGCATTTACTTTGAATATATCAAATTGCTTTTAGAACAGGCCTTGAATTCAAATTCAGCAATCTGTCATGAGGAAAAGTATATAATTGCAGAATCTTTTTATTTTATATTCGGTACATTTTTTTCTTTTATCCTCACATTTTGTTAAACTGTGGAAAGCATACCATTAACTTCTTTACTTGAACCTATGTATTATTCATTTTATGTTGGATTTATGTAGCAATAAGTTTTCAGAGTAGAAGTGTATCACAGGAGTGAATACCTCATCTGTCCAAACCATTTACAATAGTTGCAGTGCAAAAGAATCCAAGTCACTCTTAATTCTTATAGCTACATACTTTTCAGTTAAGCACTTTTTTATCTTTCAATAACATTAAAAGCACACCCTGTAGTTAAGGCCATTTTTTCAGGTTCTATTGGAAGCACCTTCTCCAAAATTAATTTGTGGAGCAAAGAACTCAGCATGAGTAATATGATTGGAGGTGTATCTTGATGTTGCCACCTTTACTCCCACAGTAAGCTGTGACACAAAATGAATTAAAGTTACAAAAAAGGCCTTTGAAAGATAAAAGGAGCTTGAAAAGCTCTTCTACAATAAAAGGAATAAAGTTTTCCCTCAGCCATGCCTGTGTAATCACATTGATGACAACAGACATAGCAAGGTGGAGCCAGAGGCCCAGATTTTGAAAAGCATTAAGTGTTGCTCCACACGGGGTTTATGACTTAGGTCAGAAAAGCACTGTAGTGCTGAACAATGATATTTTTATGACTTTTATCAATTTGTCACTATAAAGAGGATTTTTTCCAGAAAATTCTATAGACTGTTTATGTTTACATATCATAATGTTAAATATTTTTATCTGATCTGCACCTTTTTGTGCAAAAGAATTCTTTACATTAGCATTACTGTGACATTCTCCATCTCACCTACCCATTTTTTCTACTTAGGATATGAATAGATGAAAAAATTGTTAATGGCTTTCCAACTTCTTGACAGGTGAAAGGAGACATAACCAAGTCAGTCAGTCAATGGTGCTTGGCAGTGGTGTGGGAAAAGACCCTGATGAGCAGGTGGCAAACCTTCCTGCAGTGGCTACAGGTCCATTTATTATACACATGATGCACACTCTGCTTCCTGGCTCACCTGTGAGACTCAGCCTGGGTTGCCTGATAGCCCTTCATGGTGACTGCACCAGCCTTGACCCAGTTTCTCCAGACTGAGTGGTTGTGGGCAGGGTTCTCCCAGTTGTCAGTGGGAATGCTGAATTTCTTGAGACCTTGCTTGACTTTATTGCTGTATCAAAGCTTTGGCCTTCCTCTGCACTGTAGGGAGTTCTTGAGCTGGCCATATGGCACAGCCTTCAGCAGACAGTCTTGAGGCTCCATGTGTCCTAGCAAGTGAAGTCTGTGAATGTCCAGCATAGTCTGCATAGACTGTGGGGTAGTTCTCTAATGGATTTTGTTGGTGATCTATGGTCCCACGTGACTTCAGGGATTTTTCTGACACAGCAAAGGTGGAAACTGTTCAATCTCTTCTCCTGCTTGGAGTACATGACCTGACTTTCACAGCCATGAAGGAGGCTACTGGGGACACAAGCCTGACAGATGAACACCTTTGTGTTTAGGAAGCTTGTTCTTCCAGATGTGAGATAAGTGATAGATGCTGATTCTTGCATCAAGTTCTCTATCAAGACTAAGTGAGCTGGTAAGAGTTGAGCTAAGATAGCAAAAGTGATCTATCCTGTCCAGAGCTTCATTATTGACACAGACTTTGGGTGGGATGTTGGTGCCCTGCAACATAACAACTGCTCTCTTGATACCAATTGGCCATGCCAAACTTGGTGCATGCATCGGAAACCTTATTCATCATGATCTGCAATTTGCCAAGTGAGTTAGAGATGAATACAGTGTCACCTGTGACGAGAAGATCTCAAATAGTGAGCTGGGTGACATGCCTTTTGCTCTGAAATTGTCTGATGTTGAACAAGCTGCCACCCATCCTTTATTAATTTAGTATACCAGATTGATCATTTCCAAAAGCATATTTGAGAAGAGGATGCCAAAGCTGGTAGGTGCTAAAACACAGCCTTGCTTCATGTTAGTATCAATCCTAAACAAAAATGATGTTTTGTTTTCATACTGGATGGTTGCCTTAGGGAGAACACCTTTTCTGAACAGCCATTTTTGACTTTTTGTAGAAGCCATTTCTGCTGTTTTGAAGAACTTTTGTAGGTCAATGAATGCTACATAGAGAGGTGCCTATTGTTCACAGCTTTTTTTCTAGCAAAAAACAGTGTGAAGGACATGTCAGCTGTGTAGCATCCAGCTCTGAACCCACACTGGCTCTCTAGGTAGACTCTCTCAGCAAGGACTTGGAGCCTTTTTAACAAGACCCTTGCAAGCACTTTGCCAACTACGCTGACCACAGATTTCCCTTGGCAGTTGTTGCAGTCTATTCTGTCCGCTTTCTTTTTGTATAGAGTAATTACCTTTGCATCTTTCAGATCTCAGGATATGTGGCTTTCTTCCCAGCAGTTGCAGAGAAGTGTATGGATGTTGCTTGCAAGCTTTCTCTCCCTTGCGTTCAGGAGCTCCAGAAGCATCTGATCATTGCCTGCTGCTTTCCCAGTTGCTATCTCTTTGACAGCTTTTTCTACATCTTCAAGAGTTAGTGTTTGGTCCATCTCCTGCATCACTGTAAGCTGGGAAATGGCAGCTAAGGCAGTATCATAGATAATGGCAACTTTTGAGTAGAGTTCTTTGTAATGCTGAGTCAAGTTGTTGTTGGTCAAGTTGCCTGTCAGTCAGGATGGGACCATCTTTCGCTTTCAAGGTTGCAGTCTTTTTACAAGTAGGACCAAGTGCCTATTTATATCCATCATAGGTACCACAAAGATCACCTCTTTTTACCCATTTTTTTTCTACTTGGGATATGAATATATGAATAAATTGTTAAAGAAAGTTAAAAAAAAACAGACTTACCATCAGATGCTCAATGTGCATATCCTTACCTCATGGTAAGTGAAAACTAAACCAGGGCAGCTTACCTCTCAGTGAAACAAAGCTAAGATTACTTGAATTTAGCTTCCATTGTAGAAATATAAGAGCATGAATGAAGTACTGCAGAGGAGCTGATGTGATGTAGGCCCCTGCCCCACCCCTTTTTTAAATTGCTACTTTTATCTCCAAGCCAATTAAAATCTGTGAAAAAAATTCTTGGCCCAGCTCTGCCAGCCTTTCTCTCTGCCAGACACTTTCCAGGCTGCTATGTTGGATCTCAGTCGACTGGAACTTTGTGTTCTTAAGCTTCCCTAACTTTAAGTGGGCTGGAGCACTGCTTTCCTCATGGGGAATCCTCAGAAATGTAAGCACCAACTGCCCTGCCCTCAAGCTGTGTAGGCATTCTGGGTTGAGATCTGTACCCAGATGAGCAGGGGTACATGATGTTGCATGCAACGCATGCAGATTTTGCATAGCCTCTAAAATAAATTACCCTTAGATAGCTTGAGATGAACTTACCTCTAAACACAGTTGTATGAATACCCCTGCTTCAGCTGCCTAATTTTTTCTGGAGAATTCTTAGGCTTTTCCTCTGAAACCTAGGGCATGGTCTTTCCCTCTCCCTCTGTTCTAAATCCAAAGCAACTTTTGTTCTTGTAATCCTGCAGGTAATCACATTATCCCCCTGCCGATGCAAAAATATACTCCCTTCATTCCCTCTCCTACCAAATGCCTTCTATGGCCACATCCAGATGAGCAGGGGTGTGCAGTTTGTGGCACCACAAACTGCACATGGTGAACCTTAAAACATGTGCCATGCTGCAAATTTGCAGTGTAGTGGCAAAATTTGCTACTGGGAAATCCCTGGTAGCAATATAAAAAACCCAGAGAAAAAAGTAGTCACTGCAAGTGCACACCCCTGCTCATCTGGACGTGACCTATGTGTCTCACTAAGTCTCCTTAGCCCATTAAGCCTCTGTGGCTGTTAAAGAATCAATAACTTGTTTCCTTTTTTCTGTATCTGGGGATTTTCACATTTCTAACTGTAGTCCATTTATGAAAAATTGAGGAAAATGATTCTCCTAGTTTCACCCAACCCAGTATGCAAGGTGTTTTACCTTGAATTGGGCCTTTGCTATTAATAATCTTTATCACTAATATGTAAACACGCATCCTTGTACTTGCCCTGACAAAGTAGCAGATGCTTTCCTTCTATGTCCATCAGCATTACATGACCCCGCAACAGTATAACATACGTCAACCAGTAGTCTTCGGAAGTGCACAGATTTTCCCAAATCATTACATCATCATTGATTTCAAAAGGCTGTGGGTCAGATCTTTATTAAATAAAGATAAAATTGCTGGAAAATTAATATTTGTATAATATTGGAACATGAAACCATTTTATTGTATAAGATTTGTTTAAGTCACTTCTGTGTGCCCAAAACTATAGTAAAAAAGGGAAATGAACCTTGTTTTCCTTTGTTTGTTTTATCTGGATTTGGAGGTCCCAAATATATTACCCTTTGTGTTTATTTTGTTATTTCTTTTTGCTTAACAGCCATAGGGCAGAAATAACTACAGTGACTGCTTTTTTGCTATTCTGCTGTGGTAAAATGTACACATCACAAGAATTACATCACTTAATATTAAATTGATCTCTCAGACAATATGTACCCAGTCAGGATTGTTTGCTGACCTGTTACCCGATATAGTTAAAAAGCAAAATCATAGCAGATTATCATACAGGGAAAGCGCTAGAATTTATGTGATTACAGGGTAAAACAAAGTTAACGATCACATATTTTAGCACAACACTTTAATACAAAACGTAATAAATACAGCCCTGCCCCACAACAAAAATTGCAAAAATAATCCTCTCTGTAACCTCTATAGTCAAAATTCTATCTATGAGATTTCTCAGGCCTTATGTTTTGGGCTGCGTACAGACATTTGGGGAGGTTAGGTCAAAAATAGCCACCCAATCTAAACTAGTTCACCTACATGCAGACCTTATGTTAGTTAGATGGACTTACATGCATGTTGTACAGACGTTCAGGAAAGTTAGATTGGTCTAAAAATGGCCAACCTGATCTACCTGTACATCTCTGAGCTAATCTAACTTAGCTCAGGTCTGCTGAGACCAATCTTAAAGAACTTTTGCACAGTTCCCAGTACAGCCCCAGGCCTGGAAAAGTCCAGCTGCTGGTCCCAGCCACTGCACTTTTCCTACCCCCTCCCTGGCACTAGACTCCAGCAGCCCTCTGGTGGACCCTAGGTCCCCCCACAGGGGACTCTGCATGCACCCCTGATCAACCTGATTCCCCTTATGGACCCTGCCTGCCTCCTCAATCCCTCCATGGACAGCACTAATCCTCCCTCCAGAGCCTTCTTGCCCGCCCATATACCCCAATCTCCCTTGCTAACACCCCCCCCATTCCAATTTACCTTAGATTGGGTGGCTATTTTTAACTCACTCTAACCTCCCCCTAATGTCCCCAAATGTCTTTACACAGCCTTGAAATCAGGGATTGTTAGGTATTTCTCATGAAATAATTGTTTATGAATAATTTTAGGAAGGTACCAATTACTTTTCATTCACTGGATATTATTATTTAGTGGTGGGATATGGGATTAAGGCCATGGGCACACATTAATTTCTAGCAGTAATAATTTCTCTGAAATTCTGACCAATAGAAAAGTATCTGGGATCTGGACCAGACTTGCATTCCCTGGCTGAAGTGCTACCCAGACCAGTTCTCTAACCATGGGGCACTAGAAGGCTGTGCCCTGGGTACCTCTGTCCTTAGAAAAGCCCATTAATTGGCAGTCTGTCCTCTTCCATACCTGGGAAGGGGGAAGGCTGTATATAGGAAGGCCCCTAACTCTTAAACCATCATGTGTAGCCCAGATAGACTGCATATGTGGTGATTTAACACCTCAGGCACAGGGAAGCAGGGCTGGGGATAGCCTTCCCAACCCAAGCAGTTCCTGGCTTCACAATTTTTAAAATCACCAGGTGTGCTGCCCAGCTGGGTGACACATATAAAGTTTAAAGATTGTGAGGTTGGGAGAGCCTTCATTGGCCCACTTCCCAGCTCTACCAGCTTTTAAATTGCCTTGCAAGGAAAATTCCTTGCCCCCGCCCCGCAACCACTGCTGATCACCTGTAGTCCCCACAGAGCTCCCCGATAGTTTGCCCTGGACAGCCAGAGCTTTCTCTCCCTCCGTCTCTCCCTTTGCATGAGAGAGATTGAAAGCCAGGTCTCTTCTGCAAGAAAGCTCTTGAATATATATGACTGTATATTTTGTGTTTGTGCTAGAAGTCAGACCTGTCTCTCAACACAAATGTAACACCTGTTTGTGGCCTAAGCATCCAGATCTAGATCTCTGTTCCAGGCTTATCACGTGCTTTCTATGATATGTTGTTTGCTTAATAAAGTGATGAGAAGTGATTATTTTGATGTTCAGCACACTTAACTGGGTCCCTAGTGGTGCTTAGCATTAGATCGAAGTCAAAGGCCTGGTCCAGGTTCAAAGTCCTTGATGAAAGAGACCCCAACTACCATCTCTCTTTCTTTGAACTACTTCAAAAATCAAGATTGACAGTACAACTAATAGAACACCAGATCAAGGCTCATGGGATCTGCAAACACCTCGGTTCTTGAGAATGTCAGCTGTATTTCTCTCTTGTACTGAAGCTTAGGATGAGATAATTTGCCTTGTCTTTTTCTAAAGGGATGCAGTGGCTTTTAAAGCACTTACCCTCTTTCTCCAGAAATACTCCTGACAAAAAAGAACTAAAAATACAGTTTTCCCTAAATCCAAAGCAGTAAATTACAGAGTTCCATCGTTAGTCTATAGCTTATGCATCTAAAATGATACTTACATAAAATTTAGTTGTTCAGGCCAAAATAACAGTCTTGAAAAGCATACTCAGCCTTTGTCTCAGCCTGAAAATGCCACACGTACCTGCTATGTAGTGTACAGTTACCTAAGATGTAAAATGGTAACTTTATCTGCAGTATGTCTATACTGCACAATGTAGGGCAGCATGAAAAAGCCCAGGATATCTCATGATCTGGAAGCAGTCTAATTATGGTATATCAGAGCTCTGTGGAGGATAATTTGTAGGTCAGAGGATAAATATTTGGCCACTGGCAGACATTCAGTTAAATGTGTAATTAGATCTGATCCACTATCCCAATAGTTGGGCCTCCTGCCATGCCATGGGTGCTCAGCTTGTTTGGTATCATGATCCCAGGCTCCCTCTGCACCAGAAAAGATGCCTGACAATCAGCTAGGGCCAGTTTGAGGTGCTGGAGTCAGCCAACAATTAGCTTATCATTGAATGCATCAGGATTTCATGGACTTTGGTGCAGTCCTGTTGGTTGCTGGCTCCAGGACTGCAGTAGGGCTCATATGACTGCACCGGGGCCTGTTATTCACATTTTTAAAGAATAATTTGTGGTTGGTTTTGCTTTTTGTTTCACTATTAATTGTATGAATGTGTGGCCAGGTTACAATTTAAAATGTCATTAAGTGGTTAATTGCATCTTAAGGGTAATGTTTGCCAGGGCCTTAATTCATGATGTTAGCCCATGCATAGTTCCTTGCTTTTGTGACTTGTTGCCAAATGCAGTGTCAACATACCCTGGGTGAAGTTAGTATTTTAATTCTTGTCTTTTATGTCTCATTATCACGGTGTGCAATCCACTAGGAGTATGTATGAAGCCCTATTGTAAATAGCCTTTTGTGAAGTTAACTGAATTATTGCCCACAAGACCCCTTATTATAAGTTTATACATGTACCTTTTCTACTACCTTTTGAAATGTAGCCAGCAAAACGATATCATGTTATTAATATATTGTATAATACTACTTAGCATGCATGTGTTTGATTTCTCATCTGGTGTTATGCTAAAAGTTGGGTATTTACATTTACATTTAGTATATAGCCCAGTTTCAGCACAGATACTTTTTATTCATTCTTCTCATACCTGAGTAGAGAAGAAAAATCAAAAGGAAGCCAAAAACTCCATTATTAATTCTCTATATGGTTAGAATTTTTTCTATGCTACTCATGCTTACTATGCCCTGGGACCCTGATCTTTGGGCCAGATCTAGACACCTAAGAATGCAAAGTGGGACTTAGGCAAAATATAAGTGTCAAAGCCAATATTATCATTCTGATAAACATGCCTAGTCACCATTTTGCCATGGAGGTGCCATCGATGTTTTACTATTTTACCTTAAAGTACTCCAGGTGTCTTAAATTATGGTTTTGCATACCCGAAAAGGATCTCAAAAATAACTAGAAAAAAATCTTACCTGGCCTACATGAACATTCTAAATACTAAGCTCCGTTTTGCACTTAGTCATTTTCCCTCTCCTCATCCCACAATGAATCTTGAATGCCTTGCTGTACATAATAGGGCATGAAATGATCAATAAGGTCTGTATATTTTTTGTCATAGACAACTCAGTGTGTTTCAGGTAGAGGTGATTTACCCATATCAGAAAAGTCAAGTTGCCAATCTGGCAAGAAGTGTGTGTAGCTGCCATATTGGAATCCAAAATGGCTGACATGAATTCATGTTTTGGTCAATACTTCACCCCTCTAAAATAGTACTTACATAAAATTTAGTTGTTCAGGCCAAAATAACAATCTTGAAAGGCATACTCAGCCTTTGTTTCAGCCTGAAGATGCCACATGTACCTGCTATGTAGCGTAGTTACCTAAGATGTAAAATGATAACTTTATCTAGCATTAGAAAATTAATTCCAATGACAAAACCAACATTGTATGAACTGAAGAGATCAATTATAACATTGATAACATAATAAGCTTGGTGACAGTGACCATGAATTGGTTGCCTTCTTAGTTCACTGAAGAGCAGGCAAACCCTTCAGTAAAACAGAATTCATTAACTTTGGGAAGGCTGACTTTCACAAAGTCAGAGAATTGGTCAGTCAGACAATTAGAAGCCATACCCCACTAGAAAAGGGAGTACATGAGGAATGGTCATCTCTCAAAAACATAATCCTAGAAGCACAGGGGAAAGCCATTCCATCTTGCAAGAAATGCAGCCAATGGGCAAGGAAGGCCCCTTGGCTAAACAAGGAACTGTTGGACCTCATTATATCAAAAGAGTAGCCTATATCAGCTGGAAAACAGGAAGCATTACCAAAGAGGATTATTCTGCACATGCCTGCACCTGTAGAGAGCAGTCAAGAAAAGCTAAGGCACAAACCAAACTCAGGCTAGCCACGGAAATCAAGAACAACAAAAAGTCCTTCTTTAGATACATGGGAAATTGGAAAAAGAACAAGATAGCATTGGGCCCCTGCAAGATCTAACAGGGCAACTGACATCTGACACCCAAGAAAGGGCCAATCTCCTAAATGACTTTTTGCATCCGTTTTTCACCCTCCCAGGAGGATCACACTGTCAGAAAGGACACAAACCATCCTGAGAGCAGGTGAGGGGCCCAGAATTGATGTAGATCAGATGAGGGAACACCTTGAGAAACTGGATATTCATAAGTCCATGGGCCCAGATGGAATGCACCCAAGAATCTTGAAGGAGCTGGCAGACATGAGTGCATCCCCCTTGGTAGAAATATTTGAAAATTTGTGGTGCCCAGGAGAGGTCCTGGAAGACTGGAAGAGAGCCAATGTAGTCCCTATCTACACAAAAGGGAGGAGGGATGACCTAGGGAACTATAGACCAATTAGTCTGATGTCCATCCCTGGAAAAATTCTGGAGGAAATTGTCGAGGGATCCATCAACACCAGACTAATTCAAGGCAAGCTTTTGAATGTCAGCCAACATGGCTTTGTGACTAGCAGGTCTTTCCTTACCAACTTCATCTCCTTCTATGGCCAGGTAACGTGTCCTGGACAAGGGAGAGGATATGGACGTCATATACCTGGACTTCAAGAAGGCCTTTGACCTAGTTCCCCATGATGTTTTCATGGTTAAGCTGGGGAACTGTGGCATTGATTATCATATGGTCCGATGGCTAAGCAACTGGCTATAGGGTCAGACCGAAAGTGTACTAGTTGACAGGAGCAAATTTATGTGGCGCAGGATGACCAGTGGAGTCCCTTAGCCCTCGGTACTTGGGCTAGTACTCTTTAACATCTTCATCAATGATCTGGAGAGAAGTGTAAGGTGCTGCACCTCAGTAGGAAGAATCCCCAATATACTTACAGACTCAGCAGTGCTATGCTTGCTAGCACCATGACTGAAAGGGACTTGGGGGTCTTGATTGACCACAAGATTAATATGAGTCACCAATGTGATGTTGTGGCTGGGAAATCTAACCAAAGTCTGGCCTACATCCATCGATGCATCTCAAGCAAAACCAGGGAAGTCATCCTCCTGCTTTACTCATCCCTGGTGAGACCTCAGCTGGAGTACTGCATCCAGTATTGCCCCCCCCCCCACTTCAGAAAGGATGTGGAGAAGCTTAAGAGAGTCCAGAGAAGAGCCACTTGTATGATCCAAGGCTGGGATGGAAGGCCATACGAGGAGAGGCTGAGGGACTTGGGACTTTTCAGTCTGGAGAAGAGAAGGCTCAAGGGGGACTTGGTGGCAGCCCACAATTACATAAGAGGGGTATATCAGGACCTGGGAGAAAAGCTGTTCACCAGAGCTTCCCAGGGGATAACAAGGTCTAAAGGCCATAAACTCCAGGAAGGCCGATTTAGACTAGACATAAGAAAAAAGTTCTCTACAATGTATGTGTCCAGGGTGTGGAACAAACTCCCCCCAGAGGTTATGCAAGCACCTATTTTGGACCCTTTCAAAAAACAGGTGGATACATTTCTTGCTGGGGTCACTTGATCCCAGCTGACTCCCAGCCTTTGGCAGAGGGGCTGGATCCAGTGATCTCATGAGGTCCCTTCCAGCCCCTAATGTCTATGAAATCTATGAAATTTCCATTGTGGTAGCCATATTAGATTCCAAGACAGCTTACACATTAATGTGAGCAGGACTCCGACTCAGACCCCCAGCGCAACCAGAGGTAGGGGGCACACTGTGAGTGACGAAGGAACCCAGACCCAGTCAGCCATGGGGCAGCTGAGTGGAGCTGAGGAGGGATATGCCCCCCCCAGCTCCTACTTTGCCCAGTCCACCAGGGAGCCATGCAACCAGAGCCTCATGAACAGGACGCACAAACAGGTGGGCTTCTAGGCCCAGCGCGCGAATTAGTACAGGAGTTAGTGCAGGAAGGTGAGTGGGAGGGCCCAAGGCCCTGCCAGTGAGCTGTAGGGTAGGTAGCAGGACTACCAGTGGCACAATGTGGATGGCCACATGCCACACCCTGAGGATCCCCTTGGAGTCTGAGATCTCCCCCTCTGGCACTGCTGAGGTCTCCACCCAGATGGAACTCATGGTTCCAGGCTCCACACAGGTGGAGACTCTGGCTTTCTGCTGTGGGGGGCTGCCTGGCATGATGCCAGACACATGGGACTGGGAACATGGCCACCTCCCCTTGTGAGGTTTGCTCCACTTTTGAGTCTCTAGGGTGACAGATAGAAGATCTCCAGGTTGCAGTCCAGAGGCTGCTTGCCACCAGGGATGGTGAGCAGGAGATAGGCTCCTACTGCCAGGCTTTTCACCCCTTGGAGGCCGAGGGTAGACCAACGTCACCTTCCAAGATAAGGGAGGACTTGAGGATCCCCCACAATGTCCAGCCAGGGGGTTGGATCAAGGTGGTCAACAGCCCCAAGGCCCACTGCACCAGGATCGCCTCCCCTCTAGAGCTTTACAACAGGAATGAACCTCTTATAGCCCCAGTAGAACCTGCAGAGCTGCCTTCTCCTGCAGGCAAGAGAGGAACGCTCACAGCTACCATCTCTGCTCTCCCTAAGATGAAACACAGAGTCATCATTGTGGGAAACTCCCTCCTGAGTGGGACTGAGAGACCAATCTGCCTCCCTGACCCCTTAGCCCAGGAGGTCATCTGCCTCCTGGGGGCCCATATCCAGGATGTAGGAGAGAGGATCCCAAAGCTCATCCAGCCTACTGACAACTACCCTATTCTCCTTATCCATGTGGGCACAAATGACATGGCTTGGAGCAATCCCAGCCAGGGCATGAGAGGTAACAGGGCTTTGGGAGAGGGGCTTAAGGGTTTGGAGGCACAGGTGATGTTT
The DNA here is from genome assembly GCF_052110815.1 of Crocodylus siamensis. Taxonomy (NCBI): domain Eukaryota; kingdom Metazoa; phylum Chordata; order Crocodylia; family Crocodylidae; genus Crocodylus; species Crocodylus siamensis. The sequence goes on along the minus strand of NC_143398.1, from coordinate 52,955,699 downwards.
TTCTTGATCCTCCCAGTTTTGGGTTATGGGATCAGGAGGGAGAGGAAGATCAAAGTCGTTAACCAAAGACTGTGGTTCTGGTGTCATTATGAAGGCTTCAGCTTCCATGATCACAGTCCGCTCTTTGGTGAGAGAGGCAGTGGTCTTCTAGGAAGAGATGGCCTCCACCTCACTTCAATGGAGAGGAAGCTCTTCTCAGCCAGAATGGCTGACCTGCTCAACCAGGCTTTAAACTAAGCCTGCTGGGGGCTGGTGGGGACTACCACCATAACAAGCCTACTGGGCAACTTTTGCAAAACCAGCAGGCTAAGGCACTCAAGGGAATCTACCCATGCCCCAGCCCTAAAACAGTGTCCTCCTGGGAGTGTAGGGAAGACTAGGGCCTCCAATGGGACACTTACATGCCTGTACACTAATGCCAGGAGCATGGGGAACAAACAGAAGGAACTGGTTCTCCTGCTAAACAAGAATGACTACAATCTTATAGGGATAACAGAGACCTGATGGGATGCCACATATGACTGGGCCACAGGTATAGACAGCTATACCCTTTACAGACAACACCGTGCAGGTAAAAGGGGCAGAGAAGTAGCTCTCTATATGAAAGATAGCTACACATCCCTTCAAGATGACATTAGCAGCCAGGGTGGATGACTGGAGACCCTCTGGGTTAAAATCTGTGGTGAACATGGCACAGGGGACACAATGGTAGGAGTCTACTACAGACCTCCTAATCAGGAACAAGAGCTCAATCAGCAATTCACCAAGGAACTGGCTGAGGCTGCACACTCCCAGTGCATGGTTGTCATGGAAGACTTTAAATACCCAGACATCTCATGGGAAGAGCAGTCAGCCAAATCTGAATGGTTGCAAAGCTTCCCCACATGCGTGGAGGAGCTCTATCTGGCTCAAGAAGTCTATGGACCAACAAGAGGCAAAGCACTGCTCAACCTGGTACTGGCAAAGGGGGATGATCTAGTCAGCAACCTAATGATCAAAGGGAAGCTGGAGACAGTGACCATGAGCTGATTACTTTCACTATCCACCACAAAGCTGGCAAGTCAGTCAGCAAAGCAGAAATCCTTGACTTCAGGAATGCTGACTTGACAGGCTCAGGAGGGTTGTTGGTGAGGTCCTAAGGGACCACGTCTTGAAGGGGACGGAAGTTCAGGATAAGTGGTTGCTCCTCAAGGGAGCAATCCTAAAAGCACAAGCAATGTCAATCCTATCTCGGAGGAAAGATAGCAAAAGTGCACAGCAACCTCCTTGGCTCTGCAGGGAACTTGTGTACCTCCTGCATCTAAAAAGAAAGACCTATAAAGGATGGAAGACTGGAATCACCTCAAAGGAGGAGTATTCTACACTGGTCTGGACCTGTAGGGAGTGAACCAGGAAAGCCAAGGCTGTGACTGAACTCTAACTGGCTACAAGTATCAAGGACAAGAAAAAGTCCTTTTTTAGATATGTGGAGAGCTGGAAGAAAAGCAAGGGTAACATTGGACCCCTGCTAAACCAAATGGGACAACTAATAACTGACACCCAGGAAAAAGCCAATTTCCTTAATGGGTATTTTGCATCGGTCTTTCACCAGCCCCAAGGGACCCCCGACACAGTACAAGATGGCCAGGATGAGGGAGAATTGTTACCCTAAATCACTGTAGACCATGTAAAAGAACACCTTGAGAGGCTGGGCACCTTCTAGTCAACTGTCCCAGACAGATTACTGTACTTAAGGAGCTGGCAGGCATCTGGCACAGATCTTTGAGAACTTGTGGTGCTCAGGTGATGTGCCTGAAGATTGGAAGAAGGTCAATGTGGTGCTCATCTTCAAGAAAGGGAGGAAAGTAGATCTGGGGAACTACTACAGGCCTACCAGCCTGACCTCTATCCCAGGGAAGATTTTGGAAAAAATTTTCAGAGAGACCATTCTAGACAAACTGGCTCATGGCAACATCATGAGGGACAGGCAGCATGGGTTTTTTGCGGGTAGGTCTCGCCTGACCAATCTCATCTCTTTCTATGACCAGGTGACCTATCACCTGGACATGGGAAAAGAGATTGACATCATATATCTTGACTTTAAAAAAGCCTTTGATATGTTGTCCCATGATCTCCTCATGGAAACATTGGCCAACTGCAGCCTTGGCCACATCACACTCCGATGACTGAGGAATTGACTCCAAGGTCAGACCCAGAGACTGGTAATCGACAGAAGTAAATCATCATGGTGTGCCATGATCAGTGGGGTCCCCCAAAACTCCATCCTTGGGCCCATACTCTTTAACATCTCTGTTAATGATTTTGACATTGGTGTCCGAAGCAGACCTGCCAAGTTCACTGATGACACCAAACTTTGAGGTAAAGCGTCCACACCTGAAGATAGGCTGGTGATCCAAGCCAACCTCGACAGGCTCAGAAAATGGGTGGACAAAAACCTGATGGCATTCAACACCGAAAAATGCAAGGTACTCCACCTTGGGGTAAAAACCCCGCAGCATGCTTATAGCCTCGGCAGTGCTACGCTTGCTAGCACCATGTCTGAAAGGGTCTTGAGGGTCATGACTGACCACAAGATGAATATGAGCTACCAGCGCAATGTTGCAGCTGGTAAAGCAAGCAAAATTCTGGCTTGCATCCACAGATGCTTCTCAAGCAAATCCCAGGATGTCATCTCCCCGCTGCACTCAGCCTTGGTGAGGCCACAGCTGGAGTACTGCATCCAATTCTGGACTCCACAATTTTAAAAGGATGTGGAAAAACTTGAGAGAGTCCAGAGGAAAGCCACACACATGATCATAGGGCAGGAAAACAGGCCCTATGATGAGTGGATGAAAGTCATGGGACTCTTCAGCTTGGAAAAGCACAGGCTCAGGGGGGACCTAGTGGCTGCCTATAAGTATATAAGGGGTGTACATCAGGATCTGGGGGAACACCTGTTCACCAGAGCACCGCAAGGGATGACAAATTCAAATGGTCACAAACTCCTCCGAGACCATTTCAGTCTGGACATAAGGAAAAACTTCTTTACCGTCTGAGCCCCCAAGGCCTGGAATAGACTCCCTCCAGAGATGGTGCAAGCACATACTCTGGACTCTTAAGAAACATTTGAACATCTGTCTTGCTGGGATCCTTTGACCCTAGCTGACTTCCTGCCCCTGGGGCAGGGGGCTGGACTCAATGATGTTCGAGGTCCCTTCTGCCCTAGTGTCAACGAAATCTATGAAATGTGTATGTGTCAACTCAATGTAATTAAAAAACAATACTTTTAAGTAAATAATATTTGAGCATTATTTGTGAGTTAAACCTCACAAATTCTATCATTATATATTTTGTAGCAGGCCTATAGTACTGAAAACATAATGACTTTGGCTAGCCTACTTGTTCGAATTATATTGAATAAGACAATACATTTTTTTATTTCAGAATGTGGATAAGTCAGATATTAATAATACATAACTCAGTGACAATGAAATGCACAGACATATGAAATGATAGGAAAATGTAATGGTCTAATCCAATTTTAATATAAGGTAATGCAAAGGCATATATAACATTAATACAATAGGTAATTGCAGTTTTTCAGATTTCTTCATCACTTGAATCCATTTCTGAATCTGTTTCTGAATCCCTGTAGTTATTATATAGATTGCAACATGCTGTTGCATAGTATTCACATCCAGTAGTGCATGGCACATTAACTTGCTTGTATAAGCATGCTGGTCCCCGGCATTCCATCTTTCACTTGCAACTTGTTATCTGAATGTATTCTGCTGGTGTTAGATCAAGTGTGTTTATGATAGGAACATAAATGTCATTTTCAGTTTGCCAACCACACTGGTTAGGTGATGGCAATGGTGGTTTAGGTTCAAGCACACTTTGTCAAATGAGTTTTTGATAATTGGCTCTACATACATGGTCCACAAGGTTGCTGTATGTAGGTGGAAGTTTATCCAGGAATCGGGTATGTTTGTGCATAGAAGGTCTCGGTAGCATCTGCAGTAAGACATTTCTGAATAAAGATATTCACAATTTTTCTTTCTTTGTCACATGGATTCAGAATGTCTAATGCAATATCTTCTGGCAGAGCATCTCCCATAGAAATATGTAACAGATCATCACTGGAAACTTTAAACAAGTGGAACCTTTCGAGCAGCAATTTTTCATCATTGTAATAACATTTCAGTCATGTCCTTTGTCTTTCATGATTGAAATATGTTGTTGTTTTGATTCAAAATATTTGATTTATCATTTTGGTTAGGTGACCTCTTTCATTGTAGCTCACCTTCCATCATTATCTAGCTGATTCATTACATTTACTACATTACAAGCAATTTTGCAAACTTGTTAATGTTTTCTATTGCTGTGGTTGGTTGAAACTTTCACAAATGGGAGATTAGTTGTCTTGACTCCAAATACTCCTTTCATAAACTCAGCATACACCATAGGAGCAAAATTCACTAAATCTTTCATACATACAAGCTATACTGGACCCATCTCATGTAACTGGTAAGATCATGCACAGCTTTTAACGGAAGCATTTATTCAAAGACTCTTGCCAGTTTCCTTCACGTTCAGCTTTGATGAAGACCAAGAGAGTATTGATTACTTTCAAATAGTTCATCCAGTCCTTTAATGTACCTTGATGGGAGTGTTCTTCCGCAAATCCTTGAAGTAGTGACAGTTGTCGGCAAATGCACTAATAGTTCTTTCACCACATTCTTTCCTCTTTCACAGTCATTGTTTCTTAATGCAACAGCTATGCTACTGGAAGGTTGGTCAATGACATATAACATAATTCTTTGCTTGAACTGAACACCCATACAATGAATTCATTTATCAGAATATGCCATATTTCTTCAAATATTATCTTGTGTGTTCTAATAACACTGTGGTAGAACTTTCCTTTCATTATGTTGGTAGCAGTGTTTTCTGAAAATAATCCACAACCTTCAAATCCTGAAGTGGCAACATGCTAACCAATTGCCGTTAATGATATGGAAGCCTCCAAGTCAATTGTTTACTCCTTCAGTCTCTTCTGACCAAGCCCAGTCTCTTCTAATGACGAGTTCACCTGCTTTGCAATACAATGCCTGATCAAATCTTATAACTGTGTGCTGTTGTCCCAGGTGTCCTGCAATTATTTTACATTGCTTGATGATAGTCCAAATGGTGTCATACTCGGATGCTGGTGCAGGAAGTATGGAACAAAATCCAACAATCAATGGTGATGAAATATCATCAGAAAGAAACTGGCTAAACACTGTTCACCCTGGTATGGCAACATTCTTCTGGTTGTCAGCTGGTATGCTACCCAGTATCCATGATAACTCTGCTGACATCTGTTGAATATATGTTTTGTGGAGCTTCTCATTTGTATTACTACCCATACTGTGGATGGATGGTTTCAATGACTTGTTACAGGTGTTCATCATAGGAATGGCTTTGTTAAATCCAGGTGATACATCTTTCAAGGTTCTTTTCCTTCCTATTACACTGGTGCTTTCTTCAATCTCAGCTAACTGTGATGGTCCTCTTTGAAATGCTACAATTTGCATAGCATGACATGTTTGTTTTCTATCCAATGTCTCCTCCAAGATATCAGTGTTGTCTTCTGAAAACTGAACAAAATGACCAGGAATAAGATTCTTTGGAATAGCAACTCCATTTTAAAAAATTCCTTTAAGTTTTTCTCACCAGTGGTGATCTCAGAGACAATCCTTGTCATATGGTATGCTGCATCCAGCAGAGCGGAGACTGTACCAGCTTCTAAGATCCAGTTGTGTGATAGATCAACAAGCCTAACCCAATGTGTTTTGGTGTTAGCTTTTTGCCCCATAACTGTAGGTAAACCAAATCCTGAAATAGATTCAATACATCTCTGTCTAGATTCTTACCTTGCTCATAATTTTCAACATGTAAACCAACATTGTAATCTTCCAAAATTTAAGCAATGTTTAAAGGCTATTAGAAACACATTTTGGGGCTTATTCTTCATTCAAGTTGCTATATGCCTTCATGTTGGCTATAACTTTCAAATCTGCTTTGATTTTGAGAGCAGCATAGTACACATTTCATGTGTTTAAAAATTCTTCTCTGAACTGCAAGCCAATGACTTCCTCATCATTTATGTGAAAAGTTACAACTGCTTGCTTGTATGGCTTTACCAATTGTCACAGTTCAGAAGACAAGGAGCAGAAGATTTGAATTTCTTTGAAGATGAAACTGAATGGCTGTTTTATAGTAAGGCTGAGGTTCTTGCTTCATTTGCTACATTGTGGTCATAGGATATTCACCACCTTCATCTTCTATTAGATCACAAATATCTTTCAGACTGTACACATTTTTCTGTACAAAACCAGCATCTAGTTAATCAGTCACTTGATGCCATGCTCTTGCTTCAGGAGAAAAAAGAATATATTTTGGCACAACCCTCACCTGCAAATGGGCACAAGAGACTTGTTGCTTCTGTTGTTCATCCTACCTGCATTCAAGATGGTAACGTGCCTCAGCAGCTATTAGATCTTCAACACCAATTCAGCACTGCAACACTTCATTCTTTCCTGACAGCTTCTATATTGCATTGGCTGATTCAGACAACACTTGACTCAGTGTCTTCTTATTTGAATGGTTCTCACAGAATATGTACATCATCCAGTGAACTGCTGGAGCAGATGATCTGCTTGATGTCCTAGTGTGTTCTTCACTTGATGTTGTTGGTATGGTTTCCCTTTCATGTTCTACCTTGCACAGTTTTTTTAACAGTCTCTCAATATGTCCTTTGTATGTAAAAAAAACTTCAAAAAACTGTAGCAATAATGGTGTCAATTGAAGCTTTTGGAATGTTTCAATGTTGGATCATCACACCTTGCTAAACTGTCAAGAATAGTGCCATAACAAGTGTCAAATTCAGCAGCTCTCTGACATTGAATGAGCACCTCATTTATTTGTGGAATTCTAGCAGTACTTTGGCTGTGAACTTACTTCAAAGCATCTGATACATCCTGTAGTTTCTGAGTCATACTTCCCATGCTTCACTGGACTCTGTGATGCTCCATTGTAACATTGCTTAAGGTCAATAAGGACAAATCTGTTGCTGACAATATCCATCAAAGATTTTCAGGTTGAGGTAGTATGAAACAGAATGAAGTTGATGTAGCAATTTTGTAAATCTTTTGGGTAACTAATAATGAACAAAACTGTAAATTAGTGGCAGACATCTTGGAAGCCAGTATGCCTATCATGATATAAGTGTTACAATTGATCTCCTCAGTTCATGCAATATTGGTTTTGTCACTAAAATTAATTTTCTAACCCTGAAAATATTGACCAGTATGTGAATTCATGGCCGCCCTCTTTGATTCCAATATAGTGGCTACATACACTACTTGCCAGATTGGCAACATGACTTTCCAGACATGGGTAGACCACCTCTCCCTGAGTGATAAGTGGCACACTCTTGTTACCTGTGAAAATGAGTTACCTATGGGGTGACACCTTTACCCTTCTTTTTACCCTACTAACAATGGCACTTCAGCACCTAGTCTAATCATCTTAGCCTGATGATTAAGGTGCCTTACACTATGGCAGAATGTTAGCATTTTTTAGTATAAAACAATATTTTATGGTTCTCTTCCTTCCCCTTCCCTCTGTCTCTATTTTATTTATGATAATAACACCAGTAGAGGATATTTGGGGGACAGTTAGATGACTCATTGGTAAATCTAGCAGGCTCACTTACATTAAAGTAATAGTGAAGCAGTAATGATGTCAAGTCACTTGTTCTTTTTAACCAGCATTCAACTAATATTGTTTTTATATTTTAAGGCTATTGTGTATTTGGGGAAAAGGGTGAGAAACATTACTCTGTTAATAATGAAAACTTAAGTTTTCTTTTTGCATTTGTAATGTATCTCAATCAGGGAGACAACACACTTTTAAAGAAGGGAGTTGTTAACCATCTTGCACACTCCCTGAAGTTTTTTTGCATACAGAATTCCTACTAACTATAACAGAACCTGAACTCAGCATTTGTTCTGGAAGAAACCTTCCTGGTCCGTGAGGCTTGAGGGATGATTGTATATTAGGAGAGTACGTTTTGAAACAATGGAATGATTAAGGAATAATGTATAAATATAAAACAATATTTTGGCATCAGGTCTTAATCCAAAGTCTATGAAGTCAACAAAAAACTGTCCAATGATATCAAGGGCTCTGGACAAAGCACTGATGAACAAATACAAGAACAAAGATTAAAAGTAAAATATGTCTAAATGACAATGTACAGTTTAGTAAACAATTTTTTCTAACAGTCTTTACAGCATGACTACTGTCTAATACAGTCATTTATCAGTAAAACTAGTGTGAAAAATCATTAAAATGGGGCTTTGATCTGTAAAAGAAAACATAAAATTAGCTTACCACTTTTTAACTGCTCACTAAAAATATCAGAGGTTTGTTAGACAATTCATCACTAGAAGATTGGCTGTCAGTGAATACAATAATCTCTTTCAGCAAGAACAATGTACTTATTAAAAAGTGTAAATTGCTGCTACATCACACAGTTTTACCCATGTTGGTCTGAAAATGCTAATCTTCCTCAGGCACTTTTACAATTACAAAATTAACTGTACTTTATGTAGTCAAAATGACAAATATAATTTAAGGGGGAGCATGATGCAAGTTTTAACATTTGTTTTGGGGAAAAATATGCATTGGACTTTATATGGGTCACGTAGAGAATACTTTTTGAGTATGTGTTGTCATTTCACAATATTGGTTAAGATGTTGTTTTTCTCATGCCTGGTTTTCATTTGTATAATGATTATAATTGTAATGAATTATCATTATGCATGTTTGTTCATACCTTCCAGTCACCTATATTGACATACTAAAAAATATCTTGTATCCAGAAGAAATCTGTTTTCTTAAAAAATACCTCCAAGCAGAAAAGAGTTCTTTTTCAATTGCAATACAATATAAAGTGTAAAACTCTCCTCAAACAAGTAACACAATCTCCTTTCCTCAGGCATCATAGGGTGAGGGAACAAAGTACGATCTCATGTGATGAAGCCAGCCCTTGGGAATGGGAGGGGGTTCACAGCACCAGCTGCAGTTAGAAAAAGCAAGAGAAAAGACATAGACCACTGCCCCCTGGGTCCTCTGTCCAAAACAGATACTGTCCCTTCACTTTATGGAAAAGCAGCAGGCTGCTTTTGTCAAATTAACTTTGTATGCTAATTTGCTTCTGCTGATAGCTTGTTTCTCCCATCCTATTTCTTTTCTGTTCCTCTTACAATCCTTCTTTAGCCAGCCTCTTTCTCACTTGAGCTAGATCCTTCGCATTACCAGAACTGATAATAAAGTAAATAAACACATAAGAATGTTAATGAATAAAAATGTATACTCTTCCTTGATTTGCATAGTATCCAAAATTTACTTTATTACTCACCTATGAGATGATAAGTGCACAGAAATGTTTCTACTGTATTTAGTTTGGAACATGCTTTACTCCCTTTGGCTTCATTTGTACTGTTTAGGGTACAGGTACTGGGCTAGACCTGTGCCTATGTAGATCTACATGAATATAAGAAACCTGTAGGGAGATACTTTCTCTCCTAGTGGCCTGATGCAGGCAAACTAAAAAAGACAGGCCTGGATTACTAGACCAGCTGTCTGGATCAGTGTGGTAGGTGCTTGTGATGGGGCTAGTGATCCCCACACAAGAAGGGAAAGGTGAAACTTTGAGAAGCTCCAAATGGTGGGTTTTTTAAGACATAGAGTTCTTACAGCTTCTAGTTCCATCCCCAGAACGATAAGACTGTGAATAGGAGTCAGAGAATGGAGAGCTTAATTTAGGTTGGGAAGCTGAAGCAGCAGGAGTATTCAGATGTCAGATTCCTTGTGAAGGTATTTCCCAGACCATGATGGCACTTCATAGACTTTGGAGGTACAATTCATAAACTTTGGAGATACTTCAGCTATTGGTGATAGAACAATAAGCTGAAACACAGAAACTATCATTGCTTAGTTGAGAGGTGAGAAGTAGTCCAGTGAGTTTTGTCTATCTGACCTGGTTTCAGTCAAAAATTAGAATATGAGCTCACTAGGGGAAAGCTTGTATTAATTTAACCTCACACCATCAAGTGGGGTTTCCAGATGCTACCAGAATCCAACTAATAATGATGATAATGACAGGACCATTCTGTGGTCCTGCACAGCCTTGATCTTGTTTACATCTTAGATTTACAAACTTGCATATGATAGTGTGATTCTATTACGCACCTTTGAAAATCCCAACCTTAAAATACTTCTGTATCAAAGTACTAGATGCATAACTGGAGCAATCCATTGATAATTAAACATTACAGGTGAAACAAAATGATTATGTAAAGCATTTAGTGGTTCACTGGACATTCAGGGCTCATGCTTATTCTTTGCATTAAAATCCACATTTTAATGGATTTAGCTTTAAGGTCCAAACTCATTTCACCCTAAGAGATCTGCTGGAAACTTGCCCACTTCCTGCTAAGTTAATGGGCTTGTAGCAAAGGAGGGAGTTTGACAGGACATTACAGGGTAGTTTTACCCTGGAACTGAGCAAGAGAGTGGATTAAATTGCTATTTCTCTAGAATTCCTAAGTAACGTTGTCTTCTTTTCAAGTATCTTTGCACGATGTCTGAGTAAATGCAATGCATTTAATGTAAGGGAAGCTTGAACCTTTCAATCCTTGCTTTGGCAGCTTCCCAGCAGTACCCATGAAACACTATTATAGTAATGCCTCAATCATGTTGGAAGCTGTATTTTTGGTTATCTAGCAGTTTTAGGCTTGGATTTTTTTCCTGGTATAAATAACAGAATGTATTTGTTTGGAAGAAAGATGAAAAAGTATACCTACCACCACTGATAAGTTGGGGAGCTCACATGAACCATTATAAACAAACCAGCTTCTGTGTTCCATGAAGAACTTTGTTGTTCATCTTTTTAGAGAAATAAAATCTGTAGCCTCCTCCTTTGTAAAAATAGTCTTAAACATGTGAACAATGGAAATAAATAAAATAAAAGTAATGGTTCTACTCAGGCAGAAGGATGTTGAGGGGAGAGAACAAAATGTCCCCAGCCACTGGAAAATTATGTTTAGTTCTGGACACCCATAACCAAGGAAAATGAATTCAAACTAAAAGGGGTACAGAGAAGAGCCACAAGCTGATTAAGGGAATGAAGAGCCTAAGGGAGCTTAACTTGTTTAATTAACAAATTGAAGTTGGGGGTGAATAACATTGCTCATTATAAACATGCAAGGGAGATAAACATCTATGAGAGAGAAGACCTAGTTAAGTTAAAGGATATGTTGGCACACAAACAGATGAGGGTGAATAGAATGATTATCTTGAAAATTAGAAAAATGCTTGCTCACCGCCACAACAGTGAGATTCCTGAGCAGTTTTTCAGTGGAAGTAAGGTGGGGACTGGGGGCTAGTTTTAACGTGAATATCAACAAGTTCATGAATAGGCTTATACAACATGATTTCCTGTGGTGGCAGAGCATTGGACTTAGTGACCCTGGAGGCCGCTTGATTTTCTAAGTCCCATATTCCTAAGAATCAGCCTGCCACCAAAGGAGACTCATTAGCCCACTTAGCCACCCACCCCATCACCAGAAGCCACAGGAAGATCTGCTGAAAGAGACACCCACCTGGTTCCATCATCCCTGTTGCGAGCAATAAATGCTAGGGCTGTAAAAGATCCAGAAAATGGCTTCAATGCTGGAAAGGGGAAGGCACGCTGGGGAAAAATACGCTAAATGATGGAATAGTGAGAAAAGGGTGAAGATGAAGCAGAGAACAGAACTTTTGAGAGAAGTCATTTCATGCATTTTGAATCATGTCTCGCCAAATGAGAGAGAACATTTTTTTTAGGGATCTGTTTGCTAAATATTGACAGCATGTAGCTACCACTACATTACAGATAATCATTACTTACCACAAAGAGCAGCAGGCTGGCTGGCTAATCATTTTGCAGTAACAAGTTTAAACAAAAACATTCCTATGTGACTTTTAGGAAAACATTTAACATATAAATAAAATGAAAGAAGAAAACTTGGCCAGTAATTTTGAAGTGTATGCCTTAGCAACTGAAGTCTTCTACTGCAAAACTCTAAACAAGCCTACATTTCTACCAGATAACAGGGAAGTGGTCAGGTTTCTCAGAGTTTTTTAAACAAGCAGATAAGAGATTCAAACACTTCACAATACAATCCATAAACTCCATGGATCTTAGTACAATAACAGACACCCAAACTCTGGAGGGATCAGTAAATCTATGTTAACTAGTTAGAAAAGAGCCATAACAAGGAATTTGGACAAAAAAATCAAAATATAGGTTTTACTTAAAGACCTGTGTGAAAAAATGGGTTAGATTTAACTGTGATCCACCAACCTGATTCTGAAATAACTGTATTGTGTCTTCAGTAGAGTTCTACAGGATTTACATTCATATACACTTACCTCATCTGGAAAAGTAAACTGAGTCAGAACTTACATTAATGTATGTGTTATCAAATATGATTTGACACTTAATGTAGGCCTAAATGGTTATATTTAACATTGTGTCATGCTTTCTTAATTACCTGAAGGTTTACCACAAGGTAACCACCATAACCAGCTGTTGACATGAGGTTAAAGACAATAGTCAACATACAAACAGAGTGCTGGATTATCAGTTGTAATTTAGGATCATCTTTCTGAATTCAAGAATAATATGCAAGTGAACACCAGGTGAGGATCTGGCCCTGAGGGGTAAGGTCAAGTCATTTACATAACACATAAAATGTAACTTTATGGATATATAGGCTATTTTCTTCTCTTGGGGATATAGCCTGTCTGCAAAAAAGTGAAATTTGCATCCACACAGCCACTTACAGGTTTTAGAACTGTTTTAATAGGTATGATCTTGTGTTTTCACACAGAGTGCACCCACAACAAATTTGCAGATGACACCAAGCTGGCGGGAGTAGTAGATACATTGGAGGGTACGGCTAGGATTCAGAGTGACCCAGAACAATTGTAGGACTGGGCCAAAAGAAATTTCATGAGGTTCAACAAGCTCAAGTGCAAAGTCCTGCACTGAGGATGGAACAATCCCATGCACCAGTATAGGCTAGGGGCTGACTGGCTGGGCAGCAGCTCTGCAGAAAAGGACCTGGGGGTTACAGTGGACAATAAGCTGAATATGAGCTAAAAGTGTGCCCTCGTTGAGAAGAAAACTAACTGCATACTGGCCTCCATCAGTAGGAGTGTTGCTAGCAGGTCAAGGGAAGTGATTATCCCCCTCTATTCAGCTCTGGTGAGCCACATCTGGAGAACTTTGTTCAGTTTTGGGTCCCCCATTATAGAAAGGATGTGGACAAATTGGAGACAGTCCAGCAGAGGGCAACAAAAATGGTGAGGGGGCTGGGGTACAAGACTTATAAGGAAAGAGTGAGGGACCTGGGCTTATTTAATCTAGAGAAGAGGAGACTGAGAGGGGATTTAATAGCAGCCTTCAACTACCTGAAGTGGGGTTCAAAAGAAGATGGAGCTAGACTGTTCTTCGTGGTGGCAGATGATAGAACAAGAAGCAATGACTCAAGTTGCAGCAAAGGAAGTTTAGGTTAGATGTTAGGAAGAATTTTCTTACTAGGAAGGTAGCTAATCATTGGACCAGGTTACCCAGAGAGGTGCTGGAATCTCCATGCTTGGAGGTTTTTAAGACCCAGCTAAACTAAACTTTGGCTGGGATGCTGTAGTTGGATATGGTTCTGCTTTATATACAAGCTTTATATACAATGTCCCTATACTCAAGAATACAGTAAGCATGGAAGCTCATGCAATGTGTCTGATGTTTGTAGAAGTCAGTTCTCTGGGTCTGCATTTTCAAATCCCCATTTTTAAACATTTTTAAATATGTAATTTTTTTGTTTCAAGTCTACATTCACAAGGAAAAAAAGGAGCAACAGTCCTGTCTGTACTGCCTCCCTGTGACATTGGAACTGGTGCTGAACCTCACTCCCACTCTGGCAAACCAAAGACAAGCAATTAGGTAGCATAGACTGCTTCAGACTGGCTCTAATTGGCATTGGAGTGTGTTCTCAGGACCACTCTCCAGCTCCTCTGAGAAAGACAGTCTGAGAGTGGTGCTGGAGATGTGTGTAAGCTACAAAAATAAATAAGAGTAATAAAATATTGCAAAAATTGCTTTATGATAAACACCTGCATCTTGTTATTAAATGACTTCAGAAAGTTATATGAAATACCTCCATCAGCACACACTAGCAGGCAATGGGGGAGTCCCTGTTCCCCCAAGCACTACCAGGAGTGACCAGGAATAACGGTCACAAGCTGGCAGAGGGCAGGTTTAGGTTAGATATCAGGAGGCGCTACTTCACGGTCAGGGCGGCTAGGATCTGGAACCAACTTCCAAGAGAAGTGGTGCTGGCTCCTACCCTGGGGGACTTTAAGATGAGACTGGATGTACACCTTGCTGGGGTCGTTTGACCCCAGTACTTTTTCCTGCCATGGCAGGGGGTCGGACTCAATGATCTGCTCAGGTCCCTTCTGACCTTACTAACCATGAAACTATGAAACTAAAAGAAGTCCTTGTTTGTTCTTTGTATTTTAATGACCTGCTAGTGTATCCTATGTATTGATTTGATCTAGCTGGTTCTGTAATACAAATTTTCTAGTTCCTCATTCCACAGATTATTGCATACAGTGTCTTAAAAGCACCCAACTATTTGTCCCTCTTTGCAAATTGGGCAGACTTTAGGGCTAGATATTGACATTACACCTATTTCACTTTAAGCATGCAGAAAATGCTCTAAAGCTGTAACTGAACAGATATTCATGGCTCTGAGAGGCCTTAAAATGGCAGATTGAACTCTAAGTTAATCCTTGATGGATGTGTACTAAAGTACTTTCTGTTAGAGTGATAGTCAGTGCCAAATCCCACTGAGAGTTAATTTAGGGCATGATCACCACCATCCCAGGTGGCGTTGCACAAGGCTGCACTCTAGCCTCAGGCAGAGCTCTCTGCTCTGTCCAAGTTCCAGGTTTGCCCAGGTCAGCCCTGCCCCAAGCTCCAGGTTGGCTCTGGCCCCTTGGCTGTCACTGATCTGGGTCAGTGCCAGCCTCTGATAGCAGCCCTGCCTCTTTCCTCCAGTCAGCTGTGTGGCACAGCCTGGCGAGAGGGGTGTGGAAAGGGTCCAGGATCTGGGGTCTGTGTCCCTGCAGCAGCTGGGGCTGTTGTGGGGGAAGGGCTCTGTGGTCTCTCCCCCCAGCTACTGCTGACAGTCAGCAGCTGCCAAGAAGTTGGGACTGGGGATGGTGGCTACTCTGGCAGCCTACTGGGAGGCATGCAGGAGCGCTCCCAGCGGCCATTGCAGGTAGGCTCCGAGTCCGACTGTTGAACAGTAAATGTTTGTTTTGTGGTCTCCTGCTCTAAGACTTATTGCACTTTATTTAAAGTGTGGTAAGTTAGGATGTGTACAGACAAAACAAGGGTCCTAAATTGAAATGGTCAGTTTTAAAAACACTGCTTCAATTTGGGGCTGATTAAACCCCCATGTCGTGCACACATCCCACTGACTTACCTGCCTAGCCGGTAGGGAGGGGAGGGCGGTGGAGTGGCCCCTAGACCGTGGGGAGATGGGACTGGTGCTTCTCTCCATGGTAGCTGCACCTCCCCTAGGTGGCACCTGCCTGCAGGCACCCAGCTCATGAGGTCCCAGGGGGCACCGCAGCCACAGAGGGAAGGACCAGGTCCCCACACAGCTCAGGCAGGCATGCTCTGGGGGTGGCGGGTGGAGATCAGGCTTGCCACTTTTCTTGGATGGAGGTGCTTTTCTGAGCTGCTGCCAGGCTGCCTGCAGGGCTTCCTGCAAAGCCATGGAGCTGCACAGAGCCTGGTGCTTCACTCCACAGCTGTAAGGGCAGCAAACTAAAACTCCTTCAAGGAGTTTTAGTTTGCTGCACCCCAAGCCATTTAAGGCACATTACTCTACCGAATTTCCTACCATGGCTGGAATTAATGCGCATTATGCCACTGAGGTGTGTAAATACTGACACCGTTAAAGTGGTGCAAAAGCATTTAGCCCATTTTAAAGTGTCATGCATACACACCTCTCTCATTTTGTCTATACATGGCCTTAGAGTGCTTCCACCAAGGGTTTTTTGAATGCCCATACATAGCTTATGTGCCTAAGTCTTTTCAGGCCAATATGAAGGCACTTAATGAATCTACATTGGAGCAGGATCAACCTAGGACTTGGGCACTTAAATGGTACAAAAGATCAGGATGATTCATGAGAGATTTCCTAAATAATGTGGAGACTTTTGCTAGTATAATTGCTCCAAAGTAAAGGATAAAAAGTAAAATGACAACTAGTATAAATCCCATATTTTTACTTGCAGCAACGTGTAATTATTTTCATATAGACATTGGCTAGACCTTTAACTGTCTGATAAGCATACATTGCAAAACCAGGACATGAACATTCATTGGGGTTAAAAAGGTAGGACAATGCTCATTTTTTCAGTTCTTAGATTCTAGAACTGTTGTGTGTAGGGCTGGTCTCTCAGAGGAAATTGTTGTTGTTTTCTGTGTTACCATAATGCCTAAGAGTCCTTGTCATAGACCAGGACCAAATTGTTCAAGTTGTTGTACAAACCGAGAGCAAAAATACAGAGAAAGTTGGCTGTGTTAGATGTTAGGAAGAAGACAGGGCAACATAGAACCTTGTCAATTCATGTCTCCACCCCAAGAGCTTACAAGCTATGCTCAAGATAACAGCAAGCAGATATACACAGAAGAGGGTGCACAAGAAAACAATGAGACAAAACAGCTCAACGTAATAGACAGCAGTCATAGAACATCAGCATCCTAACTACTGTCAAGTTTTTTGTAGACATTTTGGCAAGAGGGAGATTTAAGGGGGGATTTGAAGGAAGATGAGTTACCTTTATAGACGTAGATGGAAAGTTTCTCCTAATCATGAATGACAGCATTAGCAAAGGCATGAAGCAGTTTGAAATGTTAACAGGTGGCTGATAGTATCATGGGCCTGTCAGAATAAACCTCTCAGTAAACTGAAAGAGATGATAGGTAGGGGAAGGGCTTTGAAAGAGAAGACAAGCAATGTATGTTGATGCAACAGAGAAAGAATAGATTGAGAATGAATAGACTTTGAAAGAGATGAGAGACATGGTCAAAGCAATAGGCTTAGGAGAATGATCACTGCAGAAGCATTTTGGATGCCAGTTGAATCTTTCTAGATCAGAGAAAAAGGAAGTTATAGAACTAAGATGTGAGATGTGAGACAGTGGGGGTCTGCACGAGAGTTTTACCTTTGTAGATGGATACGAAGAGCTGCATCTTGGATTTTATACAAACTATGAGATTTACAGATAGCATGACTGCAAAGATGTAGAGAGAAAGGCCTGAGTCAAAGATGATACCCAGATTATGGGCTTGAGTGGCAGGCAGCATATAGTTGTTTTCCACAGTGATAAAGAAAAGAGGCAGCAGGAAGATTAAGGGTTCTGTTGTAGTCTTGTTGACTTTGAGTTTATGACTAGTCATCCACTAGAAATCCGCAGAGAACAAGCTGTTTGGACAAGTGGTGGCAGGTCTGAAGCAAAAGTTAATGATAAGAAGCTATAGGCTATTGTAATGTATGGCAGACAGGGTTGTCCCTGGGGGGGTGAATCAGGGCGACTGCCCCAGACCCCGTGTTTTGGGGGGCCCTGCGGAGCCAGGCAGAGCAGCTGCGGCAGCTCTGCACTGCCACTGTCTTCATGTCTGGCTGCTCAGCACCCCTCGGCCCCCCGCTGCCAAATCTGCCGCTGGCTTCCTTGCATCCAGGGGTGGGCCCCAAGCTGATTTGCCTTGGTCACCACACCCTGCTTGGATTGTCTCTGGTGTCAGCAAAGAAATGATGCATCCTAACTATGGATGCTTTCTTCTTAAGGTATGAACAAGTGATCCTTTCTAGCAGTGAAAATTCCTGAGGACCTCTGGTCTGGGGAGGAGGCAGGGAGCAGCAGGCAGTTGCTCCATTTCCCTTCTGAACTGGACCAGGATGAGATTGGAGCAGCAGGGCAACACTCCCACCCAGTCCCTGGTCTAGGGAAGTACAGGGAGTATTACCCCACTATTCCACTCCCCTATCAGACCAAATTCAAATTCTCTTCTTGAGAGAATTTCTCACAGGGGAGATCTTCCAGGTTTTGACCTGGAAGATCTTTCTCCAGAGGGGAAATATTTCCTCCAGGAGAAATTGTATGAACACTTGAATGCTTGTAGTTTCTACCAGGGAGCAGTGGCTTGTACCAGAAAAGATGAAAGTTTTGATATTTCTGTGTTGGCTTTATTTGATTGGAATAGCCTTTCTGAGCAAAGGTGGGCATTCTGGATCTTGCTACAGTCGCTTTTTGCCCAGAATCTGCAAGGCAGCATGATACATCAGAGGATCTGATCCACTAAAACAGCAATTGGGGATCTAAGTTAGTTTTTGTAAGTAAAAAGAACAGGATGTGATCAATTTCCCACTAAAATCCATAGAAGAACTTCCAGTAAATTTAGTAAGATGTGATTTAAGCTCCAAATAAAGTTAAGTGGTGAATAGTGCTATTGAATAGTGCATTTGCTTGTCAGTAATCAGTCTCATAAGTGTCCTGGTAAAAAACAAGGTGTTATTAGCAGGAATGTATTGGGTCTTTATTCAGGAGACAGACATTTTTCACTAGACAACCAATTAAGTCTACTATGATCAGTAACTAAAAATCAACTGCCTGTATGCAATGACCTAGAACTTGCCATTGTGAGAACAATAGGGACCAAACAAAGAAGAGTGACTTTAATTTCTGATGTGGAAGAAAAGCATAAATTACATTTTAATTTTATCTGTACTTTGAATAGCTTTGCCTAAAGAATTTTCAAGCTTGGGATGAAACAGTAATTCACTCAGTTATCTATTATTTTCCCTTTCTTCCTTGAAGCAAATGAGATCTACTAAGACTGGTTAAGGCTGCCAAATAAAAAATGTATTTGACAAAGATAAATCCACTATGCAATGTAATCACCCAGCAAATAATTATGTTGTCTGGAAAAATAATATTTAAAGCATTCAGGTGTAATTACTTAGGAAGCTGATATCTTTGGTATTATAATAGACAAATTAATATTTAGGATTTTTAAAGGTTGTGGTTATATATTGCGCAGTTTCTTAAATTCTGATTTTATTACCTGGACTGCATTGGACAGGGTTTAGAAAAATAGGGCATGTCTACATGTACATTAACACATGATTAAGCCTAATGTGTCTTAAGGGCTACCTCATGGCCAGGCTCTAAGCCCCTCCGCAGCAGACGAAAGCGGGAGGAAGCAGGGGTGTTTCTGCAGCTAGTGTCTGCCTTGAGGTGGGGTTTGTGGCCAGACAATGCAGTGCTGTAGCGGGACACTTCACTGCTTTCCTGGGATTCAGGCACACACAGAAGCTGGCACTGTGGCTCCCTGCCAGACAGCAGGCAGGTTAGTAGGGTTGTGCAAAGCTTCGGGTCATGATTCAGATTCAGAGATGATTCAGATGAGGGCGAATCTACAAATCTGAATCAAATCACTAGAAGCTTTAGGCTTTCTGAATTGATTCAGAAAAGATTCGGTGATTCAGAGATTTGGCCATAGAGTATAATGAGGAATCAACGAAATATCTATAACGTTGTTGTCTTTTGGATGACTTAGATTAAACATGCAGGATTGGTAGCTTCTCATAAGGGCATGAATACTGCCAAATGTTAAGGTGATAGGTGCAGGGGTTTCTGGGAAACTGCACCTCAAACTGCTGACAAGCAAAACTCATGACATAGGTGACATTATGTGTGTGTTAAGGCACAGGGGGGTGAAAACTGAAGACCTCCTAGGGCCTGCTGCAGACACAAAGCTTGCCAGCTGTCAAGGAGATAGGTGCAGGGGAAGTCTGGGTTCTGGGACCCTGCACCTCTGGCCTCAGGCAGGCAAAACTCATGACATGGGTGCTTGTGGGACTGTGTGTGTGTTCAGGTGCCCACTGGGGCCTCTGCATAGCATGTAAGTGTGCCTCCATCAGGTCTCCTCCTCCCCTACAGCCTCATCTCAGTCCACCACTGTAAACAACAGCAGGTCAAAATAACTTAGCTGGCTTACCACCAATAGCACTAGCAGCAACAAGTTACCCGAACGGAACTGTCACAGAGCCTTTCTTTTTATGAAGAAATTGACTGCAAGAAGTAAAGATGTTGTATTGTATATATGTTACTCATGGTGTGTGATGGCTTATCTTGTGTTTTTATATTTATGTTTAGTATAAAAAAAAAACCCAAAAGAGTTAGAAAAATATATCTTAGGAAGCTTTCGGGTTTGAAAAACCCTTTCTCAGACTGAGGAAGTACCTGCAGTTGGTGTGTCTCCTAGTCCTGGATGGAAGAAAGAGTAAAGAAGTCATAGGCTGGGCTGGCATGCAATGCAAGCAAGAAAGCCAGTCAGTGAAAATGGAAATAGAGACATCATGGGGTGACAGACAGGCTGGGTGAGGGATGTAGCAGCGCAGGTAAAAATGCAGAGGTGCAGTTTTCCAGAAACCCCTGCACCCCTCTCCTTGAAAGATTTCAGGCTTCATGGCCTCAGCAGGGGCTGCCATCCCTTCAGTTTTCACCCTACTGTGGCTTAACACACACACACACAACATAAGTTTTGCTTTCAGGACTTTGAGGTGCAGTTTCCCAGAAACCCCTGCACCTATCACCTTGAAATTCTCCACCCCTGAAAGTTTAACCTAAATCAGCCAAAAGACAACAACATTATAGATATTTCATTATACCCTATGGCCGAATCATCAAATCTTTTCCGAATCGATTTGGAAAAGCAATTCGAATCTCCAAATTGAATAGGCTGAATCTGAATCGGCCAAATCTGAATTGAATAGTTGCCTATTCGCACAGGCCTACAAACTAGGTCTGCAACTACCCCAGTGTCTGATATGGCATTGCCTGCACCATTGTCAGTGTGGCTCCAACATGGCACAGCTTTCCCTATCACAGCTTGATTACTGGGCATGACTTTTCCCCACCTGTGATGTGGCCAGGCTGAGCCCTGAGGACCTGATGCTGCTTGCTTCCCTGCTGGACACTGCCTGTGAGAGAGGGAGTGTCAGCTTCCTGGGGCTCAGCCCAGGCATGTGGGGTGCAGCGTGGGTGAGGGAAAGTTGTGCCAGGTGCAGGAGCTGTGCCAGAGGAAGGCCTGCTAGGCTGGAGCCACATCACACTGGAGCAGGCAATGATCTGCCAGGTGCTAGAGTAGATGCAAAACCATCCTGCCTGCTCTCTTATGTGGCACCTGAATTCTATGTGGGCAGTGAGGCATCCTGCCACCTGCAGCACCCACCCAGGAACCCCGCTCAAGGTAGAGGCACATTCTTTCTTCTGCTGCTGTTCTCCTGCTGGTGCTCAGCAGCAGTGCATGGCCCTGCGGGCTTGGCTGACAGTGTTAAGGCACCATACTGTGTCAACACGTAGCTTACAGCATTTTAACTACTTAAGCATAAATTTGATACCTGTTTTTTGAAGGTATCAAATTTACTCCCAGATCATTCTCAGTCACCATATTTAAGGCACATTAAGGATGGGTATGTGGTGACTAATGCAACAAGAAAGAGCTGTAGAAATATGTCAAATAACTGACTAAATCAAGAAAAATGTATTGTTTTAATACAACTACTGCTGCAAACCATGTTATACCATTTCATCAAGTACGTATTTATTTACATGAATTAGAAAAATGAAGACAATATTATAGACGTGTGTAAAATGATAAAGACCATTATAATAAGTAATAAAACTAAAGTAAAATATCCTGTTTTAAATGCTGGTTCCTTTCATGTAGGAGGAAGTGCATGTTATAGCTTCTGAAGCTGGGGAGAACATGAAGATTATATTGAGTTTCTGAGAAACATGCATGTAAATGAGCCTTTTGTTGTTCAACTACATAAAGGCAACAAAAGGTCAAAGCATTGCCAGGAGAGGAAGAATGCCTCTCATCTCATAGAAACTGGCAAAAACTAGGACATGCTGCTCATCAGGTAGATAAAGATTCAGGCAAATATGCAACTCAGCTGCACAGGATGGTGGGGAAAAGAAAAAAATGTGATCATCTGGAGACACAGGAAGCTATGAATGGAGACAAAAAGAAGGCTCATCTGAAAATGCCTGTCTTTTTTTCAGGACCCTCATATAAACTCTGTGAAGCAAGCAAACCATGTGGAGGGAGATGGATAGGTAACAGAATTTATGAAACATCCCATCACAAATGTATTATTATTATTTAAGAATACTGGTTGTAGCCGTGTTAGTCTAAAGGCATAGGCAGACAAAACTCCTGGGGTAGAGGTGATATATCTTATTAGATCAACTAGATTGTTGCAAATAGATATAAATATTTCAATCTTTCAGGCCCAAAAGGCCTTTGTTAGGCAAAGGAGAATTCAAAGATTGTAAAAATGGATCCTATGACCCCAGCTGACTTCCTGCCCTTTGGGCGGGGGGCTGGACTTAATGATCTTATGAGGTCCCTTCCAGCCCTAATGTCTATGAAATCTATGAAAATTTCTCCCAGGTAGAAATGCATCTTCATATTGCACAGAACAACTCAAAGATGGCATGGTTCTCTTGGGTTGGAAAGTTTGGTTGTGAAAAAGCTGCCCAGTTAGTATGCAAATTAGACTCAAACATACTATTATTTACTATAATAATAGAAAAGTTAATATATGCTTGTAGGATCATAGGAAGAGGCCTATGCCCCATACTACAAATCCCATTACTGTCCTTTTCACTACAGGGAAAAAAATCCTTCCTCACCCCATAAAGATAACTAGTATGATACTGAATGGAAGGACAAGAACCTCTCCTCTGATACCTCTTATTCTTCCAAGTACCAGCAGAAGCACTAACACACCCCAGTCTAAAGCAAAATCTTATCTGTGTCCAGTGACTTCTGTTTCAGAGAAGACTGAACCCCTTCTCCTCACAGAAACCAAACACTAGTAGAAAATTTTTAAAAATCCTTCCAGACTCTTACAGGTCATTAGTCAAAGCCCTGAAAATTGAATTGCTAGGTACCTATTGTTGGCACTAGATATATGATCCAGTCCTGATACCTTGTTCTAGGAGGACCCAAACCCTCAGACCAACCATGACTTCTTGTATTCTATAGTAGGCAAATTTTATTGATACCCAGTGATAGCAGATAAGAGTAGTTCAGGCAAAGCAAACAAAATACACCTCCCCCTTCTCCCCACCAATATTCTACTTATCTACCAGTCCCAGGGTTCACAGAGGGATGGTACGCCTGTCCAGTATGTGAGCACCATCCTGTGGTTCTTTCTTGAATGTCAGGAGTTTTGGAGGTCAAGTGCCAGTGACCCCAGTCGTGATCCCTGTGCCCATAGTGGCTTTGGGATCCCCACTCCTGCCCTGAAAATCTCTCCTTTTCTATTCTCTTTCTCCTGATGACTCTTCACTTTTGAGTATCATTGATTGGTCTCCCTGTGGTCATCATATTGTCCAAGTTCTGTTTAGTTAGTATATCCCTTTGTTTCACAAACATATCACATGCATACATCTTAATTTGTTAATTTACTGGTATCTTAATTTGGGCATCCTCAGCTTCCTAATTTGGTCCATCCACCAGAACCAGAAATTCCAGAGGCTTTGCAGCTCATCACTGTGACCTGGTACCAATGCTGCAGAATCCCTTAGCATCTATTGTTATGGGTTTTCAGTGAACACTGTATGTTTTCAATTTCCCAGCCTGTTTGTCTGCTAGCTTTAGACAGAGTTTCTGCCTCAAAGGCTGAGAACATGCAGTATTGTCACCAACAGACTTTTAGAAATCAATTAACCCTTGTTGTTCCCCATGGCCATTGTTCTAATGCAGTGTTTACCTACAAGCCAGTCTCTACAAGCCAATTTATAAATGCCATTTTGTAGCCATCACCTGTGACACTGTGAGAGAGTTATACTGTAACCTAGGGATTGCAAATACCTGATTCCGCATATCATGCATGCTAAATCACTTTAATATTGAATTTGGTAATTTTATGGATGGACTAGAACAGAGCATAGTTTGTTTTATGCCATCCATAAAATTACCAAATTCAATATTAAGGTGAGTTATGCTTTTTTGCCCTCGTTGTTTTGCTAACACCATTCCAAATCTTCACTCCTCTAATATTATTCTGATAGAAATTTTCTTCTAATTTCAATCCAAAATTGTTTTTATTCAGCTTGTTGCCATTTTATTTTGTGTCAGTTTCAGATTTTAGCTTAAAAAGGTCTTCTCCCCAATATTCATCTGATAAATGTATTTGTAAAAAAAATAGTCATATCCCTCTTTAAATTTCCATTTTTCAATCTAAGCTAACCAAGGCAAACTCACCACTCTTCTTTCATTAACTATGCTAACGGTCCTTTTTTGTTCCTGTTAAGTTTGTATTAATCTTTTTTTTTGAATGTTGGTGACCAGAACTAAATACATAATATTTTAGTACATGTACAATATTATTAATACTTCCTTGTTTCTACTGAATACATCTCTCCTGATAGACCATGGCACATGGTCATCCTACAGTTAATGAAAACACCCAGCTCCCTGTCTTCCTTAGTTGTCTATAGTCTATGTATCTTCACTTTACAGCTGAAGTCATTGCTCATAAGTAGATTGTGTTGCAATTCATACTGTTAAAAATCATAACATAGACAATGTTCCTTTCCACAAGATTAACTAATTCTTCCTCATTCCATTGCCAATTTCATGTCTAGTTCTAATACCAAGGTTATGTATAATGTGTTAAACAGGATAGGCCCTAACATCAATCCCTTCGAAACACCAGCAGTAACTGTTCTTCATTCCAATGAATCACGTTTCAGCATAACCCACTGTAGCCTCCCCTTGGGTCAACACTTTATCTACCTCATGGTAGAATTTTTTCCATGAGGCATAGTATCAACAACTTTGCTTAAATGTAGGAAAAATAAGTCTACTGCTTTGCCATTATCCTTGAGGTCAGTTATCCTGTCATAGAAAGATATTAAATGAATTTCCCATAAACTTCCTTGGATAAAATCATGTTGGCTTAATTCCGTCTTCTGTTTACCTCTGTGTCTTAGATCAATTTTTCCTTCAATAATTGTTTTAAGATCTTACATACTATGGAAATCAAGCTAATAGGCCTGTAATGACATGGGGCAATCTTTTGCCTTTTCTTAAAATTAGACACTTCGGTCACTCTTCTCCATTTGTAGTGTACTTTCTCCAAGTTACCACTGAAAAGCCATATTAAGGAATTGCTATTTTCTGTGTCAGTCCCTTCAGTTACTGTATTGAAATAAAATTATTTGACATTATCAAGACCATTTTTACATTCCACATAAATATTTTATTAATTTTTGTTTCTCAGAAAATCTTATTAGTTTTACTTTTCCATTCTATATATTTACCTACAAAAAAAACTTGACAACAGGCAGCTGGTGTGCTGTAACCTTTGCTTTTTATGCCAACCTGTTTTGTCTTATTATTCCCATGTGGTTCCCCTGTTGCTATGTTCAAGATTATATTTAGATAGTAAGTACATTGAAGCAGGGTCTTTTGGTTATGTATTTTTACACGTCTAAGATTGTTCCATTTAAATGCTGTTGTAATATGAACAACCAACAAACTTTATACATTAATAATACTGTTTCCACTTCCTCAAATATCAGTGTTATATTCTGATACCATCCCATCCTTCTGACCAGCAGTAGCCCTGAAGGCTGGCTTGCCTGTGAAGGAGATATCAGTGATGCAGAATCTGGATATATTCTAAGAGTAACTTAGAGAGTGGCTTCTGCCAATATAGGTATGTTGGTCAGGAGTGTGATCACTGACAAACATTGCTGTGCCAGTGTAAGCACACACTGTAGAGGTAGTTATAACTGGGCACTTACTAGAGTACCTTGTTTCCTTTCTATATGTGCATGTTCATGAGGAGAGGAGAAAGTGGTGTTTACCATCCCAGTATGAAATGCAACTCTGCAAGTGTCCATGCCAAGAATGTTTTGCTAGTATAGATTTCATAGACATTAAGGCTGGAAGCCTTGAAAACTCAGACAGTAAAAAAAGTTTTTCCTTATGTCCAGCCTAAAACAGTCTTCCAGTAGTTTATGACTGTTAAACTGTGTCTTCCCTTGGGGTGCCCTGGTAAACAGATGTTCTCCTAGTTTCATGTTTTACCTATGCCAGCAAAATGTTCCTATTATTGATACATTTTCATTTTATTTATATGCATATGCTAGTCCTAAAATGGCCTGCAGGACAACATTCTTCTTCCAGAAAGGCATCCCATTATTAATGCCTCTTCCAGAGGACCAGTCCAGCCTCAAGAATTAGTTCTCACCAGAGCCAAAGACAGAAACAAAGCTCTCCAGAACTCTCCTCTATACCAAAGCCTTATATAATCTGAAACAATACAAGATGTCTTTTCAGGAGTCTAAACTTATTTAAATACTAAACCAAAGAACCTGAAGACTACGCATAGCAGTGCCAGGCCTGTGCAAAGTGAGTGGTATTCTCTTTGGATTCAGATTTGGCCAATTTGGGAGACGATGATTCAATTTGGTGATTCAAATCACTGTCCCGATTCAATTCGGCCAATTCTGATTCAGAGATTAGGCTTCTGCCAAATCTCTGAATCAGCCAGGCCCATTCCTGCCAGCCTGGCAATGGCTTCCCTGCCTGCACCAGCTCCCGGGTCTCTTTGGAAAAACAAAGCCCTGACTCACCGGGTGGTGCCAGAGAAGACGGTGATCCCTGCTCCCCACCATTGCCCCACACTGTGTGAGGGGCTCTGCATGAGCCCCTCAACCCCTCCTCACTCCCCCAGTCCCCCTACAGGTGCCTTGCTTGGGCTGGCTCTGGCCCTTTAAGAAAAAAAACTCAGGAAAACCCCCACACTCACCACTCCTGCTGGTGGGGGGGGGCAATCTTTGCTGCCCTACATTGCTCTGCGCCATGTGGGGGGCTCTGCACGACCCCTGAAGCTGCTGCAGGAGCGGTCAGTCCCAGGGCTTTCCTCTGTTCTTTTCTTCTTGAAGGGCAGAGCTGGCCTGGGTGGAGCACCTGTGGTGGGGCTGGAGGAGCGGAGGGGGGTTGGGCGGCTCGTGCAGAGCCCCCCCATGCAGTGTGGGGCAGTAAGGTGCAGCAGGGATTGCCCCCTGCCTGGCACTATCTAGTGAGCACTGGGGCTTTTCTTCAAAGGGCCAGGAGCAGGAGGAGGGTGCTGTCAGGGGTCTCCCCATGGTCTCCTCCCCTCTCCTCCAGACTCTCTCGCCCTACCCGTAGTACATACCAGCACGGAGTCCAGCTTCAGCTCCCTGCTGCAGCCACCAGGCACTCCCTGAATCTTTTCTGAAGATTCGGAGAGCTTTGAATCGATTCGGACCTTTAAATTGGTCCCCTAATTCAATTCAGATTCAGAGATTGGGCCACTGAATTGGGCCAAATCTCCTCCAAATTGAATCACCACCTGAAGCTTCGCACAGCCCTAGCAATGCCATATGGTATGGCTGCTATAACAATAGGCTTATTATAGATAGAACTGGTAGTACTCCACATTACCCAGGTTGCCTGATTCCATTATAAGAAATGGTTTTCAGTTACGTATAAGTGTGCCAAAGTTTAATATTTGAGTTTAAATGTTTCATTTTGGGTATCTGTCTCAGGCCACTGCTAAACATTAAAAAGAAGGTGGGATGGGATCTGACACACGGTTCCAACAATCATGCCTCCTGCAATACCACACATGCATGGCAGGAAACATAACTGTAGGATCAGGTGTCAGATACCATCACACAATATTCCTGGTGCAGGAGGAACCCTGATCCCAGGCTCCCCCTACATTAGCAATCGTTGTTCCTATGGCTGGGAGCTCCATCAGCTGATGGAGTTCCCACTTGTGGAAGCATATGGTATGCCCCCATAACTGGTAGCTCTGATCACTGACAAGGGGTCTGACAGCTGATCCAGGCTTCCAGCCAGGGGATCTCACTGTGCTCCTCCAGCTAGGACTCTGGATCAGCTGACCAGAGCTCCCCACCTCTGGAGCACAGGCAAGTGCACTCTGGAGGCTGAGAGCACTGGCCACACATTCAATTAAAAGCATGATACAAGCCAGCAACAAAGTTATTATACATATAGTGTATAATAACTTTGTCACTTATTCATGACTTTATCATGCAATAATGAGGTAATCACAAAGTTGTTCAAATATTTCTGCAAATAAGAGTAGAGAAAAGCATGTTGTTTAAACCACATTAAACATTTGAGGGGTCTTTTCTCTGAACAATTCTAGTGTCTCTAAACATTGGCCAGGGACTTAAAATTTTATCAGGGTTTTAGTTTTGTGTCAGGGTTTTCTTTGTACTGTTCACAGATTTGTGGTGTTATAAGCCTTTGGGGGGGAAAAAAAATCATATTTCACACATGCAATAGAGATTTCTTTGATTTAAGCAGTTTATATTCCTGAAGAGTCTGTTTTTACTGAGAATGTTCAAGTCTTTTGCAGCTCCTAATGCTGACTGTACTGTGTACCCGTTATCCTCACAAAGCAACTGAGCATAGGACTATGGGGCCTGGGACCTTTTTATAAGAGGACCTTTTTATAAGAGGTGTCCTGAAATGGGGGGAGGCACCACCACTGAGAGCAGGGAGACTGGTCTCTTCTGTGTTCTTAATGGCTCCCTGCACTGCTGGAGGTTGAACCCACTGGAGGGATTCAGGTGAGCAAAAAGGTTAGAATAAGAGCCTGAGAAGTAGAAATTAGGCCATTACAAACAGAAAAAAGGGTCTGAGAAAAGGGGCCTGGACTGAGGAAAAGACCAGATTGGGGACAAAAAAGATAAAAGGGAATAAAGCAGAAAACAACATGTATAGAGAAAATGACCCGCTGGTGTACATGGCCCCAGCCCACAGCATAACAGAGATTGTACACTTCCTAAGTTTTACATTTCTTATCGTTGGTGAATAGCAGTGAAACCTACAAGCTATGCATTTGTCCTCATGGTACTGGTACACAAAAAATATGAAAAACCCACTATTACTACTGGGTTGTTAGCTGAAAGTGCCAGCACTCTATGCAACTGATGTAAAGCTGTGAGACATTTTCAAAAACAGCTACTAAACCAGAACTTATAATTATTTAACACTTGCAAGTTTGATATGTGATTACTTGTAGGTACCAGCAATATAATTTGGCCTTCAGCCTACTAAATGTCAGGTAATTAGATATCTAGTTTCTATCATTGGTACTCAGAAATGAAGGGCGGCATAATTACAGAGGATTGATGTCAGACTGAGACCTAACTTAAAATCTGACACTTGAAGTCTTTATCAAACAATGAAATGGGCAGCATATACCAAGAGAAAACAAACAAAACTAAAGAGCAGATCATTTTTTTACCCCCTTCCACACAATGATTCTGTACATCAGATTTACTTTGTCTGAATAAAATATAATTTAGCTCCTTGGAAGGCAAGTTCAGATTGGGAAGATAGCATCAGTCTGCAGTCCAAGGCTATGGCACATGGTATTCTCCTTGTGCAAACTGCAGACTGCAGGGATTTCTCCTCATTTTCACAAGATAGTGGGATCCATGTACACATGTGTACTGAGGCCTGTCTTCTAACTTGGTCCACTGCTGTTTTTTTATCAGAATTTGCAGGGTGGGCATAAGTGCACAGGAACATTTTTCATTTGGTTTGCTTTTGCGAAGAACCAAGGTAGGTCCTCTGTGGTGCATAGGAGTTTATGCCGGTCTTGTTGCAAAGATGAATTAATAGCACCCAGAAAGAATATGGTACTATTTGATAAAGTCTGAATGACCAAGTACTTACAGAAAATGTTGATGAGGCCACCACCTAATTTGACCTACTTTAATAAAACAAAAAGATCAGGGATTTAAGAGTTGAACAAGATTCTGTACACATGGAAATTCCTACAGGATACAATATCCCTCTGTCTCTTTCTTGCCTAAAGCTAAAATTCACAACAAAATCCCCATTCTCTGATCCACAGTAATCAATTCCGTATGATGGATTTTGGTGCTAGACAGGTTTGGCTGTAAGTATCAGAACAATAGAAGTGGAAAAATCGCCTTAGGACGTCAATCCAATCTACTGCTATTACACTCAACAATGTCATGCAATCCCACATGTGCATTTAGGAATATGCATTTAAAGTAAAATAAAATTAGCAGTGAGCAGACTCTAAAAATAACAACAGAGAAAATCCCAGATTATCTACAAATGGAGCCAATCAGGGTTGCATTAAATAACACAGGCAATCTTAATGACAAATGGCAGGCTTGTATGTTCCTGTGGTGCTGCTGGCTCTATGTTTTAGTGCAAAGAGTCTCATGGTGATGCACACTGTACTGCAGCTGGAACCAATAATTGCCCATCTGGCACCAGAATTGATAGACCTGTTATTACCACTGCCATGAGCATCATAAATAAATATACTCTACTGAAAATAATTTAACAGTGGCAAACAATGACTACTCTATCTGATCAGGCTGAGTAGAACAATTTTTTTTTTATTAGGTATCAGACATTTTCTGTAAGCAAATATTTTTGACCATCAGGTTCAATAATCAAAATCCAGTCTGAGTTAGCTTATTAAATCTGTATTTAGGCATCTGGAACTAGTTCTACAAAAGAGTCTTAGGTACTAATATGCTGAAGGTATTTTAGGCATCCGGCCAACTTATGGAATTCACTATATCTCATATAGCTCTGCAGGTGCCCTTTACAATACATAAGAAGAATTAAATGCCTAAGACAAGGAAAAAAGTAAGGGTGCCTGTAGACATGTGGGACACCTGTTCTGATGCACTGTAATTAGTTTAGATTTTGCCACTACATTGCCATAGTGACACACTAAAACAGGGCAGTGCACTGCTGTGGCAAAGTAGCTGCCAATCATGTGTAGACCCATGTGATGACTGTCGCCAGAGTGTGTTGTAGCATGACATAGTGCATCAATACGGCGACGTAGAGCAACATATAGATGGGTCCACTGGATTTTTAATGAAATAAGAGGTGCAGGAACTGGAACTCTTTTCCAAAGTGAGTGCCCTAATGAGTAGGTTTGAGTCCTATTCAATCTTGCAGCTGGTGACCAATGCTTTGATAATGATTTCATTCAGAGGGAAGCAGCTTTAACAGAAGATATGAAGGACTGCATACCACTTCTCCAAGAATAACATATAGTCTTATGGTTAGGGCAGTGTCTTTAAGGTTAGGTAAGGCAGGTTCAGATCACCTCAGACAAGGGAAGCATTTAAATCCAGACCTCCCACACCTTGTTTGAGTACTATGGACTAAAGAAGAGGCTCTACCACATCCTCAAGCCACGCTTTTCCAGCCTCAACCATTAGTTTTATTCTGAGAATGCTTTTCAAATAGTGCATATCAAGGGTTTGGCCGAGGAATACATGTTTTACATAATTTACAAACTATGGAACCTAGGAATAGTATGCAATACTGTTAATACTAAAACGCTTCTGAGTAAAACCCATATATCAGACACCAAGAGACATTTAATTTCAGAAACACAGGGACTTGCAGACTTTGGGTGCCTTTGATATCAGTCATCAGCTGAATGGGGTTTTGAGGAACTCAGTTTTAGAGTCTAGACCATAGTGTGGTAGTCAGGTGTTTAAATACTCCTGTGGATATATCCAGAAAAATAAGCAAATCAGGAAACTATAAAATTTAGTTTCCTGATTATAGCCTAACTTTAACCAGAAGCTAAATTTTTGAACCTGATTAATACTACTGTTTTTTATTCAACATACCCTTTGTTCTGTTTTTGTTGATAGCTTCCTCACCTTTTCTATTATATAGATATTCTGAAGATTGTCTCTGACTTCTTCACTACTTTGTTGTTTGTGAGTAAGCCATAACCAAACCCTGTTCCTTTTCCCTAATATTTTTTACATGGTTTCATTCTTCTATGAAAACACAGCTAGAGCTTTCATTCAGGCCACCATGATCTCCTGCCCTGATTATTATAGGTGCCTCTTCCTAACACACCTTACACACCCCTTTGTCTATGCATCTTTCTTTTCTGTTATTATGACATGCATCACTTCCATCAGTGCATCCAGTTCAAGCATTTTATTAAGGTCCTAAATAAAATAATTCTGTCCTTCTCTACGTATGTGCCTATTTCTTTTTTTTTTGTGTGTGTGTGTGTGTGTCCCCTTTCTATCTCCTTTCATCAGCCAAGACTTTCTAACTTCGATATGCTATTTGGCTGCTTTATGAATAAAACTTTCCTGGGTTCTTCACATTTGCTCCAAACTCTCTTCCTCAGTTAGTCTGAGAGGACTTCTTTCATTTTAAATGAAATCCTGCAATTGCTTATAATGCATGGTTGGAAGGCAATCTGGGTGTGTCTATATATGCAAAAATACTCATTTCACACATACACAAAAGCTATTTAAAAAAAATATTATAAGGTTGGCACGTTAGGCAGTCAGATTTAGGACGTGCAAGAATTAAGGTTGCCTGTGCAGTCTTAGTTTATCCCTGGGACATACACCCCAAGATATAGGCTTAATTATACCACCACAGACTATTTTTCCCCAAAGACTTCTACTTTATCCAGTGCACAAAATGGGAGGTACTCACTTAATGGGAAGTTATTCAATATTTTGTTTTCTTCATTTTCTTCAATTAATATCCCCATCCTTATTTACTTCACACTGTGCTCGGAAGACAGAGTGGTCCTTTTCCTCATGAATTTTCAATGGTATTCATCTTTGTAGTATCTGAATGCAGAGGCTAAGATATTCCTGGATTCAGGAAAATAAGTTTAAAAGGCAGTATTTTAAAGTCAGTTATTGTTAATGATGATATTTTTAAAGGACCTGAGGTTCCTGTAATGATAACTTGCATCGATAAAATGTTATTGCATTATCTGAGTAACATACAATGACTGATGAATCTTTATGTACCTGTGATCATTTATTGAGTAAATGGAAACTTACAAAATATGAAGAACTACAGAAAAAAGGGACTATTGAGAAACACTTCTGGCATCATACATTTAAGGTATTTTGTATTAAAATTATAGTAATATGCAAATTATCTTTGTGATTTTTCTGATTGATTTGTCATACAACATAATTTCCTGAATGCCAGTCTCTTTCTTTTGGCTGTGAATTTTGCTGTCCTATGTATATATTAGAATAGTGGCATCATTTGAATCCTTCCTATATATTTGGGGAGTATCATGCAAGGAGGTATTACTACCTATATTTATGTGGAGGCTCAATAAAGATACATTTGGTATTTTACCAAGATTTTTAATAGGCTGATTTATGAAGCATTGTTTTTCATGATAACAGTGGCTTTGTAAGAACATTAATTGATTTAGCTTATTACTTTATATGGAGGCAATTAACTCATGAACCTATTGTAACAGTGATATCCAATGGCAAAATTAAAGTTAGAGCTTCACTGACCCTTATATTTTGATTTATCCAGGACTTTACAGATTAACAATCCTATATTTTATTTTAATTGCTGCAAGGTGAATTTAGAAGCTAAATGGCAATGGAGTGCAAACTGGAATCCTTCTATTGTATTTTACTTCCTTAAAGAGCTTGAGAACACAAGTGCATGCTGTACAGAGAGAAAAACACTTGCTTAATTCATATGTGACTCTGTATCTGATTAAGATACTGATACTGGTTAAGAAGGACAGTAGTATCTAATACTCCTTGGCAGGAAGGACAGTTATCGATGGAGACGGTGGAAAGGAGAAAATGAAGTACTGAGACCGGAGAGGAACCTAGAAGCATTTTTACTAAAGTATTCCATTTACTTACAAGCCCTGTAATGGTCTCTGCACTCACTTGTACATCATTACTGTTTGTGGAATGTAATTAGAGGGAATAAGAATGTCTTCATTATTCTAATTTAGAACAATGTCAGTATCAACGCTAAAAATGCATATGCCACAGATTTAACTTAGAGAGAACAAGACTGAACACAAACTGAATATATATCTTTTCATTGGGTAAGCCTGCAAGGTTCATATGGTTTGGTTTCCTTATCAGGATCTCTGCTTAAAGCATGGAGTGTTAGTAGTGGTAACCTATGAATTCTGTGTGACATTCTGGCTCCTGGTAAATTAATGCAGTACACACATTGGGCAATACATCCTAGGTTATATATTCTGAAAGGCAGCCCAAATTCTTTCCTTCCTGTGTATGAGTAATGAAGTGATATAACTCTGTTCCATAACATGAACTTTCCTTTTTCTATCCGTAGCTGAGCTTTATTAAGGACTGTATTACCTCAGTCCCTCTTTTCCTTAACAAGGTCACGATCATTTGGAGCAATAATCAATCTACCACTGTCCAATACTTGGTCAGCAATTGCTTACTGAAAGATTCCTAAATGATTCTTCAATACTATGTGCCTACCAGTGTTCTGTTACTTCATGTCAATTAACAGTAAATGATTAAAAGCATTTGCATAAGCAAGTAGGCTTCTATTTCTGTCCTGTTTCTATATTCAGAGTCTACAAGCATTAGTACGCATCATTGCCTGTTTCCATAGGCAGTTGGCAAGTCTTCTTTGGTTTAATTGAAAAGAGCTCAGAGGATGTTTGTTGTCTCTGTAAATTATAGCAATAACAGTAGAAATATTGATGACATTTTTAAACTGGATATTACAGTGATTTTTCCATTGACCAGCTGCAAGTAGTTTTTTGCTACTGGTGCAGTTAAATATCTGTGAAGCACAGCTGATCAGCTTTTCAGTTCCATCTGGGATTCTCTGTGGCAGTACTAGCCTTACCATACTTAGAGGCTATACATTGCAAAATTGTGGGCTTCTCTGAATCACAATGAACTTACCATCTTTCAGTAGCATATCTCAGTGTTTTGTTTTCTGTTTCCTCTTTCTTTGCCTCAGAAACACTTTTTATATCCTTGCTAAAGTAACTGCTATATTTGTGCCAGCAGAGAAAATAGACTTGGCAGGCATTTTGGCAATAATTGATCATATTCAAACAGCAACTGAATTTTGTTTGCTGTGGTCATAGAAGTCTCTCACCATACTGTCTCTTCTGCAACAATAAGCTCCAAGTCACATGGTTCATTTCATTGCTCACCGCAACACCATCCATTTCACTCCTGTTGAGGTGAAGCCTTGGTTTAAGCTGTTTTTACTGCCTACACTTTACATTATATGCATTAAAATTTCAGAATATGCATTTCAGATTATTAGTGGTTACTGGTAATATTTAGCACTCAGTGGACCAGTTACCAGACACTAATGCCAATTGCCAGCTGAGTTTTGGGATCAACATTTCTAGGTCACCATCATCCTGGTTGGCTGCTAAGTGTATGACACAGAAGAAATACATGTTTATTTTTGTATATTTTTACAATATTTCTCACTTTACATTTCCCATAACTTTGTCTTGAGCAGGTAAAAAAAAATTCTGTAGTCTTCATAATGTGTACTATGTTCTATTGAAATATATAGCACATATGAGAGCTTTCCACAGAGCTTGTTTTACTGGAATTTTTACCCTGGAAATGTAAATTAGAGACTCACTTATGTAGAGTTATCTAAAAACAGCAAGTGGGTTACTTCTGCACAGTGCTTCTTCTTCTTCTCAGGTCTTCACACCACATTTGCCCATTTTGTTACACTTGTGCTCATTTATTGTACTTTGCAAGATCTTTTATTGTATGTGTGCCTTCAAGCAGTGGGCCTTGCAGCAGGTAATGTATAGTCTGAAGTTCTGTGCTAGAGTCCCGAATGGTTGAACCAGTGGTATAGCTCCACTTCTTCATTAGTCCCTTAGCACTAATGTACAGTGTTGATATGTCTGCTTTCCCCACATATGACCATAAATCGTTGTATGTAGGCTTGGATTTTTCATGTTTTAAGAGACTCTTGTGATTTTTTCTAGAGCCAACTGCAGAAGATAGGGCAGAGTAGCACTTTATAAACCAAAATGCAATTCAGAAATGCATAAGCTCTCTTATTTAACAGGCTATTTTGTCAGATGCTAATTTGATAGGTTGTTGACTACCAAAGCGTATGCATTTCTGAACAAGTTAGTCTACAACCTCACCCTGCCTTTTGCCTGACTTCAGAATAACCTAGATAACTACCTCTTTCTACTCATGGGTAGAACAAACTGCCCCTTTGAAAGTCTCTCCCCAAACGTGTTGTGGGCTGGCACTGACTTTACTTAGATAAAATGTAATGCATTCTGTAGCAGGGTAGTGATATGTAATAAGTGCATTAGGAACTAGATTTAATTTCCTTAATATTGGAGAAGTTATGTTACAAGTTAAAAGCAATTTTAAAGTAGGATTTTTGCATGCGAAACATGTGATGTGGATATCTGATATTCTGGTTGACGGGTTATTTCCCTGAACATATCAAAAGAAATGTAGCAATGTAATCACTTGGCCTCATGCCTGGAAATAACAAAACAGAGGGCAATTACTAATGAACACAGCAGTGCACTTACTTAGAAGGTACAGTAAGGAAAACCTGTCCTTCTCTTTGAGGGAAATGACCTAGTTATATCTGAACATGAGACTGTGATTTCTTTATAATACAGAAGGATTCAAGAATTCTATTTTTCTTATTATCTTGGGTAGTCAAGGATTTTAAACTGTGGATGGGAATGAGGTGACCTGTATTGCCAATCCATTAACCCTGCCAAGGCAAAGAAACCTTAAGGAAACTCATGAAAAAACATTGGTATATTTGATTCACCGAGCACCACAGGAAGACAACAGTGTTTGATATCTGTAAGGTAGCCGTAATAGTTGATGCAGAATAAACTTATAAGAATTTAGAGAGAACACCCCCTCCCCCCCAAAAAGGCCAACTAAAAAACACCCAATTCACTTAACCACAACATATCATTAATTTAATTAGGTAATATTCTGAAGCATGAAACAGTGGGACTGGTAAAGACCTTTGTGAATAGCAAGATTTGTGAAACATGAAGCTCCATTTATGAACAGTGACCATGGAAAACATTACCCTTTAGCCCTGAACCACTGTATTCTCCTGTCCAGGACAACAGCTATCTCACTGAGCCACACACTATGGCTTCTTTCTTTTTCCTGGCCCCACATACCTTCCTCTCTTAACTGCCTAGGGACCAACTTCAAGAGGAGGGCTAGAGAAGGGGACAAGGGTAATAACTAAACTGGTGCCTGGTTGTTAAAGCATTATACTAAGAAGGAGAATTTACAGTTTCAGCTTAGAACCTGGCACTCTTGCATTTTGAGGGCACATTCATACATGTGCACTTGCAGTAGCTCAAATAGCAGCGGCACAAATTTGTGCTGAGGATTTTTGCCTCTGTGCAGCTGCCTAGACATGCACTTTGATGTGGGGCAAGTTGTGCTACTAGGGGCAAAATGACTCTGCCCAGCTCCTCCTGGATCTGCAGCAGTATAAAAAGCTATCCTGCAAAGCAACCCAGGGATACTTGCTCTCAGGAGCTTCTGGGAGGAAGTTGGCCACACCCCTTCCTGTCCCATGGAACAGCTGCTGCTGTTGCAAACTTGGTCTCAGGAACTTTGGGGGGGCGGGAAGATGGCCAGGCCCTTTCCTGCCTCGGGCTACTCCTAGCTGCTGGCTTGGTCTCAGAGCTTTTAGGATTGAGTTGGCTTCACTCCTTCCTGCCTTGGGCTGCTGCTGTTGCTGCCCCACCCCCCTTGGGAAGGGGCCCACTGCACTGCACCCCAGCTTCTGGCCTGCTGCCCAGCTTACCACCAAACCACAGTCGGGGGACAGCCTGGGGAAGGGGCCTGTGCTGCCTATTGCCCCCTGCCCCATCACTGCCAAAGCCTAAAGGTGCCTTGCCTGCCCCAGCTGCCTTGGCAGGCCACCCCCATCTTCACCTCCACTTTTACAAGAAGCACACCCTGAATGGGTGAACTGGGCAGCTCCCACCATCACTGCTGCTGTTGCCATTGTTTCTGCTGCTGCCCCCTCTCAGGAGAGAGGGAGATTCACTACTGTACCACCTTGCACCACCTGACACCACACCTGCACTGGATTACTTTCTAATTTACTGACTGCTCCTTCCTTCCCCCACAGCTACCTCACTGCACCTGATCCTGCTTTGTCTTCCTGCCTACTGCTGTGCTGCTGAGTGCCTGGCTGGAGGCCTGAGGGGCTTCTGGACACATCTTCAATAAACAAAGCCCCTCCACTTCTCCAGTCATCTTTTACATCTGCCTTAGCAGCCTTCCCTGTGTGCTCTTGCCCTTGTGTGGCAAGTCCTGTGGTCCACTCCCCTACCCTGGTGTTTGTGTGGCTGAGTAAGCCATCTCGAGTTTATACGTACAAGGGCTGGGGATTTCCTGCCACTCCCCACCCCCAAACTCCTCCCCCCACTCCTTACCTACACTCCCACATCCCTAACTTATCTGGGACAGTGCCCATGTCCCAGTCATGCTGCATCCTTTCCCCACTCTTCTGCTTACCCCAGCACACTAAGGGTGCATGCCCCATGTGCTAAAGCAGGAGAAGCACTGTAGAGACACTCTGGCCAGAAAACAAAGCATCTCTCTGGAAGACTGGTTTCTGGGTCTTTGCCCCTTTCTTTTTCCCCATTCTTTTCTTGTTTTTTGATACCTGGATTTCCAGATATCAAAATTTGTGTCCTCACTGCAAATATGCAGCATGGGGAACATTTTTTCATTTGCAGCATGCCTCTTGTGGTGCTGCAAGAGACATGTGGAATGCTGCAAGAGGCATATGCACACATTTCTGGATGTACCCCAAGTGTCCTAAAAACTGTTCTAAAAGATGAAAGCCCCCTCAAGCATTTAGCCCTGTGTGGTAAAGGGTTTTTGACTGGTTACCACTTCAAGACATGTGATTATACAGTTCTGCACACCTGTCTACCCAGAATGCAGCCCTACTGAGCATACCTGGTAGGTGCTTGTGCATCCACACTATACCCAGAGTAAAATAACATAGTATGGGTAAGTGAGAAAACACAGTTGTTATGAAGCTGGGTAAGTGTTATTTAGGTTTGTTAAGTGAAAAAAAGATCCAGCCCATAATCTTTTAGGGCGTGCCTACATGTCATCGTACAGTGATGTTTCTACTTTTAGAAGTACTAAAGCTCAATGCAGTACAGGTAGTTTCTGCTCCATGCGTGTGGCACGTGGTTAGACTTCACTGCTACATTGCCATAGTGGCACTCTATACCAGCAAAGTGCACCACTACAGTAACATAGCTTCTGATCACATATAGGTCTATGTGATCACTATGTTGCCATAGGGCAACATGTAGATGTGTCCTTAAAAGCTAAAATAACAAGCTAAGTACTTCACCATTATTCCTTTCTATGAGTAGAATAAGATACCACATATGCTAGATTAAGCATAATATCTGTGCTAGATTGTTCTTCTGAAGCTCGTTCTCTCCTCAGGGAGATCCAGATTCTGTACTGGCCTTGGCTACCTTGCTTTGGCTTTGGATGCTTCTTGACTGGGCATAAATTGATGACCCCCTACATGCCACCACTTGTGGCTTCAAAATGAAAGGTCATTCATAGTAGATTGATGGATGTGACAGCCTGCACAGCTTTAAGTGTTTGATTTGTAGTGAAATGATTCCCTGGAGTTCATTTAGGGTTTTGCGTATGTAAGAAATACAGGATCAGCTCCATCACTGGAAAATTATGTCAGCTTGAAGTCTGGTCCTCACATGAACAGTTTGATAGAAGTATTGCTGTAGGTATCTAATTCTGGCAAATTACTTTTGTTTTAACTAGAGATCTATATCACATATTGAACATTAATTGGATGATGATAACATTTAGAATCAGATTTCCAGTACAAATGCTCAAAATTGCAAGTTCAGAATTCAAGATCTGTAACAGTTAGTTACTTGAAGTTTGTTCTTTAGTCAAGAATAATACTTAAAATGCATTCCTTCCAGCTCAGGGAATATTATTCAAACTTCGAACTATTATTCAAACTTCGAACAGGAAGCATACTTAGATATACAAAGAGTGTGTAACCTACAGGAAACACCTTTCCAAGAATATTTATGGGGATGATAGATGAAAAATGTGTCTTTAAATTATGATTAATATTCATTGATAGTATTTTTGCAATACTTGTCTAGTTCTACTCAACTCGTTTCCTTCATTCTGCCAAAATATTGAAAAATTATATAGCATTGCCTTGAAAATTAATAATTCTGTCAAGTTTGAGGGGATTTTTGTCCAGCTAAACTTGTCATGTTTGTTTAGAATGTACAAAAGCAAAGTACTAAATATGAAAAACACTGTTGGAAGTCACAACTTGCTACTGTCAAATTCATCAGATTTAAAAACATTTTCATGAAGCTTCATCAAGCCTCCTAATCTCTCGTGGATATTCAAGAAAATAAAATCTATCAGACAACTGCAAGGCAAGACTCAGATATGTTTTATGCAGTATTACTGCAACCAATTCATAATTTCACATGTTTTAAGTTCACAAGATAAAGGTTCAACATATAGGCAAGAACTTCAAAGCTTGCAATATCTGCTGTTCAAGCATACTGCATGGCCCTTATTGCTCACACATGTCAGAAACAGACTATTGTTAGCAAGGCTGGAGTGTAGTTGTCACTGTCAGGTGAGTTTTCTAATAATTCACTGAAAAATACTTTTAAATGCAGATGGATAATAGTGGTATCAGGTTTCTCTGTGTGGGAGATAAATGCATAGATGTACTGATATAGAATCTATGTACATGCTGGTATATTTACATGTAAGTAAATCTTAAATCATGGATTGCTTCTCTCATTCTTTTTTCTTAAATGTCAGAATTAGAAGTTTACTTATATGTTCACAGAGTATGACATACTTATGGTTGAGGATTTGTAGTAATTCTTGATTGTTTGCTTTACCCTTCACAAGTGAAGTGATAACATTGTTGCATCCAACCCTGTATGTTAACTAATTTATATTTGCTCAATTTAATTTGAATAGTTCATTTTTTTCCCTTGAAATATAGGCTATTAAGTTAGAGTGTTTTAAAAGATGAATTGGCTTACTGAGAAATTTTGTCCCATATTTGCCCCATTCTGTTGCTTATGGAGAAATAAGAGTGATACTTTAGCTCAGTTGGTTTGAGCAGGGGTTGTCAACCAGGGGTACACGTACCCCTGGAGTACTTGGGAAGGCACTAAGGAATATGCACGCATGGGAAGGGATGGAGCACTGCCACCCACCACCCTGCACTGCCGCCCTGCAGGGGCAGGGCTAGGTGGGGTGGACAGTGAGGGCAGCAGTGCCCCTCTGCTAGCTGCACAGGTGCCACCTGGCTGGCTGGACGTAGGAAGAGCTGGGGGGAAAGTTCACATGTGGCGATTGTCACTGCCACCCACCACCCCAGTCTGCTGCTACTCTGCATCCAGCTTCTGGGGGTACACTTACTAAGAAAAGTTGAAAAACCCTGGGTTAGAGCACGGCACTAATAACCCTGAGGTTGCAGGTTCCATGACTGGTTAGACTAAATGATCTCTTGAGGTCCTTTCTAGCTTTACTTGTCTATCAAACTGTTGCTTTATAATAGCGGGTAGGACCTAGAGACATCCGGACTGTTAAAGTATGAACCTTGTAAAAGCAGACAGCATCAAGAAGCAGCAGCCAGATTCTCCTAAAACCATAGCTATCTAAACAAGGGAAGGAAACAGGCAGTCAAATTTTGGAGCATCCATTGCAACTGGAAATACTAACCTCTTAAGAAACCATCATTTGGAGGAGAGAGAGAAAGAAATGAAGTAGAAGGGCACGGATGGGCAAAATAGGGCTCACTAGGCAATTTCATCCCACCAGGCAATTTCATCTGGTTCACAGGCACCCACCAATTAATTGCACCCTGTGCAGCTCATATACCTCACTCCCAGCCTCATGTGCAGACAGACTCTTGCCCAGCCAGCACGCACAGCTTCTGGGTGGGGCTGCTGCTGCCACTGGTATAGCTGCCAGAGGGTCTGCTTGGTTTCCCTGGCCTCCAGTGGCTCCTTCTTGTGTCCCTGCTGTATCACTTACTACAGGTACCAGGTAGGGCAGCAGAGGCAGGAGGGGAGCATGGAGATGGGGCTGGCAGGAGTGTGGGGCCTGGGGCCCATGCCCAGGGGGACAGTAGGAGCGCAGAGCTTGGGTGGGTGGGGTGTAAGGAAGGGTGGGGAAGGTGTGGGGACCTCTCCCACATACTCCTTCCCATGGCACAGCCCTTATTGTTGGTGGCAACAGCAGCAGCAGGGAGCAGGCCCTCAGGGTGCTTGTGGCCCAGACAGACACTGTCATCTGGTGGCACACAGCTTTATCCAGTTCTGGGAGCTGTAAATGGCTGCAAGGAATGGAGCCAGGCCACCCACTTTTATTATACAGGGCTCACATGCAGCTCTGGGTATTCATTCTCCACTAGGGGGAAGCCTCATGCGATGGAGCCAGCTGCTTTCCCTGATCCCTGCTGCCAAGTTCAGGCCCTTGGACTCCACTGGAAGTGGAGGAGAGCCCCACCGCGCTTCCCAGCTGAGTCCCAGCAGCTGCATATGGTAGCAGGGTGCAGGGAAGGCAGTTGGCTCCATTGTGCTGTGCTTCCCCCTGGTGGGGGATGAGTGCCAGGTGCTGTATGCGAGTCCTGCATGATAGAGGTGGGCTGGGCCTGGCTCCGCTCCTTGCCACCATGTGTAGCTCCTGGAAGTGGTTGAAGCTGTGCACCTCCAGGCAGCAGTGCCTGTGTGGGTTACGAGCACCCCAAGAGCCCACCACCTGCTGCTGCTGCTGCATGCCATGAAGGGAGGTATGTGGGGGGCGTCCCCACAACTCCCCACCTTCCCTCAAACCCCACACACCCACACCCTAGCCCCATACCCTCTATATATACATACATACCTACCTTGCAATATACCCTATACACTGCACACACAGCTACAACCCTTTACAACCTCCCCCACCATACACAAATGTCCCCCAACCACACCCCACACATAATATACAAAAAAATTAGATTTTATTTTTGAGCTCTTATGCAATTATCTCTTTATACACTATGCGAATACAAATAAATCAGGATAATTTTATTTTATTTTAAAAAAACCTCTGTTATAGTAGATGCTTGACTTTTAGTATATGATTTGGTTTTTTTCTGGTTCCAAGATGGCAA
Source organism: Crocodylus siamensis (assembly GCF_052110815.1). NCBI lineage: Eukaryota > Metazoa > Chordata > Crocodylia > Crocodylidae > Crocodylus > Crocodylus siamensis. The sequence goes on along the minus strand of NC_143398.1, from coordinate 52,912,357 downwards.
CCCCCCACTTCCAACAGGAGTACTTACAGGGGCAGGGGGAGGGACTTCCAGTGGCAAAGGTCAGGGGTTAAGGGTGGGACTTCTGGTCCCAAAATGATGACCAGGTGGCAGGACATCTGTCAAAGGGCAGGGCTACTTTTGTGGCCCTCGACAACTCACCAAAACTCATTAAGCAACCCTGTAGTAGGGCTACAAGCCAAGTGCATTGTGTAGGTGAAAGGAATTAGAAGTAAGATCAATAAAGGTGTTTAGGTCCCACCTACCCTATAGATGTTGAAGTCTAAAACTAAAGCCCTCAAATACTCTTCTCAGCTGGCAAATAACCCTGTAAGGGCCTAAACTCTAGATACCAAAGGTTTTGCTAGTCAAGTTCCCTCAGTACCTATATTTCTATTTCTGGGCATGTGTAAAACTAGCCCTGGTCACCTAAACTGTCAGGATCCCCAAAGTAGGCATTTCTCTGCTTGCATCACCTGATGGGCTTATTTTACTGAAGTGTTATTCATTGAAAAATACATTAGACCTGACTCTAGGTATCTGCCTTGGCAAGGAGGCCAGTGGTTTTCAACCAGTGTTCCTCAGACCTCCTGGGAGTCCACACACTATGACTAAGGGGTCCATGAAAGATAACTATGTTCAATCAAAAATAAGTGAACACCATCACTTACAATTCAAAGCAGTCCACACCTCCATTTGAAGCCTCTCAAGGGGTTTGCTCCTCCATTCAAAATTCTGAGAGGTCCTGTAGTAGGCTTAGGGTAAATAGCTTATAGCCATCTCTCTTTGCAGCACAAGAATCACAGTCTTTATTTCCCTGGGCAAATTTGCTCCATGGGGCACAGCATAAATCATAGAACAATCATTCAAACAAACACATAACAGTACATTTTAACATACCCTAGTCTTCTCCCAGACCTTGAGAGGGTGAGCTGGGTTAGGCTCGTGCTTCCAGCCTCCTAACTCTCCCTGTCTCTTTCCATTTCCTCTTCCTGAGAGCCTTTTATTTCCTGTGAGCCTGCTAATTATCTCCTTATCAACTGGCCTGCAGGCAGGCTTGCGACTTGCTACAGGTCCACAAATGAAAAAAAGGTTGAAAACTATTGCAGTAAGGTTATCGTACCTGCTCACTTATTGACCCATAGTCTCTGACCCAGCAAGTATATTTAATTATGCCCTCCAAGTAGGAATATAAATGTAATGATTAGAGAGAGGAACCTAGGTCTCTCACCTCCTGGGTGGGTGGTTTTAACCCTCAGTAAATGGGCATAAAGAATTACTGGCCCATCCTCCTCCCCCCACTCCCCTTTCTGAAACAGAGTAGCAAACCCTGGTCAATTTATGGGATTTAGGGCAAAGGTGCCTGATTTCAGGTTCTGGGCTGAGAATAACATGTGCAAGGATCCTTTAGAAAGAAGGACAAAATAAGAGCCTATAAGATGCTGGGTAAAGAGATTATTAACATTTGTAGAGTGAAGAGCAATTAGCAGGAATCAGGCAGGTTATAATGAGCCATGAAGTAAATTAATTCCCTCATTGTGCCTAAATAGAAATGCCATTTCTGTTTCTGGGCAGTTGTTTTTTAAACTTTGTATGGGCCAGAAGTCAAATGAGGGTGTGATTGTATCAACAAATACCTTCTCCTACCCCTGGATCTACTCCTCTTGGACTCTGGCCATACCTCCTTATGGCTGCTGGAGGGAAGAGAAGGAAAAACAAGCAGCAGCTATTTAACAGTGTTTCCAGGCTTCTATTTTGGGTAGAAAATCTGCTTAAGAGATGCATCCCAGTTTTGGAAGGCTAATTTTTTGGGAAGCATACATGTGGTAAGGGAGTAAATATGGTATCTCCTTTGCACTAGTGAACATGAGTACATAGGATGGTTACAGTGAATCAAATCCATAATGCCTAAGGAGCTATGGTGAGGGAAAAATAAGGTATTGGAATCCATATCCATGCCATCATTTAGGAAGAAGAGATGTGAGCCTCCTTCCCAACCTATCACTTGGGTGAAATGCATGGACATTTCAAATGGAATATTTGCACAGAAAGAGGAGAAAGAGGGACTTTACACTAATAAATATGCATATTTTTATTTCAAATTACATTATGTACACATATACACAGAAACAAAAATGTAGGGCTTTAAAAATGTTATGATTTTAAGCCAATCTTTTGAACTGGGTCTTTGTTTCATGATTTTTAACTCATATTGTAGAATGTAGATAAGGCTGCATCAGAAGATATGGAAATTTGCAGTTTGTTTTCTAGTAACTGTGTTACTTTAAAAAGCGGGGGGGAAAGCAGCTCACTCTTCACCAATTTTAGTAAGGGATCTTACAAGCCTGAGAGCCTGCAATGATGAGGCCCCCAAATTAAAGGCATCATTAAAATGTTTTATGGATGCAACCTATTATAATCTTTAATAAATTAAAAAGTTCTCTCCTGGGGAATATTTCCTGGTGACATCATGTTACAAATTAATGAAATTCTATTGAAATACTATTGAGTATTTCTATTGAAATATTTCTGCAAGTGGCAGATGGCAACACCCAGTAGACTGCAACCCTGGAAGTCTGGCACAACTTAATTAGGTTGTTTTGTGAGGGAAATTGAAACTTGAAAGTTTTGTGTTTTATTTTCATTGCATCATGTCATGGATTGCCCTTCAGTCCCCCTTCCCATTCTGATTCTAAAAAACCTTTTGTTCAGTAGATTATGGTATAAATTTTGCAACATTAAGTCAACACTTTTCTATTCAGAAATAAATATTTTACTAGAAATTAAAGTGTTTTTAAAATCAAATCCTTGTTTCCAAGTTTCGATAAAAACTCATAGTAGGGTAAAACAGCCAGAGAAAGTGAAGATTAAAAATTATCCCCAGGTCCAAACCCACCAAACAAAATGAGAAAATAATCATACTCCATCCAGGGTTAGTTTATATCTCCACAGGTTTAGGACAGAAGATACTGATATGGAAACTTTGGTAGTACCAGTTTATGAGGACAGTTTTGCTGCTTTGCCAAGATCTGCAAGTACTTATTTTGATTTAATTCATGAAGTTTTGTACCCTCTGTGTATGTTTGATTTTCACATTTAAAACCACTAAAAAATTAAGGTTCTGGTCGTATGCCACTGAAAGCAACACAAGTTTACCCCTGATTTATATGGCACCAGAATTAGCTTCCTCATAAAACATGTTAAGTTTTATAAGGTTTGGATTCAACCTGAATTTCTACAGAACCATAAAATTAATGCTCCTGAATCCAAATTAGGATTAAAGCTGAGCACAACTTTTTTAATGTAACACTGAAATGAGACTCGAGGGCATACCAGTGGAAAAAAATAAAAGCACTAGATTATACATAAGAGCAATCCATAGCCTTTGCTGGAATCAATTTAAAGAGAACAGCAGAATAAAATTACCATTATTAAATTAAATCACTGTATCCAAGGCAAAATTTTGACATTTTTTGAAGAAAGGGCAGCTTTTTATGATGAAACCAGTAATACTTGCCTTCCAGGAAGAATCACAAATTTGATACACAAAGAAAGTCACAATGAAAAGAACTGTGTAAGGCAGATGTGACACAAAAGAGCACTCTGTTTTGGACACCTTGATTATGGTACTAATATTAAAAATGGGACTTAGGTTTGGGAAGTTTTCAAAGAATGAAACAAAGAAGAAATACGTACGTGGTTTTAACCCCATTCCAGGATGACTGCCTAAACAATACAGTAGCATTTTCTATAAGCGATTGGCTACTCAAAAGTGGTATACATAAGGGCCTTGTTACACATTGCACTTTGAGCTGCCCAAATATTGATCAGTGTTGGTACTAGCTCGAGTCTGGAGCAGTCACACTTTAAGGCTAAAAACCTTCTCTGACTTTCCTCCCTGTACAGCTGAGATGTGTCACTACAGGGCTGGCATGCAGGGGTCTGACTAGGAGGTACAGCTGTGAGTTGGCATGACAGGCCTGGTGAGCCAGGACAGGCCTCTATCCCTGCTCTAGATGGGGGTGTGGGAGAGATGGGTTGTGGGGGCAAGAACGTGAAGCTGGGAGACAGACAGTTAATGGTATGGGGATAGGTAATGAAATGGAAAGTAGAAAGGAAATGGGAGTGGAGAAAGGTGATGAAATGAAGAAATTCAGCCATTAAAATAAAAAGAAATTAAAAGAAAATTTAAAAAACAAAGAGGAAGTACATTAAAGAAAACTCATGTTTTAATAAATTGGGATTTGGGATTGGGGTGTGGGGGGGTGCTTGGCATGCTTCCCCAGGGTGGATAGGAGGTGGGAGTAGTGAAGGAAGGTACCTTTGGGGAAGCCTGTGCCCAAGCAAGAAAGCTCCAGCTCATGCAGACCTGATCCAGCCCCCTACTTTGCTCCCCTCAACACTCCCCTTACACCACACTCCCAGAGCCATCCATGTCCTGTAACCTGGGTAGCTGGCTTGTGCTCTGAAGGCTATTTGCATGGGATTGCACCCTTGGGGGTAAGAACATCACTCCCCTATAGGTGGGAGGCGGAGTTGGATTGGTACCAAAAGAGTTCAGGAGGTAGAAAGTTTGTCCGCACAGAACAGAAGGGTGGGGAAGGGAACACCGAATCCTGAAATGCTGGAGGAAAGCTCCAGGAGCTGCCTAAAATAATTGTCAGCTAAGTGGACCTGACTTCCATTTATACTATGGCCCCTAGACTTCATTCAGGAGACTTAAAATTGGAGTAAAGTACTCAGTAAAGTAGAGTTATGCCCACAAAGTGTAAGTGAAGTGTTTATGTAAGTGAAAATTACAACCAGTGTTATCCATAAGGATGTGACACACAGAATTCTCACTGTTAAACAAAGAACAATGAGGAAGCTATGAAAAAGGGTGGGAAAACATACAAGAAAAATGATGCACAGGCAAATATGTGTATTCTTCAAATTCACAATGACAGTAAGTTTGGCTTGAAATCTTAAAAAAGTAAAGAATCCTAAAAGAAACTTGTTTGAATGTTAAGGACATTTGGATTCAAGTGTTGGAGAAAGTGACAGTCAGGTTTCTTGTTTTGTTTAATTGGATTAGAATCATAGAAAAATAGGGTTGGTACCTAATTTTGTAGGTACCTAACTTTCCTTGGAGTTTTCATTTCTACTTGTTTTTAAATGCTAGATGTTACTTTCAAGTAGATCTATAACACAAATTTCTCCTTTTCTTACCTGTGGAATGTATTCCAATTTCTTCTGCCTGCACTGAGAAAGCTGTATTACATCTAACTACAGAAGGGCTTCTAGATTCTCACTGCTCAAGTACATCATAAGTGCTACTTCATTATTTATCCCAAAGTTTGTCAGAAGCAAATCCTTTCTCATCACTTAGTTCCAGACCCAAATTGGCTAGTGAGCTGCATAGATAGGATGCCTGTTAAATGTAGGTGCCCAAGTCCTAGATTGATCCTGTTTCAATGGCCACAAAATGGCTTAGACACATAAATTCATCAAGCATCTCCATGTTGGCCTGAAAAGAATTAGGCATATAAAGTCCATCTAAATCCTGAAGAGGGACAAATGGTTGGGTGCTGTTTGAGCTTATCAAATTCATACTGACAACTGAGTTCTTTTATAATTGTCACTTGACAATGTAGTCTTGATGGTACTGCCTGTCTTTTGCATTGTGGCCTACTGGTAAAAGCACTCAGGAGTAGGAGGCTTACCCCAGCCTGAGGGGAGTCAAACCCACTTCCTAGGAAAGTGTCCTACCTCCCCCACGATAAGTGCAGAGATCCCACACGATAAGTTCAGAGAAAGGTAACGGAGGCCTTCTGACTACTATCCTATGATCCTCCTCCACGTGGGTACCAATGATGCGGCCTGGAGTAGTCCGGACTAGATCATGGATGACTACGTGGTTCTGGGAGCCAAGCTTAGAGAGTTGAGGGCCCAAGTGGTCTTTTCGTCCCTCCTCCCGGTTAGTGGATGGCGTCAGTGGCAGAGTGCCTGTATCCATGAGGTGAACTGGTGCCTCTAGAGTTAGTGTCGTCATGCCGGCTTTGGCTTCCTGGACCACGACCTGCACTACAGAGCAGAGGGTGTCCTGGGGCGTGATGGTCTCCATCTCTCCCCCAAAGGTAAGAGTATGTTTTTTTACAGGCTAGTTGACCTCCTCCAGCGGGCTTTAAACTAAATTCATTGGGAGATGGGGATCCATAGGAGCAAGAGACAATTCAACCAGGTGTAGGACCTGCCCAGGTAAGAGCTCAGGTATATAGCAAGGGACCAGTTGTGTCTCAGGAAGTGGGGGTGCCCAGGGCACCAACAGGGGGATTAAGGTGTTTCTTCACTAATGCAAGAAGCATGGGGAACAAGCAGGAGGAGCTTGCTCTCCTGCTTGCAAGTAGTAAAATTGACGTGGTTGGCCTAGTGGAGACATGGTGGGATGAAACTTTTGACTGGGCAGTAGACATAGAGGGCTATAGGTTGTTTAGAAGAGATAGGAAGGGAAAAAAAGATGGGGGTTGCGCTCTATGTTAGGGAACAGTATACCAGTTCTACCTTCCAAAGGGGACCAGAGGAAGGCTTAACTTAGACCCTGTGGGTCAAGCTCCAAGGAGGGCAGGGGGAGAGGGATCTGGTGGTAGGGGTTTACTACAGGCCACCACATCAGGAGGAAGAACTGGATCTGGAATTCTCCAGGCAGCTGGGGGAGGCCGTGCATGCAAAGGATGTTGTGGTCATGGGTGATATGAATTACCCTGACATCAACTGGGAGGAGCAGTCGGCCAGGTCTAGCCACTCACAAAGGTTTCTGACATGAGTACAGAACCTACACCTCATGCCCACTAGAGGTACTCATCCCCACTAGAGGAAATGCCATTTTGGAGCTGGTATTAGCCTCTGGGGATGACGTGGTGGGGGAGGTGCTAGTACAAGGGAGGCTAGGGGACAATGATCATGAAATGATCCAGTTTGCTATTCAGAGGAAGGTGGGGAGAGTAACTAGCACAGCGCAAATGCTTGACTTTAGGAAAGACAATTTCAATGTGCTCAGGGCAGTAGTCAGGGAGGCATTTGGAGCCCAGGGTGTAGCTAGTATGGGCATCCAGGAAAGGTGGTCCTTCCTCAAGGAGGCTATCCTTGGGGCACAGCAGGACACAATTCCACTGTGCAGGAAGGCTGGAAAAGGGTCCAAGAAACCTTCATCCACGGGTGCTGAGGGAATTGGCTTGTGTCATTGCAGAGCCATTGGCAAGGCTGTTTGAGGACTCCTGGTGCTCGGGCCAAGTCCCTGAGGACTGGAAAAGTGCCAATGTGGTCCCTATTTTCAAAAAGGGGAGGAAGGAAGAGCCTGGAAATTACAGGCCAGTCAGCCTCACTTCTATCCTGGGGAAGGTCTTTGAAAAAATTATCAAGGACCACATTTGTGAGAGCCCTGCAGGGGAAGTGATGTTGAGGGGTAACCAGCATGGGTTCGTGCAAGGCTGATCCTGCCTGACTAACCTGGTCTCTTTTTATGACCAGGTAACAAAGAGCTTAGATGTGAAGGAGGAAGTTGATGTCATCTTCTTGGACTTCCAGAAGGCCTTCGACACAGTGTCCCACCCAATTCTGGTGGGCAAGCTGAGGGGTGCGGCATTGATGAATGCACGGTCACATGGGTGGCAAACTGGCTCCAGGGGCACATCCAGAGGGTGGTGGTGGATGGGTTGATGTCGACCTGGGAGGGTGTGGGCAGCGGAGTCCCCCAGGGCTCGGTCCTTGGGCCGGTGCTGTTCAACATCTCCATTAGCGACCTGGACGAGGGTGTGGAGAGCACCCTGTTCAAGTTTGCTGGTGACACCAAGCTGTGGGGTAAAATGAATACACCGGCAGGCAGGGACCGCATCCAGGCAGACCTGGATAAGTTAGAGAAGAGGGCTGATCTGAACAGGATTCGGTTCAACAAGGACAAGTGCAGAGTGCTGCACCTGGGGAGAGGGAACCAGCATTATGGGTATAGGTTAGGGGCTGACCCTCTCACCAGCACAGAGGCAGAGAGGGATCTTGGAGTCATGATTGACTCCAGGATGAATATGAGTTGCCAATGCGTTGAAGCAATAGGCAGAGCCAACCGCCCCTGTCCTGCATCAACAGGGGCATCACTAACAGGTCCAGAGAGGTCTTGCTCCCCCTCTATGAGGCGCTGGTCAGGCCGCAGCTGAAGTACTGTGTCCAGTTCTGGGTGCTGCACTTCAAGAAGGACGTGGAGAACCTGGAGAGGGTCCAGAGGAGGGCCACTCGTATGATTGAGGGCCTCTGTGGCCAGCCCTATGAGGAGAGGCTGAGGGACCTGAATCTCTTCAGTCTCTGCAAGAGGAGACTCAGGGGGGATCTTGTGGCTGCCTACAACCTTATCAGGGGCCAGCAGCAGGGACTCGGAGAAAATCTGTTCACCAGGGCCCCCCTTGGGGTCACCAGGAACAATGGCCACAAGCTGAGGGAGGATAGGTTTAGGTTAGATATTAGGAAGAACTACTTCACTGTAAGGGTGGCTAGAACCTGGAAGAGGCTGCCCAGAGAGGCGGTGCTCTCACCTTCCCTGGAGATCTTCAAGAGGAGACTGGATAGACACCTGGCTGGGGTCTTACGACCCCTGCCACCCCCTGTGCTCCTTCCTGTCCACAGCGGCAGGTCGGACTCGATGATCTGTCTAGGTCCCTTCTGACTCATTGATTCTATGATTCTATGACTCTGTAGATACTTATGTGGGAGAGAGGAGACCTGCTCCCTGAGTGGTTTATACATTTTATATTAGATAGTTACTTGCTTAAAACTGGAAACAATCTTGGCAGGAAGGACTAGAAACCAAGATGCCCTATGGGATTATCTTATCAATCAAGGAACATCGCTACTTGCTCTCCCTCTAGTCCCCCCTCTACAGACCTCAGAGCAGGAGGTGCCCTGCTGCCTACTTAACACCATGGGAGCACTGCCCTGGAAAGTGGGAAATGTCAGTTTGAATCTTCTCAGAATAAGGAGGTCCTAGAGTCCAGGTCTCCCCTTCCTGGGTGAGCACTCAAATCACTAAGCTATTATGCAAAAGGTGAGGAGCAGCAGCATTGTCGCCAACATCAGTCATAAACAGTTGAACAGCAGGGGTGAAGGACCAGAGCTCTCCATAAGGAAACCTTTGAAAAAGAAATGCAGTTGTACAAAAATGAAGAATGTAGCCAGTTAAGAGGGAATGGGTCAAACATTCAATGATATCCAAGGTTTAGTTCATGCTAGAGAAATAAATACAGTGAAAGAGGAAACACACAAAGAGAAGTGCAAAATTGGACCTCTAGAAAATAGCTAAGGGAGATTGATTGTGGATGTGTGACCGTCTGAGAGGAAGTGAAAATTAAAGAATAGCTAGCTATTCCCCACTAGAGCAAATTTGCAAGTTTCCTCCAACTGCTACTGGATCCAAAGAAGAAAAACTTGTCTTGGCACATACTTATTGAAGTTTCCCTTTCTCCACAGGATTCCAGATAGGAACAAACCAAAGTTTAGAGGCACAGTGAACTGGCCAATGAAAAAAAAGAATCTCACTAATCACAAGGGAAACACTTTCTGATATGATGATTTTTCCCTTTGTATTTATTTAAGTGTACGTACTGAACTATTTAAATTGAAAGGCTGTCAGGAAACAAATATAATTTATCTGGGAACTTCTCTGACTGGTAACCTACTGATTTTTTTCCCCTCTTATATTTGTTTTGTGCCCTCTTTTGTTTCTTTGGGCTGTATAAAGAAGGCTTGAATTTTTCGTTAAATCATGCAATTCTACTTGGTTCTTTTCCTTATCAGAATCCTCGGTGTGAATAGTGATCTCCTTTGCCTTTGCTGGAATACCTGCTGAAGTCTCAGGAGATTGTATATTTTAGGTTTCAAAGTGACAACATATATTTGCTGTTTAAAATGTTACAGTTTTGTCCAAATCACTTAGCACTTGCATATATTTCCCTTAAATCTCTTATTCTGTGAATTGGCTGTGAGTAAGGGGTGGGTGGGGGGGCCCATGCCATTTGTTTTTCAACTGAAGGAATTAAATAAAGTACTGTAGTGAATTCTGTAATAGGCCTGATGACAACTATAATCTTGCTTTAGCAGATCATGGCCTATGCTTTTACTCAAAGGTCCTTTTTGAGTTTTCTAGTGAATACTGATTCATTTGAATGTGCTTGGCTGTCTAAGGCACCAGTATTATAATTTTATACACTGCAACTGAGCTTATTTTCTATTCTGAAAGACCTCAGAGGGTATAACCTCTGGATGGAGCTACGGTCAAAGGAAGATCAATAAAAGTCTCTCCTGTGGGAACCTTCCTCAAGAATGACATTGCACATATGTTCACCAGAGACTAATATTGTGAGTTGCTTTCTGAATTTAATAGCACAATCATATTCATAGTTTTCACTAGAGAAAATATTTTGACCTTTTCTATTTTAAAATATATATATTTTTCTGGACTTGTGTTCACTATGCACAAAAATTCAGAATTGCAATGCACAATATGTTTGCCCTCAATAATACCCACGTTCAAATAGTTTCATATTTTCATAGTTTCTAGGGTCGGAAGGGACCTGAGCAGATCATCAAATCCGACCCCCCTGCCATGCCAGGAAAGAGTACTGGGGTCAAATGACCCCAGCAAGATGTTCATCTAACCTCCTCTTAAACATCCCGAGGGTAGGAGCCTGCACCACTTCTCTTGGAAGCTGGTTCCAGACCCTAGCCGCCCTGCCGTGAAGTAGCGCCTCCTGATATCTAACCTAAACCTACCCTCTGCCAGCTTGTGACCGTTATTCCTGGTCACTCCTGGTGGTGCTCAGGGAAACAGTGACTCCCCCAATGCCTGCTGATCCCCCTTGACTAGTTTATACCAGGCCACAAGATCCCCCCTCAGCCTTCTCTTTTGGAGGCTGAACAGGTTCAGGTCCCACAGCCTCTCCTCATAGGGCCTGCCCTGTTGTCCCCTGATCACACGAGCGGCCCTCCTCTGGACCCTCTCCATGCTGTCCACATCCCTCTTGAAGTGCAGCACCCAGAACTGGACACAATACTCCAGCTGCGGCCTGACCAGTGCAGCATAGAGGGGGAGGATCACCTCTTTGGACCTGCTCGAGATGCATCTGTGGATGCATGCCAAGGTGCGGTTGGCCTTCCTGACTGCCTCCCCACACTGCCGGCCCATGTTCATCTTGGAGTCAATGATGACCTCCAGATCCCTTTCCACCTCCAAGCTGACAAGAGGGGAGTTCCCTAACCTGTAGGTATGGTGCCGGTTGTTCCTCCCAAGGTGCATCACCTTGCACTTGTCTGTGTTGAAACCCATCCTATTCTCGTCCGCCCACCCTTGTAACCCTTATAGGTCTGATTGTAGCCTGTTGCATCCTTCCAATGTGCCCACGGCCCCCCACATCTTAGTGTCATCAGCAAATTTGAACAGGGTGCTTTTTACCCCCTCATCCAAATCGCTGATGAAGATGTTGAACAGTGCGGGCCCAAGGACCGAGCCCTGCGGAACCCCGCTGCCCACATCCTTCCAGGTTGAGAAGGACCCATCCACTACCACCCTCTGGGTGTGGCCCACCAGCCAGTCGGTGACCCATTTGACTGTGTGGGTGTCTACACCACAGCCCCCCAGTTTCTTGATGAAAACGGGGTGAGAGACAGTGTCAAAAGCCTTCTGGAACTCCAGGAAGATTATATCCACTGCCACCCCTGCATCTAATGATCTGGTGATCTGATCGTAAAAGGCCACCAGGTTGGTCTGACAGGACCTGCCGCTGATGAACCCGTGTTGGTTGCCCCTAAGCATGCAGCCCCCCTGCTGACCCCTCCTGGATGTGTGCCAGCATAATTTTCTCAAACAGCTTGCCTAGGATTGAGGTAAGACTAACCGGCCTATAGTTTCCTGGGTCCTCCCTCCTGCCTTTTTTGAAGATAGGAACCACGCTGGCCCTCTTCCAGTCCTCTGGTACCTCACCGGAGCACCACGAGTGCTCGTAAAGCCGTGCCAGGGGACTTGCAATGACCTCAGCCAGTTTCTTTAGAACTCTAGGGTGGAGATCATCCAGGCCAGCTGACTTGAATACGTCCAACCCCTCCAGAAGCTCCCTAACTAAATCCTCGCTAACCTGTGGCGCAGGTGTGCCTCCCCTGGGGTCCGAGGGGGGCCCAGCAGGGAGGTAACTGTTCTGTTCCCTACTTAGGAAGACGGAGATAAAGAAATCATTAAACATGTTAGCTTTGCCGTCTGGTGTGACGACCAAGTTTCCCATGGCGTCCTGCAAGGGCCCCACATTACCCGGGACCTTCTTTTTAGCCCCTACATATTTAAAAAAGGACTTTTTATTGTCCTTAATCTGAGAAGCTAGCCCCAGTTCCATCTCTGCCTTGGCCTTCCTAACTATCCCCCTACATCCCCGAGCAACTACAGAATAGTCCTTCCTGGTGATGACCCCTTCTTTCCATTGGGTATAAGCCTCCTTTTTAGCAAGGAGACATTCCCGGATGCTTTTGGTGAGACATGGAGGCTTGTGTGCTCTCCTGCTCCCTTTGATCCTCTTTGGGATTACCTTCCTTTGGGCTTGGAGGATCGTCTCCTTAAGGAGCGACCACTCTCCTTGGACACCTGGCTCCCCTCCCCTCCGGGACCTCAGCGCTTCTCCAACTATCCTCCTTAGCTCGTTGAAGTCTGCCCTCCTAAAATCTAGGGCTGCTGCCTTACTGCATGCCTTTGCCACCTTGTGCTGGGTGGTGAATTCCAGCAGGCAATGATTGCTGTCGCCCAGGTGGTCGAGCACCTGCAGCCCCCTCACCAGGTCATCAATAATTAGAGCTGTGCACTCTACAAATGCAATTGTCATGTTTTCAAAAAGCTCTGCACCTACAATTGGACCAGATTGTTAAAAAAGAACCATGTTCCTAGCTATGCACCTAAAAATGTGAACCTATTTTAGCTCCAACTAAGAACAGCTACGTGCTAAAAATGTACACTTTTGAAAATGTAGCCCCTGACCTCCTGTAAATTGTATATGTCAGTAACTGAAGGAATATAAGAATCTGGGACTTAAGCAACTGTAGGCAAGCACATTTGTCATGTAGCCCTTTCAAAGACTATTAAGTTCATAAAGCTAGTTAGGTTTTTTTATGCCTCTGCTACTTATACTGAAAGGCTGGTCCAAAACTTTACCCCTGGGATGATTAGAACCCTTTTAATTTCTTGCCTAAATTTATCTAGTTTCTATCCATTTGTTCTTATGCCAAATGTTCTTATATCTTTGAGCTCAAATCTTTTCCCTTCCTGGTGTTTACCTTCATCTTTTCATTATGAATATATTAAGTAAAATTAGTCCCCAGACTAAATTTTGATGAACTCCATTAAGCTACTTCCCTCCAGCCTACTACTTCTAACACTAACCACTACCGTGTCCCCTTAAGCGAGTTTCTTATACACACTGTAATTCTTTTATTAATCTGTATCTTATCCAGTTTAGCTAATAATTTCCTATGTGGCTCTGTAAAAATTCTTTACTGAAGTCCAGCTAGATGAGATCTTTTACATTTCCTTTGGCTAGAAAATATGTTACCTGATCAAAGAAAATTATGCAGTTAGCAAAATCTACCAAGAATACTTTTTATTGTGTTTTCTTTTTCCTTGCATGACTTCAGTTATTCTTTCCTTCAAAGTTGTTCTCAAATACTTTCATACTATTGCAGGAATATCAAATTAATGGGTCTGCCAGTGTCCTAATCACCACCCCCAACCCTCCAGGTTAAATTTACATATTCTGTTCCTTAATCTCAAATCATACCATTTCACTCTGAACTTGATATATTATTAAAATTCTTGCTATTGAACTATCTATATGCCAGATCTGTCAACATTTGGTCTCCTTGATTTAAGTGCATTAAGTTTGATTTTTACTTCTTTCTACTTTAGTTGTAGAAATTTTCATTTCTATATCCTTGTTCTTATTAGACATCCTGTTCTGACCACCAGCTTCAACATCAGTACCCCATTGACAACAGAACGTGCATATAGAAGTTGCTTTTTTCACCATTTCTACTGCTTTATTGCCATGATTTAACAGAAGATCATGAATTTATAGCACTTTACACATATGTACAGTGCTTTAAATTAACCCTTGTTAAATGAGGTATTAAATTGGAAGTGCTGTGTTTTACAGCACGTTAGCAAACTTACAGGGTTTTAAATAACTTCTGTATGGTGGTCAAATTTCTGACCAGTGAAAAAGCTTCAGGAGGCTGTGGAAAGTTCATGGAGCCTCAGAGGCCCCGGGCCCCACCTGTCACCAAACAGTACATTTTTCTTGTTAAGACCACTGTAACTTTACAGTGCTATAAAAAGTGCTCTAAATTATAGCACTGTAAAATGTGTATGCAGCACTTCTGTATACACTTTGAGGCTAAGCATTTATTTAGTTTTGCTATTACAGCTAGATCGGGGTGGGCAATTATTTGGGCTGGGTTGTTGAGGGCTTGGAGCTCCCCTCAGCCCCCAGGCCAGCATGAACTCACCTCTAGCAGTGCCTGGGTGGGGAGGGGATGGATGTGGTGTGCAGAGGAATCTGTGTGCTGTGTGACTTGACCTGGCTCTGGCTGTAGCAGAATGGAGTGGCACAAGGTGTAGCTCTCCCTTCTCAGGTTTCTGGTGGTGGCCAACAGGATGGATAAGATCATCTCCTCTCTACCCTGCCCACCCGCCTTCCCTCCCCTGCAATCCTCAACAGCTCACTAAAACTTGTTAAGTGGCTATCCAGCCCAAATAACTGCTGCTCCCTGATCTAGATGCAGTGCCAGGACTGCGCAGTGCCAACAGAAAGCCAAGTGGGGAAGGTGGGCTGAATATTTTGCCTACTCCTAGATAGGGTGCTAGATGATCTTTTAACTTTACCCCACTCTCACTTCATAGCAGTCCTTCTTTCATTACATTCTTTAGTTACATGACTGAAGATCCTTTTCCTATTGTTTAAATTCCCTTTACAGGTTTTAATACAGATTGATTTTTGGTGATTTGCACTTTATTCCTATACTTCTTGACCTGTACTATATAGTTTTCTTGTGAACTGTCATTTTTATCCATGCCCTTTAGAGTCTATGCTCATTACTAACATCCTAAAGGTAAGCAGAAGGCAGGACAAAGTATCACCTTACTGACTAATTAATTCAAAGAGCCTTAAGCTTTTGTAAGTGACAGTTTACTTCATCAGAGGCTAATCTTAAGGGTAGTTATTCATCCAGGTATGTCAGCCCCTCCCTCCAAGTTTTTCTCCCTTGCTTCAGATAGTTTTGGCACTTATGGGTATGTCCATGCATGCAAGCACATGCACTTGTTCAAATAGAGTGGTGCAAATCTGAGCTGGGGCTTTTTGCCTCAGTACATGTGCCCAGACATGCACTTTGGTATGGGGCAAATTATGCCACTTGGGGCAGAATAACCCTGCCTCACTCCTCACAGATCTGCAGCCAGGGGCCAGCACCTGTGCTGTCCCCAGAAGTATAAAAAGCTGCCCTGTCCTGGCCTCATCAGTACAAAAACCTGTCCTGGCTAGCAGTTCAGGGCTACTCACTCTCAGGAGCTTCTGGGGACCAGCTAATTGGTACCTGGGGACACTACCCCTTGTGTCAGCTGGACTTCTGAAGCACCCCTGAGAGTTCCCTGCATCTTCTACCCACTGCAGCAGTCTGGCAGTTGGGGCTGCTGCCTGGACATGACATACTGTGCACCTGACAGACCTGGATGGGGACTGCACAGCCAGTAGAGACATCTGCCCCTCTGGGCCAACTGCCAGTGGGCTGTGGCTGCAGGGCTGGCCTTTGTGCAGCACTACTGCCATGTGTGCCTCCTACCTGGCCAACCAGGCAGCTATCACCTAGAAGATGTTCTGGGTGTGGTGGCCTGCTTTGAACCATCAAAGCATGTCCTCCTTTCCCTTATTGGCAAGGAGGTCAGCCACCTCCAGCTGGGTCCAAGGTGCCAGCTCTGACCAGGCAGGGTCCAGCCACTGGCCTCCCTAGCAAGAATTCTAGTGTTCCCTATTGGAAAACTGAAAAATCTCTGATTAAAAAATCCCAATGTCACTCTGTAAAATACCCCGAAATCCATGTTCCTCCACAAGTAAAACAAAAGACCACTTTATATACATAGAGAGAGAGAGTGAGAGACAATGATGAGTTGAATAATGTTTTATTGTTATATCTACAGTGGTAAAGCAATTTGGAAGCCCACCAGTGTGTCTATCATCACCATCAAGTGAATTCTAAATACGTAAGTTTTGCTGCCCCCCACAGGGGCCACAGCCCCCCCCCCATGGGGGTTACAGCCCCTCCACAGGGGTTACAGCCTCTGTCCAGGGGTTACAGCCCCCACAACAGGGGCCAAATGGCCGCTGCAGGGGCTACCACCCTCCCTGCAGAGCCCACATGCCCCACCCCTGCTTGGTCCCCCCACCCCCTGGATTGCTGCCCCACCTGGCCACATTCCCTGCTGGCTCCTGCAGCACCCCAATAGCTGCCCCCCCAGCCCCACCCCCTGCTTCCACCCCCAACCCCACAATGGCTGCCCCCCCAGCTTTGAGCACTTAAAAACAAAAAAGAACGGGAAAAAAAGCCTCTACTCATCAGCAATAGCAGGGGCTGTGGGGCCTCTGGGGCCTCCTGCCAGAGCTCCCCATGCAGCATGGGGCAGCGGGAGGCAGTGGGGCCCAGGCTGGGGCCACTGGGGCTGTCACCCAGCCCCACACTCTGCAGGAGGTCCCAGTGACCCTAACAGCACATTCTAGTTCTGATGAGTGTGGAGGGGTTGTTGTTTCTTTTAATTGCTGGGATGCAGGGGACCAGAGGGGCAGTGATGGATGGGCTCAGGGAGCTGGGAGGGATGGGGCCAGGCATAGTAATGTTGGAGGGGGTTGGGGGGCGGGCAGGGGGTGGGGTCAGGCGGACCAGTCATTGGGGGAGTTAGGGAGGAAGGCAGGTGTGGGGCTGGGTGGGGCAGGGCTCAGGGCTCAGGGCAGGCTGGGGGTGAGGCCAGGTGGGGCAGTGACCTGGGGGCTTGCAAGGTAGGTGGGGGGTGGGGCCAGGCAGGGCAGTGATTGGTGGGGGCTGGGGGAGCAGACAGGGCCAGTGGGGGTCCCCCCATGCCCCCTCCCCCCTTCCTACAGCCCCCTCACCTGCTACTTACCAGCACTGGAGCCCAGGTCCGGCTCTCTGTGGCTGGTACGCTGCCTGCCCTGAATGGGCAGGCAGCATGCTTCAGGACCAGATCGAAGGCCAGCCATTGAGATGCTCTGGCTGTTACCAGAGTGTCTCTGTGGAGGAGCCAGCCCCCGGTTGCCTCAGGGTGTGGGACCATGCCCTGCCCCACTTTTTTTCTCTGCATTTTTTTTGACCCCTGGATATCTGGGGATCTAATTTGGCCCCCACGCTGCAAATTTGCAGCACAGGGAAGGTTTTCTTGTTTCTGCACGTGCCTCTTGTGGCATCTCAAATGTCTTTGAGATGCTGCAAGATGCATGTACACTCTCATCTGGATGCGCCCTATGAGTTTAAATAAATTTCAGATGCCCTCCCCCTAGTGCCTCTTAGCTCTTCATGTTAGTTAAGCTTTAGTCATAAATGTTGTGTCTTTTATATGTTATTCTTCAAAGGGTCACTTGAATATTTTTGTTCATATATGCTTCCACACATATCTGTGTATTCCAGTATCTATGCAAAAATCATTTTCTGGATTGGAACACATACATAGTGAACGTATTTGGAACATCAGCCATTTTGTTTGAGATGTGCTTAAAGCAGGTGTGATTTCAGTTTAGAAGCACAAGCCCACATAAGATGTATGCTTGAGTTATTTCCAAGGAGCACTCACTATATGCCAAACCAGCCACATCATAACTGTCCCAACCTAAATGTGATGTAAATGGCTACTTAGCACTCTAAGTTGCCATAGGCATGCATATAATTGTTCTTTCAGTTTGTGGTATACTTAAAATTTTATTGTGTACTTTCCAATGGCCAATTTGCACAGCTATTCCAAGGCACATGGTTTGGTTTGGCTACCTAGTGAAGGCTTTATTTTCCATCTAGACATGACCCTTCACAGTTGGACTTGTAAAGATAAACCTTATATCCTAAGATAGGGTGAGTGTCCTGGCATTTCCAATGTGAGCATCTCCTCAAAATACTCTAAGATTTCAGCAATTGTAACTGCACCCTCATGCTTTTGAGGTTATATCTAAAGAAACAGTGAATATTTCAGAAGCCCTTGCAATTTGAATTAAGAAAGGCAAAAAATCACAGCAGTCATCATGACTAATGAAATAGGTATATCTCACAACCAGCTGTGTTTTATAGCCTCAGAGCAATATTGATTCATTATATGTATACATGGCCACTTTTTTTTCCAAAAGATTGAAACAATCCATTAAAAAGTGTTAACAAATAAAATATAGGAAAATATAGGAAAAGATGTGAACATTTTGTAGGAAAAATAATAGCAAGCACTAACATGACAAAAATAATTGTATTAACCTTCCCCAGAAAGAGCTCAGGGCTGTGATTCTTCTTTACTGTCACTGATAGAAGCATTTAAACCCCCACAGTGTTCATTTGGGTGCATAAACCTATGTCCTGCTCCTCTAGGAGATAATTTATGCACTCATGCTTATATAGGGATTTATACTACTGAATGCAAGAGTCAAGGTTCCAGACTACTACTAAGCTCCAGCGGAGGGAAGGGTTCCAAACTCCTCTCTCATCTTTCCACACTTCCTATTGATTGGTTTCTGCACCCTGCTTAGCATGCTGGCCTTAATACCTTTATTTAGTAAGGTCTTCCTTTTGAGAATTGAGATAGTACAAGGAACTGGGTACAAGTGCAACATAAGAAAGATTGGTGTAGGCACAAACATATGACACAATTAATCTTTACATATTGTACGCATTCTTTGTATGTCTTGTATCCTTTGTGTGTCTGCCACACTAAAAGTGACCTAAAGAATCTATTTTAATATGCTTCTGCCATTCTTTGGTTTTGTATAGCTTCTTGTACCATCTTCTTTGCATTCTTTGTCAGTCATTCAGAAATCTTCTTTCTTCTGCTATCCAAGATGGAGAGTTCTCTAGGTGACATAATCTTCTTGAGCAAAAAGACATGAGTTCTAATGAGAAAACAGACAGGAAAACAAATTTTATTTGGCCTAAACAACTCTTCCAGAACTTTTTAAAAAGTCAGGCCTCTGACTGTGGAGGGGCTATGTCTCCTATGTGTGTGTGGGTGGGGGGGCTGTATCCCCTGTGGGGGGCATCAAAACATATAGGTATTTAGAATTCACTTGATGATGATAGAGACACTGGTAGGCTTCCAAATTGCTTTAACACTGTAGATATATCAATAAAACATTGCCTAACTGATCACTCTGTGTGTGTGTGTCTGTGTGTGTCTCTCTCTCTGTAGATAGATAGATAGATAGATATTAGTGGTCTTTTGTTTTAATTGGGGTATTTGGGGGTATTTTACAGAGTGACTTTGGCATATTTTTATCAGGGATTTTTCAGTTTTCCAATAGTGAACACCAGAATTCCTGCGAGGAAGGCCAGTGGCAGGACCCTGCCTGGTCAGACCTTGGACCCAGCTGGAGGTGGCTGACCTCCTCGCCAATAAGGGCCAGGAGGACATGCTTTGATGGTTCAAAGCAGGCCACCACACCCAGAACATCTTCCAGCCAATAGCTGCCTGGATGGCCCAGCAGGGGGCATGCATGGCAGTAGTGCTGCACAAAGGCCAGCCCTGCAGCCACAGCCCACTGGCAGCAGCCCTGAGGGGCAGATGCCTCTACTAGCTCTGCAGTCCCCATCCAGGTCTGGCAGGTGTGCAGCAGGTCATGGCCAGGCAGCAGCGCCCACTCCACTGCCAGACTGCTGCGATGGGTAAAGGGTGCAGGGAATTCTCAGGGGTGCTGCAGCAGTCCAGCTGACACAAGGGGTAGTGTCCCCAGGTACCAATTAGCTGGTCCCCAGAAGCTCCTGAGAGCAAGTAGCCCCGAGCTACTAGCCAGGGCAGGTTTTTGTACTGATGAGGCCAGGACAGGGCAGCTTTTTATACTTCTGGGGACAGCACAGGTGCTGGCCCCTGGTTCTAGCTCCCCCTGGCTGCAGATCTGTGAGGAGTGAGGCAGGGTTATTTTGCCCCAGGTGGCACAATTTGCCCCATACCAAAGTGCATGTCTGGGTACATGTACTGAGGCAAAAAGCCCAGGCTCAAATTTTCACTGCTTCTATTTGAGCTGCTACAAGTGCATATGGCTGCATGTGTGGACATGCCCAGTGAGTGCATCTACATGTGATGTTATGTTGCCATAATGATACACTATGGCAACATAGCTCATTGTTATGCAACATAGCATAGGTGGGTACAAACTATGATGCCAATGCTACCTCACCATAATGATGAGCTACCTTATTATAGCATGTCTAAAAATTACTGTGCACCACCCATTTGACACAGTAATCGCTGCCACTGCACTGTCATTTAGTACTTCCAAAAGTTATTTTGGAAGTACTAAATGACAGTGCAGTAACAATGGCATGTGCCCAGTAAGAAAAAAGAAGAAAGATTCTCTGCCACAGGGTTCTTACAATCTAACAGATGCATACATTTATAGAAGCATACACTGAAGACATTCAAATCCTTTTATAGAGAAAGAAGGACTGTGCAACTTTTAATTCAAATGTTGTTTCCAAACCAGTTCAGTGAGAAAGCCATTAGGCCTTCACAACATCTGAGATCAGCAGAAATTTCATTGTGGAGGCAAAAAAAGAGTGCTATGAGGGGAAGCCAGGCAAAGTGATACAAATGTGAGCTCATGGAGATGATTTTACAATCTGAGGAACAAACCGAGGTCAATACCAGTAAAGGAAAAAAAATGATAATAAGATAGCTTGACATTGTCACTGAGTTTTTTGTCTCACAACAATTCTTTTATGCATATGAACCTCCAAATGTACTAAATATGTATTACTTTTTTAGGAAGTCCATTAAAATAACATTATGTTTTATTGCTTGATAAAAAAAAGGATAGAATTCAAGTTCAAATACACAAAACAAACAAAAGTAATTTTATAGGATTCAACCCATGCTCACTTTATTGTCATGGCCACACAACAGTGAAAGATACTTTATAAATATTTCAGTTACAAAAGGACAAGGCCTAAAGTATTATTGCAAAACATTTATTACCTGAGGAATGAAGAAGATTGTTCCCATTGGTAACGTCACCACTGACTTCTATGGGACTAGGTTTTACTTTTTGTTTCTCTTGTGGGCTGTAGCAAAGATTGTGTCAATGTACTTCAGTTTCTTTTCTGAAAAGTCAAGGTAATGTTATTTAAAATGTAGTTTTTAGAAGCATCACTTACTAAGAACAATCTTTATGAGCAACACCTGATCTAAACCCCATTCAAATTGCTGAAGGATTGAAGAGGGGTAGTTAACTATGTTAATTTGAAGTCAGGCAGAAACCTAGGCAAGGTTGCCTCTTAGGGCATGTACAGATATTACATTTAGGCTGGCCTAAGTTAATGTAGATTGATCTAAACCTATAACTGTTTGGTGCATATAGACCAGTCTAAAAATACCACGTGGAACCTAGAATAGACCACATCCGAGGTACACTCAGTTGAGATCAATTCAGGTTAAAATGAGTATGTGTATTATTCCCCTATCAATTGAAGTTAGATCTCTGTCCTCTGGCATCCCAGCCTGGTTTGTGGCCCCTGCTTCTCCTCCCTCTCAGGGAGGTGTGCTAGAGGGAAGGCCCGCATTTGGCTTCTTTGGATGAGGCCCAAGCAAACACAGGCCCTTTCCCAGCCCCACCTCCAGCCTCCAGCTACCTGTCAGCTGCAGGTATGCATTTGGGGGAAATGAGGTATCTATGTTCCCTTCATGAACCCTGGGACATGGGCACCAGGCCATGCCCTGGCACCCCAACACCATGTCCCAAGGCACCCCATAATGTACATGCAGACTCTCAACACTAAGCACCTATACATGTGCCTGATTAATCGAGTCTGCTAGAGTGTACTAATTAGCACACTCCAGCAGCCTCAGCATCATGTATATTCAGCATCTCCATGCTTCAAAATGGCATTGGGGGTGCTCATTGAACAAACTTTCATTAAAGTGTCCCTGCTGCCATTTTGAAGTTTGGGATGCTGACTACATGAGATGCTTTAATTAGAGCCAGGGTCATCCCTATTGGGGGGTGAATTGGAGAGTCCTCCCCAGGCTCTGCACTTTGGGGGGCCCCATGGAGTGGGGCAGAGCAGTGGCAGTGCAGAGCTGGGAAGAATGGCTGTTCTGCATCCAGTTGCTTGCTACCCCCACTCCCCACCATCGATGCCACCACTGACATCGGCAGCAGCAGTTTCTTTGGGTCCAGGGTCTGGATTGAAATGGAGGCAGGGCCCTGCATGGGCTGATTTGCTTCAGGCCCCACACCCTGCTCGGGTCATCTCTGATTAGAGTGGCTCCTGATGACCACTCTAATTAAAATGCCTGGACAGACTAGAGCATATGTAAAGAATCTCAGTCCAGGACAATCTCCACATTTAGACATAGCCCTACAGACCCCAGCCCTGGCACCTGCACATCACACCTCAAAAGCCAGACACAGGCACCTTGTTACCTAGATGCTAGCCCCTCCCCAACCCCGAGCAGGAGCCAGTGTGGGCAGCTCACCTCTGGTATGTGTCAGGCTGGCAGGAAGGCAGACCACTGGGAGTGGGACTGGGACTTGGTCTGCATGGAGGTGACCCTGTGAGCTCTGCAGTTTGGGTACTGTTGGCAGATACCCAAGCCACGTGTGCCATTCAGGTGCTGCAAGGTTGGGTTTTTTTCACCTGCAGCAACAGTGTCCCAAAGTACTAGGGCTGGGGTAAGTGGTAGCCACTGAGCATTTAAGTCAGGGAAAGTCATAGACACCCCTGGAAATTTCATAAGCAGCTGATGCATGCCCTCAGTGTTGAAGGTAGAGGTCACTGGAAATTCCCAGGCTGGGGCATGGGGTGTTGCCAGCATCATGGGGGTGTCTGCTGGAAGCCCACTAAGGTCATGGAGATGGCCTGACAAGTGAAGCTCTGGTCACTCTGGAGCAGCGGCTGTACACATGCTAGGACCTCCATTTATGGACACCCACTGCTCCACCCATCCCTCTGTCCCTGTGTCCATCCATCCATGCATCCATCCCCTTGCTGACGGACCTTCACCCACTTACACATGCTGAGACCTTATAGGTACCACCATGGACCATGGAAAACCCCATCCCATCCTCCTTCAGTACCTAACACTGGTCACACAACTGAGGCCATGGGGAGATGAGGGATCTGTACACCATCTTGGCCTGGTAGGAGAACCAGGACCAGCCCCACAAAGGGCACTGCAACAGAGGCATATTCAAGCATATTGCCTGATGAATGTAAGCATGGTGCCATGGCAGGGAGTGAGTACCAAGCCAAAGTGAAATGGATAAAGCTCCAATAAAAGCACATGCAAGATGCCAATAAATAGTCTGCAAGCAGGGACATCATTAGCCTGCATATATACAGCACCAATGGGGGACAGGATGAGTCACTAGAAGGGGATACGTTGTTGCCCTGTGGGGTCAGGCCAACTCTCAGAATCTCAATATTGCATTGTTAGACAGGAGGGCGTGGTGTATAATTGCACATGTATGCACTCAAAAATCAATTAGGTGCATACACACACTAGGCGCATACACGTGCTCTAGGTATATACACCCCCACCAGGCATACACACACACACGACCAATTCAAGCACATACACATCCAAAATTACCAGCCTAGGCACATATTCACCTATCACCAATTCAAGCACCTACACACACTATACAGACCAAAAGAAATTAGACCAGAATCAATTACCAATACCTGCACACCCAATACACAGATCACAAATTTGTATATTATGCACACAGTGGCATACATGTATATCAGTTCACATACATACCACTCACCTACACATACACACAGGTGAGTTCCTAACTTGAGTGTTGTGGTGTGTATGTATGTGCTTGGTGTACTTGGGATACCTTGGGAAAGATTAAGGTAAGAGAGAGAGTGAAAGTGTAGGGGGTGAAAGTTGCCAGGACCAGGATTAGAGAGACCTGGGATGAGGAGCTGAGGCTTGGGGTTACTTTAGGTTACTGCTGGTGGAGACTGAGATGAAAGTTGCCAGTGCTGGGATTAGAACCAGCAGACTGGTGGGGAGTTGGGGTAACTTAAGGTTAATTGGTGTTAATTGAAAGCAGAAAGCCAATAGAGCAAAGGACCAATGCCAATAGAGCAAGGAGGCTGCAGGAGAGCCAAGAGGTACATGGGGAGAGGAAAACTGGGAGTGGGGCTGAGGGAGGAGGATAGAGAACAGAGAAAGAGAGAGTGAAAGAGAAGGCAGAGAGAGATAGGAATTGGGAAGAGGCGGCAAAAAGCAGCAGGAGCAAGGCTGAGGTCCTGCAGAAAGCAACAGGGCTGAGAGCCTGCAGAAGAGAGGAGGCAAAAAGCAGTGGGAGCAAGGCTGAGAGCCTGCAGAAAGCAACAGGACTGAGAGCCTGGAGAAGGGAAACAGATAAGGGACAGAGAGGATCTGAGAGGTGGCAGGAAAGGGAAAACAGAATTGAGAGATCAGGAAAATGGGGAGCGGAGAGAGAGACAGAGACCACCAGAATTTAAGACAGAGAAGGTACCAGGGCTCAGTAAAACAGAACCCAATTCAGGTTTACAAATGATAGTGGTTTTATTGAACAGGGGAGATGGTGACATAATATGTTATTGGTTCCTTTGTGCGCGCGCGCGCACACACACACACACACACAGAGACAATAGCAGCAGGGGTTAAAGAGGCTTGGTGCAGGGGCTGAAGTCCGGGAGGAGACAGAGAGAGTCCAAATTGGGTAAGGAAATATGCAAGTGATATCTACCTATCCCAGGCTGAAAGTGGGTCCTCGATGGCCAGTCAAGGCCTCCTTCAGCTCAGTATTGTCCAGAGGGGGCCACCGGCAGAGCCTCTGAGGTGGATAGGCAGTGTGACATGGAGTTGGTCTGGTCCAGATGGAAATGGCATTCCCAAGGAGTCAGTCTTCACTACCCTTTTTATGGGGCAGACTATCTATGATCTCCTATGGGGAGGGCCTGTCCAGGCAAAGTCAGTCCTGTTCCAGAGGGTTCCAGATGTTCATACTGAGCATGTGCAGCCTTGGCACAATGGTGGGTTTCCTCATCTTTTGTTTCTTGAATACTGAGTGTTGTTCCAGTGGCTGGGTCATTGGTCCAGGTATTGGTGTTGATGGTTCGATCATTCAGAAGGAGCTATTTTTAGACCGACTGCCATTGTCTCTCAAGCACCTGCATTTATCTTTATTCATTCAGGAACCAAGTTACATAGTAGGTGTAAGTTACACAACAGGGGAGACAGGATGGAGGCTTGACATTACAAGATGGAAATTTGACATAACTCATGCTAACTTACATATATAGGCCTAAAACAGCAATCACACAATATAAAAGCAGTACAAACATAATTATCACATGTAAAACAGTGGATATCCATATCAAAATAAAAAATAAAACTTACTACCTAAAATAAAATGTTAAAGATTATCCTACATCTTAGCTTACTTATAATTATCTATAGGGAATAGAGAGAGGAAGGAAAAGTCAGAAATAGTTGGGGAACGGAATGCATATCTATATCTATATATATAGATATAGATATATATTTAAAAAAATAGAAAAAAAAAGAAACTGGGGATTAAGTTACAGCATGAAGGCCCTGAGACAACAGGACAATGGATGCCCAGGACCAGATCCCTGGGGCTGTGGGGCACAAGGTCTGCTTCTGGTGGTGATCCCTGAGAACAAGGGGGAGATCATAGCCCACCAGTCCATCATACCAGGCTGTCATTGGGACAGCAGTTGGCTTTGGAGCCCATCTTCACTACCTCATTCACCTGCCAGGTGAAGGGCCTGTGCAAGAGCTTTTCTACTCCCCAGGACCCTTCTCCAGACCCAGATCCTGCTACAGGGGAGTGCCTCAGCCACAGCAGGAATGGGCAACCCTACATCTTGGTCTCACCATTTGAAGGCCATAGGCATGGCACAAGGTTTCAGGGTTGGGGTCCCCACAAAGGGAAACTGGAACCTGGGGTGGACAAAGGAGTAGGGGGAACCACGAGGATTACCAGGAGTTCATGGCTCCTGCTGTGGTGATGTCTTCCACCCTGCAGCCACCTCCCCCTGCTCCACAACCCTGCAGCCCTCTCAGGAAGACACCCACCTGTCCAGCTTCCATGTAGAATCCCTAGTCTTCACTCTCAAGACTGGGAATTAGTGTGCTAAGTCTAAAGTCCTCTTCCCCATGCTTCACCTCCAAGTTTCTGTGTCAAGTGCTACCTTTGTGGCATTCCCCCTGACACGAATCCCTTTTTAATTCCCCATACTAACCATCCCTCCAGGTTATTTTGCCCCTTTCACAAACCTCCCCAATTCCCACCTGTCCTCCAAAGGTTTGCTGGCTTACATTGATGGGAAGAGGGACTTAGATCTGTCCCGGGCAAAGTTCAACAGGTCTTCTTTACTAAAAACAAGAAAAGTTTGGCAACTTCAACTTTCTAATCTGAGGCACATCTCTTCCAGTGTGTGACCCTTGGGAGAGTTCAGGGGGCAGGAAGAGTATCCAGGAAGCCAGGATGGTGGACAGAATGGCCTGGGATGCAGAACTAGAGGAACCTGGGACAGGGTGTGGGAACTCAAGGATTTGAAGCCCTTTGGACCCACTCATCCAGGGAGCACTTCTGATCCCCCTAAGCCATGAGTTAGTTAGCCAAGGCTTCACAGGTTTGGACTCCCTGCCAGTGTGTGGGACTACCAGTGGTCCTGACATCACTGAGCAGCTTCTATAGTTCTCTAAACAAGTTATCCTCTAAGGCCAAGTACAGATGTCCAAAAAGTGCTGGGAGGAACTGATCTAAATTACATGATTTTGTCTGAGTGACCTAGCTTAGACTGGAAGTAAACAGTATACACAACCCCTTTGCATAGAGTGGAGTTGGAGTGGGGGAGGAGGGAGGGAGGAAGAGGGTGCAAACAGGCTGCATGAACCACTCATGCACAGCATGCTATGCTTGTTCTGCACACTGCTTCCTCTGCCCAGGCTTTATGCTTCTCTGAACCTTCCCCCCACCCCAGTCTCATAGATATTGTGGAGAAAGCATGTGGTGATGATGATACACTGCAGGTTCTCCTCCTTCACCTTGAGGTGCATGCTGCGAGCCTGCTAATGTGCTTTGAGGTGGCCAAAGGCACACCCCACAGTCATGCAGCACCTGCTCAGGCAGTAGCTGAAGTGCTCCTTTCAGTGGTCCAGCTGCTTCATGAAGGGCTTCATGAGCCATGGCAGGAGTGGGTAAGCTGGATCTTTGATGATCAGAGAAGGGATGAGGACAGTGCCAATGACAAAACTGGGGACTTCTGGAGCATAGTGCCCATTCTCCATCAGCTGTAGGATGGGAGAGTTGCAGTAGACATGGGCATCATAGGCATTGCCTGCCTACCTGGTGAAGATGTGGGTGAAGTGCCCCCACATCCTGCAGAACAATGGTAAAGTAGCTCCTGTGGTTGATAAAGGGAATGAAAATGGTTTCAGGGCTGGGACTTCTGAGAGGCTGAGGGAACTGGGTTTAGGAGAAGACAAAGCTGAGAGGGGACTTGATATCAACCTTTAACTACCTGAAGTGTGGTTCTAAAGAGGAGGGAGCAAGAGAGGAGGAGTTGCAGCAAGACAGGTTAAGGTTGGATATTAGGGAAAACTTTCTTACCAGTATGGTGGTGAAGCACTAGAACAAGTTACCTAGAGAGGTGGTGGAATCTCCAACCTTGGAGGTTTTTAAGGCCTGGCTTGACAAAGCCCTGGCTGGATGATCCAATTGGGAATGGTCCTGTTTTGAGCAGTGGGTTGGACTAGATCACCTTCAAATCCTCATTTTCTATGATTCTAATATTCTATGACATTCTTGAAGACCATAGTCACATCCTGGACAGCATCTTCACCTGTAGACTTGCCCAGGGGTGGCCAGCTTCAAGATGGTGATGGCCAATTACTTCTCCACAATGAAGGCTAGCCACAGGCTGATGTCCTGTAGTGTAATGTTGGAGGCCTCCTGGGAGATGATATCTACAAAGGCATTCCATGTGGAAGTTGATGGCCCAGTCCAGGACACTGGCTGATGCCTCATGGGCAGGAAGCCACGTCCCATATTGACAAACTTTTGCGTCATGTCCAGATGACTGGGTATGATGTCCCGCAGCCTCCAGAGAAAGTTGCCCAGGGTGACAAGCAGGACACTCCACAGCTTCTGAGTCTGTAGGCTTGAGCTCAGATGGTGGGGCACCATGGTGGGATGTAGACAGGCTGGGGCACAAGGGCATGTGAAATTAACAAGAGAGGGGACTCACTCTGCGGCTTTTCTGGAAGCCTCTGGTCAGGGCACAAGGGAAGGTCCATGATGAGGTGGGGGGGGTTGAGGGCACAGTTGCCCATGCCCAGCAGCCAGTCATGGGTGGCCTGGGCATTTGCCTGTGCTTGGCAGTCTCTGGTAGCCTCTGGCAGGGAATGCTGGCAGGCATGAAGGAGTACTCTCTGCCTGCAAGCATCTGCCAGGGTAGGCAGCCTGTTTGCACCCTCTTCCTCCCTCCCTCCTCCCCCACTCCAACTCCACTCTATGCAAAGGGGTTGTGTATACTGTTTACTTCCAGTCTAAGCTAGGTCACTCAGACAAAATCATGTAATTTAGATCAGTTCCTCCCGGTACTTTTTGGACATCTGTACTTGGCCTTAGAGGATAACTTGTTTAGAGAAGTATACACTCTTATAGGCAATGAAAGTTTATGCTTCTCTGACCCAAATAGTCTCCAAGGTGTGACCCTGCCCAGGCTGTTACATAAAAGGACTAAGGTTATGTCTACCCAACAAAAATGGGTACGCTGCTTCTTGGTTTAAGAAGTAACCCGCAGAAATCAGCCAAGCATACTTGAGGGTGCACATCTGTAGTACAGACATACCTGAAGATCATTTGATTATGCCCAGGTCATGCTGACTAGCACCTAACATAGCAAATTGTCTCCCTGAAATCAATGGAACCACTCAATGAGTAAGACGCTACTTACCTTGTGTCATAGAATGAAATCTGGCTCAAAGTACTTTTGATAAAATACAAGACATAAATAAAAACATTAACAACTATCATGGCCTTTTACAAATAGCTTTGTTGATCAATATAATACTCTATGTTGTTAGATTCTCTGATAAAAAAATAATTTCAAACTCATTATAACTTCAGTCATCCTGCTTATGTTTCCTGTTAGCAACAAATTCTCATCTTCATCTTGATATAGTCCCCTATTTAATAATAAAGAAACTAAAAAGTCACCTTTTGATTCATATTTTTATAACACCTGGTGTTTTATTTTCTCTCTGTCTCTCTACTTATGTCCTCCCTGGTCTTGCATGCTGACTTTCTTTTTTCTGTGATTCTCATTTAATTAAAATATAAAAATGTCACTCACTTCCTTATAAAACCAATTTCATTTAGCTTCTCCTCCTACCAGCTGCAGGCAAGCTCCTCATCTAAATACCAGTTCTTTTGAACATTCAGTATAGATCTCTTTCTCTTTTTGTTCCTATCCCTTCTCTAACTGCATTTCCCATCTTTTGACACCTGGGATAGTAAAAAAAAAAAAAGACACTTGAAGGCCAGAGAAGGTCTGGAAACAACCAGCTACAGCCTGAGTGAAAGGTACAAAGGAAAAGGCAAAACTTTGGAAATGAAAAGCTAAAAATTGCACAGTGCCCAGATAAAATTAATACGGGGATAATTGCTAGGTCAGTGAGAAAAAGTTTCTCTACATCACATTTATGCTATAGAAAGGAGGAAAATGAAATGTCTGTAGTTATTATTATTTCAGTCATTTAAGTAAAGATGCATTTGAGAATTAATTAACAACAATCAGCTATATTTAAGAGTAGTGATAGAGGATCGTAGATGAGCATACTACAAAAATCTACTACTCATAGAAGGTATCCATCATAAGTAGATACCCCTCTGAGATGCTATACAAGCCAGTTTTATAGGTCATTATAACCCCTCCTTGAAAGTGGAAAATACATACCTCTCTTTCAGTACATCAATGGTTATAATGCCTCTGGCCAGCTCCAGAAGTTACACCTATTGTGCAGTAGGCATGCAGAAAGTACTCTACAGCTGTAACCAAACAGATTGCCAGGGCCCATAAAGAGCTGTAAAAATCCCACTCTAAGATATCCCTGGGTAGATATGGTATCAGAATTTATTGCTGTAGGCGAGAGTCCCATAACAAACATCCCATTGCAACTCATAGCAGGTCACATTCTGCCAACATCCCATGCATTGTTTCACCTCCGATCACTGTCCCTCAAGGGATGGTCGTCTAACCTAGGCCAGAGCTTGATTCCTCTTCCCAAGTGCCAGGCCAGCTCGCCCTCAAGCTGCCATTTCCCCACCCCCCGGCCAGCTATAAGCTACTGTCTGGTATTATCGCTCAGTGCGTGGATTCCATCTACCCCATCTGGGCATTTGTAAAGGTTGCAGCTTTTGTTTAAGTGCTGTGTTGCTTGTGGACCCTGCAGTCACACAGGGGGCTTTCCAAGATGTACAGTGGGCTTATAGTCTTCTTGTACAGTGTTGTTTTAAAGCAGCCGTATCCAAATCTGTCTATTTAGCTTGACCCATGCTTCTCTGTCAAGGTTGTGCCCCAGTAGAGGACCTGTTCAGTGTTGGTA
Source organism: Crocodylus siamensis (assembly GCF_052110815.1). Lineage (NCBI taxonomy): Eukaryota > Metazoa > Chordata > Crocodylia > Crocodylidae > Crocodylus > Crocodylus siamensis. Next base: position 52,881,441 of record NC_143398.1, on the reverse strand, counting down.
TAAAACACTGTAGGAATAGATTTCAGACTGGATTACTCTGAATGATCATTTCATTTCCATTCACCCCACCCTTTACCTAAATGTAGCGCAATACACAAGGTCACAATACCCAGCCTGCTGGGCTCTCCATGGACCCAGAAACTTGGCAGCAGGGGAGCAGTTAGAGTCTGTTTTCTTATGTAATTTGGTCTAATGCCTGAGAGTGCAGGGACTACATCTGTGTGTGTGCAAGTTGTGCTGCCTGTTATGAGTGTGCACTGTCCAGTACAGTGTTGAGCTCTTTAATGCAACAACTTCTGGACCATACAGGAGACAGTAATCTGCAGGGGCATATACCATTGCAAGTACAGTGGTTTTGAGCACTTTGAAATTGGCACACCATGTTGTGCTGGCTAAACATCTTAAGGCAACTACCCATGCAGAGATTTTACTGCTGACCTTCTGAATGTGGTGTTTATACGTGAGGGAAGTCTACTCTGACTCCTTGGGAACTTGGGGTATACTCATAGGGAAGGATGTTGTTGCTTACTCAGAAGTTCAGCTCGCTCTTGCTCCTCATGGACCTTCTGCCTCTCAAACAACCCCACTCCCTAACCCCCACGCCACTGGCCTGGAATGGGGGTATGGTGCCAGGCTCAGTTGCCCTGCTCCTTTGGGTGGCTTATCACTCTGTGTTGCACTGAGCGGAGCCATCAATCTAGGTAATTGTCAATAGACCACCCCATCCCTCAAGTCATGTTGCTTTCCTGAGAGAGACTAACATGTTTACTCAGATCCATTTGACACAAAACAGATCTGATATACACTGAAAGCTTTTTTAGAGCCCCACAGCCCAGGTGTAACCAACAGGAAAATCTGCGCAAATTTGCTGGTGATTTTCCAGGTGTCATTTGAATGAATGAGCATTGCTGCAGGTACGAATGAGTACTTCCAACAGCTATGAATGAGCATTGCTGCAGATAAGTAGAGTGGGAAATGGAAATTCTTCCTAGCAAAACCACCCCAACTTCCTTCCTCCCTCCCTCTCTCTCCTTCTCTGACTTCCCTTTTAACAACTGTTTTATAAAGCTCAATTTTCACAGTTAAACTGGAAGTTTTTTTGTCAATTTGCCATGCCATTTTACTTTACCCCATCCACCTGGCAAGAAGCTAATGTACAAATGATCCCATTTTACTACTTCCAGAAATCCCTTCCTCCTAATGCCACTATCCATGGCTAACAATCAATAGAAGGATTATTGTTTGAATTAATTCTCTGAAAGATATCATCAAAACTTTAGGAAAAATGGTAAACTTTTCTTCTCTATCAGACTTTGGAGAGAATCTATGAAATCTGTGTTTTAACTCTTTTTTTTGTCTGCAACAGAGAAAGCAGGACCACGTAGAAATGTTATAGCACAACAGTGTTGACATAATATATCTTAACAAATATATTATGCTTATTTGATTATACACTGGTATAAGAAACTAAGTCCCCAAGGCTCACCCCCTCTCTCTACCTTCTTTTCCCTTTCTGGAAAAAAAAAAGCTGGGAGTAAGGAATAGCTCGATTAGACAACAAACCTTGTGGTTATAAAGAACAATCCTATTTTTTTTCTAATCTAGAAAATTGTACAATAATAAAAAAGAAATACTTACAATTTCTGAAATGAACCACATTTTCTTATATCCATAAGGTAACAGTTGCTCATTTCTAAAAGATTTACCTTATTGTAAAACCATAGTTCTGATTTTTTTAAATGTCTTTCTTGTCATTTAAATGGATTGACTGATAGTGGAAATAAAGTTCAAATTGGGTGTGTCTACAAGTGTGCTGCACAGCACAACTGATACTGTGTAGTCATTTAGCATCTGCTTTAGCACAGTGCTGCACTGAGCAATTGGTACTGCACAGTCCCAGCAGCACACAGGTTGTTTCCAACCCTATTGTGCAGTAGCAATGAGCATGAGCTGGCACGCTGAGCTACTGCACAGTAGTGGCTACATCCGGGTTAGTGCCTACCAGTGCTATGTGGCCATAGTGATGAGCTATGTTGTTGTAGCTTATCGCTACCGTGACAGCATCTGTGTAGATTCGTCCAGTGTATACAAATGGTTGAACAACACAGCATGAGAGTCATCTTATCCTTTTGTGCTCTTCATCACAGCAGCTACCTATTCTGGTTAAGGTTGGAAACAAGCAAGTCATACTGGGTGCAAACCAGCGTTCGTGACACCCAGTTTATTTTTAGACATCTTAAAATAAGCTGCCTAAAATTAGACTGGGTGTGGCACATGCCACTCCTGTGTCTAAACCCAGACCAGGAGTGGCATGTGCAGTCATTTGTCACGGTTAGGAGTGGTGTGTGCAGCTGCTCACTGCTTCCAGGAGCAGCTCCAGGCAGCCTAAGGTAAGTAACTCAGCATGGGAGGACAGTACTTCTGGTCCACTTCCAGGTTCACTGCCAAGCATGCTGGAGAGCCCCCCATGCTGCTGTGGGATGCTCCATCTGCCCTAGCACTGCAGCGATCACAAGCCATGCCTGCTACCTCAAGGTATGTAGAAAAAAACTTTTAAAGCTGTGCCTGTGTCCAAATCCCTAATTCACTGAATCAGCATCAAATCATCAGGTTCAGATTCAGCCGAATTGAATCAGGGACAGTGATCAGAATCAACGGATTGAATCACTGTCCCTGATTAAAGGCGAATCCAAATTGAATAGGGCCCATTTTGCACAGCCCTACTTTTTGGCTTGGCATTTTCTTACAATGGCTGTGTGCTGTCTTCTTTTCCTCCTACATGTTGTAGCAGGCTCTCCCTCATAGGAAGTATCCACCTGGTTCTTTGCCCATCAGTTTCTGGGTTGAGCTACTATGAAGTCCCTGAAAGTGTGGATTGCTATGCTCCAAAAGAGTCAGATAAACATAATGTTCAGTTCTTTTTTCCCTTCCCATCAGTTTTTTGGCCATCTTGACAGCTGATTCTGCCTTCACATTGCTTTGCGGATTCCCTGGGGAAAAAAGTCTCATGCTCAGACTCCCATTTTGTCGTACATCCTTCCAATTGTGCTGCTGTATGTTGTGGCCCACTGTTTGAGCACAAAGTATGGGGTGTGCCATACCTGAGAAAGCATGCCTTCAACTTCCTGATTACTGTTCATGTTTGAGTATCCTCTAGGTGGTCTACCTCCCAAAAATTAGAGTAGTCATCTATTGTAACCATACAGTTTCTGTCACTGAACACAAACTGGTCTTTTCTCAACCTTTTCCCAAGTTTATGTTGGGATTTCATGAAGCTGCAACATCTCCTGTTGTCTATCTCCATGCTCGTTATGCACCTCATGCTGTTCCATGTATAGTGGAGTCGCATCATATGTGCATTTAACTTACGCATATTCATTATACTGAGTGCCGATTGTTTGGATTCAGCCTGCAGCTGCCCCCCGCAGCGCTGTGCACTGGGTCAAGCAGCTACATTGGGAGCAGCCCTGCTGAGAAGCTGTGCACGCTAGCTGGGTGGGAGTCTGGTACAGGCTGCCCTGGGCGGGAAGGAGGGACTGTACCACTGGGCAAGCCCAAGAGTAATTTTGATTATATGTGATTTTCGCCTTATGCACTGACTTTGGAACCTAACCCCTGTGTAAGATGTGACTCCACTGTATGTCCTCATCCGGGAATTCATGACTGGCCAGTAGACATACTCCTGAGCTTGCCACAGGTATGCCTCTATTCCCAGATTTGGAGCATGTATTCTACTTATGATATCCTGTCTTGAATTGTCAAGGATTACTGCTCTGTCACCTTTAAATAAGATCCATCTTATGCACATAGCTCATTCCTAATGTGCCATTGCAGAATGACTTGCTAGGACACTTGTTCCTTGTGACCTGCCTAATCCTGGAATTCAATTCATATCACAGGCTATGGTACATTTGTGCTAAGAGAAATACCTTTTCAACATACAGCTGTTCAAGGGGTTTCTTGAAGAAGAGAACTGAACCTCCTTAAGTAACTTGCCACCAGAGATGCTCCATTTCCACCTGGGTGGCATGAAGGCAGGGTGGGAGAAGGCCCACTTAAAAGCAGAGGAACTGCAGGGGCTTAGGCCTAAACTTTGAAGAGCTAACAGTTTAAGTTCCATTTAAATGTATAACTAATGTATGCTGTTAACCATTATAAGAGGTGTGGTTTATTTTAAATCCTTTCAGAGGCTGCACTCAGAAAAGTATGTTTTACAAGGAGAAATGGATGTAAGCAATGTAAAACAATAATCACCCTTACTTTTATGTCAGATCTTTCTAAACATAGCTTGCCATTCTAGAAATCACTGTGTTTTAAGAATGATTCAGGAAGATTTGTACTGTGAAAAACCTTAGAACAATTCTGGCTTTTCAGGTGGTGTTGGTAGATCAATTACAGCTTATTTTGACATAACAGAAGACATTTCAGCCATCACTACTGTTGTTTTGCTAATTTTGATCTAAATGATGATATTTATAGTATATAATTTAGTCATAAACTAATCATATAAGGTTCTGAAATGTGTTGTGAGGGCTGATTGATGTGATATACATTTCTTTAAATACATTTATACGTGAACAGTCACTTAAGTATATCTAATACAAGACTTCCAGTATCACAGTCATCATTCCTTACAAGTCCCTGTTACAAGACTGTAAGTGGACTGTTAAACTTCGGCTCAAGGGCACAATAATCCTCAGATCAGCATAATTTAATCATCAACATAAGCTAATGGAAAGTTAAATACGATGTTCAAGACAGAGTCAGTATTTTTGTTTCACATATTCCATGCCTATAGATTTTCCAAAATAGATTAGCTTTAAACATCAAAATGTCATTCCAGACATAAATGCCTTTATGCATTTTTTATATCCTTATTATTTTTTAAATTGGAAATATCTTATTTCTCCTTTATCTATCTTGAAAATGATATTTTTATCATACTGAAAAATACTTCCTGATGCATAACTTTTAGGAAAGCTAAGCATATATTTATCCTTACTAGTGGCCTTTCCAGTATACTGCTTTTTCTTACAAATTTTTTTCTATAAAATAATATTGAAAACTACAAAAATATATGCAATTTGCCCTGCAGAATTCTATGGAGCTATTCTCCTACAGGGACCTAACTTAACAAAAATTCAGAAAATACATTTTTCTATAGGAATTAACATGTCCCAAAGACCTTATTTTTCTTTTTTGAAATTGTGTGTAATTTATTGGAATTGTGTGTGATTCTCATCCACAGCCAGCGAACATTCAGTGAAACTCAGGAGACAGAAAATGTGTGACATTAGTTCATTAAACACAGGTCAGAACAAACTACCAACTATTGTAAACTGCATCAGCTGCTCTACTTCATTTGCAGTTAGAGAATCCAAACCACAGCCTCTTTCCAGTTGACAGTTCTGTATGCCAGCTGCAGTGTGGCAGGAAGAGGCAGAAGTGCATTACATTGCCTTCTTACAGTCCACTCTACATTAAGGTGATTCACTTGTAGTTGCGTAAGCCATTATTGGGTTGCTCTATATTAGTAATATGCTGCTAAATCATCTAAATGTAGGAAACAACTCCACTCAGTATTGTAGGGCTTTGGTTGTCAATAAAAATTATGGTGTCATGTACATGCCCACATAGAAATTTTCCTGTAATTATTCTCACAAGATTTTCCCTGAATATAAGCCCTGTGCAACTTCAACCTACTATCTCAAAATCCTCATCAGAACTTATTCCCTTTGTTTCAGTCACTGATATCCACCACTGCCCTAATGGACACAGTATCCACATTCCAAAAAATAAACACAGACTTTCATCTTTGCTCTTTCTTTCAGGCTCTTCCTTCTGTTCTTTGGGTTAATAATAGGCCTGTGTGAGTAGGCAGCTATTCAATCCGGCTTCAGATCCAGCTGCTTCAGATGCCAGGGATCCAGTCCAGAGCTCCAGATCAGTTTTCCACTTCAATCCGGCTGAAGTGGCTCCAAAGCTTTGGAGCTGTCTCAGAGATCCAGCCATAGGGTATAATGGGGAATCAATGAACTAGCTATAACTTTGTTGTTTTGTTGTCTGATTTGGACGAAACTTGCAGGAGCGCATCATGACCTATCAGTGGGTGGAGAGCAAAGAAAACCAGACATCATCCATGACTACAATAAAAACAAGAGTGGGGTGGATAAACTTGACCACTTAGTCTGTATGACCACCTGGAGATGGAAAATCAACAGGTGGACAATGACACAATTTTTCAATATGCTGGATGTGGCTGCCATTGCCAGCCTCATCGTTCAGCTAGGCCACAACACAAACTGAAAGCAAAGATCACATTTAAGAAGATGGTGCTTTTTTTGCAGGAGCTTGGTGTTGATAGATGGACAAATAAAACAAAGAATGATAGCTATACGTAATCTGTCTAAGTCCATCGAGTCTGCTATGACTGCCTAAATTACAAATTGCCACAATGCACCCCAATAGAGCCTTCTGCAAGCATGACTGGACATTGTGCTTTTTGTCCAAGGGCAGATGACCGCAAAACCCAGAAATGATGCAAAGATTGTAAGCGATTTCCTTGTGTGCACCACAGTACATCACTGCTGCTTTTTGAGGAGTGCAATATTTAGTTAAAACAGCTAGGAAATGTTTTGGAAAGTAACTGTTAGTTTGAAAACAGTGTGAACTGCAAACTTAGTAAATTGTTCATTCATGTTTTGAAACTAAAAAAAGTTTAAATGTCGTTCATAGTTCTAGTTAAGTAATAGTTTGGGTTCAAATCATCATAAATACTCTTTCAAACAATCTGTATGTTTAATAAATAGTTGCTGGTACATTTATACTGTTATCACAAGTTCGTTCCATTTTGTTCATGTGGGTGGGGTAACAAGTTACCCCATGAGACCAACAATATTGCATAGGGGGGTAACAAGTTACCCCATGAGAACAAAAACAGTTAGTTTAATGAGAATGAATGATGGTTAAACTAATAACAACAGTCTGTCTGTGAAAGTGTAGAAGCTCTGATGGTGTAAGTGGTATCAGGATGTTGCCTGATAACCCAGGATCCTGGTTTTCTCTGTTTAAAAATAGTCTCATAGTTTCTAGGGTCAGAAGGGACCTGAGAAGATCATCTAGTCCGACCCCCTGCCATGGCAGGAAAGAGTACTGGGGTCAAATGACCCCAGCAAGATGTTCATCTAACCTCCTCTTAAACACCCCAGGGTAGGATCCTGCACCACTTCTCTTGGAAGTTGGTTCCAGATCCTAGCTGCCCTGACAGTGAAGTAGCGCTTCCTGATATCTAGTCTGAATTTACCCTCTGCCAGCTTGTGACCGTTATTCCTGGTCACTCCTGGTAGTGCTCGGGGGGAACAGGGACTCCCCCAATGCCTGCTGATCCCCTCTGACTAGTTTATAACAGGCCACTAGATCCCCCCTCAGCCTTCTCTTTTGGAGGCTGAACAGGTTCAGGTCCCGCAGCCTCTCTTCATAGGGCCTGCGCTGTTGTCCCCTGATCATGCGAGTGGCCCTCCTCTGGACCCTCTCCATGTTGTCCACATCCCTCTTGAAGTGCGGCGCCCAGAACTGGACGCAGTACTCCAGCTGCGGCCAGACCAGTGACGCATTGTGGCAATTTGTAAAAAATCTCAAATTCTCTTATTAAAATTGCAAATTCTCTGACAAAAAACCCAAAATCTGTGATAAAAATGAAACACCACTATATCTATGTCTATAGGTATCAGTTATGTACAATGTTTTATTGATATATATATAATTTTAAAACAATTTGGAAGCCTGCCAGTGCCTGAATCACTATAATAAAATAAATTCTAAACACTTACAAACTTTGGTATTTGATTTCAGGGGTTTTTTTATCATGAGCTCCCCCTTCCCCCTTTTTCTCTACCAGGATGCAGGTCCAGACCCACACCCCCAAGCCACAGTGGGTGCCCATCACTCCCCACCCATAGGCCCCTGGCCCTGCTGGTGCCTCTCACACCGCCCTGCTGGTGATCTTCAACCCCGCCATACTTACAGCCTCCTGCCCCCCCAGCATTGCTGGAGAAGGCCCTCAGCTGCCAGGGCTATGGGACCAGGGATCTGGGTCCACAGCCCCGTGCCCCCTGCTGCAGTGCCCAAGCCCCAGATACCACCTGTTGGGGGTGGCAGCTGCCATGGCCTGAGCGGAGAGCAGAGTGCAGAGTATGGCTCACCTCCCCCACAAGGCAGCAAGGCCAGAGAGGAGCCTGTGGGGGGAGGGGGGGATCTGCCCTTTGCAGGCTTGGGCTTTCCGTCCTGCTGCCCTCGCCTTGGGGCCTCTGGGGCCCAGCAGGTGGGTCCCAGTGCAGCATGACAGAGCAGAGATGGGCAGGGAAGCTCCTTGCCACTGTGAGCCCTTTGCTACCCTGGCAAAATGCCTCCTGACTGCCCAGCAGAAGAGGGGGTGGCAGTGTGAAGTTGTGCCCCTCACTGCTGTTGAGCAGGAAGGCGGAACCTCACCAGGGCAGTGCAGAGCTCCCACTGGCAGCATGAGCCTCCCTGGCTTCCCCTGCTCTGCCCTGCCATGCCAGGTCTTGTCATAGAGGCCTTGGGGGGGAAGGCAGCAGGGAGGGAAGCCCTGGCAGCCTTCATCCACCCCTGCCTTCACCCCTGCCCTGTGCACAGACCTGGGAGGCATGTGTCCCTTCCTGCCCCCCCCAGGAGTGCACACAATGGTGGGGAGCCAGCCCTTCCCCCTGCCTTCTGGATGAACTTCCTGCAGCCCCATTCCACTCCCCACCACGGCCCTTCAGCCACAAATTCCAGCCCCGGGCCCCAAACCCCATGCACTTCTCCCTCATTATAGCACATACAGTGATGCAGTGGCAAAAAATAACTGTGGACAGCCAGCACAGCACAGTATGGGCTGTTACTATGCCATCTTTCAGTACTTCCAGCACTGTTTAAAAAAAAAAAAAAGGCCTATACTCACCCCAGGGCTGTGGGAGAGCTGTGGGGTCTCTGGAGCTTCCTGACAGAGCCCTGCCAAGCAGCACTGGGCAGCAGGGGGCAGCAGGGCCCAGGCTGGGGATGCTGGGGCTGTCACCCATCCCCACTGTGCAGTGGGGGCCCAGTGACCCGGACAGCCAGCTGTACTGCTGGGGGGGTGTTGTTGTTTTTTCAATTGCGGGGATGCTGGGCCAGGTGTGGCAGAAATTGGGGGGGGGGTGCTCAGAGAGCTGTGGGGATGGAGCTGGGCAGAGCAGTGATGGGGGGGCTAGGGAGGCAGATGGGAGAGGGATCAGGGAGGATGGAGGAGTGGCCAGGGCCAGTGGAGATCGCTCCCATGGTCCCCTCGCCCCTCCTCCAGCCCTCCCAACGCCTTACTTACCTGCACTGGAGCCCAGGTCCAGCTCCCTGCATCTGGCATGCTGTCTGCTCTCCATGAGCAGGCAACATGCTTCAGCACCATGGTGAGGGCCAACCATAGAGACACTCTGGTACCAGAGCATCTCTGTGGAGGATGCAGCCTCCAGTTGCTTCAGGGCATGGTCTGGAACTGTGCCCTGCCCCAGTTTTTTTCACTCCAGTTGCTGACCCCTGGATATCCAGGGGTCTAATTTTGCAGGGAACATTTTCTTTTTCCTGCCCATGACTAAAGGAGTTTGAGAAGCTGCAAGAGGCACGTATGGGCTCGTCTGGGGGGACCCACTGAGTACAAACGGTTGTAGCAATCCCTGGCTACAAGGTTGAGAGTCTTCCAATAAATGGGTGAGCCATCAGTGGGTGATTGAGGAGGCTGATACAAGAACCGCATGTTCTATTGCAGATGTTGCAAATAGCACATATACCAAGTAAATAATCTAGTAAACAATATTTTGTAGGATATTTCTATTTCTTTTCTTACTGTAAAAAGCTTCCAGGTCAGATCACTACTTTGGTCATGGTATAACTTAATAATTAGAGTAGAAGCATAAAGTGAAGGTTTTAAAATAATTTTTCAATCTGTTTAAATGGGGATAATGTGTAACATTTTACGTCTCTAAAGGGAGAATAACAAATACTTTAAATGTAAAGCTGTAGTAAGCAGCCTTGCAACTACACAAATTCAGGAGAACAAATTACATTCCTGTAGACTCACTTGAATAAGTTCACAACCTAAGTTGAATAAGAGGTATACGAGAGGAAATTTTGAATCTTTTCTCTGATAACACCACATCCTCCGTATTCTCAAATGCTGCTTGTGAATGCCAAAAAAATTTAATTTCCCTATGCCACCTAATTCTTTCAAACTACAAACAGAGATTGCATTTACCCCAGGAGAATCCATTTTATCCCAGGACAAAATGCAATTGCTCAGACATCCATATCTAATTTAGTTTATCAAAATTACCTTCTCAGCTAATATACAACCTTAGATATTGATCATTTAGTTGAGAATTTCCTTAATAAAGTACTAAATCAGCAGTATCTAAATTTACTGTGTAGTATGATCGGTGCATGGTTATTTAGTGGTGCTTACTATGCATTAGCTTAATAACACTGTATTGTAGGTTATTAGTATGGTTTTTGCCATGACACGCTACTGCATAATGCTATATTAGGCTCATATGCAGTGAGCATCTTGTGTAGATGCGCCCAGTTGGCGGTGGGATATATCCAGGTTTTCTAATTTACTAACAAATTCTTCAGTTCAATATACGTCTCTTATGCAACGTATTCCAGAAAACAATTTTTTTTATTTTTGCTTTTGGTTTTTGCTATTCTTTAAAAAGCTGGTTTTAGTAACAGTTCACTGAGACCTCCAAATGCTTAGTAAATTTAAAATACATTTCGAAACTGTACAGTTCATCTCTTCCTCTTTAGAGACCTTTTAGTATTCCATGTAGAATTCTCTATATTATTTTATAACATACTTTGTTTTTATTTATAAGGCTTTAAATCATGTAGATCACAATTTCTGTGTTTTGTTTACTTTAAAAGGTCAGAAACACATTTAAAAATATTTTCTACCCAGCATTTTCCAAAAATGAAACCTCTTTTCACCCATTCATCCATATGAATTTTTTAAATAAGTTTATTTTCTATGGTTTAAAATATTCAGCTTGTTTGAAAAGAAGGCACAAAGCAAGTGTTTGCTGGGAAAAGGGTGAAGAGGTTAAACAAGTACAGTATGTCTCATTGCAATCCAGCCACTGATTGTGGCAGTAAATGTGAATGAATTAATTATAGAAATATTTCTAAGAAACTTTGTGCACTCTTTAACTTTATGAGCTTGGAATGTCCTCAAGGATTTGAGCCTTCAAAGGTCTGAGTTATATATAAACCAGTTTCCTTTCAAGTCTGCATTCAGTGTTTACCAGAAGGTTGAGTAAGTAGGAGCAAGAGAAGGGAGAGCTTCTAAATTCTTAGATAATGAGATAAGTTCTTTGAGTCTTAGGGATTGGTTCAAGGAGTTATTAAACTACTGCACAGGGAAGCTTTGTACTCTGCCAATAGGATAAGTAGTGGATGACTATCATTCAAAAAATGTCACAAAAAGTTTGCATGATAGAGCTGCCTCATGAGTTAATAATAATTCAGTGAAAACATGCTAAGTTTCTATGACTTTATGATATTAAATATCAACTATTTATGCCAGGCAACACATTGCAAAACATTAATTATAACATTTATACTATAATATAAATAATAGTTGTATTGAAAATATAGCACTACATTGTATTATGTCATGCTGTTTTCAATTGACTTTAAGTTAGCCAATAGTCAGTCAGTTGACCTAAAATTTTGTACGCTAGTGTTCTTCCATTAGCAGTCTCTCTCTTTCTTTGGCTGTGCACAAACATTCAAACAATCTGGGAGAATTCTCCTAGGTTTGTTCTCTGGTAGAAAAACTTACCTACAGATATTTGAATGCTGAAGCACCAGAGAATGGTGAATTTGCAGCTGGATAGGGTGTGCCCTGTGCATGCATCTCAGCATGCTCAGTCGCTTGGAGACAGATGTCAGCAATGCACAGTGCAGCCCCAATCAGCTGATCCAGGCTGTCCATGGTCGGTCTGTGCTTCCCTGCACTGCAATGTAGGGATTGTGAAGGGGCATGTTCTGCTCCCTGTGGGAATTGCAGAACCCAGCAAATGACACACTGTCTCCCTGATGGAGGTGGGAGGGGATACTGGAGAACTATGTCCTCTTCTGTGAGAAGCCAGAGAATGTACAGATATTTGCTCTCCCAGGAGAAATTCTCCTAATAATGATTTAACCATGCTTGTTCCCAAGTTATGCTTCTCCTGGAGCATTTATTTTTACTCTGAGAAAAGAAGTCTGAACATCTTTATACTTATCTTTTCTTCTGGGACAGCAGCAACTCTCCCAGGAGAAGCTTAATGTCTGTGTGAGGTCTTTCTTTCAGAAAATTATAGCCAAAACAATTTTGCCATTTTTAAGACTGATGCCAGGGGAAAATATCTAATTTTGCCTATGTTAAAAAGTCTTGTCCCCTGTACACTCTAGTTCTCCTGTCCTTACAGGAACTGAATTGAAATTTGACAGCAATAATAAATTATTGCCTTGGGGATTTTGTATTCTTCAGGGATCCCAAGAAAATCTGCACAAATTTGGCCACTTTATAAACTTTTTAAAATGGTAGAACTTGATTTGGACAAGAAACTTCACCCTGGGTTTACCATATCCCAAATGACCACCCTAACCCTGGCTATTGACTCTCAGTACAGAGGGAATGAAGGCATGTAAAGTCTTCATTGGACATGCTTTTCTTGTGTGAAAAATTGAGTGGTCAAAATTTCAAATTTTTTCATGGACAAAATTCTTTCTTTTTTTTTTCAGTTGCCGTCCTCCTACCACTAAGCATAGTGTCTATGTGTGTACCCTTCCTAAAGAATGCTGATATCCTCATCAGAATGAACGATTAAACAAATTTAGAAATATTGATTATTCTTCAAGACTCACAACCGTATCGTCTGGGAACTTGTATGGTTATTCCTCAAATGTCTATATATAAAACCTCCCTTTTTCTCCCCAGATAGCAATGGTTATCTACTAGAAGTGACCTATAAAATTTTCATTTTTTTTCCTTCCAAATGCTTAGATTTCAGAAAAATTGTAAATGAGTCTTGCAGGTCAAATGTTGGAATGGACAGTACTGTTAGGTTGGGATTAGCATATTGTAAATGATGTCCTGTCTGTTAATGCCTTCTCTTTTTATTAACTTTCTTTCTGGAGCTACTGATTTTTCTATCAGGAGAACAAACCTAGGAGAATTCTCCCAGATTGTTTGATAACAGCTCAAGGAAGGTTCAGAAAAAAACACCACCTTTCTGCGGTTGCTTGGTTTCTGTTGTAACTTTTAGCTTCTTATAATGGTTAGGCATATCAGAATTAATGTTGCAAGTACGAACCTAACTGAATGTAAGACCAATTACTAAATGGCTTAGCATTTAGTGGTCCAGGGCTTAAGGCTTAGGCAATGCCTAGTGGGAAGAAGTAAATATTTAACTTTTATCCCTAAGTAGTAGTTAAATAGCTAGGATGTGTAGAATAGTAGGGCTGTGTGAAATTTCACTGGCCGCTTCATTTTGATACAGTTTCAACTCATTTCAAGGTCAAAACAGCAAAATCAAAGTGGAATAAAGGGGGTCAAAACAATCCTAGAAACAAAATGAGGCACATCTTAAACGTTTCAAAAGTCAAGAAGTTTTGACCATAGTGCAGGGGATGGCGTATCATCCCAGCTGGGCTGGCTCCCTGCCATCCCTGGCCCAATCTAGCACACGGTATAAAGAGTCATCCCAGCTGGGCTGACTGCTCCAGCCCCAGCCCGATCTAGCGCAGGGGGATGGCAAGTCTCCCCAGCTGGGCTGACTTCCCATCCCCAACTGATCTAGCAAAACACTGAAACAGTGTCGAATCAACCTTACTGTTTTGAAGAAGCAAAACAGAACAGCTGTTCTGAATAAAAATGAAATTTGATATGAAATGCTGTTCTGTCCAAACCTCAAAACTCAAGGCAATGCAGAACAGTGCTGTTTTGTACGGCCTTATAGATGTCTTGTTTAAATTTGAGCATAATTTAGGGAAAGGCTGACAGTTTCAGTTTTATCAGCAATAAGGAATAGATAAGTTAAAATCAGAGAATAATATCAGGATATAGATCTGTAAGATTTTTGGGACACATGAAAATTATGGTGAAGACACATTAGTGTACACAAAGATCGTACATATATAAATGTGTGATATGAAAGAAATAAAGAAAGAAGCACAAGTGTCTGACTGTGTGGAGAAAGGAAGATACTCAAGTGCCAGACATCCTGATTGTCTACTAACTCTGGGGTTTTCTCCAGAGAAGCAAGAGTAAAATTGAAGGAACAAGGGTTGGTCCTTATATCCTACTATATATTTATTTTCCAATTTGATGCTGTGTCTTTTATATTTTGATTTATAGGGGGAATACTGAGTCACTGGTTTTCATACTGTTTAAGTCACTGGTTATCTTTTACAGACTGTTGTAATAAATACTCATATGTAGTATACACAGATAAACCTTGTCCAGTACTCAAATCTAAGTTTATTTAATCCTGCCAAAAAGGCAACTGTGCTCTTACATCTTCACCTTTGGTGAGCTATCAAAAAAGCTAAGTATCATTTAAGTCTCACTAGCAGGACTACTTGAGGGAAGGGGAAGGAGAGCAATATACATGTACATTAAAGTGACTTTTAGCTAATATAGCTCCCTAACACATAACTGTTTACATTGTGCTGCATTAAGTGCAGTTCAGATAACCCAAAATCTTCACTAATAGACTTTTGGTATTACTTAATCAATACACTGTATTAATCATCCTACTTCCCAGTCTTGTTGTGATTATGATAGCATTTCATTGTTCAGCCTTTGCCCTCAGTTGTACTTTATTTGCTACATTATTTCTGCATTAATCAATAGATATACATACAGTGAGGTTTTATTTATTGTGTGAGACTTTTTGCTTCTCTGTTTTTGCTTCATGTTATATTTCATCTTCTAATCTATAATGTGTGCATTAAGAAACAGATATGCTGCTGGTGGGTAACTGCACCACAGTAGACAGTAAACAAAACATTAAGTCAAAAAAGAGAAAGCATTAAACATATATTTAGATAGGGATATAATGCAAGCAGATAACTGAAGTTTTGATGATCCCAGAAAAACAAATGGGGAAAATAATATATACAAGAATTCATTCAAAAGACCAACATTCATATGCCACACTGGAGCATCATAAATGGGGGATGTGACATGGTAAGAAGATAACAATGAGACCTGAATATTCTACTAACACTGAAATAACACTAATGAAAGGTAAAACAGGAGCTAATGCAGAAAAATATGAAAGGTTATAAAATCCCTGGTTAACTTAGCAAATATTTCCTAAAATGACTCCTTTTCTGCTGCTTATATTCATTGCTTCAGTAAAACTAGGAACATATGACATAATGTTAATACTTTTGTGAGAAAACCACAGTAAGATTGACAGCAACACTCATTTATGAAGTCATTTAAATGGATGGCTTGATCCTATGGGCACTAAAAGTTTGCTCTCTTCTTGTTGCTTGAGTAACTAACAAGACTTGGACAGTACAAGATGCTGGTCAGTATAACACGGAAGTTGAGAAAAGACTAGGTGGGCAAAAGGAAAAGCAGCAGATCAATTTCAAAAGGGTGAAACTTAAGGAACAATAGGTAGGAATCTACAGTCTCAGTTGCATTATCTTCAAAACATCCCTGAGAGAGAATGAAAAAGGCCTTAATAATGTATTAAGTACACAGAAAATAATCTTTAAATGAACATTATTTAACATCTACCCAAGATAATTCAAAGTAAATGTTGAGACATTCATTGTTTGAAAGACCTCTTTGAACCCAGATCTCTGGCTGGGATAGAAATGCTTATTTTCCATTTAAAGTTGTGTCAGGAAACAGAGAGCAAACCTTGTTTCTTCATTTAGAATGTGCTTCCCAGGAGGTTCTAAACATAAAGATAAATTGTGTGCTCTTGTGTCCTTGTAGTACGTGCTCTATAAAAGCACCACATTCAGCACACTGCAATATCATTAGTAGTGTGCCTATCTGTATTATACTGTTTTGTTCCCACATAATTCTGTAATGCTTGAAATGAACAAGTGCTTTCCAGATGTGAGACTGGAGATTAGTTGGCTTATTTTGTGTGGGTGATCATTTTGCTGAATTTGGCGTTTGCCCCCACGTATTGACATGCAGCAATAACATTCACTGCAGATGGACAAACACATTATGTCTTAATGAAACTAGCATGCTGCATAAAACACTTCTAGGGAACTGTCTTCAAAATGTACTTGAATGACTTAATGTAGAATTCATATAGTTACAGAGTTCATCATCAGATTTTATCTTTGAAAGACAGAAGCTAAAGATATTAAAATTTAATGGCACATTTTCAGAGCATATATAATGAGTTCAAAAAAAGATTATTTCAGTCAACTATTTTACTGAACATGTATAATGAAAAAAATCAGAAGGCATTTCAGGAAGAGAAAAAGAGTAAAATCTGTATTAACACTCACAAAATCTAAGTGCCAGAAAGGACTATAGAAATCAATGAGATTAAGCAAAAGTCAAAAGACATATTGTCAGGAATTTCAAATATAGATAAGATGGAATAAAAGTTAGATTGTGCTGATTTTTAAGAATGCACAGCAAGTGAACTGAAAAGGTGTATGGTGTATGAAATCTAGAGGACAATTGTCAAATGGAAGTTTTTAAATATAATCAAGACTAGAACCGAATATAGTTTCTCCTACATCTAAATTGAACATGGACTCCACACACAAAATGTCTGCAGTGAAAGCAAGGTGCAGGGAATTAAATATATAAGCATTTTCAAATAAGAAAAGATTAACTATTTGTTGAAGCCAAGGAACAAACTTCTAAGGATTCCATGGATTGAACTAAACACCCATATGACCAGCTGCTTTAAATTGGCATTATCTTCTTTGAGCCATAGTCATTTATATCAACTGAGAGTCAGGCCCTTGCCACACATTACACTTAAGATGTGATTAACCAGTTAATCATGTATTAAGTTGTAACCTGGCCACGTTATATTAATTAATGGTGCCATAAAACAAGAAATAAGCCACAAAGTTATTTCACAAAAAATGTGTAATAACTATGCAGCCGGTTCCTATTACATCATTAACTGAATGTGAGGCCAAGGTACGTGCCCTGATCCAGGCTCCCAGTCATGGGGTTGCACCATGCACTCCCATGGCTGGGAGCATGGATCAGCTGAGAGTGCCCCTAGCCACAGGAGCTCATTGTGAGACCCTGTGGTTGGGAGCTTACTACTTGCTGTTACAAGGAGAGACTGGGGTCACGTTCCCAGGCACCCCCTGCACCAGCAATAAGGCATGATCGGATTTGATGCTGAATCCCAGAGTCATGCTTCCTGCTATGCACATGTGGCACAGCAGGAGGTGCAATGTTGTAGATCATGCATCAGACCCCACTGCATCTTTACATGAACATCTGGCAGACAGCTCAGTCTTATAGCCTCTTAAAATAACAGTATGTCATAATAAATAATGATATGACCTATAATAGAGAAATAGCCATGGTCAAACATTAAAAAATATTTCACCTTATGGAAAAAAAAGCCCCAAAACAAGACAAATCTATTATATCTTGACTGGCATAAGGACAAATTAACTTCTTTTAAGTTTCTTCAGTTATCTAATGAGACTGAAATCATTTAAACGCTCTAACATTTGTTGTTTACAAACAGATTTTAAAAGTTTCTCTCTGAGACATGACTATATGGAAATAGAAACTTTTGTGAAAGATAGCAGGTTAAGAAAGAAATGATAAATTAGTGAAAAATAAGAATGAAGCAATATTATTGAACTGTACAGTTACTGACTAGAGAAATACCTCAAGGATCCTCCCTAGTCATAAACACTTCTTATTTTTAAATTATTTGTGACCCTTGAAATGGCAGAATGAGTATACTGACTACACGCTGTTCAACAACACCACCAATAACAAAATTCAGCTATAAAATTCATCCAGATAATTTGGCATCCCATTAATTCAAGGGTAGATTGTAAATAGAAGCATACAGACTAAGCCTTCCATTACGCTACAGGTACATATTCAAGTGGTAAGTCAGGGTCAGACCCTGCTTCAACTGCTTCTTATCAAAGGAGAAAATCGCCTCTGTGTTTTCATTGGGTATAGAATCAGTTCCACAGATAATACATTCTACTCCTTGCTCATTACAGGTGAATTGAAAGCTTTGCATCCAAATCCTGAGTTTAGATCCATGTTTCACAGAAAAAGGTGACATTATTACAGTAAGCTAAGAGAGACCAAGAAGGTGTTTCTTATTCACATTCCATTGTAGTAAGAGCAGCACAAGATCTTCAAATGTTTGAACAGAAAGAAACACAGGAGAAAATTCATTGGGCTTCCCAACAAATATTTATTGGGCTGTAGCGGAGCCAAACTCACAAAGAATCATGAGCAAAAATGGATTAGAGCTTCAATTTGCACAGCTTTGATCTTAATCCTGCATTTGGAATGTGTCTTTCCTTTGCATTGTTAGGGCAGCCTAAAAATGTTTCTAACTTGCATTGGCTTTTTTTGGACATAGGTGATCAGAAATGCATCCCAGTCTCAGTCTGGAATATGACTGCAAACTGGAAGACTCTACCAAGCAAATTCATCCCTTAAACACCACAGTGAAGGCTAGCAGTGGCTACATCAGCACTGCATTGTATACTAAACCCACACACTGCCACAAATACATTCATACCACCAGCTTTCATCCTAAGCATACCACTAGATCCATCATCTACATCCAACTTCTACATTATATCTGCTCTGATCCCACTGACCCACAGGATGCATATTTCAAGGATCTAGAGCAAGCTACAATTACAATATAATCACCAAACTGTAGCCACTCAGATCAACAAAGCCTGACTCAGACCTTGCTTCAGTCTGCTTCAATACTAACCCTAAGACAAGGACAACACAAGCCCCCTGGTTGTGACTTACATCCTCAGCTTGACACCTTGCACACATCATTAATAACCTCTGAGCCTTCCTGGAAAAAGATAATTGTCTCAAAGTAGCCATAAGGTATAAACTTGTCCTGGCTTACAGACAGCTCCCCAACCTCAAACAGCATCTCTCAAGCAACAAGCTACCTAAACACTACTCTCATTGAGGCACCATGCCTTGCAATAAACTCAGATGCCAGCTGTGCCCCTTTATCAATACAGACCACATCATGACTGGACCAAATAATATGGATTATAACACCCAAGACTCAGTTACCTGCACCTCCAACATCGTATATGCCATCACCTGCTTATAGTGCTGCTGTGCTGAACAGATGAGGTGATTTCTACATGTAAGATTGTGTTAAGTATGGTCTAAACAGTGACTGGATTCTTATCCTGTTACCTGGATTAGTTTTTGTGGTATCTTCCTCCCTATGGATTTATAACTGATTTGCCACTCGTAGCACTGTCCCTCCCTCCCTCCTTCCCTGTCCTTTTTATTCAAATCACGATCTACTTTTGATAGACTACTCAGGGCATGCCCTTTCACGGTATCTGATTAAATGAGGTCAGATTCACAAAAGCTTATGCATCTCTTGATTCCTTTTGCAGCAAGGAAATTGCATGGCACAAAGGTCTCTAATTCAAATCTATACCACTTCAAGGGTACCCTCACTTTAAGCTGATCTTACCAAAACAGGGTAAGATGAGTATCCCTCTTACCTGACCTGAGGTAGAGGTGGACACAGCAGCAGAAGGGGCAGCAACAGCTGATCCCCCAAAGGTAAATGGGGCGGAGGGAGCCAGCATAGCTGAGCTGGATCCAGAGGGGAAACCCTCCGGGATCCCTTTTAGTTGAGCCGGTAGGGAGCTGCGCTCCTGAGCCACGCTGCACGAACAGAGCATGCAAACAGGCATGCTCTGCAAGAGCACACTGGCATATGCGCTGGCATTCATGCCGATGGGCGGGCAGGAAAGGCCAGGAGGGAGACTCCTGCAAGGGCAGAGCAAAGGCACCACACTAAAATATAAACAGACAGCAACTCATACAATGGTGTCAAGGCAGAGTGCTGCTAGGACTTCTGCCCACCAGGGGGGCACCGCCTACGCGGGGCTTATCTGAGGCCTCCACCCAGACAGAGCCCATGGGAGGGCTGTCCCCCGGCCTGTGGGGAATGCCCAGCAGGGCCAGGGTGGGCAGGGACTGGGGGCCCCCACAGATGTCTTGCAGGTGCCCATCTTAGGGCTCTCAAGGTGCAGGTGAGGGAGCTTCAGGAGGAGGTTAGCAGGCTGTGGAGAAGCAGGGAGGTGGAGGATGAAATTGATAGATATTTCCTTTCCCTGCAGGCTTCCTAGACAACAACCTGTACATCAGAATGAGAGACATGCTTGGGTGGAATGGGCTTCACCTTTCCCCCAAAGATAAGTGTATGTTTTCTTCTAGGTTGGCAGATCCCCTCTGGCGGGCTTTAAACTAGGCTTATCAGGGGAAGGGGAAGATGAAGGTGAAGGAAGCCTTGGACCACTAATCCAAGCATCACCCACAAGAACAGCCCAGCCTACACCAGCAACGAGCAGTACAAATACCCAGGTAGGCAACAGGGGCCAGGGCAGTACTGACAGTAGGGTGCCAGTGCACACATCTTCAGGAGGTCTCAAGTGCCTCTACACAAATGCTCATAGTATGGGGAACAAGCAGGAGGAACTTACCCTCCTGCTGGCTGACACCAACCCAGACATAGTGGGGCTCACAGAAAAATGGTGGGACCCAAAACACAACTGGGTGGTGAATATCAAGGGCTATAGGTTGTACAGGAGGGATAGGACAGGGAGGAAAGGTGGAGGTGTGGCACTCTACATCAAGGAGGAATACACATCCTCAACGAGTAGCACTGGGTCAGAGAAGGGGCACACTGAAGCATTCTGGGTTAGAATACAAGGAAGTTGAGGGGAAAGGGACTTAATGGTGGGGGTCTACTACAGACCACTCAACCAAGGGGAAGAGCTGGACCGGGAGTTCTTAAGTCAGCTCACGGAGGTAGTTAGGTCAAAGGACATAGTCATCATGGGTGACCTGAACCTTCCAGACATCTGCTGGGATGAGTAGTCAGCCAAGTCTGACAGCTCACGTAAGTTCCTAGCAGAGATACAGGACGTCCATCTAACCCAGGAGGTGCACAGCCCCACCAAGGGAAACACCTTGTTGGACCTGGTCCTGGCCACGGGCAATGACCTGGTGAGGGGCTGTGGGTGCATGACCACCTGGGTGACAGTGATCATTGCCTGCTGGAATTCACCATCCAGTACAAGGTAGCAAAGGCCTGCAGCAAGGCAGCAGCCCTGGACTTCAGGAGGGCGGACTTCAATGAGGTAAGGAGAATAGTCGGGGAGGCACTGAAGTCCTGGAGGGGAGAGGAATTAGGGGTCCAAGAAGAGTGGTTCTTCCTTAAGGAGATGATCCTCCAAGCCCAAAGTGAGGTAATCCCAATGCGGATCAAAGGAGGCAAGAGGGCACAAAAGCCCCCATGGCTCACCAAAAGCACACGGAAACATCTCCTGGCTAAAAGGGAGGCATATACCCAACGGAAGGGTGGGGCCATCACCAGGGAGGACTATACCGTGGTTGCTTGGGGCTGCAGGGGGGCAGTCAAGAAGGCCAAGGCGGAGATGGAACTGGGACTAGCAACCCGGATCAAGAACAACAAGAAGTCCATTTTTTAAATACACATGGGGTAAAAAGGAGGTACTGGGTAATGTGGGGCCTCTGCAACACACACTAGGAAATCTGGTCATCACACTAGATGACAAAGCTAACCTATTTAACAATTTCTTTGCCTCCATTTTCCTGAGCAGGAACTGCATCACCCCCCCCCACCAGGACCTCCATAGGCCCCAGAGGAGGCACACCCAGACCTAGGGTCAGTGAGGATCTAGTCAGGGAACTTCTGGAGGGACTGGAAGTATTTAAATCAGTTGGTCCTGACGATCTCCACCCCAGAGTGCTGAGGGAATTAGCAGAGGACATTGCTGGACACCTGGCATGGCTTTATGAGCACTTGTGGTGCTCTGGTATGGTGCCAGGGGACTGGAAAAGGACCAACGTGGTTCCCATTTTCAAAAAAAGGAGGAAGGAGGACCCAGGAAACTGTGGCACCCAGTTAATATTACCTCAATCCTGGGGAAGCTTCTTAAGAGAAATATAGTGCACGCCCATGAGGGGCCAGCAGAGGAGATTATGCTTAGGGGAAACCAGCCCAGTACATTAGAGGCAGGTCCTTTCAGACCAACCTGGTGGCCTTCTATGACCAGGTCACAAAGTCCACAGACACAGAGGTAGCAGTGGACGTAGTCTTTCTGGACTTCAGGAAGGCCTTCAACACTGTCTCTCACCCCATTCTCATTAAAAAACTAGGGGACTGTGGCATCAACATCTACATAGTCAAATGGGTCACTAACAGGCTGGAGGTCCACACCCAGATAGTGGTGGTAAACAGGTCTTATTTGACCTGGAGGGAGGTGGGCAGTGGGGTCCCCCAGGGCTCGGTCCTTGGGCCTGCACTGTTCAACATCTTCATCAGAGACTTGGACGAGGGGGTAAAAAGCACCTTGTTCAAATTCGCAGACAATACTAAGATGTGGGGGGAAGTGGGCACACTAGAAGGGAGGAATAGGCTGCAAAGAGACCTAGACAGGTTACAGGGGTGGGCGGATGAGAACAGGATGGGTTTCAACACTGACAAGTGCAAGGTGACGCACCTGAGAAGGAAGAACCAGCACCATACCTACAGGCTGGGAAACTCCCTTCTCGTCAGTGTAGAGGCAGAAAAGGATCTTGGAGTCATCATTGATGCCAAGATGAACATGGGCTGGCAAAGTGCCAGCCTGCTCCAATATACTGGAAATCCAACATGGCAGAGCAGACTTGATTATTTAATAGAGTCTGCTGGAGCATGGAAATAAATGCACGCTAGCAGCCTTTGGTGTCATGCGTATCAATGTCTCCACATGTCCCCTGCCAAAAAATTAACTAAAGGTCGTTCAATGACCTTTAGTTCAAAGCACCCCATTGCCATTGTTCAGTGTGGGAGATGCGGATACATGTGACATTCAGGCACTTTTAATTAGCATGGCTCACTAGTTAAAGAGACCGCCTGTACCTCCCGAAGGAGGTTTAAAAATGCCCTAAGTATCAGGGACTTAGCATAGACTATAACTTCATGGTCCATTAATAATATGATACTTTCACATTTCTGCACTTCACAGGTGATAACAACTCTCCTAAAAAACCTTGTTTTTCCTTTATCAGATCTTTAACGAATCTCTCCTGCCTGGAGGCTACCTGATAATTTCTCTTATAGCCTGTTTTTATTTACATATGGAATTTACACAAGCTTTTGTTCCATCTGCTACTTAAGTCTGCTGAGGAAGAGTCCTGGGCTAACCAAAAACTTTCCTATGTCTATCACAACCATGTAGTTGATCCTATAAAGGATTATCAGCCACAAGAATTATGGTTTCCTGCATATTTCCTTGACCTTTACAATAACATTACTTCAATACTATTTGCTAAGAGTAATTTTAGAAAATAATGTACCTCATCCTACAATGCTTGTTCACACCACTAATCTTTATCAGGCTTTATCAGCAATCTTTAACAGCAATCTTTATCAGCTCTGAAAGAAACAACTCACAAAAATCAGTATTGCTCATGTGCCTAATCCAAAAGCCATTATGAAGAAAGATTACTTTGGATTGGATCATGTGCTATCAGAACAAGACTTGCAGATCAGGCCCTATAGCTACATTCCACAGCCTGGGTTGCACAAGTAATTCATATTTTACATTAGAGATCATATTCATTAGTACACGCTCACTATTATGCACAACTCGAACACAACCAAGCAGTTATAAAAGCAGCCAGTAACTCAGTGTAACCAGCTATTTGTGGCAGGTTTGGAGCTGCTGTGTGCTGTTGAAGAAGAATGATCTGGCCCTGCATTTCATGTCATTCCATCAAGCCTAGGAATGGTCATAGAACAAAAAAAAAGGTCAAATAGGTAATGAACAACACAGGCATACGATTGTGAAATGTCAGAAGCAGGAAAATTTTAATTCAAAGAAATAATCTTATAGAAAAAGTAGATCTTAATGCGACATAAACATTCTGACAGGTTGTTCTCTATTATGAGTCCAAGTTTTTCCCCTTGTTGCTCCAGTCTTATCAGCAAACGAATGTCAGGGGTTCTGTTTCTTTAACAGATAGATATGTAAGCTAAGTAACAGGAATATAGGTCCTATGAAAATGACAGTGCATGGTGATTTTTCTTTTCTTTATGTCTCAAAGAGGGGAGTTTATGTATAATTTAAATAAAATTGTTCTCTATATGAATGCTGCTTCATCCATACAAAAGAGCAGACTTGCATTTGTTTATTATGAAGTACCATTTTACAGTGATTCTTTAAAGTAAGGTAACCCCCTGTCATCCAGCACACAGATCCAGGGGATGCACCCCTGGGAGGGCTGTGGGGTTGTGCCAGACTCCTCTTGGGGGTACAGGGGCCCAGATCTACACACTGAATGACAGGAGGCAGCCCATGCCTAGCACTGGGAAGACTGCTGCTGCTGGCCCCAGGCAGCAACCTCCTGCCTCCTGTCATCCCAAATGCAGATCTGGGGGCACCCCCCCCCAGAGGAGTCTGGCAGTGCTGGGAGGGCAGGTTGAGGTCTGTGGGGCTGGTGGAGCCTCTCAGAGCATGGCCCTGGCTCTCCCCACTCCTGCCACCGGGCTACACTCCGACCAGCTCATCCCGCCCCATGAAGCTCAGCCTGGTGGCTGGAGACAGAGCACAGCCCTGGCTCTCCTCCGCTTTCTGCCACTGGGCTGTGCTCTGAGCACCACCACTACTTGGAGCACATCCCTGGCCAGTGGCTCTCTCCCACCTCTTGCCACCAGGCTCAGCTCCACGCGCTTCACCTCCCGCCACTGGACTGAGTTCCATGGGCTGGCAAAGCTGCTCAAAGTGCAGCTCTGGTTCTCTCCCACCTCCTGCCACTGGGCCGCTTTGAAACTTGAAATGTTTTAAAACTTTCTAAAAGTTTCGAGTGCCTTCATTTCATTTCAAAGCTGTTTTGAAGCTTTTTGTTTCATTTCAATTTTGCTGTTTTGAAACGAAACGCTTGGCGACATTTCTCACAGCTCTACTGGTTAGCACCTAATTCCACAAGTACACAACTTATCCTACTTTTCTACTAAGATAACCTAAATAGTAAGTTGTTACTCAAAATTACTACGTATAGGACTGTGTCTGGCCTTTATGCAAATGGAACAGCCACACTTGCTCTTTCCAGTCACTAACTTCTGTACATTAAGCTGATAAGTTCCTAAGAATTGCCATTTACTGTACATTGCCAGTTACACCATGGCTAGGGACAGATGTTACACATAAATGAGTTTAAGTGATCAGAAACTGGTTTAAACCTGTAACAGAACATACGTTCAATGCACATAAGATAAACCGTGTTGAATGTAGTATCACACATAACTGCTTTGGGTCAAACTGGTTTATGCAAGTTCTGTCCCAGACCTCTTCCTGGTTTAAGTTAAATCAGAGTCCCCCAGGATCCCAGCATGCATTTCAGCCCTGGTCTAGACTGGACTGGTCTGTCTGCTCCAGAGAGCAGGGCCAGCCCCATCCCTTCTACCCTAGCTGAAGCACTATCACTGCTCCAGCTGGCTGAGAAGGAGGGTGGGGGACCACAGGCACAGCAGCATCTTCCTGGCTTCCCTGTGCCCCCCCTCAACACTCACTGCTCAAGCAGGGATCCCCCACTCCATCCCTCCCTCTCTTTTCCCATAGCACAGACCCTACCAAGCATCTGGTCATGGTCACCCCCCATGCTACCTAATGCTGAGAGGTGTCTGTGTGTGTGTCTCCAATTTCAATGGGACAAAGGCAGACAACAGTGTCCACTTAGGGCTTTTTGGAGCTAATCAGCAGGTCAGCTGGTAATGTCCCTCAGTTCTTTCCTTAGAAAAAGCTGTTTAAGAAGAGATTGAACTAATATGAGAGGCTTTTGTTTTCTTGATGGGCTAATAAACTTTGTGTTATCAGCAGGGATCCTTAATTTCCTTGATAAAAAAATCACAAATTCTCAGATTAAAAAATGGCAAATTCTCTGATAAAAAATCCCCAAATCCATTATTAAAATTAAAGCCCCCCTCCACAGCCCACACAGCCTTGCTGGTGCTCCTTATTCCCCCCCTCCCACTGCTCCCCAGCCCCACTCATGCCCCTCACCCCACCACACACAGCCTCCACAGCCCTACCGGTGACCCACAGCCCCCCGCCTCCTCAGCACTGCCAGAGGGGCCCCCAGCTGACAGGGCTATGGGGCCAGGGACTTGGGTTCACAGGCCCCTGCCCCTGACAGAAGGCAGAGGCTGCTACAGTGGAGCAGAGCCCAGATCCTCCCCACTGCCTGCCTGCTGTGTGCTTGGGTGTAGGTGGGCTGGCTCACTGCCACTGTGCACACTCCCAGGGGGCAGGGGGGATCTGTGCTCCCCAGATCTGTGCACAGGGTGGCAGTGGAGGTGGGTGCATGCTGCAGGGTTGGGCACCTGGCCTACTGCTCTCCCCTGGGACCACCGCCGCCCAAAGGGTGTGACCCAGTGCTGCAGGGAACAGTGGAGCTACCGTGTTTCCCCGAAAATAAGACACTGTCTTATATTTATTTTTCCTCAAGAAGACACACTATGGCTTATTTTCAGGGGATGTCTTATTTTTATTAAGTATACCGTGTTTCCCCGAAAATAAGACACTGAGAGAGACCCACAGTGCTGAGTAAAACAGCAGCCACAGCTTTATTCTTCCCCCTGAGGACACACAATACCTAAAGCAGAACTTCCTGCTCCTCACTTCACTGAGGAGACTTTTACTTTCACTTTCTATTTCTCCGTCTCCGGTCACCTCCGAGATAGCAGCTGTCACGATGGGGCAAATGAGAAGGGCTGCCCGTCTTATTTACCGCTTCGCACCGGTACGCTTAGCCACGCCTATCACTATGTCTTATTTTCGGGGTATGGCTTATATTGTGCAAATACGTAGAAATCCTGCTACGGCTTATTTTATGGGTATGTCTTATTTTCAGGGAAACACGGTATGTAGGGAGGGATCTCATTACTGCTGCAAGCTCTGTGCTGCCCTGGCGATGCATCTCTTGCAAGCATGGGGCTACAGTAAGGGGCACAACCCCACACTGCTACTCCATGTACACAGAGGAAGTATCACCAGTGCAGCTTTCTTGTACAGCCCCCCTATTCCCTGCAGTGCTGGGTCAAACCTGCTGGGCTGCAGAGGCCCTGGGGCAGCAGAGCATGGAGCCTAGGCCTACAGCAGGCAGCATGCACCTGCGCCTGCTCTGCACACAGATCTGGGGGGGCATGTGCTGCACCCTGCCCCTGGGAGTGCTCACAACTCCGGGGAGGCTGGCCCCACTCCCAGCAAAATTCCTGCAGCCCAATTCTGCTCCCCACTGGGGGCCTGTGGCCACACATTCTGGCCCTAGGCCCCAAACCCCATACACCACCCATTTGGGCAGAAGCCCCAGTCCTACCCAACTCCTTTCCTCCCTCCCTATTAGGGCCTCAGTCCCCTCCGCACTTACCTGCAGGAGCTGCTGTCCAGGCTGCTTAGGATCACGTGCATATAGATGCACATGGCACACCCTGCCTGACCGCCTTCCCCCCCCACCCTCCCAGCCCCTTGCAGGTTGCAACTCTCTCAGCCTGTTGCAACTCTCTCAGCCTGCAGAGAGCTCATTGCAAAACTGCAAAATCCATGTGTTTCTCTGCTAAAATGAGAAAACCACATTTTACTCTGGTACAGGGGGAAATCTGCATTTTACTCCATTTTTCCATGGGAAACAGAAAACCTGGAACCCTGGTTATTAGCTCCCTGATGCCTTGTTTGTCTTTCAGTTCACTGCAGACAGTTTGAAGAAGCAGAAAGAGGGAAATTGAAACTCTAAGTATCATCAACAGATGCATCCACTCCACACAAGCAGTCCTCCCTCCCCTGCCCCACTTTGCCTCAGGGTGCTAGCCAGAAGCCAGGGTCTGGCAACAATCTCGCCCTTTGAGCAGCAATCCAGGAAAAGCCTGGTGAGAGCTGCTTCTCCCTCACACTCCAGGCACACCCCAGCTGGGGACTGTGCAGGCAGCATGGGGGTTTAAACCCCTCCCTAATCAGAGCATCCTACCAAGACATAGCCATGCCCCCCTCAGCTCAGCACTGTGGAAGGAACAGGAGGACTGCTCTAGCACCCACGGGCTTCTAGCCTGAGCTGCTGCAGGCATGTGCCTGCATTTGTTGCAAATTGGTTCAAGCTCTGCAGATTAAACTAACCTGTAAAGCCTGAATCAATTCAGGCTCAAGCTTTTGGAATATCTGTCCCTAGCCCATAAGTCCATATAGCCCAGTATCCTGTCTCACATTGTGGCAGAGTGTGGATGCTGAGGGGCAGAGAAAGATTTTACTCTATGTCTCCATAGTGTTTTAAAGCCTGCACGTACATTTGACAGGTTTTATATCAATTACATATGTCACTCCGGCCATGTTGCTACCCGCAACCACGTCCAAATTTTTGGGATCCTGGGGTGCCAATAGGTCTCAGTCTACTCCCACTCTGTCTACAGGCTGGGAGCACCACTAACGGGAGTGCTTTCCTATGCTCCTCCCCACACCAGACCACACACTAAATAACTATTTACAATAATTTATTTTCAAAGAGATTGACAAATTTGACATCCCGTAAATAACAAAAAAAATACTTTCAATGAGCTCAATAATACTCTATACCAGCAGATAAAGCAAATATTTATCATATAACAAAAGCAATTAGGTTATCAACTTTAACCCTCAGGCAACTTATAACAGGTATATATACACTTAGTCAACCAGGTTTCCACAAAAAATCACTCTGCCTGCAGCAAAGTAGCCAACTGTGGACTGGATGCACCTCAGAAGAGATGTGGCGATGCCATCATCTGGACAGAAGATGAGGATGCCTGTCAGGACCTCAGGTGCGGCTGCTCTGGAGACCAGGGTTTCTTCCCTTGTCCAGTCTTTCCTGGGCACCTGCAATCAATCACACCATTCCCCAGACATTTCCCAAGGCAGCTCCCCTGTGTTTGGCACCTGGAGCACCCCTTATCGGCTGCACTTTACTGAGCTCTGCTGAAGCTCCCCCACAGCCCCAATTCCCTGCCGCTTTCTCTAGCTCTCCCAGAGAACCTCCTTTATCAACCCCTGTCCCTGATTCCCTCCCAGTGACTCCCTGCACCTGGGGATCTTAAGAGTGGGGATGGGGACCCATTTGCACAACCCCTGCTCCTTCAGTAAAGTATACCAGGCAATCCTGAGTACTTGTTAGCTGATGGCTCCTCGGCCCTCAGTAGCAGCTCACCCAGTCACAATTCTTCTGCCAGTTGTCCTCGAGATGCAATTGTCCTGGTAGCAGTCCCCGCAGAAGCAGCCCTGCTCTGCACAGCTTCAGCTCCCCTCTCCCCACCTAGTCTCCCCGGTTCCTTCCCAGGTTTCCCACCCTGGAGTTCCAACTGTCCAATCATGCACATGCATTCTGCATGCACAGCCTGCTGCAGATCCTTATGCCAAGAGTGCAAACACCCTAACTGAGCTTGCAAGCTCTGAGGAAACCCCTCTGCACCTTTACACATATACTGGGGGTGCATCTACATGTGTGCCCAACTGCGCAGTTGTTACCGCAGTAATTGCTGGTACTGTACAGTCCTGGTGCCACACGGCTCATTTCTGACCTTACTGCACAGTAGCAATGAGCTGCTGCTCAGCAGCAGCATCATGGTTCATGACCACTGATGCTAGGTCACTGTAATGATAACCTACATCACCATAGCTCCCCACTGTAGCATCTCATGTAGATATGCCCAGGCATTAGTGCTTGGAAAATGTCACCCCAAGGGTTGTGTGCACACAAAGGGAGACACATTTTCAAAACCAAATAATATCATATCAAGAGTGCTAACCCTAGCACTCTTATTTTGGAAGCTCCAGTACTATAGTTAATAGGAGTTGTGTGCCCAAAAAGTTTTGTGGATCTGGTCCTATAGGGCACTTCCACATGAGTGGGAATGTGTGTTTCCCTGGGGACAAATAGCAGTGGTACATATTTGTGCCGGTGCTACTTGTCCCTGGGCACTCCCCTGCATATGTGCTCTAGTGTGCAGCAGATTGCCCAGGTGGGATAGCAGAAGCTGGGCTGGTCCTGGAAGCCTTACCTGGGGTCTTGGGGGCCTCCTGGGGCTGCAGCAGTGGCAATCCAGGCATGCGGAGCCTGGTGAGCAGCCAAAACAAGGCTCTGGCCAGCCAGGCTCCAGTTTCAGGTGGTGTATGCTGCAGCCACATGCTCAGCTCTGCTTTTTTTGCTGTTTTTTTTAGATACTGGGAGTTCCTGGTATCTAATTTTAACTCCTCGCTACAAATATGTAGCATCTCGCATTTGTTTTGTGGTCTTCGAGGTGCCACAAAGTGCACATATGCACTCATCTGGATGAGCCCATAGTTGCTTTTCTCCAAGTCACTTTGTTATATATAAAAAAAATAGAATTTTTTTCTCTAAACCTATTCTTTCAGAAAAAGAATACACTTTCTATGTAGTCATAAAAAGGACTTTTCAATTTCTTTATTGCTTTAATTAAAATGTGGACCCCTTGACGTTAGTGGAATAAAACAGCTGGTTGAACTTTTCATAGTTAAATTTTATTGAAATCTTGTGCACAGGTTATATTTGAAGAAAACAGTTTGTATCTAATTATTATATACACACACCCGAGCAGTAGGGGTGTTGTGACATCATAGATAACAACCAGTAACTCCATGTTCTTTTTGTATGCAACATACAGTTGGCTGTAGTGCATCAGTTAGTTTACACAGAGAATTGCCCCAACATGTCGCTTCCACGACACACCAGTTTAGGCATTGTGTGAATGGCTCTCAAGATTGATACTCAGTGAATAAATGTTATTAGAGACAGTGAGCCAGAAGCACAAGGACACTTAAATAAAGTAGATTCCACTGATTCAACACCCCACCCCAGCACCACCACCCATCCTGGCAGGATCACTAAGAATCCTGACTGACACATGGTAACATCACGAGGAGAAAAAATATGAAAAAAATGCATTTTAAAAACTGGTTTAATCCACTCTGGTACTACATCTTCAATACCTTAATCACAAATACATGGTTATTGCATGGCATTACTGCAAGCAAGAATTACAAGAGTTTGCATGCCTCTAATATGCATTTCCATAATTTAACACACTTGGTTTCTTTTACGTATATGCTTAACTTTGAATTTCCTGGGTTTGGATGATTACAACATTCCTAAAATTCTTGTCCTTAAATTACTGCTCATTATTCTCAAGCATAACATCAGTCTAAGCCAGAGGCTTGTCTTGGAACATATGGAGTAAGAAACTGTATTTGGGTAATACATCATTATTTTTATTAAAATGTTATTTATATAACATTTTGTATGTTATCTACATTAATCATAGAGTCATAAAAGGGTAGGAGTGGAAGGGACCTCCAGAGGTCTTCTGGTCTGACCTCCTGTTTGAAGCAGGGTCATCTCTATCCAAATCATCGCGTTCTGGTCCTTGTCTAACCTAGTCCTAAAACTACATGATCAGCTCTGCCATAAGCATATTGCCCAAAGACACAAAACCACATTAAAATTCTTCCTGAAGAAAAAGTATCAAAGACAAAATAGTCTATTTACTGTATCTATGTTTTTAATAGCTGGAAAAATATTTTCTTTTTTGAACTAATTCTATTTAATTATTCTTGAAGTCTTGTAGTTCATGAGAGAGTTATGTGGAATGCTAAGATAAAAAGGCTGATGCTTATGGAGTTGTTAATGCCTGATAGACTGGTGTTATTATTAATTATTGTTATTAATCATTGATATACTTACCATCAATGTAAGTGCTGGTATACAAAAGACAAATTCCCTTTGTTAAAGAGCTTATAATGCAGAACATATACAATAAACAAAGGAAAGACATAGACACATGAGGCATTTTAACACGTGCTCTGGGTATGCGAAGGGAGCAGCACTTTAATTAGAGTGGGTCTGAGAGCTGTTCTAATTAAAATGCCACAGCATCTCATGCATCAGCCTTCCTGTTCTTCAAAATGGCAGCCAGGGCACTTTAACCAAAGCTCATTCAATGAGCTTTAGTTAAAGAGCCCTTGCCACCATATTTAAGCATGGGGATTCTGATACATAAGTTATGGAGTTTGGGAGCAGCACACTAAAAAAAAAAACAAAAAACCAAGGCTGCTTCAATGCGCTGTAATTACAGAAGGTTGGACCAGCCTCCCAGCACATCTAGCACCCCAGGCACCCATGGAGAGAGCAGTGATAAGCAGAACAATGTAGGAATGATTTCTGGGGGCTCCAGGAGGTTCTAAAAAAGGGTTTGAAAGAAGCCAGATTTGCCCATTTGCAAGAACACAGGGCTGCGTAAGAAACTTCCAGGTTGTTGCATACTCCAGAATCACTTTCAAAGCCCATCATAAAACTGCTTAGGCTTTTTGATATTACCCAAATCTCTGATCTAATGGTTTTAAATATTCATCTCATGCCAAACCTAAATGTTTTTATGGCTAGTTTATATCTATATGTTGTCATAACTTTGTCCTTTAGCTTAAATAGGAATTTTTTTTTTAAATCTGCCAGTTGTAGTTGCAGATAGTAAGTATCCCCCCTCTCAGCCTTCATTTTACCAGGTTCATAGATTCATAGATATAGGGTCTGAAGGTACCTTGTAGATCTTCTAGTCCCACCCCCTGCCCTGGGCAGGAGAGAAAACTGGGCTCAAATGACCCCAGCTAGGTAATTGTCAAGCCCCCCTTTAAAGACCCCCAAGGTAGGAGCCAGCACCACTTCCCTTGTAAGTTGGTTCCCAATCCTAGCTGCCCTGACAGTGAAGTAGTGCCTTCTAATGTCTAATCTAAACCTACTCTCTAACTACTTATGGCCGTTATTCCGTGTTACTCCGGGAGGTGCCCAGGGGAACAAGGTCTCTTCCAAACCCTGCTGGTCCCCCCTAGTAAGTTTATAGATGGCCACTACATCCCCCCTCAGCCTTCTCTTGTGAAGGCTGAACAGGTTCAGGTCCCATAGCCTGTCCTCATAGGGTCTGCCTTGCTGTCCCTGGATCATGTGAGTGGCCCTCCTTTGGACCCTCTCAATGCTGTTCACATCCCCCCTGAAGTGCGGCACCCAGAACTGGACACAGTACTCCAGCTGTGGCCTGACCAGTGTCATATAGAAAGGGAGGATCACCTCTTTGGCCCTGCTTGTGATGTATCTGTGGATGCATGACAAGGTGCGATTAGCCCTACTGACCATGTCCTCGCATTGTTGGCCCATGTTCATCTTGGAGTCAATAATGACTCCAAGATCTCTTTCTGCCCCTGTGCTTTTGAGAAGGGAGTTCCCCAACTTATAGGTATGCTGCTGGTTCCTACTGCCTAAGTGCAGCACCCTGCACTTGTCAGTATTGGATCCTATCCTATTCTCATTTGCCCACCCCTGTAATCTGTCCAGGTACAGCTGTATCCTGTCCCTCCCTTCTAGCATGCCCACCTCACCCCAAATCTTGGTGTCGTCTGCGAATTTAAACAGGGTGCTTTTCACCCCATCGTCCAAGTCACTAATAAAGAAATTGAACAGTGAGGGCCCAGGGACTGAATCCTGGGAGACTCCCCTGCCCACTTCCCTTCAGGTCGAATATGAGCCATTCACCACCACTCTCTGAGTATGACCCCTCAGCCAATTTGCAATACATCTGACGGTGTAGGCATCAATGCCACAGTTGCCTAGCTTTTTAATGAGAATGGGATGGGAGACAATGTTAAAGGCCTTCCTGAAGTCCAGAAAGACTACATCCACCACGACACCTGCATCCAATGATTTTGTGACCTGATCGTAGAAGGCAATCAGGTTGGTCTGACATGACCTGCCCCTAATGAAACCATACTGGTTGCCCTTAAGCATCATCCCTGCTGCTGGCCCATCCAAGATGTGCTCCTTGATAATCTTCTCAAAGAGCTTCCCCAGGATTGAAGTAAGACTAACAGGCCTATAGTTGCCCAGGTCCTCCCTCTTCCCTTTTTTAAAGATGGGGACCACATTGATCTTATTCCAGTTGTCTGGCACCTGGCCGGAGCACCACAAGTGCTCGTAAAGCTGTGCCAGGGGCCCTGCAATAACCCCTGCCAATTCCCTCAACACCCTGGAGTGGAGAGCATCTGGACCTGCTGATTTTGAACATATCCAGCCCTTCTAGAAGTTCCCTAACTCGGTCCTCCCTAACCCTAGGCCTGGCAGAGTTTCTCCTGAGTTTGTTCTGAATCTTGGTGGGGGAGTCCTGGTCCCTACACAAGAACATGGAGGCAAAGAAATTGTTAAAGAGGTCTGCTTTCTCCTCTGGTGCAACCACCAGATTGCCAAGCATATCCCACAGGGGGCCCAGATTACCCGGTGCCTTCTTCATGCTCCCTATGTATTTAAAAAAGGACTTTTCATTATCCTTGATGCTAGCCCTAGTTCCGTATCTGCCTGAGCTTTCCTAACAGCTCCCCTACAGACCCGAGCAGTGGAGGTATACTCCTCTTTGGTGATAGCCCCTCCCTTCCACTGGGTGTACACCTCCATTTTGGCAGTCAGGCATTCCTGAATGCCCTTGGTGAGCCAGGGGGCTTTTGAGCACTCTTGCCCCTTTGCTTCTCATTGGGATTGTCACCTCTTGGGCTCTGAGTATCATCTCCTTTAGGAACGACCACTCATATTGGGCACCCAGTTCCCCTACTCTTCAGGACCCCAGTGCCTCTTCCCACTAATCTCCTCAACTCATTGAAGTTGGCCCTTTTGAAGTCAAGAGCTACAGCCTTGCTGCAGACCCTTGACACCCTGCACTGCATAGTGAATTCCAGCAGACAATGATCGCTGTTTCCCAGGTGGTTGAGGACCTGGAGTCCCCTTACCAGGTTGTCACCTGTGGCCAGGACCAGGTCCAGCAGGGCATTCCCCCTGGTGGGACTGCGCACCTCCTGGGTTAAGTGGAGGGCCTTTATTTCAGCAAGAAACCTTCGTAAGTGGTCAGACCTGGCTGACTGCTCCTCCCAGCAATTGTCCGGGTAATTTAGATCACCCATGACAACTACATCCCTTGCCTTAAGTGCCTCCGCAAGCTGACCCAAGAATTCACAGTTCAGCGCTTCCCCTTGGTTGGGAGGTCTGTAGTAGACCCCCACCATTAAGTCCCTTTCCCCATAACCCCCCTGTATCCTGACCCAGAGCACTTCAGCCTGCCCCTCCTCAGACCCCATCCTGCTGGTTCAGGATGTGTATGATGTTAAATAAGCCAAGGTCTTTTAGGCTACACCTATACTGCCTTCTGAGTGAGCCTGAGTTCCCTACCAAGAAATAGTACCAAGAATACATCCCTGCCCATTCAGGGGCATGCTGGCCCACAAACTAGACAATGTAAATGGTTTAGGAGGCACTGCACTACCCCAGCTCCATGCTGTTTCAGGAACATGGTATTGGGGCATGTGCTTAAGGTCACTCCAACCTGTTTGGGCCTTCCTTCAAGCCACTTCCACAGTCTATTTTGCTGGCCTTGGTGCATGTGAGTAGGCAGGACTCATTTCTTACCCTAACTTACTCAAAGGGTGATATAGATTTACTTTTAAGGTCCTCTCAGGTACTCTATTCCTTTGTTCATCCTAGAAGCACTTCTCTGCATTTCTTCTATTCCATTATCCTGAATGAGGCCACACCCATGAATTGTACAATGGCATTAGTGCTTCTCTTTATCTACTGGAAGTACCACTCCCAACTGGATATATTTAATGTGCAAATCCTTTTAGAATTCTGGCATGGCAATTACCTCACCCCTTAGCTGAATTCCTTTAAGCATCTTTAGTTTTGTTTCCACCTCAGTTATGGTAATTTTCATTTCTGACCCTTCATTCTCATTCACATTTTACCTTTGTCTACAGAATCATCATCATCTTCCTTACTGAATATTAAGCTAAAGTACCCAATCAGTTTTGTGACCATAGCTAAATTATCTTTATTTTTTACCCATTCCTCACTGAATAGTAAACTCCAACTTCTTTCCTTATTTTCTTTTCACTTATATGGCTTTTGCTGTTTGTTTTAATACCCTTTAGGGGATTCTAACTTTATCCCTATACTTCATGACCTCTGATGTAGCTTTCTTTATTGAACAGTCCTTTTATCTATTATTTTTGGCTTTTTGTCTATTTCTAATATCTTTCTTGAGATGGTTTTTCATTCATTTTGGTCTGATCCCTTTCCTGTTTTTCCCCTTTGTTTAGAATACAAATTTCAGATTGTTTTTGTATTATTGTAGTTGCAGCTTGGATGGCCTACAGAATATGTAGGAATCAGGACTTGTGAGATGAGGTAGTATCTTTTATTGGACTGACTTCATAGTTGGGAGAGCTACTAAACACATAGTTCATAGTTGGAAGAGAGACTTCTCCTGTCTATATAAAGGAAGCTGAAATTTCCCTAGCCTCTTTTCTTAAAGTAGTTTAAATCTGGACCGTTTATATGCTATTCCTTTTCATCTCTTTAATACTGATTGCATCATTAACTTATGCCTTCACCGTTATCTTTTTTTCCATCTTTCCTAAATAATGTGTTAACTTAAGCACATCTGTTTCCTTTATGGTTACTATTCCACTATAATGAGCAGAAGGCATGTCTACATGAGATGCTTTACTAAGCAATAGACTAATCTACTGTGCAGTAAAGCATCACTGTCTACACATGTGCACATTTTACTGCTCGGTAAATAAATCTACTGAGAAAATATCTACTACCTGTAAATGTGGGTACTATTTATTTGCACATGTGTAGATGCTGACTGGGGCCACAAGCGACAGAGAACTCCCACTGCTCAGCTCCCAGCTGACCCCAGGAGCCAGAAGCTAAGCAGCCCTAGGACAGGGTAGTTCCCTGCCCCACCTCCCCACCCCCAGTCCCACTGCTGCTTAACTCCTGTAATACAGCTCCCCACAAAAGCCAAGAGCCAGAAGCCAAGCAGCACTGG
The DNA here is from genome assembly GCF_052110815.1 of Crocodylus siamensis. NCBI lineage: Eukaryota > Metazoa > Chordata > Crocodylia > Crocodylidae > Crocodylus > Crocodylus siamensis. The sequence continues at coordinate 52,844,179 of NC_143398.1, read as the reverse complement.
GACTAGGGAGCTCTCTGCTTCCCCATCCAGCCCGGGGCTGGCCAGGAGCTGCCCCAGAAGCAGGATTGCTCCCAGCCAGCCCCAAGCTGCTCAGGGATTTCCCCATCTAGCTGGGAGTTGCCCTAGAAATAAGACTTCCTGGGGGCTGGATCCACGGGCCCACTGATCCAGGTCAACAGCTAATTAGTCACTTTCATGGAGCTGTATCTTCCTTCTGAATGATTTCCAGATGTGCCAGCCCATTTATAATTTCTGAGCTGTGATGATAAGTTACAGCCACTCAGATTCTTTTTACTTCAACCGGCCTTAGACTGACCAATAGCAGTACAAGCCTTGCATTCCTTTAATAAGGTTAATTTTAACTACGCCACAAGGCCTTACTACTTCAAGGCTTTGCTAAATTTATTAGGCCTTACTTCATACAAGGTCTTACTATATCTTAATCTTTAATTAAGCTCTTAGCAACAACATATAGCTTAATATCTAAACAAATGACAGAAAAGCACTTGGTCTAATCTTCATAGCACCTTTATCACATAGACATAATTTTCAGCTGTCACAAGGGGGGTGGCAAATTGGCTAATGGGACACAGCCAGAGGTGGTGGTGGACAGGTCAGCATCAACCTGGAAAGATGTGAGCATGTAGAGTTCCCCAAGGTTCGGTCCTTGGACCAGTTCTGTTCAATGTCTTCATCAGTGACTTGGATGATGGCATGGAAAGCACTCTGTCCAAATTCATGGATGTCACCAAATTATGGGGTAAAGTAAACACACTAGTGGGCAGGAAATGAATCCAAGCAGATCTGAACAGGTGGGGAAGTCAGCAGAACAGAATAGGATGCAATTTAACAAGGACAAATGCAAAGTGCTGCACCCAGGGAGAAGGAATCACCAACACACTTACAGGCTTGGGGGATGACCCTCTCACCAGTGCTGTAGCAGAAAAGGATCTTGGAGTCATAGTTGACTCCAAGATAAACATGAGTCATCAATGTGATGAAGTGATCAGTAAAGCTAATAAGGTTCTTTGGATGAATCTGGTATTTTTTATTAGACCAACTTCAATAGTTAGAAAAAAACAATTTTAAGCAAGCTTTCAGATTTAAAATCCCTTCATCAGGCTGAGAAAGTTTCTACACTACACTTTATCATGCATTAGCAAGTGCGTCACAAACAGGTCCAGGAAGGTGATACTTCCATGTGGCACTGGTGAGGATGCATCTGGAGTAGTGTCCAGTTTTGGGTGCTGTACTTCAAGAAGGATGTGGATAACCTTGAGATGGTCCAGAGAAGGGCCACTCATATGGTTAGGGCCTGCAGGTAAGGCCCTACAAGGAGAGACTGAGAGACCTGAATCTCTTCAGCCTCTGAAAGAGAAGGCTGAGAGGTGATCTTATGGCCATCTACAAATTCAGCAAGGGATAGGAGATGCTCTGTTTAGCAGGGCACCCCTTGGAGTAACTAGAAATAATGACCACAAACTGACAAAGAACAGATTCAGGTTAGACATCAGGAAGAGCTTCTTTACGATAAGGGTTGCCAGAATCTGGAATGGGCTTCCAAGGGAGGTGGTGCTCTCCCCTACCCTGGGGGTCTTCAAGAGGAGACTGGACAAGCATATGGCTGGGGTCATCTGACTCCAACACTTTCTTGCCTGGGGCAAGGGGTCAGACTCAATGATTTGCTGAGGTCCCTTCTAACCTCAATATCTATGAAGGTATGAATCTATGAACTGGAGGAAAAGGGCACAATTTAGAAGGATCTTGACACATTGGAAAGCTGGTCTGGAGATAATAGGATAGAATTCAGTGTTGACAAATGCAAGGCATTCTCAGGAAGAATAATCAGAAACAAAAATACAAAATGGCTGACACCTGGCTAGATGGCAGCACTATGGTGAAGGATCTGGGAATGTTGGTGGATCACAGACTCAGTAGGCTCTGCAGTGTAATACAGCTGCACAAAAGGCAAATTCAGATCTGGGTTACATCAGCAGAAGCAAGACATGGGAGATGATAGTGGCCCTTTACTCAGCACTGTTTAAAACTCTTCTAGAGTATTTTTTGCATTTTGGGCCTCCACATTTTAAAAATGATATGGAGAAGTTAGAATCCAGATATGGATAACAAAAAATGATAAAGGCTAGAGGTTGAAGAAAATAGGCATGGTCAGCTTGCAGAAAAGGCAGTTAAGGGACATGATAGCAATCTTCAAATATCTGTAGGGGTGTCATAAAGAAGAGGGAGGGCACCTGTTCTCTTTTACTGCAGAGAGCAAGATGTGGACCAATGGGTTGAAGCTGCAGCAAAGGCGGTTTAGATTGAATATCATGAAAAAAATCCTGCGCTGTTAGAAAGAACAGTGAACCAATGGGATTTCACTGAAGATCACCCATGCATCTACTTCTTCAAGTATCTTTCCCCAGCCTGGGATTGTCATCCTTGGTCCATTCTAATTAGAAATGTGCAGTGTAATTTGTCTTGATATAAAGGATTCTTCCATGCTCCACTCAGGATCCTTTTCAGCCTCAGCTTTACCTCACCAATCGTTGCTCCTGGCAGACAGTATACGCTTTAGTTCCCTGGATTTGCTTTAATGACAAACCTGTCAATCTTTCTTACCAAGCAGTTCTGAGTCATGGAGATCTGCTTCTTCCTGGTGTTTGTGTAAATCTCTGATTCTTTCCCTTTCAGCATGTCCCTCAACTGCCTATTTCCTTTTGTTCACTCTCACAATTGCCTGGCTCTGATTGCCAATCATCCTTGGCTCTGATTGCTTGGTGTCCCATTTTCTTTTCTTCTGTTTTATTGGATTAACTATTCTTTCCTTTTCTACCTGTCTTCTGTTTCTGTCTGTGTTTCCTCTACATCCTTCTCTATGTTCAGCCAATTTATTTTCAGCTAAGTTTTTCCTCTACCATCTGGTCTTGTCCTTTGCAATAAAGCCAAAAATCTGCAACAAACTAAAATCTACCACAAATAAATGAGCAAACAAGAGGGAAAATCTGAGTTAAATCCAGGGAACAAATATTGCTTCTTCCTCCCAAGGAAAGTTCTGCTCAAATTTTCATGCTTACTTCTCTTTTGCTGATGGCTGCCCTGTTCAGTTCATAGTCCATCTAGTCTATCATGCTATCTCAGATAGTGGTCATTACCAGATACTTTAGAAGATATCAGAGAATCTCTGAAATAGACAAATAGTGGACCATCTATAAATAAAGTGTCTTCCCATGCATGAGGCATAAAGGGATATAATAAGTCATGTAGAACTGATTATATCCCTTCCAAGATAAATATTGTAAAAGACAACTATCTATAGAGGTATTTACCATAGAGGATGGTAAGAATTCCTGGTCCTCTCTCAGGCATTACTCTCACATTATCACTGAGAGTTAGGGAGGTATTATTGTCCCCATGTGGTAGAAAAACATTTTTGAGTCCCAGTTTAGTGCTTTAATCACAAAATAATATACAAACCAGTTTGATTTATGGAACAACTGACTCAGACCTCTGTCTGTAATTCAAATTCAATTTTTTAACTAAAGCTGCAAAAGTATCACTTTAAATATAGGCTTTCTCACTTCCTGGTTTCAGGCAGGTTCAACGCAGAAGCACTGAACTCCTACAAGAAATGCGATTAAAACAGCTTCTGACAGATAGGTATACAATATTCAGTGGCTTTTGTTACAGACTAGTCAGTAGTGTGTGTGTATATACACTGTATGTTGTTATGGTTTTCAAAGGACAATTTCTGCCCTTAGCTGTATCCACAACTACCACTGAGTCATCCAGGGGCTATATCTGTATCTTTCTTATGACTCTATGAGACCTATAAAGCTGAATTCATAGTAATTAAGGAAGGATTTCTATATAAGTAAAGCATTACAAAAAACAGTCCCAAAACTTATTAAAAAAGAAAATAAAACTTTCGAGAAAGTATTTGTTTGAGATAGTGAATATTCTCTGTATATCCCTCTTTTTCCATGTCATATTATCAAAGTGGAAGATAAATAGGCTGGCAACTTGAGACAATGACAGCATGTCACTTTATACACATCTGTCAGGCCCCAGAATGTCACTAGAAGCACTGTACAAAGAGGCTCAGCATATGCTCTGCATATATTTCCTCCTGAACTAGACGTGTACAGCTAATTGAACTAAGCTGGGTCCCTACAAACAGTGAACCAAGGAAATTCAAATGTCTTCTCTTTATAATCACGTTTCCATTAGTCTGAATGTGGATCACCTGCATGTCTCAATCCTGTAGAGCTAGGTTCCATCTTATCAGCTTGGCATTGGTACCTTTCAGCACCAAACACTTCACCACTTTTCCACCTGCAAAGCCCAGAACTCCCACTTTCCCAGCTAAACCATCTGCTCTGTCACATCCTGGAAATCTCTGTGGCCCCTGATCTCCTCATGCCACAGGAAATCCTGGTATGCTTGGCAGCCCTATTAATCATGGGCAACCTGGATATCCTTTTGACCCATTCAACCCAAGCACCCACCCCCATTCCAACCCCTCCCTGCCTTCAAAAGCTGTTACTTTACTTTCTTGCCAGGGAGACAAACCTCCTCTATGCCTTTCCCTTCTCAGATACCATAGACCTGGGTTCCTGCATCCCTCCACTTCAATCACACGTTGCCATCATCCTCGGATTCTTCAGCATGGCCATTGTTCTCTAAAGAAAACTCTGGCTTCTCTGGTTCATGAGGACCTTTTCTGATGCCTCCTTAACCAAATACACAGAAATACCACCAACGACTGGAATTAAACCTGTTGTCCCACTGACTCAGGGCACCGAGTCTGCAAGTGTTCAATGGATCCAAACTTGAAAAGATTCCTGGAATCTGCCTCTTTCCTCTGGAGTTTTCTGCTGTACCTGGAAATCACTGGGGTCCTTTGGGTACTGTCCAGAGTACCCATCACCTCCCTTCTTCCCTCCCTCAAGATCTGTCCGCCTCAAAGTGTAGGTTGCTCCTCTGATTCTCAGACTTACTGTTTCAGGAGTCCTGGAGCTTCTCAGTCTCTCCATCTCCAGCTCAGATTATTTCTGGTACTGCTGATACTAACACGTCATCTTGGTCTCAAGCTCCTTCTTCTGAAGCTTCTCTGTTTCCAAGCTCTCTCTCAGCCATTCCAACTCAGTGTCAAAGGAAGAAGTTCATGCTGATGCCTGGCTCCTGCTACAGCTGCTGCACTGATCATCACTAATTCTGTACCAACAAATTGGACAGCTGTCCTGTTATTGGCTCTGGAACCAGTTCAGGAGTCAGAGATTGACCTCCCTGTCCCAGGAGCGTGATTAATTGTACTCTTTTTGGCCTTCCCAAAGGTTAGACCTCTCTCCTGGCACAATCCAGTAAATTTCTCCTTAAAAAGCTGCTTGTATGCTGAATCCTCAGTCATAGTTTTGGGTAGGCAGTCTGAGATGCCACCACTTGTCATGGTTTATGCCACTTTTTCAGGGAAGTGCTACCACAGGACTCCCCAAGAATCCTTAATTTGATATTCCTCTCCCGAAGGATCCCCTGAAGCCAGCTATAGTGTAGTTTCTCAAGAGGCAACCCTCTGGTTCAAGACCCTGGCTCTTCTTTGTCTCTGGTTTTTCCAGTGATCTGTAGCACCCTTAGAAAGTTTCTTTTTCAGTCATGCCCTAGGGGGTGGGAATTTATTCTTCAAAGGGGAGGGGCAGCAATGTCCCAAATGGCACAGCTGTCCCTACCAGTCACCTATGGGAAAGAGGGATGGTCTGAGAGAAATGGGGAGAGAAAAGGCCAGGGAGGATAGAGAAGAGAGAAAGGAATAGCCCCAGGAAGGACGAGTGCAGTCCAAGAAAGGACAGAGGGAACCACAGTGGCAGAATTAAGACAGTTTTTTCACGTTGATGGGCCGGTGCCCACCCTGACAGCCAACACTGATACTGTTGGTAGCACTGGTGCCCCCCCTGACAGGGTTGGCAGCCTCCATAGATGCCCCACCAGATTCAGGAGGCACCAGTCACTCATGCTCTTTCCCTTTAAGCGCAGTTAGCCACCCCCACAACAAAACTATAAAGCTATAACCAAGGAATAACACCCCATCAAATTAAATATAATGTCACAGGGAAACAATATGGGAGCAGCCTTAGCAGGCTGACAAGTCCAGACTGCTGCCTCGCCTTGAGTGCAAAGGGCATCTAGATGTCCCACTTATGAAACTATATACAGCAACTATTTGCAACAACCCATGCTCCCACCCCCCTGGGCACCACATGCTACAGAAAATGAACAGGATAAGGTGACACTTCTCTTTGGGTTCCTGTCCATATGCAGGGAGCTGGCCTGATGTGCTGGAAAGCTGACCCCATTCACTGAGTCTGCTGAAGCACAGAAATAAACATGCTCCAGCAGACTCTGTTGTCACAGGTATCAGTGTCCCCATACTGAAAATGACGGTGGGGTATTTTGAACTAAAACTCGCTCAGTGAGCTTTAATTTAAACTGCCCCACTGCCGTATTTCAGCCTGGGGGGGCACTGATACATGTGATGCTCAGGCACTTTAATTGAAAGCATTCATTAATTAAAGTGCTCCCCTCATCTACCAGAGCCCATGCAAAAATGCCTTTTGTGTCTAAGATTCCTTTACCAACCTTCTCACTACAGCAGCAATCATGTGGAGGACCTGGCTGACTTAAACATTGTACCTTTCCTGCCCTTTACCACACTGAAACATTTTGACATTTAAATAAGAATTCAACGCACATTTAAATATTTTGACAAGTAAAGCCATCTTCCCAAGTCTGTCTGCTACATTCAGCCTGATACAGGTGCTCTTCCTGGATGGTTCTGTCTTTGATGTAAACATGAGAAAAAGTACATTATTCAGTCAAAACCTGGCTGACAAGTCTCATCTCAGTCTAAAGACTGTCCATGCATTCATCACTATGGTAATTTTGCTTTTTCTGCAGTCATCCTTCATGATTTTTCTTAGGTACTGCCAGCTCCCTGTCATGGCTCACACCCATTTCAGGGGAAGCTTTGCCTCAGGACTCCCCCCAAAAATCCTCATTTGGTCTTCCTCTCCTGAAGGACCCATGAAACCAGTTCAGGGGTGGCTTCACAAGGGGCAAGCCTTTGGCTCAAGAACCTGGCTTTTCTTTTTCTCTGGCTTCCTCAGCAATCCATAGTAGCCCCACCTCAGAGAGATCCTTCTTTTTTGGTCAGCTAATGAAAGATAGGGTGTTTTCTTCTTCAAAACTTGGGAGGAGAGGGTCTTCCTCAAGGGATAGGCTTGCTAATGTCCCAAACAGGACAGCAAACTGCTCATATCACTCAGGAGGCACTACTTCACTGTCAGGGTGGCTAGGATCTGGAACCAACTTCCAAGAGAAGTGGTACATGCTCCTACCTTGGGGGTCTTTAAGAGGAGGTTAGATGTACACATTGCTGGGGTTGTTTGACCCCAGTACACTTTCCTGCCATGGCAGGGGGGTTGGACTAGATGATCTACTCAGGTCCCTTCTGACCCTAGAAACTATGAAACGATAAGATCCAAACAGTTTTTATTGTAGCACTGCAGTTCCCTCTGTCCTTCCTCAAAATCCTCTCAGTCTTCCCTGGGACTCCACTTTCCACCCAGTCCCCCCAGAGCTATTTCCTTATGCCTTCTTGTCCTCTGGGACGATACTTCCTCTCTTTCTCCAGCTCCCTCAGAATCTCTCTACTTCTCCTGCCCCGCTCCCAGTCAACCACACTTTCCCAGCTTCCAGGGACACGTCTCCCAGTCCCACTGCTGCAGGTTCACCAGTGAGCAAAAGAAACAAACTAGAAATCAGACAGTCTTTATTCACCATCAGTTGGTCAATCCAATTGACAGAAGAATATGCTGGGGTACACACAAATCCAGAGCTCTCTAGGAAGTATACATCTATACACATACGCTCTCCTTTGAACCATCCAATCACAGGCTAATATAAGGATGCCATTCCTTTCTCATGTCTATCAGTGTATTACCATTTTAATCCAGCTTCCATAATCTTTGATTATCTGTCAACCTCCAAGTCACTCAGGAAGCTATCCTTGATTAAGGAAAACGACTTAACTCTTTGACATCTCCCAGTCTTTTCTGGGTATTTACCACTTCTTGTCTTACATTTCCAAACTGATCTGATGATTTTCAAACAATCTTGAAACAGCCAATATTCCACTGGTTTTTCTTTCTTGCATTTTGTAATGTCAAACTCCATTTCTCATTATTCCTTTTGTTAGTCATAGCTACTGCCAGTTTCATCCCAGTCTGTTTCTGTTGCAGATTTTGCAACAGTGTTGCAAGTAGCAGCATATTCCTATTATAGCAATAACGCTTACTGTGTATGCAGTGCCATGAGTAGGACACTCAAGGTTATAATTATGGGTACAGGATCACATCCTCCAGAATCACCCTCCAAGGGGTCTTTATTCTTGCTTGCATTTCCTCTGTCTGCTTAATTTGCTGTTGAATCAGGTTAGCTATGTGAACAAAGTCTTCCTTAGTGAGCTGTACCAGCCCTTGTATTTCCAGATGCAATTCAATTATAGCAGGAAATAGACTCACCAGCAAGTCATCTGTGCTACTGGGTGGGGTGACAACCTCAGTCATGGTGCTTGTAACAGCAGTCAGCCTAAAAACATGGGTTCCAATCTGGACTATGACCATCACACTGCTCCCTGGGCCAGTATCTCCCTGGGCCAGTGTCTCCATGCAGTGTGAAATGGGTGTGTCCCATGGCACACAGTTTCCTTGAGCTACACAACCTCATTTACTTGATGTTGTTTTCACCAGTCAGTCCCAACTTTTTTCTGCACTATTGATGGTGACAGCAGCATAGCATTCACAGTGCTACGTGTCATGGATTTTAGAATAGCATGCTTGGTTCATCTCAAAGCCCACTCTATTCCCAAATGGATGATAGGGTAGTGCTGCACATAGGTATTGTTTTAAAAAGTGCCCATACTATTAGTGCAGTGCATTTTTTTTATTAGAGAAGTGATCCATCTAAGGACTGATGTTAAAATGTGGATGCTTCCACCAGTGTTTTTAGTAGATGGGGGTCTGTCAAACTCAGCACACCTCAAAAAGTCTAGTGGTATATGTCCTATTTTCTGTTTCTCAACTTGTGTACTGGTAGCTGTGCTTTTAGCAAGCATGGACACTCTTGTGGTTTCATCTGAGATAAACTCTGCACAAGCAACTCAACAATTCTGTTACAATAAATTTCACATGCAGTTGCTAAAGATATATCATAATGCTGTAAACCAGCAGTTTCCAATGCAGTGTCCGTGGGCACCATGTCACCCCCTGAGGTTTATTCAGGTGTCCGGGCATGTTTTCATGACCAGCAAAAATCATTATTCCAACAAAAAAATGCTATTACTGCTGATTGAATTCAGAACAGCAACACTTCAAAATTCTTTTCAAAGGCTGTACACAACAGCCACCAAAATGAGACTCAGTCAGTCTGACTGATGCAGTGACAGAGTGGCACTTACTGCTCCCTCCCCAAAGGAAACTATGCACATGCGCATATCCAGGATTCAAAATTTTAAACTTTAATATTCACAGTGGTACCCACAGCTTTTTCTTTTAAATTTGAATGTGCCCTTGGGCACATAAATGTTGGGAACCCCTGCTCTAAATAGTTAACAATATATATGAGATTTGCATTAAAGTGATCGAAAGCATGTGCATTAATATCAGGTACAAGGCTAAGGATGAAAAAGGGGGAGGTAGTAATGAATGGCATAAAAAGCACTTACATTTGATAGATCCACTTGCTGATGTCTGGCTGTATTTCCGAAGTCCCAATCCATGAGTCCACATCCTCTTGCCGGAGACCATCAGAGTGAACGGATTCACTGTATTTACTGACAGAATTAATGGAAGTCACTCTATTGACTCACCAGTTGAAGGCTGGATAGTTCTTTCAGATAGGGTTACGGCCTCTCATCATGGCCTCAGTATTTAACAGGCTAGAATGCATTTGATAATGACTGAGGTTACAAACACTATCAGAACTTGGAGTAACAGTTCATATTTGATGGATATTGGTCCAATAGGTGCTGGAAAAGCTATCAAACCCATTAGTCATCACAAATAGGGACTTCAGTAATGTCTATTTAATCTATTCTTCCTTTGGATTTGACCCTGTTTCTGCGAAACAAAATGGGAAGAGACCTACCACAATGCTATTGAGTGTGATTACAGGGTAAAAGCACAAAGATTTAGTTTCATCTAGATTGGTTAGTGCTGATGTACTTCTCAAAACAGTTTTTAATCTACTGAAAGCCTCTAAACATTCTTCACTGGGAAACTGTACCAATATATTTTCCACAAATAAAATGAGTCGCCCATGTCTAAGAAAGCTTTTTAAAAATTGCTTTATGTGTAAGTGAACAATTGCAATGGAATTAATTGTGACCTGCCAGTTGCTATTTGGCTTTCAAACTGGCCAGTCCATGAAGTTAGAAATGGAAGCCATTTGTTTGAATATCCCTTTTTTAAGAAAAGCAGGCATATTGTCCAAATGAATTTTATTTGCATTAGGATTGCCACGACCAGGATTTCTTCCTATGTCTCAGTTACTGTATCACACCTTCTTACCCAAATGCCAGTCTTCAGTGGCTGTGATTCTATAGATACATTTTCCTGACTGCCAGTTATCCTTTGAATTTTTCCTTACTTAACTCCCTTTTAAATGCTTTGTCATTGTGATTGCAGCCCCACTATCTACTGACATACTAACTTCCACCTTTGCCATACTGGTGATTATTGTGGACTATCCCCAGCTGTCCTTTCTAAGGGGCACTGCTGGAAGTAGCAGAGGTAGGTCCTCAAAGGCCCTGATCCTGAATGAGCACAAAACCATTTACCCTTTATTATCTGTTAAGGGTTTTCATGTCAATCAACACAGCCCCACCCCGCATCTGCATTATTATATTCTCCAGTTTCCTGTACTTCTACTCCAAGTTTGCTCCTGCATCTGGTTAAACAGAATCCAGTTCCTTTGCCCTGTAGCCTGAACACCGCATCTTTCACCAGTCCCATGGCTCCAACTAAAACATCTTGTCCATTTCCCTTGAGCCCCAGATTCCATTCAACCTAGACCATTGCACTGATAAGGCATTTTTACTTTGCATCCACCAGTTCTTAGTCCTAAGCAGCATATCAGTAATATCATTAAGGCTAGAGTAAACTGTTTTTACATTCCAGGGGCACAGAATGCTAAAAGGCCTCCCAGTGGGCTAGTTCTCCCCATTGCACATTTTATAACCCAGCTGTTCTGAGATTCCACCATCTGAATATCCTGTGTGCCTATTCCTCTGCCTCTAGGTCTTCCACCATTCCTTGTCAGCTAATTTAGCTCCCTGAGAACAAGTCCTGAACACCCTTACATGTGCAACAGCAACAGCTGTATTTCCTCACTGCAATACTCTGAGAGCATGAGGTCACAGAGCATGAGGCTACAAAGAAGGGCCCAGTGCTTTCTGCAACACCATGCTCCATTAGTTAGATTGTGTGTTTTGATATAATCAACTCTTCCCAAAAGCCCCCTTGTAAACTTATTGAAATCTTCACATGGAACAGAAATCTGGGACTTCACAAAAGATAAATGGCATACCGGGCTGCTGTAAGACTGGTGCCAGCAGATCAAGGGAAGTAATTCTTCCCCTCTATTCAGCACTGGTGAGACCACATCTGGAATACTGAATCTAGTTTTGGGCCTGTCACTACAAAAAGAATATGGACAAATTGGAGAGAGTCCAGCAGAGGCCAATGAAAATGCTTAGGGGGTTCTGGCACATGACTTAATGAGGAGAGGTTGAGGGAACTGGGCTTACTTAGTCTGCAGAAAAGATGCTTGAGAGGGGATTTAATAGCAGCCTTCAACTACCTGAAGGGGGGCGGTGTTCCAAAGAGAATGGAGCTAGACTGTTTCCAGTGATGGCAGATGACAGGACAAGGTGTAATAGTTTCAAATTGCAGCAAGGGAAGTTTAGGTTAAATATTAGGAAAAGCTTTCTCACTAGGAGGATAGTAAAACACTGGAACAGGTTACTCAAAAACATTGTGGACTCTTCATCCTTGCAGGTTTTTAAGACCTGGCTAGACAAAGCCTTGGCTGGGATGACCTAGTTGGGAACAGTCCTGCTTTGAGCAGGGAGTTGGACTAGATGGACTAGACCTCCTGAGGTCCCTTCCCATCCAAATGTTCTATGATTCTATACCTCAACCTCAGGTACCTATAATGATCTAGACTCAGTAATTTGCTTCTTTTGCTCTTGATTATTGCCAGTAGTTGCAACTCTAACAACCACTGTAGCTTGTAGCAGAAGACTCTCCTCAGATGCTTTAAACACATCTGCCCAAGCATTCTTACTTTTTTCAGAAGATGGATATGAGAGAGGGGTACCAGGGACTGCTGTAGGTGAGGGCAGTTGGTGAACTGGTGAACACTTAAGCTGGCACCAGTATAGCTGATCCTACTGATGACGCACCTCATTCATGAGCTCATTCTACTCCTGTCAAATACCTGCACAATCCCTACTAACCCCAACAAAAAGGTGTCTGCTCCTGTTTCAGCATGCAGTCTAAAGGGCAGTTTTTGTTCCTGAAAAAAAAGCCTTTTCCTCCTCCATGGCTCAATACATTGATAATTTGCCTGTGAAGGGCACTGACCCCATGCAAAGACCTTATAATAAAATAGCCCTTTTCCTATTTTTCTTTCCTTTCCTATCCAACACTAGAGCCTGCAGGGTTTTTTCAGTACAATTCCAACCTCCTTCCAACACATCCTTAGGACACATGAATGGGCTACCTTTCTTCTAAATCCACTTAGTAAGACACTCAGGAAGTTCCAAGTATTTCAAAGCATTAGTCCTTGCTTCTGCTAAAGTACTATTTCAGTAGCTTATAGTATGCCTTCTTCCTTAGGATTTCCACTTACTATTAGAAGTCTTCTGGTGATCCACAGTGGGTGCATCTACACATGCGTTTGATCTAAGATCAGTTTACTTGCAAATAAACTATTTGTGAGTAAACACTCCCAGGCAGGCGTCCACACATGCAGGGATGTGGCAGCAGATTTTCTGCTCTTAGCAGCAAACTGGCATCACTTCTTGCAGTCCTACAATGGGCCCCTGCCACAAATGGGGAGAGCTCAAGGCTTCAGCTGCAACTGCCAGCAGCTGGCAGCCATCTTGAAAAGCCAGCCCTGACCTCTGTTCCCTAGCCAGTCACTTCCCTGGTGAGGAGCAACATGCACACTGTAGGAGGAACACCTGGCAGCTCTCTCCTCACTGCCTCTGACTTCCCATGCCATGGCTGCTCCAGCCTCTGCCTCTGGCAACACCGACCAGCACCCTGGGCTCCAGCTAGGCACTGCATTAGCCTTGCTGGCTCACCCTGGCAACTGCTAACTCACCCATCTGGGCCCCCCTGGCTCTCCCACATGCAGCAACCACCTGTCCAGCCACAGTGTGTCCCAGAGCCACTGCCAGCATGCAGCTGCCACCTGGACCCCATCCAGCTGGTCAGATCCCAGCAGGGACACCAATGAGTTGCTGGACACCACTGCCAGGGCTGCCCTTGTCCTCCTGGGCCTTCAGCCTCACTACCTCTGGGCCTGCTGAGCCACCCAGGACTGGTGGCTGCATGTCATCCAGCAGACCTGGGATGACTAGCAGTCATTGGAGGAATTCTGGATGACCCAGGCCACCTTCTGGGACCTCCTGGAGCAGCTCTGGCCACATCTGAAGCAGCAGCCCCTCCCCACAGACACCCAGCTGGCCTTCACCCTGCTCAAGCTGGCCACACCCCACAGCCTCCGCTGTGAGCTATCTCTTTGAAGTGGGCAAGGCCACTGCCAGGAATGCCATCCTGGAGGTGTGTAGCATCTTCCAGGTCATGCTGAGGTACATGGTGCTCTGTGTGCACAACCATGTGGTCAGGGTGGTGGAGTTCCATGCCCTGGGAGTCCTCCAATGCATCAGGGCCCTGAATGGGACCCACATCCCCATCACCTGCCCATCACACGGCCACCACTCCAACCATAGTTGGAGAGGCTTTCACTCCGTTATACTCCAGACCATTGTTTGACCATTGCAGTGCCTTCACAAACATGAGTGCTGGGTGGGTGGGTGGTGCTCACGATGCCTGCATGTTCTGCAACCCTGCCAGCCCTGGTTCAGAGTGGCCACTTTGCACTGGAGGTGCTGGACCTGCAGCTGAGTGCTTTGGTGATCCTGTCTCTTCTCATTAGGGACCCAACCTATCCTCTCCTGCCCTAGCTTATGCAGCCCTACACAGGCCAGCTGGACCCCTGCCCAGCTGATGCCTGGGTCAGACCCATGCTCAGGTGGAGTGCACCTTTAGATGCCCCAAGGGGCTCTGGCACACCCTTGTTGCCCACCTTGAGATCACCAAAAACAACCTCCTCCAGCTCATCATCACAGCCTGCATGCTGCATAATATCTGTGAGGCCTTGGGGGAGCTGTTTCATGAGACCTGGGTGGAGGTGGTTTGGCAAATGAAGGATATCTGGCAGTGGGAATACCACCTATGGTGGCAGTGACAGAAGTGGGCCCCCCCAGCTGGGGCCCTTCACTGAGCTGCACACCCACCTCCAGAGGCCGGGGCACCAGATGCAAGACCCCTAGCATCACACTTACTTCAGACACATCTCAGAAGAACAAGTTTTTATTCCTCTCACATCAAACAGAGCCCCTCTCCCTACCTAACAGAGCCCCCCATCTCCCTCCCTCCCCAACAAACAGAACCCTCCTTTACCCTTCCCCACAACAACAGAGCCCATCCACTACCCACTCTACCCACAAATACCCTCTTCCCTGTGCAACTATTTACAATGTGGCTTGTATGCCATCCCAGAGTGGGAGGCTGTGGGGCAGAGGTACCTAGGGGGAAGAACCCGGGGACAGGCAGCCAGCACCCCAGCCTCTGGCCATTCCTTCACAGATGCACATGCTGTGGCAAGCCCAGCAGGCAGGGTGCTCACTAAGACCCAATGATGGCTGGCAGCCCCCAACATGGGTGGCTCTCCCTCTGGCAGCCAGGGCCAGCAGGGCTGGTATGTGGTCCTGGCCCTATTGCAGGCAGCTCTGGCTCCATGCCCACATGGACCCAAGGTGAGCGGTGGGCCTGGGCCCAGGCAGGGGGGCTCAGTGGCAGGGGACCTGTTGTGGAGTCCAGGGCAGGGGTTCCTGGCTGGTGGAAGTGGTGCTGGACCTCCACTCAGGCCTACAGGGGCAGTGGGCAGTTGCCAGGGGTAAAGGTGGGGCCTGTGCCTAGGGTCAAAGGCCAGGCAGCATAAAGGTGAATGCCAGGACTATGACCATGTCCAGCACCTGGTGGTCCTCCTCCCTGGCTTGGATTTCCCTGGCCGCAACCACGCCCTACTCCCACAGGGCCTCCACCCACTCACATGCCAGGGCCAGGAGCTGCGTCCAGAACTCCTGGTCCAACCAGTCCTGTGCCTTTTCATGTCAGTCCTGCAACTTCTTGTGGGTCACATCCTCTGCCCACCAGGCCCATGCATCCACCAGGCACTCCTCTGATGCTATCACCAGCCAGTACAGGAGAATGATGTAGTCCTGAGTCCTCCTCCTGCAGAGCTGGAACATCCATAGATCCCCAGTAGTGGATGGTGGTGACCCTGAGCCCACATCTCAGCTGCCAACAGTGGCCCCTCCCCCACATGCAGCTGCAGGGCCTGCAGAGAAAGAAACTGTGAGAGTTTGCAATATTTCTGAGATAAGCTATGTACAAGGGGCTGTGTACTGCCTGACCTCAGATCAGGGGCCAGGAGTGCATGGTAAGTTGACCCTGGTAAGTGGTCCAGGGACCATGGTAAGTTGGATGGACAGGCCAGGGCCAGGAGGCCGCTGGCTGAGCCCCCCATCCCCACTTACTCTACAGGGGCAGGGGGGCCACTGGGTACTGCCTGCAGGCATCCTGCCTCTCACGCCCCATTCCCAGGGCAGGACAGGCCAGGCTAGGCTCCTGGCACCACCTGCTGCCATGGCTCCAGACCCCACCTCCCCACCCTTCCTGCAGGCCAGCCTGTCTCCTGTGCTGCCACGAAGCCCATGGCACCTGGGCTCGGGGGGCACAGGGCTCCCAGACAACTGGAACAAGGAGCTGACCATGCTCCTGCCCTCCCCACGGGGTTCTCTTCAAGGAGGCACCCCAGAGCCAGCCCTCACCTCCATCCTGGCACTGTGCCCTGTTGCGCATCATGGGTAGTGCATAAGCAGCTGTTTGTGCAAACTGAGGGGTGTCTGACCCACTACACACTGCTGCTGCTGCTGATTGCCATGGTGCCCCAGGTGCACCTGTGCAACAGGCATGGGACTCTGAGCTTCAATGGCCTGGGGCGGAACAAGCCTGGGCTGCTCCACAACCTCCACCACCACCTGGAGGATTACCTGTAACCGCACTAAACATCCCTGCCCCCTGCAGCTGATAAGGATATCGCTGCTGGCATCAATCCATTCCTCAGCATGTGACAGGCCCGTGCCTGCCGAGGTGTGAGGGCACAGACTGCTCAATAAAGTTTTACTGGCAGTAATAGCATGCAGCTCTGGGTGGACTCTTCAGATGGTGGGGCACAGCATGCAGACGCCCAGGCGGGGCCCCTCCAGGGAGAAGCTAGCACTACTGGTGGCTGGCAGTGACATGGTTGGCCACACATAGGAGCTCTGCTTCATTGTCATTTACAGACATTGCCAGAGCTGTTGTCTGGCTCCCAGACTGAGGGGCCCAATCCTGCAGGACAATGGCCCTGGGTGCCAAACCACAAGGTGGAATGCAGCAGTGCCATGGGAATCCTCTTTAGGACTCTTGCAGCACATGTCTGCCAGCTGATGAACCCCCATACATGTTTCTCTACTTACAGACATGCACCCCAAATCAGGGCACAGTACGGGCCACACAAATCCCAGGAGGGGAATTCCTGTGGCACACAGTAAGTAAAGAGATTCCCTCCCATTAAAGGCATCACAAATTGTGGCTACTTTTGATCACAACAGCATTTGGGGCTCTTAAATGTCCTAGGCCCTTGTCACAATCTATTTTCTTGCAACTTGTGCCACTACAATCATTTTTGTTGTGGTACAGGGGACACATCTGTTTGTGCCTAAGAGAACTTTCCCAGATAAAACATTGGCACATTTGGGTATCCTCTATGCTAGTGGGGACCAACCTTTTTGGCAGGAGTGCTACAGATTATCACCGGACCCTCCCCAGTTGCCACTTTGATCCTACTTCTCTGCTTTCTGCTCGTGCTTTCTGCCCAAGCTGCTACTTGACTTTCTGTTCCCTGCCTTATCTGCCACTGTGCTGCCTGCTTCCTCCGCAAACTGCTGCATGCTAGACACAAAGGTTGCCTGTGCCTGTTGTTGCATGCTGTAGGTTGGCCACCCCTATTCTCTACATAGAAGCTAGTGCTATATGCTACACGTTGAAGTTTCAGAATAAAGCCCTACTTTGCCACAATGGGTAGTATGTCCTTCTCAAATGAGTCCCAATAAAATCTTGATTGCATCATTTGGTGGGCTCTCTCCATGCACAAAAATATATTTAAGTGTGAATGAATAGTCGCAATTCCAAATGTGAAAATACAAAGAAAGAAACTTGGGATGATTTCACTAATTAACTTTTTGATTGCTGCATAACAACAACACAGTTCTTTTTTATTAGGTGATAAATGTGATGGTACAACATTACAACAGTTCATATATGGCTGTCAAATTAACCAGTGCTATCCTGAAAGTTAAATTAATTAGATTTTTAAGAAAAATGGGTCAAAAAGTAAGAGTTATGATCATCTTCTCTTTTTAAAAGAAGTAAAATATACTGTTTTCACTAGGTATCAATCTGCTTCTTCTCATGTCTCTATACCACATGACCATTTTGTTACATGTGCTTGTGGTCGTTTACTGTACTTTGCAAGATTTTCATTGTACATGGGCCTTTGAGGAGCAAATATTGAAGCAGGTATTGCATAATCTGAGGCTCTGTGCCATAGTCAATATATTTGAACAAATGGTATAACCCCACTTTTTCATTAGTTCCTCAAAACATCCGACTCTGATGTGTAGGCAGTTGACCTATCACTACCTTTGCCATGGTTCAGCTGCTGCAATGTACATTTTTTCAGTGTCAGGTATTTTCTTCAGCCTTCTGTTCCACATCTCCTTGAGTGTAGCATCAAAATGTTGGGTGCTGGTGAAGAAGCTCCCGCATGACTTCAGATGTTTGTTTGCTATGGGATGGTCATACAGGAGCTGTTTCACATCTTCAGTTTAATCTCGATTGTTCTATCCTGAACCCAGCTGAAGAATCAGTCTGAAGAAATAGTTCATTGGTGGCTTTCAATAACTTTGCTGACCTTTGACATCACTGGGTTTTACTCATGTACATGCATTTGAGAGTTCACTTTGAAAATGTTTTCAAACAGGAAAAGTTATATCAAAGATCTTAGTATAGAAAAAAATTAACACCACTGCTACTTCATAACTAAAAGCCCATGAACTTCACAGCACGAAGGATGCTATATGATAATAATAAAAATGTAATTCTCTCTCCAATATATGGTATGTAGGTATGCAATTTTTTTATCCTTAGGATTGGAAAAGGGGTGGGATACAGTATCCATTATACAGTGCTATTTAATAAAAAAAGGATTATTAAAACTTGCTGTCATATTTTATTACTCGTAGCAAAACAAAAAAACAAGCATTTTTTTCTCATTAACTATAAAACACAATAATGTGACCTGTATTCCTTATCAATATTGTCCACTTAAGAGATGTCTATTTTTAACTTATGTTTTCAAATCTGATAGCTTTACATTTGGTACAGAGCAGTGCTTTAACATATTTTGTGCTACTTCTTTAGAAGAGAACCAAAACAAGTTAGCCTTCCCAAATCAGGTATTATTGAATTCTGCTTTGAAAATTTAGTCTGTAAGTCAAATTTATCACCGGTATAGCTTAAACAACTTGTTTTCTGTGTATATATTTAATACAGTCCATATAAAAATGTGCATTATAACCCTGCATTGTTTGTACTCCTAAATCCCAATGAAGCCAAGATCCTTTGCTTGTAAGAGTATGCCCTGAGAGCAATAATGTAATTTTTTTAGACATGTGATATAAGTACCCAGGTCTGCATGACTGTCTCTGTACTACTAAAATAGATAAACTATGGCCATTAAGGCACAATTGTAAATTTTAAAGAAAAATTATTTGGGCAGCTTCCACCTCAGCCAAGTAATTTAAGATGAATTCAAATATTATTTTTTAAAAAAATCAATAAGGTTGTCTATAAACTACATCATATGTATCTTCACCCCTGTTAGAATCTAAGATTATCTTTACAAATTGGATTATAAGAAACAGTTCCAGAGTTTAAAAATTGCATCAAGTTAATATATACAGCAGATAGGTAAGCATGTGACAGAGAAGGATTTTCTTCATAGATTTCATAGACATTAGGGCTGGAAGGGACCTCGGGAGATCATCGAGTCCAGCCCCCTGCCCAAAGGGCAGGAAGTCAGCTGGGATCATAGGATCCCAGCAAGATAAGCATCCAATTTGCTCTTGAAGGTGTTCAATGTAGGTGCTTGAACCACCTCCACCGGCAGACTGTTCCAGACCTTGGGGGCTCGGACAGTAAAGAAATTCTTCCTTATGTCCAGCCTGAAACGGTCTTGCAGGAGTTTGTGACCATTCGACCTCATCATCCCTTGGGACGCTTTGGTGAACAAATGTTCCCCCAGATCCTGGTGGTCACCCCTGATAAACTTATAGGTGGCCATCAGATCACCCCTGAGCCTGCGCTTTTCCAGGCTAAAGAGTCCCATGGCTCTCAGCCTATCATCGTAAGATCTGTTTTCATGACCTCTGATCATGCGCGTGGCTCTCCTCTGGACTCTCTCAAGTTTCTCCACATCCTTTTTGAATTGTGGAACCCAAAACTGGATGCAGTACTCCAGCTGCGGCCTCACCAAGGCCGAGTACAAGGGGAGAATGACGTCCCGGGATTTGCTCGAGAAGCATCTATGGATGCAAGCCAGCGTTTTGGTCGCTTTACTAGCCGCAACATCGCATTGGAGGCCCATGTTCATCTTGTGGTCAATGATGACCCCCAACTCTCTTTCTTCTGTAGTGCTATCCAACGTAGCACTGCCGAGCCTATAAGGGTGCTGCAGGTTTTTCCTCCCAAGGTGGAGAACCTTGCATTTTTCGGTGTTAACACCATCAGGTTCTCGTCCGCCCATTTGCTGAGCTTGTCCAGGTCAGCCTGGATCACCCACCTATCTTCTGGCGTGGATGCTTTGCCCCAAAGTTTGGTGTCATCGGCGAATTTGGCCAGTCCACTCCTGACTCCAATGTCCACATCATTAATGAAGATGTTAAACAGGATGGGTCCCAGGACAGAGCCTTGAGGGACCCCACTGGTCACAAGGCACCACGATGAGTAACTGCCATCGATTACAACCCTCTGGGTCCGACCACAGAGCCAGTTTCCCAGCCAGCAGATCGTGGTGGAGCCAAGGCCACAACCGGGCAGTTTGGCCAAGAGGTGATCGTGGGATACCAGATCAAAGGCTTTTTTGAAGTCAAGATATATGACATCAATCTCTTCTCCCTCGTCCAGGTGATAGGTCACCTGGTCATAGAAGGAAATGAGATTGGTCAAACAAGACCTACCCGCAACAAACCCGTGCTGGCTATCCCTTAGAATGTTAGCCTGGGCCAGTCCATCAAGGATGGCCTCCTTAATAAACTTTTCTAAGATCTTCCCCAGGATAGAAGTCAGGCTGATGGGCCTGTAGTTAGCCGGATCCACTCTCCTCCCTTTCTTGAAGATCGGCACTACATTGGCCTTCTTCCAGTCTTCGGGCACTACACCAGAGCGCCAGGAGTTTTCAAAGATCCATGCCAGGGGCGGGGCTATGACGCTCGCCAGCTCCTTGAGTACCCTGCATCCTGGGGTGCAGATTGTCAGGGCCGGCTGACTTGAAGGTATCCAGCTTCTCAAGATGTTCCTTCATGAGGTCAGCATTTATGGAGGGTAGGGGATCCCCCTCACCCAGATCTCCCTGTCCCATAGCAGGCATGGGCGCCCCATGGGACTGATGAAAGACTGACGCAAAGTACCTATTTAATAGGTTGGCTTTTTCCTGGGCGTCAGTTGTCAGTTGCCCCATCTGGTTTAGCAGGGGTCCAACATTGCCCTTGCTTTTCCTCCGGCTCCCCACATATCTGAAAAAGGACTTTTTGTTGTCCTTGATGCTTGAAGCTAGTTGGAGTTCAGTTGCAGCCTTGGCTTTCCTTGTTTGCTCCCTGCAGGACCGGACCAGTGCAGAATAATTCTCCTTGGAGGTGAATCCCATCCTCCATCCTTTGTAGGCTTTCCTTTTTAGCCGCAGGAGGTCCGCTAGGTCCCTAGAGAGCCAGGAGGGCTGCTGTGCTGTGTTCTAAGGAATTAGAACTCACCTTAAATCACATGCTCAGTTACATCATATATAAACCTTCTAGTATCAAACTTAAGTATATTAATTTAGAGATTTTTTTTTAGTATGAGCCTAGCACTTTGTCCTTCCAGAATATCTTCTCCAGCACTTGCAATTGTTGCTGCTAACCCAAGTCCCGAGAATATCTGAAGTTAAGTAAGACACTGCTAGTGTATTATAAGCTATGGGCATATCTACATTTGCATTTCATGCAGGAGCAGTTTACTTGTGAGTAAACAGTCCTGGGCAATGAGGCTGTGCAAAATTTTGGTAACTGTTTTGTTTCAGAGGTGTTTGGAGCTTTTTCAGCACCCGAAACACCAAGTCCGAATTGAAATGGAAAACTCAGAAATATCTCCAAAATGAAACTAGGCATCCGCAACATTTCAGAAATGTTTTGGAAAAAGTCAGAGTTTCAGAGCCGGCCTTGCAGGGAAACATCTGTACGCTGCTGCCCTGCCATGCAACTCAGCTCCACAAGGAGCAGAGATCTGCACTGTGGGGGGGTCTCCTCACTGCTGCTGCTCACCCCACACTGCCCTGGCAACACAGGGCTGCAAAGGGCAGGCAGTGGCAGTGAAGAGACCCCGGTGCAGATCCCTGTTCCCTGTGGAGCCAGGTCACATGGCAAGGCAGTGCTGGTCCCTGCCGCACACCTGGCTCTGCAGTGAGCAGAGGTCTGGGACAGCTCAGGTTGGGCAGCAGCAGCAAGAAGACCCCAGCATGGATCTCTGCTCCCTTCAGAGCCAGGCCGCACAGCAGGGCAATGCTGGTCTCTGCTGTGTGACCTAGCTCCACAGGAAGCAGACATCTGGGGCAGCGCTGGGGAGGCAGTGGCGGCAAGGAGACCCTGGCATGGATCTCTGCTCTCTGTGGAGGCAGGTCATGCAGCAGGGAAGTGCTGGTCCCTGCCATGCGACCTGGCTCTGCAGGGAGCACAGATCTGCACCAGGGTCTCCTTGCCACCACTACCCACATCACTGGGGCAGTGCAAGACAAGCAGCGGTACTGAGGAGACCCCTGGCACAGATCTCTGGTCCCTGCAGAGCTAGGTCACATGGCAAGCCAGTGCTGCTCCATGCCACGTGACCTGACTCTGCAAGGAGCAGAGAACTGAGGCAGAGTGGGGTAGGCAGCGGCAGCAAGGAGACCCAGATATGAATCTCTGCTTCCTATGAAGCCAGGTTGCATGGCAGGGACCAGCACTGCCCTGCCATGTGACCTGGCTCCACAGGGAGCAGAGATCCATGCTGGGGTCTCCTCACTGCCACTGCCTGCCCTGCAGAGCCCCACATCACCAAGCATCATGGGATGGGCAGCGGCGGTGGGGAGACCCCTGGCATGGATCTCTGTTCCCTGCAGATCCAAAACACATGGCAGGGACCAGCAGGCTTGCTCTCTGCTCTGTGCTGATTCCCTGCCCTGCAACCTGACATGACAGGGATCAGAGATATGCATGGGGGTCTTCTCACCTGCATGGAAGGCAGTAGCCCTCCTCCTTTCCTGGATGAGTCACCAATTGCCCCACCTGCCCAGTACAGCTGTGCAAAGCTTGCCTTGCAGCCCGTTCAAAACAGATTTGGAGGAGATTCAGCTGAAATAAAACAGGACAGTGATCCAAAACTCTGAAACAAATCACTGTCCTCCGAAACAGCCGAATCTGAAACTGAATCAAAACATAGCCATCTCACACAGCCCTACTGATCTACACATGCAGGGAAGCAGGGGCAGATTTGCTGCCAATGGCAGCAAGCTGCTCCCACTTCCTGGAGCCCTGCAATGGGCCCCTGCCACCACCAGGGGGATCTCTAGGAGCCCCCTGGGTGTTAGCTCAGGGCCTGGCAGGGAACACCAGGTGAGGAGACAACTGTCCCCTGGCTGGGGCTGGGATATTAAACCCTGCCCCGAGGGGCTGACAGGGAGCTCCTGGCTCTGGCTCCCCAATTAGGGACAGGGAACTTGGAAATAGCTGCAGGGGAGGAGCAGGTCCCAGCCTCCTTCCCTGATCCATAGGTAGGGCAGCTAGCAGCTAGCTGGAGGCTGAGACCTACCTCACCCCTATGGCTCTTTCAAAGACTGGTGCTTCCTATCAAGGCACGGGGATGGGACCCATCCCTGACCAGGACAGTTCCCAGCCATCTAGGGAGCTTGTTCTCTGCTCAGCTCTGCAAGCACAGAGCTATGTGGGGAGCAAGCTCCCCAGCCCCTGCCATCAGGAAGCTCCCAGCACCAGCCCTGCAACTAGCTGGTGGGATTCTCATCTCCCAGTGCTGGCCATGTGGTCATGGAGCTGGTGCTGAGAGATTAGGATCTCCCAGCGTGATCCACATGGTTGTGGGGCTGGCCCTGGGAGATAGGGGTCTCCCAGCCTCCCACTCCCAGATTGTGATGGCAGAGTGGTGGCTGGGAGATAAGGATCTCCCAGTACCGGCTCCCCAATCGTGACCTTGGAGTGCGGGGCTTGGAGCTCCCTTCTGCTGGGGCAGAGAGATATAATTGTTGGCCCCAGCAGCAGACTGATCCTGGGGGCAGGGAGCAGTCTCCCACTCCGTGGTGGACAGCTGACCAGGGACAGGTTTGCTCCCAGTCATGCATCTACACAAGAGCTACTGTGCCATTACTAATCGAAAGTAAATTTGATATTTTCAGGTAGCAAATTTACACTTGATCAATGAGGTTTACTGTGCAGTAAGCATGTGCATGTGTAGGTACACATGCTTACTGTGTAGGTAACGATGCTACTGAGCAGTTAAGCATACTAGTGTAGACATACCTTAGATGCAGTTTTTATATGTAGAGTTATTATATTTTTATCATAAAAACAGTTTACTGCCTTGGACTTAAGGTTGATGCCTACTTGTCAGTTTTCTCTATGATAAATACCTGCAGTCACATTAAGAGATAACCATTATTTCATTCCTTACAAATAAAATGAAAGTCTGCTTTGAAATGCAATGTTTATGCAGAGGATTCCTACATTGTTTTAACAAAAATGCACTGCCTTATTTAGGAGGAATTTGACAGCACAGATTTTTTTTTTTAGTATTAAAAACAGAAAATGTGATATTTATTTATTTATTTATTAAAAGCTGTACTTCCAGAAGGGATAGCACAGAATCATCCAGTCCTGCCTGCTGCTACAATGTTAACATGGGCAGGCTGTCAGTCAGCCACGTTCCCTTCATCCCTCTCCCTGGGAGTGAAGGAGAGAAAGCAGAGGATTGCGGGATGCTGGGAGTCCTAAAGCCCCCTGTAGCATTACCTGCAATTGTAAAGGTGTTATACTAATGCTGCAAAACTGAGAAGTCTCTCTTTCTGTTTTATATGATGTTCACTATGTTTGTGGTGCTACAAACAGTTTGAGTAGATCTACACTTGCTTTTAGTAGGGCTAAAAGGGTTTATTCAGTGCTACCAATGTAATGTCTATCCATGGCTTGAGATTTCTTAGTTTCATATGTGTGAAAAACTTGATCTTCCTCTTAATTTTCCTCTGACAGATTTTTCATGGGATGGGATGTTCAAACTTTCTATTATTATTATGCAAAACTGGTTTTCAGAGTCCATGGTTAGAATTGGGCTACAAGTAGCCATTAGTTCTAACACCTGTCCAATAGTAGCTTTTTATAATCAGTTGTTTACTGGTTGCAGACCGCTGTATTATGCCTGTCACTATGCAGAATATAAAAAATTTATAATTCCTTACCTATGTGATTCTCTTATCAAAAAACTTCTGCACTGAGTATATAGGAAGTTTCACTGAAATTCTTATAAGTCAAAGAAAAAGAAGTATTTATAAAAAAGGTATTCTGCCAAAATGCACTGTTGACTTTTCAATAGAATTTTCAATAATATCTATATCCCTTTTTCTTATTAGATATGCTGTTTAATTTTGGTTGGCTTAAATCCAGTTGTAGTCTGTGTAATAGTGTAGCTTGAGACACAAGATTCTCTCCACATACATGGAGTGGGGCTAGGTTCTTGGCATTCTGCACTGGAAAGTACTGCTCACAAAACCGAATTTACCTCTTAGCCATTGAAACCATTACGTCTTGTGAAAGAAGCAAGGTGGACTATGGTCCAATGAGCATATCTGCTACCTTCCAAAGAAAACAAAAGTTATATTAGCCAAGAATTCTCCATACCTACAAAAAGCAACATTAAAAATGGTTTGCAGCACATTCAGATGGCTTTGATACTCATACCCTGTGTTTATGCCAGCAACATTTCATCTTTATGTTATGTATCGATGGGAAAGGATAGACCAGGCAATGGAAGCAAGGTTTATATACAGCAGATGAGTTTCGTTGTTCCTACATTTGAATTACTGTGGTAATTATTCCTACATTTAGCTCTAGTGCTGCTTGTTATCTGTGGTTTTCCTGTTTTCTTCTTGGGGGTGAAAGAAAGGAGGACTCCCCCCAAAATTCCCACTTTCTTTAATTTGATTTTCTGGACTAGACATCAGTTGTGAGTCTCTTTTCCCCTACCTACCCCTCCCCATGTTCCCAAGCACTGTTTAAAAATATATATAGTTTTGGCAAAAACAGTATCCTGAGCTACATCACAATGTGTATTATGTGACAGCCATTCATAAAAACAAAGTAGAGACATACAAGCCCAGGAGGAAAGTTGAGAAGATTATGCCTTAGGCTGCTCAATGCACCTTTCCAAGCAAGCATATTACATTTTGTCAAACAAAATGGAAGCATGTCTTGTGCTCTTGAGAAGATGTATTCAAGAACATGTTACATCACCCTCAAAGTTAATTCAGTTACCACTTGTTGTGATATTGGGTTCAAAGAAGACAAGATAAAAACAACAGCTACTAAAAAATTATCATTGGCAAAATCCTCACTGATTTTACTGTTACCAAGTTTTCACCCATAAACCTTGTGTAATCTCCAAACCTGTTCTGATGGAAGGCCCCTGACAGGTAGAACAGTTGTCAGTTCCTCCTTTTAATTCTTATTCGCATTTTCAGGAATCATTCTTATAGTAACATATTTTTTATTCAATTTCAACTTTACCATCATCACAAATACCATTTCCAGGCTAGTATAAAGGGGCAACCATGATCTGTTCTAGAAATTATTATAGGTCAGAGTCTCAGATTATGTAAATTGTTACGATGCCGTCAACTTCAATGGGACTATATTAGTTTATACCAGCTAAGAATGTGGCTAAGCTGTCCATATCAATTATATTATTGGTTTCTTGTTACTTGTGGAATGAAAACTGATCAAAAGTTTCCTCATTTTCTCCATTGATATAAATGCCTCTGATCCAAATTCCTTTTCTTTACAGTTCTTCCCCTTTTCTTTCTTATACTTTAATTTTAAACCAAAGACATTTAGTCTGGCCATAAAAATCCATGGTGCTTAAACGATACGTTTATTTAACTGTGGTGTTTTCATTTGGATCTTTTGTTCAGTCTGATCTAGGACAGTCAAATATCATTCTTTGCAGATGTTTAAGAAATAGCTTTGCTTGAGTTTGCTGCCTTGAGGTCTGCTGTGTTGAACTATCCCATTTAAAAAGTTTGTACTGTAACATTATGGGTCTTTCCCTCATTTTCTCTAATGTCCATTAAAGTGCCTGAACAAAGCATTTTGCAAGCCGGTATTAGGTTGTGTACACCAGTACAAAGGCATTTTACTGAATTTATGTTAAGAAGAATCCAAAATTCCTTATAAGTAAACAGCGTGCAGTTATCTATAGAATAAACTCTTCAGAAAATGTTGTACTTCAATAGCCTGAGCAGCTAAAGTTTGGTCAGAGTTTGTCACATGGGCAATGTGTGTGGGGGTGGGAGGGCACGTGGGATCACATGCCCCCAGATTTCTACATTGATGCTGGGCATGGGGCTGCAGCCCACTGGAGGCTGGTCCCAGTAGCAGCAGAGGCGGCAACAGCAGCATGGAGTTATGCCCCTCCACTGTCAACACTTACGCATCGTCTATGGTTTGTCACACAGTAAGACACAAGAAATGCTATACTGGGTCAGATCAGTGGTCTATCTAGACCAGCATCCTATCTCTGACAGTTGTAGGAGTGGATGCTATAGAGGGAGAACATGGAACCAACTAGATCTAGAGTGATCCATCCCCTATACAAGATACCAGAAGAAACATCTACAACTATTCTGTTTAACACTTATTAATATATCTACCATCCATAAAGTTGTCTAGTCTCATTTTGAACCTGCCTATATTATCTGCCTCTACCACTTCTTGTGGCAATGAATTCCACAAGTTCACTATGCATTGTGTAAGAAAGTACTTTTTCCTGGAAAAAAAAAAACCCAGGACAGCCAAATCATACCTTAGACATGACATCCAAGGGCCTCGAACCTAGACTTCCCTCTCACCCATCCCACCCCGCCAAATGGTCTGGGCAAGAACATTGTTACACACAGCTGGTAGCCCACTTCCATAGGTCACATGATGCAGCCTATGGCATGTTTTCTATACTGACCTTGAGAGATCATATTGTTTAATTTGTACTTGTTACAGAATCAGATGATTTGAAGGAATAACAAGAGCCCTCCTCTGCAAAAGTTACTTCTTTCAGAGTTGGTGATCCCCAACCCCAAACACTTAGGTTTAAACTTGGGTAAACTTTCCATTTATTCACTCACTATCTCAAGGCACACCCGTGCAAAAAAACAGTGGGAAAAGTAATATCAAATATACTGTTTTGCAGATCTATATCAGTCAATCATACTAATGTTATTTCTGTCTGGTTTTTGTAACACATCCCACCCAATTCTCATAGCTGGTGTGTTGAAAAAAATACGTTTTTTTCTTGCATTTGCTTCTTTTAGTATTCTATGAATCCTGGGCTGCATTTTTGTTAATAAAGGTTGCTATCAAAGCAATTCCATCTTCATCACCAGTAATTTTCTTGTTATGTCTTCAAATCCAATTAGACAAATCATGCCTTTTAAATTAACTACAATTACTTTAATTTGATGAGAACAACAGCAAAAAAGAAAGCAAAACAACCATCAAAATTAATCAAGTTAGTGGATCCTTATTTACAAGCTGTAATAAGCCCCTACATTTTTAGATCTGTCTCCAACATCAACCTCATATGACTTCACAGAGGCCATGTACAGACATTCATTTCTACCAATAGGAATATCTCAGAAATTCTCACCAGTAGAAAATTAGGCCAGGAGCTGGAGCACACATACATTCTTCCCCTGTAGCTGGCATTAAAGGGCTGCTCCCTGGGCTATCCCCATCTTTGGGGAGCCCACTCTTTGTAAGCCTTTCCTCTCCCCTGACTGGGAAGGAGGCAGGCCATCAGTAGGCAGCTCCTCAAGTTTTAAATCAACTCGTGTGCAGCCCAGATGATTTAATGGAGTGATATAAAGCCCACAGCATGGGGTAATAGGGCTGGAGACAGCTTCCCACCTGGGCAGGACATGCAGCATTTACAGGGATAGCTTCCCTGGCCCTAGTTCCTGGACCCTGGGGTTTTATAATCCCTGCCCCTGCCACCTAGCTGAGTAGCAGGGAAAGCATTTAAAGCCTGGAGGCCTAGAACTGGGACTGGGAACAGCCTCTGTGAGCCCAGTTCCTGATCCCTGGGAATCCCCATGGCTGCAAGACTCAGGAAGTCTTGCAATCACAGCATAGCTGCCCCTACCCCCGAGACAACTCTGATTTCATCAGAAAGCACGCAGGAGGCATGAAAGACAAATGTGACACAGCTGCAAGGCTGCTCAGGCTTGGGGCAGCTGTGGGACTCTTGCCTGTGGCAAGAACCCTTTCACAGCTACAAGAGGACCCCAGTCCAGGAGAATTGTTCCCCTGCCCATCCCACCAATCTCCTGTTTGGGCTGGGGGGAAATTCTCCTGGTGCTGAAACCTTCCCAGGGCTCTAGGAAGCCCCAGCCCCACAGCTGCCTACCACTGTACTCCTTGGGGTTATACCAAAGATGTGTAGCAGCTGGGGATGCCTCTCCCATGGTAGAAATCCTTGCAGGGCTCTGGAAGCCTTCCCACATCAAAAATGCCCCTTCCCTACTCTCCAAACAATTGGCTGATTGGCAGGACATGGAACAAGGTTCCTCACAGGACTCCCTGACAGTTTGCCCCTAGGTAGGCTATCAAGGAGCCAATGCTCTCCCTCCCATCCTCTCCCTTGGGAGAAAGCAAAAGATTATTGATACTGGGTGTCTATGTCTCCCAAAAGAAGCATACAGGTGATCAAATTGATCAGGAGGAGGAAGATCTTCCTCAAAGGACCCCAATATAACTTCTGACAGAAGAGTCATTTTTAATCCACAAGAAAGCCATGTATGTTCTCAAGGGGTGCACAAATAGAGATTTTTTGGGGTCAATACTGCTGGCTGATTTTTAACAAGCCATATTGGCTGATACCGATCTGATTGCCAATATGCAGACCAGCAGCACGGAGAGCAGTATCTGGTTAGTAAGTCTGTTGTGTGGGTAGGGGGGAGGGGGGAGGGCAGTGGCATGAGGGAATGGGGCAGATTGAGACCCCTACAGTGAGGGAGGGAGTGGAGCTGGCACTGGGGCTGGGGCCAGTGTTCCCTCTAAGCTGCTCAGCATGTGTGGCCACGCAGGCACGCCTAGCGGTGTGGCACAGCATAGAGGGAACACTAGCTGGGGCAGGGACAGGCACCCTGAGGTGGAGGTGACTCCTACCACTGCGCTCCCCAGATCTGTGTGTGGGGCAAGGGTGGGCTGCCGCTGATGGCTGGGGCTGGCACCAGGTTCTTCCTGGTGGGGGTGCTGGGCTGGCATTGTGCTCAGGGGAGGCAGTGGTGGCACTGGGAGGGGGGCTATGGTGAATTTTGGGGTGGCTGTAGCCCTCTTGAATTGCGTCTCTCCCAGCACTGCCACTGCCCAACCCAAGCACAGCCCTGCACAGCCCCCACACTGGGAAGAACCTGGCACCACACCTGGCCCCAGCCCGCGGCTGTAGCCAGCCCTCTCCCTGCATGCAGATCCATCCCCTGACAAGCAGCTTGTCCACCCCATGCCCTGCCCCAGCCTGGCTGGGCAGCACCTACCCCTGCTCCAGTCCCACCCCACTTCCTCCCTCACTGCAGGTGGCTCCATCTTCCCGCCTACACCTCTTCCTTCCCCACAACAGACTTACCAGCTGGATGCTGCTCTCCAAGCTGTCAGGCTATGCTTCTGGCCACCTGCATGCTGCGCTGTGGCTGCATGCATGCGCTCAGCATTTATCAGTGACATTATCAGCCACATGGACCAAAAAAAGCCAATTGTCAATAGTGTTCATTTTCCCTATATAGATGCCAATACGATATGGAATCAATGTATCGGTGGACCTCTAATGTTCTTTTTCTGCAATGAGAAAGACTTTTCTCCCAGCACAAATGAAACACTTGTATGTGGCCAGAATGTGTTAGGCCTTAAAAGAATAATAAAAAGACCTAGACACTGGACTGTTTAAATGTTTAGACTTATTTCCCAAGGTGGAGTCAGGAAATGTTTATTGAAGAGAAGATTACAGTGGTGATTGTGATAGATTATCGTTGTAGTTTATCACCCATTTCACCCTTTCTCTCTATAGTCCAGCTCCCTGATCAAGTCATGAATGTCCCTGATTATACCACCCTAGTCAAGTGTCTCTCTAACCTGCTTTGGAAAATTTCCACAGATGAAGATTCCAGAATGTCTCTAAGTAACTTGTTCCAATGCTTGACCACCCTCATCGTCAGAAAGTTCTTCCTAATCTCCAAGTTAAATTTCCTCTGCCGCAGTTTGAGGCCATTACTCCTAACTGTCCTCTACAACCACAGACAAGAAGTGATCTCTATGCTGTTTATAATCTTCCTTCAGGCTTTTCAAGACTGGTGATTGAACAAAATGACTTCTAGAGCAGTGGTCTCCAAAGTGGGGTGCGCACACCCCAAGGAGTGTGCAAGACAACCCATTGGGGTGCGGGAAGAAAATATTAGAACTTCTATTTATATTTATTTTTTATCTTAAAAAAAGAAAGAAATTAAGCTTTACCAATATTTAATATATGGATTGACACTGGCACCCTCACCCGGTCCATATGTCAGATGGTCACGTGTCACATACAGTACGTGAGGTATCCTGAGGGAAGAGTGGGAGTTCGGTTAAGTGGATTTACAGATTATATTATCTTCTAGTTTTAACTAAACTAACCCACACAAAATGGACAAGTGGCTTAAAAAGATTCCTGCAAAGAAACCACGGATTGAAGATAATACTAATAATGCGAGCACAAGCGAACAACAAGAAAATGGCAGAGCTGACACTTCTCCTACTCCTAGTACGAGCTCTTCATCAGCCACATTACAAGGTAAAAACAATGACGATCTAATCAGTTCTGACAAGAAGTCAGCCAAAAAAATTCAAAATTATCAAGAAGACTATTTGAAATATGGATTTACATCCACTATCATTAATGATGAATCTCTCCCTAAGTGTATATTGTGCCTTGAGATATTGGCTAATGATAATATGAAGCCATCATGATTAGCAAGACATTTAAAAACTAAGCATCCAGAACATGAAGACAAACCTCTACAATTTTTTCAGCAATATTTAAAGTCATGCGATACTCAATCTAGTACTTTACAAAATGTCACTAAACTTAATGATAAATGTTTAGAAGCCTCTTTTGAGGTTTCTTAATAGTAAAAGACAAAAAGCCACATACTACTGGGGAAACACTTGTTCTTCCTGCCGTGGTAAAAATGGCTGAAATAATACACGGAAAAGAATATGGTGACAAACTAAAATGCATTTCTTTGTCAGCAAATACTGTTGGAAGACGCATAGAAAACATTGCTGAAGATTTGAAGAAACAAGTATTAAAACAAATTTCGCGGTATGGGAGGTTTGCCATACAGTTGGATGAAAGTACAGATGTTTCTAACATGTTTCAGCTTATGGTATTTACTAGATTCTGTTTCAATAATGAAATACACAAAGAACTACTTTTTTGAGAGTCACTAAAGGAAAGATGTACTGGAGAAAATTTATTCTCAACAGTAAATGACTTCTTTAATAAAAACAATGTTTTATGGAAAAACTGTGCAAGTGTAACCAGTGATGGAGCAGCTGCTTTGACTGGAATAAAAAAAGGATTCCGGGGTACGGTTACAGAGAGAACACGACACGTGAAATTCATTCACTACATCATTCATAGGCAAGCTATTGCAGCAAAGAAGTTGGAGCCAGAAGTGCTACAGGATGTCATCGATGTGGTTAATTTTATAAAAACAAGACCTTTAAATAGTAGACTCTTTACAATAGTTTGTAATGAGATGGGGAGTGACCATGAAAATCTTTTGTACCACACAGAGGTTCACTGGTTATCTCGTGGCAAGGTGCTTAAAAGAATTGTCGAACTTAAAGATGAGTTACGCATTTTTCTTTTAGAAAAAGACAAGTGTTCCAAATTTGCTGACCTTTTCTGTGATGACAAGTGGCTGTCGGTAGTATGCTACCTAGCAAATATTTTCGAAAAAATAAACACACTTAATCTGTCCCTTCAAGGTAAAGGTGACATTTTAACAATGAGTGAGAAAGTAACTGCTTTCAAAAGAAAGTCATGCTATGGAAAGAGCATTTTGACAACAAATGTTTGGAAATGTTTCCATCGTTATGTGATTTTTGTTGCCGAAAACTATGCAAGTGTGTCGCCTATAAAAACTCTCATATCTGCACACTTAAAAAACTTGGAAACAGAAATTTCTAACCTGTTTAAAAATTTGCCAAATGAAGAGTTTCAGTGGGTTTTGAACCCATTTGTTAAAAATATAAAAATGCAACACCTTCCGATTAGTTTGCAAGAACAACTGATTGACATCAGGGAAGATGGAAATTTACTAGTCGAATTTCAACAAAAACCTTTGCATAATTGGTGGATGGGCCTGAAAAATGGGTATCATGATTTAGTAAGCACAGCCAACGATGCACTTCTTCCATTTGGATCTACATATCTTTGTGAGGTATCTTTTTCAGCTATGGCAGCCATTAAAACCAAGTA
The DNA here is from genome assembly GCF_052110815.1 of Crocodylus siamensis. NCBI lineage: Eukaryota > Metazoa > Chordata > Crocodylia > Crocodylidae > Crocodylus > Crocodylus siamensis. The sequence continues at coordinate 52,810,592 of NC_143398.1, read as the reverse complement.
TTGAAATAAATTGAATTAAGAAACAGATCTTTGAATTGCTGTTTCACAAAATGTTAAAAGATTTTCAAAAATAATGAAGCATATTCAATCACATTGCTCTCACTAAAAATATTATTATTAATAATAACATTTTTAGTGAGAGCAAAAACGTTTTTCATACCGTTAATAAAGAAAATAAAATAAAGAATTATTTTAAAATATGGTTTATTTCATCTTTGTCTCATCCTTTTTTAATTTCTATTTTTTGTGTGTTTTATAATGTACATAATATATTAGTACAGTAGTACATGTATATAATTTATAAATAAATAAATATACATATATTGGGGGTGCATGCTCAAAATTTTTTTACTGATGGGGTGTGCAATCAAAAAAGTTTGGAGACCACTGCTTTAGAGGTCCCTTACAGCTCTACTTCTCTGGCTGTTATAAAATTTGTCCTTGGTCTTCTCCTTTCTGAATTAAGTAATCCTAGTTCTTTCAGCTTTTCCTCATAAGTCATGTTTCCCAGACCTCTAGTTATTTTCTTGTTCTCTGCTGGACTCTTTCCAATCTGTCCACATATTTCTTGAAATGCTGGACCCAAAACCGGGCACATTACTCCAGGCGAGGCCTCATCAGTGCCAAACACAGCAGCAGGATCACTTCCCTTTATTTTCAACAGACACTGCTATTAATACAACAGAGTCCATCTACACATAAACTTTATACATGTGCATTAGCTTATTTTAATGAGCATTAAAGCATCACAAAAATTGTGCCATTTAGTTAATGCTCATTAAAATAGGATAATTTAGTCAAGGATTATCCTGCCTGAAACTAGACCTTGTGAGATCCCTTTGCATCCTATATATCCATAGGATATTCTTCCCTAATAATATGACCACTGCTTTACTAGAAGGTATAAATATAGTATAGTGATGACAGGGAATGACTGGGACATGGAAGTCACCTTGGAGCTTGACACAAAAGGTAGAAACATTAACCATTAGAAAGAATCAGGATCAGGCTAGGTCAGGAAACAAGTGACCCAAGACGGGAGTCAGCATCCTAGGGCCAAGCAGAGTTTGTCCTGTTGAGTAGTCAACTGGGCAATGAAATAGCTGCTACTTATAAGCAGACAGGCACACAGAAGGTGACTAGGGCTAGCTGGAAGTAGTCAGCCTGCTGGCAGCCAGGTTCACTTGGGTAGCCAAGACTAGCTGGGGGCTAACTATCCTATCTGGTGCTTTGATTCCTGACAGTTGATCATGGCAGTATGGGAATCTAGAGAGAAAAAAAGAGACTTCATCTGAGACCACATCTATTTCTTGTTAATTTTTACAGTAGATCTCTTTCAAAACTATGAAAACTTTCAGAAATGTTTCTGATGCAAACTTTTCCGCTTGAGGAGACACTTCTCTGCAGTTCAAGATGGCAGTTAGCAAGGTGTAAATCCATAAGAAAATTGAAAAGCTCTCTGATGCTGATGAAAATGATTCAGCAAAAGAACAATAACAAAGACACCAGAGACAGTAGGAAAATGTAATAAAAGAAAAATGTTCACTTTTATGAGATCTGCAGTGATTTTTAAGTGAGAAATCTAGGGTCTCTGAACAAGTCATATGGCTCTGCCATTGAAGCCAGTGTGCTAGAAAAAATAAAATTAATTTATGAAACACCCAAGTGATGTCTTTATGTAAATCATTTCTAATGAAGTGTCTATGATATATAAATTAGTCTTGTATGATTTTCATTTTAATTGTAAACACAGGTCTCAGCTTTCTTCTCTCTTAAACTGTTTTCACTTGAGGGTAGCTTCATTCCTGTGCTGAACAAAATGGGAGCTAACAGATGATCAGAAGTTTTGAAAATCCGTCACTCACTTACCTTCAGCATCCTTTTTTTTGTTCTTATCCTTTAGTTTCAAGTCTACTTTTTATTAAATGACTGTTATTCAAACCCTATTAGGTTATAAAAGCCTTTCCATTAGGTTTATATAGAATTGCTACCTTAGTAATTGAGGGTGGTTTTTAACAAGTTTGCTTCATTGCAAACAAAACGACATCCCAATGTAGTTTAGGTATTTGACAGCTTAAGTTTTTTGTGAAGACTGTTGAGTAACTCCACCTTCTTTGTATCTTCTTTGTATCCCCCTGACTTCCTAACAGAGGACCCACAGATTCCCTGGTCCTTCTTTTATGGCCAACAAATATGTAGAACCTCCTCTTTGTGGTTTTTAACTTCCTTTGCTGGGTGCAGCTGGTTCTTTATCTTTTCCTTCTTGCTATTTCCTGGTACATGTCCTTGGTGACCTGCCATTCTTCCATTGCCTGTATGCTTTCCTTTTGCATTTGAGACATTTTAGAATCTCCTTGTGCAGCCACATTGGTGTCTTGCCATTCTTCTTGTGCTTCCATGATGTCAAGACAGTTCCTTGTTGGGCCTCCCATGCTGTGCCCTTCAGAAGCTCCCAGTTCTCCTGGGCACCTTTATCCTTCAATCTATTCTTCCATGACACAATGCCTATTAGATCCTTGAGTTGGATGAAATTGCCTTTTTGAAATCTAGCGTCCTAATTTTGCTGACCTCATGCTTTCCCCTGTTCACCCCCTGAATTCTAGTCTTGTGCCAGAGCAGACTCTGGCAGCAGCTGCATTGTTGAGCTGGTGAGTTTAGATCTCAGTGAGCATGTGGCACACAGTTGAATGGGTATTCAGTTGTCTTCCCCAGTCCCTCTGTGCATCCAGCCCCATAACTATTGAAAAATAGGTCAAAGTTCCTAAGGCTTCTTATGTGATGCTGATCCCAAAGGAATATTTTTAGTCAAGGAAAGAAGTAATGAACCCTAACCTCTTTCCTCATCTGCCAACCAGAAAGAAACCTAATGGTTAAAAAAACCTAAAAAACTACAAGCAATTTTAAAAAGCCAACTATATATAAAATACATAGTAAGCAAAGGGTTGGATCCTGAACCTATTAGGACCAGCAGGAAAACAGTCACATTTCAAGGGTAAAAGATTACACCTACATATTTTAAACTAAACAATAAACTCTCCTAACACAATCCCAAGTTCAGTGACAGGGTTAATTTTCTGTATCTGTGCTAAGTAATGGAAAGAAAGAGTTGAAAGAAAAAGTTGGGAAATCAGAATAGACCTACTGAGGCCTCCAGGCAGCTATTTTGAAATGGGTTTCATAGCATTGCAAGGGCCAGGATGGTTATAAAGTTTGTAAGGAAACATGAAAAATGTTTGGGGTGGGGGGGTTGTTTTTATTTTTAGTAAATGATTTTGATAGAGCCATATCCTGCTCTTTATCACCTGGCTCAAGCCCCTTTTTTAACACTGGAACTTTTTTAAATGGCTTGAAAGTGAAACACGGCTACTAAAGCTATTCTTATCTCCAGCCAAGAATGTGTAGAAGGGAAATAGTCCTTTAAGAAAATGGCAGTCCCACTTACAATCTAGATGAATGGTATCCAAGGCCAGTCACCATGGATGTCTTCACAACCAAAACGTAGGAACTACAGGAATACCTCACAAATCTGTACCTGTGTGGAAAAGACAATAAAGGAAGCCCCTGTCTTTGCATAAATGAAGGCAAGCAAAAAAAAAAAATCACTCATAATTTGACAGTGTCAGCTCACAGCATCCATCAAGCAATGAGGTATTGATCATTAAGAGTTAATATCTGCTTCTCTTCAACCACTTATTCATTTCTGAACCATGAAAATGCTGTAACAGTAAAAGAAAAGGGCCTATGAAATTACTAGCATTGGCTTTGTCTTGGCCAAACATGTTCTGCAAAATTAGTGTGCATCTAAGTAGTTTTAGTTATTCTGACCTCTACACTTTGTTCTTTCTCCTTTCTTTCCCTGTTTTTATGAAATTTATGTACTGTATCCCTCCAGGGTCATACATATCATAGTTTCCATGGTACTGTTTGTTTAAAGTATAAAATGGATTTGGCAACACTTCAAATAGTATGTCATGCATTTCATTTTGCAGCCATTCAAACAAATGAAGTGTATGATATCTAGTAATGATGAGGGTGTTTTTGTATATCACCCATTCAGGTGAAAACAGAAAAGGTGAAATTAAGTTCATAGTACTTAGGAAATATTGCAGGGAGTAAATATAGTCAGGTTGACAAATATCATATACTAAATACTTTCTGCATCTTTTTGATCCCAAGAAATAGCCCAGTAGAAGATACCACCATAAATAAAAGAAAATAAACCATTTTGATCAGTTTTGACAGAGTTGCAATAGCTATAGATTACAAATCTATTTTGCATTGCCCTCTCTTTTCTTTTTATTTTAATAGATTTTCCCCCCTGTTCCTACTGTTCAATGCAGGCTTTGTGCCAAAATCATCTTAGAAAATCTGTTACGCCAGATGTCACCCTTTTGCCCTTTTGCTCTATGTGCAGATTTTCTTTTAACTCCAGCTGAAACCAAAGTTAGTGAGCATGCATTTTCCAGTAAAAGAGGCATTATGAATAACACCTTTTGAGTTTCTGAATAACACTCAAAGTGCAGGTGACTTTAGACATTATCTATATCTTTAGAAAGGATCATTTTTAACTGTGAGTAAGATGTAGTGTACTTGATGGTGTTATTCTCTTAGGTATACATATCAACTATGAGAAAGGCTAATAACTAGGGTTAGTAGAGGACTACAGAGATTGATTTTGCCACATTAAACTGACCTCTGTAGGGTAAAAATAGAGAAATACTTCATTTTACATGCTGTTTGTAAGATATTCTAGAGTATAAAGAAAAGAAGTGCATTCTCCCATCAGTCCCGTAGGAGAAAATTATTAACATATCAATGGGAATTGGAATCTCTAAGCTCCTGATATCTGTAATATGGCTAAGACTCAACAAGTTGCCAGTGCCCATTGTCTTGCATGATTTGGCCTTAAACAAACTCTCTTCCATTTTAATTAGCATCACAAGGTGGTCGAACTCGCAACCACACACACACACAGAGCAGCCATTCCAGACAACTATGTCATGCTGTCACCATGAAACTGCGTTACTGTGTTTGTCACATAATGGATAAAGGAAGCTTCTACTTCCATGAAACCATATCCGTTTTCATAGATTTCATAGACATTAGGGGCTGGAAGGGACCTCATGAGATCATTGAGTCCAGCCCCTCCCCCGCCCCTGCCATAGGCAGGAAGTCAGCTGGGATCAAGTGACCCCAGCAAGAAATACATCCACATGTTTTTTGAAAGAGTACAGAGTAGGTGCTTACACCACCTCTAGGGGGGAGTTTGTTTCAGACCTTGGACACTTGCATCGTAAAGATTTTTTTTCTTATGTCTAGTTTAAATCGGCCTTCCTGGAGTTTATGCCATTAGACCTTGTTATTCCTTGGGGAGCTCTGGTGAACAGCTGTTCTCCCAGGTCCTAATGTACCCCTCTTATATAATTGTACACTGCCACCAAGTCCTCCCTGAGCCTTCTGTTTTCCAAACTGGAGTGTCCCAAGTTCCTTAGCCTCTCCTCATACGACCTGCCCTCTAGACCTTGGATTATATGAGTGGCTCTCCTCTGGAGTCTCTCAAGCTTCTCCACATCCCTCTGGAAATGGGGGCCCCAATACTGGAGGCAGTACTCCTGCTGCAGTCTCACCAGGGCCAAGTAAAGTGGGAGGATGACTTCCCTGGTTTTACTTGAGACACATCAGTGGATACACACCAGAGCTTGGTTTGCTTTGCCAGCCACAGCATCGTACTGGTGGCTTATATACATCTTGTGGTCTATCAAGACCCCCAAGTCCCTTTCCGTCATGGTGCTAGAAAGCATAGCACTGCTGAGCCTGTAAATATGTTGAAGGTTCTTCCAACCAAGGTGCAGCACCTTACGCTTCTCTACATTGAAGGCCATCAGGTTTTGGTTGGCTCACCTTGAGAGCAAGTTCAAGTTGACCTGTATCCCTGGCCTGTTCTGCGGTGTGACTGCCCTCCCCCATAATTTATCATCTGCAAATGACCAGTTCACATCTGACTCCCAAATCCAGATCGTTAATGAAGATGTTAGAGTACCAGCCCAAGTACTGAGCCCTGGGGGACTCCATTGGTCACCCTGCGTCATGTTGATTTGCTCCTGTCAACTAGTACTCTTTAGGTCTGACGCCATAGCCAGTTACCTAGCCACCAGACCATGAAATGATCCAGGCCACAGTTCCGCAGCTTAACCATGAGGATATCATGGGGAACTAGGCCAAAGTCTTTCTTGAAATCCAGATATATGATATTCACATCATCACCCTAGTCCAGGGCACTTGTTGCCTGGTCACAGAAGGAGTTGAGGTTGGTCAGGCAAGACCTGCCAGTGACAAAGACATGCTGGCCAGCATTCAGATGCTTGCCTTCCATTAGACTGGTGTTGATGGATCCCTTGACAATTTTTTGCAGGATTTTTCCAGGGATGGATGTCAGATTGATTGGTCTATAATTCCCCAGGTCATCCCTCCTCCGCTTCTTGAAGATAGAGGCCATGTTAGCTCTTTTCCAGTCTTCTGGGACCTTGCCTGAGCACCACAAATTTTCAAATATTTCTGCCAAGGGGGATGCACTCATGTCTGCCAGCTCCTTCAAGACTTGTGGATACATTCCATCTGGGCCAACAGACTTGTGAATGTCCAGTTTCTCAAGGTGTTCCCTCACCTGATCCACATCAATTTTGGGCCTGTCACCTGCTCCCAGGATGGAAAAAAGTCATTTAGGAGACTGGCCCTTTCTTGGGCATCAGATGTCAGTTGCCCTGTTAGATTTCACAGGGGTCCAATGCTATCTTTGTTCTTTTTTTGACTTCCCTCATATCTTAAGAAGGACTTTTGGTTGTCCTTGATCCCTGTAGCTAGACTGAGTTTGGTTTGTGCCTTGGCTTTCCTGGACCAATCTCTACAGGTGTGGGCAAGTACTGAGTACTTCCTGTTTTCCAACTGATGTAGGCTTCTCTTTTGAGTTTAAAAAGGTCCAACAGTTTCTTGTTCAGCCAAAGGGCTTCCTTGCCTATTGACTGCATTTCTTGAAAGATGGAATGTCTTTCCCCTGTGCTTCTAGGATTATGTTTTTGAGATCTGACCATTCCCTTGTGTGTATTCCCTTTTCTTGGAGGGAATGGCCTCTAATTGCCTAAATGACCAATTCTCTGGGTTTGCAAAAGTCAGCCTCCCACAGTTAAGGACTTCTGTTTTACTGAGGGGTTTTCCCACTCTTCTGTGAACTAAGAAGGTGACCAATTCATGCTCGCTGTTACCAAGCTTCCCTTTGATCCTCACATCACTCACCAGGCCCTCCCCTTTGATCAGGACCAGATCAAGCAATGCCTCTCCCTCAGCTGACCCATAGACCTCCTGCATTAGGTAGAAGTCATCAATGCAAGTGAGAAAGCTATGCAACCTGTCAGATTTGGCCATGTGCTCATCCCAAGAGATGTCAGGAAAGTTGAAGTCCCCCATGACAATCATGCATCATGAATGCAGCCTCATCTATTTCCCTACTGAATTCCCAATCACGTTATTCCTCTTGGTGGGGAGGTCTATAGTAGACTCCTACAAGTATGTCACCCTCCCCATATTCTGCTCATATTTTGACCCAGAGAATCTTGGGATGCCCTTCCTGGTTAGAAAATTCAATCGGCAGGGAAGTGAACTGATCCTTGATGTAGAGAACAACACCCTCACCCCTCTTCCCAACACGATCTCTCCTATACAAGGTGTAACCCTCTAAAGCAACCAACCAATCATAGGTAGAGTCCCACAAGGTCTCTGTTATCCTTACAAGGTCATAGGCATTTTCACATAGAAGAGGGGCCAGTTCCTCATGCTTATTTCACAAGCTCCTGGCATTCATGTACAGACGGTTAAGTCTTCCATGACAAGCCAATGCTTCCCTGAGGGGTGAAGTGGGATCTTTGCTCGGACTGTCACCAGAGCGGATTCCCTTGGGCTTCCCAAGTTATTGGTAATGCTGCTGACATGACCTGGGCTAGAACTGTTAATAGACCACCCATCCCCCAGCAGTCTTAGTTTAAAGCCCTGTCAAGAAGGTCAGTTATTCTGGCTTAGAAGAGCTCCTTCCCTTTCCAGGTGAGGTGGAGTCCATCTCTTCCCAACAGTCTGCTCTCTCTGAAGTACGGACTGTGGCCAAGGATGCCAAACCACTTGCGATGGCACCATTACCAGAGTCTTCTATTCACCTCACCGATGTACCTTTCCCTCCAGAGCCCATGTCCTGTGACTGGGAGGATCGAAGAAAAAACTATGTGTGCCCCCAGTCCCTTAAGCCTAGCTCCCAGAGCCCTGTAGTCACACATGACCCAGCCCAAACTACTCTGCACCATATCATTCATGTCCACATGGAGGAGTAGCATGGGATGGAGGTTGGAGGGTAAGATGAGTTTGGGGATCCTCTCTGTTACATCCCAGACACAAGCTCCAGGCAAGCAGAAGACCTCGCAGACTAGGGAGTCAGGGTGACAGATCACTCTCTCTGTCCCCCTAAGGATGAAGTTACCCACCATGATGACTCAGCATTTTCTTCTACATACTGGTACTGGTGGCCCTCTATCCTCATATGCTGGATCTGGCGGAATGGCTGGCTCATGTGAGAGGTGCAAAATGATTGTGCAGCTCCAGGGGAGTGGGATTGCTGGTGCTGTACCTCTTTGGGCGAGAGACAACCATTGTCTGGGCAACCCCAGGCTGGATTTTGTGGCGGTTACTTGGTTCTGCCATATTGTCATCAGCCGTTGGGTGGAAAGCCTGAAAGTAAGTGTCCAGTTCCTGCTCCATGTCTCTAATGGAGCGCAGTCACTGCACCATTGCCTGGAGTTCCCTAATCTGGCACTCCAGGACCTCCACCATTGGGCACAAGCACAAGGCGAGGTATCAGTGCTCCCAAACCCAGCTGCCTGCATTCTTGCTAGGCAGCCTCCACATGAAGCCAGGGGCTCTGTCTGACTGGAGGCCAGGGCCATGGGTCTTGCTCAGGTGGGGACAGGGACCACAGGTTCCATTTGGGTAGAGGCCAGAACCTTGGGCTCCATTTGGGTGGAGTCCAGGTGCAGGGGAAAGCCTCAGGGTGCAATGTGCCCCACCCACCATGGTCCTTGTAGTAGTCCGGCCACTACAGTACAGACTCTTGGCTATGATTTCATAGATTTCATAGATTTCATAGACATTAGGGCTGGAAGGGACCTCAGGAGATCATCGAGTCCAGCCCCCTGCCCAAAGGGCCGGAAGTCAGCTGGGTTCATAGAATCCCAGCAAGATAAGCATCCAATTTACTCTTGAAGGTGTTCAATGTAGGTGCTTGAACCACCTCCATTAACAGACTGTTCCAGACCTTGGGGGCTCGGACAGTAAAGAAATTCTTCCTTATGTCCAGCCTGAAACGGTCTTGCAGGAGTTTGTGACCGTTCGACCTTCTCATCCCTTGGGGCGCTTTGGTGAACAAACATTCCCCCAGATCCTGGTGGTCACCCCTGATAAACTTAAAGGTGGCCATCAGATCACCCCTGAGCCTACGCTTTTCCAGGCTAAAGAGTCCCATGGCTCTCAGCCTGTCATCGTAAGATCTGTTTTCCTGACCTCTGATCATGCGCGTGGCTCTCCTCTGGACTCTCTCAAGCTTCTCCACATCCTTTTTGAATTGTGGAGCCCAAAACTGGACACAGTACTCCAGCTGCAGCCTCACCAAGGCCGAGTACAAGGGGAGAATGACGTCCCGGGATTTGCTCGAGAAGCATCTATGGATGCACGGCAGCACTTTGGTCGCTTTACTAGCCACAGCATCGCATTGCAGGCTCATGTTCATCTTGTGGTAAATGATGACCCCCAACTCTCTTTCTTCTGTAGTGCTAACCAACGTAGCACTGCCGAGCCTATAAGGGTGCTGCAGGTTTTTCCTCCCGAGGTGGAGAACTTTGCATTTATCGGTGTTAAACACCATGAGGTTCTCATCTGCCCATTTGCTGAGCTTGTCCAGGTCAGCCTGGATCACCCGCCTATCTTCTGGCATGGATGCTTTGCCCCAAAGTTTGGTGTCATCGGCGAACTTGGCCAGTCCACTCCTGACTCCAATGTCCACATCGTTAATGAAGATGTTGAACAGGATGGGTCCCAGGACAGAGCCTTGAGGGACCCCACTGGTCACAGGGCACCATGATGAGTGACTGCCATCAATCACAACCCTCTGGGTCCGACCACGAAGCCAATTTCCCAGCCAGCGGATCGTGGTGGAGCCAAGGCCACAACTTGGCAGTTTGGCCAAGAGGTGATCATGGGATACCAGATCAAAAGCTTTTTTGAAGTCAAGATATATGACATCAATCTCTTCTCCCTTGTCCAGGTGATAGGTCACCTGGTCATAGAAGGAAATGAGATTGGTCAAACAAGACCTACCCGCAACAAACCCATGCTGGCTGTCCCTTAGAATGTTAGCCTGGGCCAGTCAATCAAGGATGGCCTCCTTAATCAACTTTTCTAAGATCTTCCCCAGGATAGAAGTCAGGCTAATGGGCCTGTAGTTAGCCGGATCCACTCTCCTCCCTTTCTTGAAGATCGGCACCACACTGGCCTTCTTCCAGTCTTCGGGCACTACACCAGAGCGCCAGGAGTTTCAAAGATCCGTGCCAGGGGCTGGGCTATGACGCTCGCCAGCTCCTTGAGTACCCTGGGGTGCAGATTGTCAGGGCCGGCTGACTTGAAGGTATCCAGCTTCTCAAGGTGTTCCTTCACGAGGTCAGCATTGATGGAGGGCAGGGGATCCCCCTCACCCAGATTTCCCTGTCCCATAGCAGGCATGGGCATCCCGTGTGACTGATGAAAGACTGACGCGGAGTACCTATTTAATAGGTTGGCTTTTTCCTGGGCGTCAGTTGTCAGTTGCCCCATCTGGTTTAGCAGGGGTCCAACGTTGCCCTTGTTTTTCCTCCGCCTCCCCACATATCTGAAAAAGGACTTTTTGTTGTCCTTGATGCTTGAAGCTAGTTGGAGTTTAGTTGCAGCCTTGGCTTTCCTTGTTTGCTCCCTGCAGGACCGGACCAGCACGGAGTAATCCTCCTTGGAGGTGAATCCCATCCTCCATCCTTTGTAGGCTTTCCTTTTAATCCACAGGAGGTCCGCTAGGTCCCTGGAGATCCATGGGGGCTGCTGTGCTTTCTTGCTGCCTTTCCTCCGTGTTGGAATAGATTTAGCTTGTGCACTGAGGATCGCTTCCTTGAGAAGCAACCACTCTTCTTGAACTCCCATCTCCCTGGGGTCATGGTCCCTGAGGGCCTGACCGACTAGCCTCTTGAGCTTATCAAAGTTGGCTTTTCTGAAGTCAAGGACTTCTGTGTTGCTGACTGACTTGCCAGCTTTACGGCGGATGGTGAAGGTGATCAGCTCGTGGTCGCTGTCACCCAACTTCCCATCGATCACTAGGTTGCCGATTAGGTCATCCCCTGTAGCAAGTACCAGGTCAAGCAGCCCTTTGCCTCTCTTTGGCCCATAGACTTCTTGAGTCAGGTAGAGGTCATCCACGCACGAGAGAAAGCTTTGCGCCCACTCAGATTTAGCTGAGTGATCTTCCCACGAGATGTCCGGGTAATTGAAGTCACCCATGACAACCAAGGTCCTGGAGCAAGCGGCCTCAGTCAGTTCCCGGGTGAACTCCTGGTCAAGCTCAGGACTTTGAGTGGGAGGTCTGTAGTAGACTCCCACCGTTGTGTCCCCTGTGCCAAATTCCCCACGAATTTTTACCCAGAGGGTCTCTAGCTGTCCATGCCGGTCGCCAACATCAGCTTGCAGGGACATGTAGCTTTCCTTCACATAGAGAGCTACACCCCCGCCCCTTTTGTCAACACGATCCCTCCTGTATGGCTTAGTGTCTGGAGCTTTGTGCCCTCCTGCTCACCCTCCTGCGCAAACTCCTGTGCTAACTCATGCACCGGGCAGAGAAGAGTACCTGTTTGTGCATCCTGTTCATGTGGCTCCCTACAGGACTAGGGAAAGTAGGAGCCAGGGTAGGGCAAGACCCTCCTTGGCTCTTCACAGCTGCCTTCCTGCAGCTGTGCTACTCTCCTCCCACCATGGGCTGTGCTTACCTCTGGCTTTGCTGGGGGTCAGAAAGGGGTCTGCCACAGCTGGTGGGAGTCACTGGGGGTCTTTGGGGTGTGAAAGCATGACAGGCCTTCACCTGTGCATCTCTCGCCACTCCCAGACCCTAACTGCAGCTTTTTTCATTCTTCCTAGTTTGGCAACTTGACTGCATCTTAACTTCGAATGATTTTATTGTGTGGGAAGAGGCTGAATTGCTGCAAAGATAGCACAAACCCTTTACGAGGTACACAGCAAAGTGTTTTGGGTCTACCTACATAATAAACAACCCCCTCCTTCCTCCGCTGCACTCCCAAAATAAAAAAATAAAAAAAAAATCTTGAGACAGGGGATTGACTAGGTAGCTAAAGGAGGGACAAACTAAGAATTCCATGGCTGAATTTTTGAGACCCATTATACAGTGAGTGTGTGGTTGAAGCAAAAAAAACCATAATAGCTAAGGAGCTGATGAATCTGTACAGGCCCCCTGAACATTTTGGATGATTCATTTCCTTTTACACATTTTCCTCCTATGTGGCCCAGGGGTGTCAAACTCACCCTGTCATCCTGGCCAAATCTGGACCAGAGGGTTTGAGGGCTGGGTCTGACTCAGAACACAGAACAGTAGCATAGCCAGTAGCAATGGCAGCAGCAGCAGCTTCAGTAGAATTGGTGGGACATATGGGACACCTGGCAGCTGGGCAAGCAGCCACTTGACACAGTGTTGGGGTGTTGGGGCAAGTGGCCCCAGGGTGAGCAGCACTATGTCAGCACAGCCTTCATTCACCCTCCTACTGATGAGGAGTATGTCCACTGGGGCTATGGGCCCCAAATTCTGAAGCAGACCATGCCTCTCAACTATGCCTTAACTCCTCTAGCCTGCTGGTAGCCCATTGGTTCAGAGGAAGCAATTCTTCATGTCACATCCAGCCTGCAAACCTAGCCTATTTACAATGGGCAAAGAATTTCTTCATGGTCAGCATCCTCAAGTTAGCAACCCTTACAGTCAAAGAATGACCTTTTAACTATGGATGAGAAAAATATAATCTTTTTACAAACTGGTCAACCTCCATTGTTTCTGCCCCCAATACTATTTTCATATTGGAAGACTGTTCCAGATTCTGCTCTAATATTTAGAAATGTGTCTCTATTTTCCAGACCAAATTCATCCTTGGTTTGTTTGTGCCAAATTCAGCCCATTTGTTTTTGTGCCATTTTTATACATTAAATAACTCATCCCCCATGCCACCTCATCACCACCCACTGAAGAAAAGGCTAGTCATAATCTTTTCAAGGTCTTAAGATAACATGCCATGGCCCTTACGTACGCAATCTATCCACTGGCACTGAATGTTTTGACTACTAAGTTTAAGGTTTCACCATTCAAAACATACTTCTATTTTTTAAAGAAAAATACTACATGACTTCCCAATTAACCTTTTCTCCAAATAAAAAAAAAAGGAAAAATAAGTATCTCCATGTTTTTATGAATACTCATGCTAAAAATCTAAGACTTTAGGGTACCAGGAATTGAAAATCATCCTCTTTATACCAAAGATTCTTCTTATTTCATTTATCAAATAAACATAGCATACCTTTCTTTGCAAAAAAGATAAATAGAGATAAACTGCCTTCTTACAAAGGCTGACTAATATAACGTTGGATTTCTGTCGTCAGTGGCACTGCACTTACTCCTAGTCAGATACACTCTTTCATTACTTCTTGAACCTTGATCAAGATTTCATAGATTTCATAGACATTAGGGCTGGAAGGGACCTCAGAAGATCATTGAGTCCAGCCCCCTGCCCAAAGGGCAGGAAGTCAGCTGGGGTCATAGGAGCCCAGCAAGATAAGCATCCAATTTACTCTTGAAGGTGTTCAATGTAGGTGCTTGAACCACCTCCACTGGCAGACTGTTCCAGACCTTGGGGGCTCGGACAGTAAAGAAATTCTTCCTTATGTCCAGCCTGAAACGGTCTTGCAGGAGTTTGTGACCGTTCGACCTCATCATCCCTTGGGGCACTCTGGTGAGCAAACGTTCCCCCAGATCCTGGTGGTCACCCCGATAAACTTATAGGTGGCCATCAGATCACCCCTGAGCCTACGCTTTTCCAAGCTAAAGAGTCCCATGTCTCTCAGCCTGTCATCGTAAGATCCGTTTTCCTCACCTCTGATCATGCGCGTGGCTCTCCTCTGGACTCTCTCAAGCTTCTCCACATCCTTTTTGAATTGCGGAGTTCTGCTAGGACATAGGAACTCTAGTAATTAGCTCTTTGAATTTATGTTTTGAATCCTGAAAACCAATTTAATAGAGCATCAAGTACTTGAAAAGATTTTATAGAAAGGTCAGGTCATATCTTTATTTGTTTCTTCCTTTTTTCTTTCTTCTTTTTTTTTTTTACTAGATACAGTAAAAAAATGAAAGACATTAAAAAAACTATTTACCTTGCCCAAAATAAATGTCAAAGGTATATATAAAGGAAGAGCATTGAACTTTATAGTGAAGGCCAACTGCCAAAATGTAAATTAACACCTACAAAAAAAACACTGGACAACCCCTTTAATATTGAGAAGAAAAATAGTAATTTAAAGGTTGAGGACACTTTAAATGTGTATTAACATAACTTAAAACATAACATAACAACATAACATAACATAACATACTTGTCATATGGACTAGTGCAAACTATTTTCACTTTGATTCCATGGTTAGGAAAACTACTGTGACTGCTGTAATCATGCTCTATTCATTATTCCCAGCACTTTGCTAGGTTTTAAGTTCAGTGCTTTGTTCTCTGGAACCCCATGCTAGACATCTATTACATATTTTTCCATTTCCTTAATTCTGGACCATAATTCTACAGAATTAGTTATCTCCGATTCCCTCTCAAAGTCTCTTCTCTCTCCTTGTTTTTATTCCTACACCTGTTACTAGTGAACACATATCCCTAGACCATATAGCAAGAATAAAGATAGCAGGTGATACTGGGTGCTTGTACACGAGCCACAAGGTTGCTCCGATGTGCTGTAAGTACATTAATTGAGTCTGCTAGAGTGTGGTAATTACTGTGCTCCAGCTAGCCTCTGCATCTTGTGTATCAGTGTCCCCACACTTCAACTTGGCAGCAGGGGTGCTTTAACTAAAGCTCATTTGATTAGCTTTAGATAAAGTGCCCCTGCCACCATTCTGAACACTCTAGGATATGTGTAACTCTTGAGCAGCACATCGGTATTCCCATTGAAGTTATGTTTTGCCAGGATGGGACCTAGTTGCATCTTACAAATCTTGCCCTCATACACAGCTAAATCCACTGTAGATTCACTCCATTCACTGTAAAATTAACCAAGAACAAATATCCAGGACAAGAGGTTGGAATTTGGAATAGTGCAACTAATAAGAAGGTGCAAATTTATATTTTTTGATTCCCAGAAGCACATAGAACTAAAGTATATGAGAATGAGAATTGAGAAGCTTAGAAAATCAGGGTAAGAATATTTTTATGGAAGATTTCACATTCACACAAAAAAAGTTGGAAGTCCAGAAATATGTGGTACAAAATATTCTGGATATAACCATAACAGAAAAAAAGCTGAATCTGGGGGCTTCGCTGATATATTTTACATGAGTACTTTCCATTATGAAAAATTATATTAAAATTATAAAGCTGCAATTATAAAAATATGGATATTTTTTCCACTGGGAAGTATTTTACAAACTCTTCAGTTTTGATTCAGTCCTGGGTTACTTATATGTAGTCAGAGACACTGTGGCAAATTTCCTCCAAAACAATATCAAACCATGATTGCTCTAATGTTTCATTTTATGCAGTTCCTTTAATTACTGATAAATGGAACATAATGTTCTTTGATGGTCAAATTTGTACTTTTGTCAGTTATTGCATTAACAGGGAACCAGTAAACAAACAAAAAACCCATGAAGGGTATAATTTCAGTAGTAGATTAACAAGGTTTTATCAATATGATTTGCATTAACATTTATGAGAATTTATGCAGTTAAATCTTTCCATGTGCTACTGAAAATGTAGCTCAAAACGTGTCCAATGATTGCTTTATTTTCATGGATTGTCTATTGATTTGATATTTTTTATTTTTTAAATCACCAATATGAAATTTTAAGCCCTGAATATTAATAATTTAACATTTTTTTAATAACAAACCTAGAAAAACTTTTTTTTTTAATTTTCTTGTAAATTTCTGTATCATAGATAAGACCACACAAAGCTACTGAATAGGCAGTATCATCCTAATGCAAGTTATGAGCATACATCATTTAAGATCCCTATCATTGTCTATGAATAATTCTGAATTAGGCATGGATTTAAAAACTCTCAACAGACATCTCAAACCAGCAGCAAAAGTCTCTAAATATGTAGCACTTTTTCAATGGATGCATGCTATAACTTTAAAAGGTCACCATAATTACAGTTATGATGTTATTGACTTTTAACTGTGCCTTTAGTCCACTAAAATTTAGATGTACTCCATGGTAACGTATAGAAGAATATGATCCTCTTTAAAGCTTCCTCGGAGAAGATCCTATTATACAACCTCAGATAAGACAACATATTTTATAACATTCTTTATTCTTCACTACACTCTCACTTTTGTTTTTATTATTTATACTTTTTGTCAAAATATAGTATTTCAGCCTTGCTAAATTATATCTAAATATTAATTAAGCTTTATGCATCCATGAGAAAAAAACATCATTTTTATATAGAACACTAAATGGATCCTTAGGGAGATCTGGGGAAAATTAAACTCATACAGCAATTTGACCAGCTGATTACTTCTTTAATAAGCTGCTCTAGCACATAAAAAATTATAGTGTTGTTTCACTGTATGATGTGTTCAGTTACATACAAAGAAAGAGCACTATCTATGGTGGCTAGATGCTACTGAATTCATTAGAAGTTAGAAAACATGCAGTATTAGGTGCTTTTATAGTCTCTCTGTTGTATACAACACGCCCTCATGCATACCTCCATGCACGCACACATATGTACTATACCATAGACGTTAGAAATGATCATTTCCTTTTTCATAGATTCTGGTTTCATAGTTTCTAGGGTCGGAAGGGACCTGAGCAGATCATCTAGTCCGACCCCCTGCCATGGCAGGAAAGAATACTGGGGTCAAACGACCCCAGCAAGATGTTCATCTAACTTCCTCTTAAAAACCCCCAGGGTAGGAGCCAGCACCACTTCTCTTGGAAGTTGGTTCCAGACCTTAGCCGCCCTGACTGTGAACTAGCGCCTCCTGATCTCTAACCTAAACCTACCCTCTGCCAGCTTGTGACCGTTGGTCACTCCTGGTGGTGCTCGGGGGAACAGGGACTCCCCCAATGCCTGCTGATCCCCCCTGACTAGTTTATAACAGGCCACGAGATTCCCCCCTCAGCCTTCTCTTTTGGAGGCTGAACAGTTCAGGTCCCATAGCCTCTCCTCATAGGGCCTGCCCTGCTGTCCCCTGATCATACGAGTGGCCCTCCTCTGGACCCTCTCCATGCTGTCCACATCCCTCTTGAAGTGTGGCACCCAGAACTAGATGCAATACTCCAACTGCAGCCTGACCAGTGCAGCATAGAGGGGGAGGATCACCTCTTTGGGCCTGCTCAAGATGCATCTGTGGATGCATGCCAAGGTGCGGTTGGCCTTCCTGACTGCCTCCCCACACTGCCGGCCCATCTTCATCTTGGAGTCAATGATGACCCCAAGATCCTTTTCCACCTCCATGCTGACAAGAGGGGAGTTCCCTAACCTGTAGGTATGGTGCTGGTTGTTCCTCCCCAGGTGCATCACCTTGCACTTGTCTGTGTTGAAACCCATCCTATTCTCATCCGCCTAACCTTGTAACCCTTATAGGTCTGATTGTAGCCTGTTGCATCCTTCCAATGTGCCCACGTCCCCCCACATCTTAGTGTCATCAGCAAATTTGAACAGGGTGCTTTTTACCCCCTCGTCCAAATCACTGATGAAAATGTTGAACAATGCGGGCCCGAGGACCGAGCCCTACGGAACCCCACTGCCCACATCCTTCCAGGTTGAGAAGGACCCATCCACTACTACCCTCTGGGTGTGGCCCTCCAGCCAGTTGGCGACCCATTTGACTGTGTGGGTGTCTACACCACAGCCCCCCATTTTCTTAATGAGAACAGGGTGAGAGACAGTGTCAAAAGCCTTCCGGAAGTCCAGGAAGACTATATCCACTGCTACCCCTGCATCTAATGATCTGGTGATCTGATCGTAAAAGGCCACCAGGTTGGTCTGACAGGACCTGCCACTGATGAACCCATGTTGGTTGCCCCTAAGCAAGCAGTTCCCTGCCGGCCCCTCCTGGATGTCTGCCAGCATAATTTTCTCAAACAGCTTGCCTAGGATAGAGGTAAGACTAACCGGCCTATAGTTTCCTGGGTCCTCCTTCCTGCCTTTTTTGAAGATGGGAACCACGTTGGCCCTCTTCCAGTCCTCCGGTACCTCACCAGAGCACCACGAGTGCTCATAAAGTTGTGCCGGGGACTTGCAATGACCTCGGCCAGTTCCTTTAGAACTCTAGGGTGGAGATCATCCGGGCCAGCTGACTTGAATATGTCCAACCCCTCCAGAAGCTCCGTAACTAAATCCTCACTAACCCATGGCCCAGGTGTGCCTCCCCCAGGGCCTGAGGGGGGCCCAGCAGGGAGGTGGCTGTTCTGGTCCCTACTTAGGAAGACAGAGGCAAAGAAATCATTAAACATGTTAGCTTTGCCGTCCGGTGTGATGACCAAATTTCCCAACGCATCCTGCAAGGGCCCCACATTACCCAGGACCTTCTTTTTACCCCCTATGTATTTAAAAAAGGACTTCTTATTGTCCTTAATCTGGGAAGCTAGTCCCAGTTCCATCTTTGCCTTGGCCTTCCTAACTACCCCCTACATCCCCGAGCAACTACAGAATAGTCCTCCCTGGTGATGACCCCTTCTTTCCATTGGGTGTAAGCCTCCTCTTTAGCAATGAGACATTCCCAGATGCTTTTAGTGAACCATGGAGGCTTGTGTGCTCTCCTGCTCCCTTTGATCCTCACTGGGATTACCTTTGTCATATAGTGTATTTAATTTCCTATAGTCACCTTAGATAGTGTTCTGTAAGTATATTAATGCCCATATAATGAGAAACTTGACACCATAAATCCCCAGTTTAAGGTGACCACATGCTTACCTTTTTCATAGAATCATAGAAGTAGGGTTGGAAGGGACCTTGTAGATCTTCACGCCTGACCCCCCCACCTGGGCGGGAGAAAAAGACTGGACTCAAATGAGTCCAGCCAGGTAATCATCAAGCCTCTTTTTAAAGATCCCCAGGGTAGGAGCCAGCATCTCTTCCCTAGGAAGTTGGTTCCAACTCCTAGCCGCCCTAACTGTGAAGTAGTTCTTGCGGATGTCTAATCTAAATCTGGTCTCTAATAACTTGTGTCCATTGTTCCTTGTCATGCCAGGGAGCACTAGGGGAAACAGCATCTCCCCTAAACCCTTCTGGTCCCCCCCAGTGATTTTATAGACAGTCACCAGGTCCCCCCTCAGCCTTCTCTTGTGAAGGCTGAACAGGTTTAGGTCCCGCAGTCTTTCAGTGTAGTATCTAAGCAAGTATCCTCACTGACCTCCAACGTGATTATTCAAAGCATATAAGGCTGACCACATGCATATCCTTTGAAAAATCACCTTGTCATAAAATTTTAATTTAATCTTTTTAATTTATCCTTCAAATTGTATTGGCATCAGTCAGGAAAGATACAATCTTAGACCTTGTGACAGCATCAACAGCTTTACACCTGATGTCTAGACCCGCTGCAAGGTTAAAAACAGAGCCAGTTATATTATTTGAAAAGGAAGGTTCCCATCTTGCTAGTGAGGTCCAACAATTGTATAGCTGAGACAATGGACAATAAATAAATGACATCATAAAGAAGCTATTTAAGGTAATTTTAAAGATTTTTATTAGGCTTCATCCACAGTCTACATTTTTGGTTTTGTGAACTAAGATACCTTTACAGACACAATAATATGAGACATAATCCAATTACTTGTTTTCAGACTGTAGATATACAAGTCCAGTCTATTCATGGTGGTCTTGCAGGACTAAAGTTTAATGTTGATGACAAGGTATACACTGTGTTGAGAGTGGGTTAGAGGTGAGCAGGGTTCTGGGTTTTCTGTTTCCCATGGAAAAACAAACAAACAAACTAAAAAACCATGGATTTTCCCTTTGAAAAATGAAAAATCCAAGTTTCTCAATAATGGACAATGCAGATTTTCCACTCTTCCAAAGAGCTGTCTGCAGGCTGGCAGAGTTCCAGCCTGCAAGGGCCTTGGGGGGAGCAGGAGGAGGGTGATCAGGCAGGGGGTGCCATGTGCATGTAGCTGCCAGGCAGCTTGGAGGGCAACTCCCCCCAGGTAAGTCTGGCAGGTGGGAATGAGGATTGAGGCCTTCATAGAGGGGTAGGGAGTTGGGCAAGGCTGCAACTGGGGCTGCTGCCCAGCTGGGGCACTGTTTGGGACATAGGGCCCAGGGCCAGAATGCATGGACACAGGGCCTGGGTGGAGAGTGGGACAGAGCTGTGGGCTGCTCATCTAGGGGGCAAAGGGGTGGGGCTTCCCCCTGCCACTGCACAAACTCCTGGGTGGGCATACTGGGGGCACATGCCCCCAGATCTGTGCATGGGGTGGGGGGCAGGCTGCCCATTGAAGGCTCAGGCTACCCACCCTGCTTCCTTCCTCCTGGGGATGCTGAGGGTGGTGAGTGAGGGGCACCAGCAGGGCTGGGGGGGCTGTGGCTTGGGAGTGAGGGGCCTACATCTGCATTCTGGTGAGTGAAGGGGGCAGGGGGAGCTCTGATTTTCCATGATAAAAAAGCCAAAAAATCAAATACCGAGTTTATAGGTACTTAGAATTTACTATAGTGACTGAGGCACTGGTAGGTTTCCAAATTGCTTTATAATTGTAAAATATTGTGTGCAACTGATACCTATATATATAGCAGTGTTTCAATTTAATCACAGGTTTTAGGTTTTTAAATCAGAGAATTTGTGATTTTTAAACAGACAAAACCAGGAACCCTGGTGCTGAGGTAGAGGATTGCAGCCTAATTTACTGATTAATTACTTTTCATTTCCCCACTTGCGGGTTTTTGTTTTTTTTAAGAGTATGTGTTGTGTAGGCCAGTCTTAACTGACACACACACTGGTGTTTTTGTACCTTAATAAATATACAGTTTTGAAACTTTATATGAATGCCTGTGTATGTACATATACATGTAGAGTCAATTCATATATACACACTTTTAAAAGCCAGAAATACCAAAGCAATTCCTGTCTGAATAAAAATAGCAACTGAAGTTAGGAAAGCTGCACACACTATTGTTTTTGCCAGAAATACAGATGCAATATTTAGTCAAAGCTTGTCATCATCCTATCTCCAGTAGATTATTTTTTGCGAGTTTAATCCATATAAGATGTCACAGAGCATAGAGGAGCAATATAAATTAGAACAGAAGTTATCAGGACATAGAATGACTGGTAGTCTAAAACTATGATAAACTTGTTCTGCATGGCATATTTTGAGACTTCAAAGATCAGTGTGAAAAATTAGAGCCACGATACAGAGTTGACAACTCTTTGTTTTTCTTTTCACACAGGAAAACAAGCTGTTCTGTATGCTTCTCGGGACTGATTTTTGTTTTTCCCCCTTTAACTTTTTATCTCATTCTTTTCTGCTTTCTTCTTTCTGTAGGT
The DNA here is from genome assembly GCF_052110815.1 of Crocodylus siamensis. Classification (NCBI taxonomy): domain Eukaryota; kingdom Metazoa; phylum Chordata; order Crocodylia; family Crocodylidae; genus Crocodylus; species Crocodylus siamensis. The sequence goes on along the minus strand of NC_143398.1, from coordinate 52,788,722 downwards.
TCTGATAACCTACTGGTGAAATGCCAAGCAAATACATCAAACTGGAAAGTAAACACTAATAGTAAGAAGATATGTATTATAGGGTGAGTTTTAACTGCAATGCTGATCTTTGCGTAAGCATATTTTCTAATATTATCCCAGCTGGATCATCTTTAAAAATGCTAAAAGTGAGATGAATAATTTAACGCCACAATGGGGGATTTTTATTAATTAAGAATATCTACTAGAGGTGTTATTTCCAACCCACACCCCTATAATATATACACCTATTTACCTAAAATACTGAAAAGAGAAGAACGGTGCTCTAGAATAAGAACTGCATTTGTACAATGCCTCCCACCTGAGGATTCAAAAGTGTTAATAAATATTACTGAACTACCACAACACGCTTGTAAAGTAGGTGTTGGCTTATTGCAAATCTCATTTTATTCAACAATAAAATAAGGTATAAGGTGCTAGATTCACAATTAGGACTAAGGAACACATGGCCTGAATGGTAGTTAAAGCACTTTTGTAGATGAAGGAGTCCTAGACCTTATGTCTCTCTCACACTGTAAGAATGTACCCTAACCATTAAGCTACTGGGCTTGAAATTAAGGTAAGAGTGCCACTGTTGTGACTTAAAAGGAATTACCTGCCTTCCTGAAAGACTTGGATCTAAGAATCTGTGTAAGCACCACAACATGCCACCTCCATAGCCAGGGCCATGACATGCTGGGGCCTTAAACTAGGGATTCCCAACCTTTCTGTGCCATGGCCCAGCAAGCTGTGGACCACCATGTGGAGCCCAATGGCCAAAATTTCCATCCAGAACACAAATAAAGGTAGGGGGAAGGGGGGCAGGGGCCCCAAATCTCAACCATGGCTGCTGTGGGCCCTGTGGGAGGAGTTGTGGCCTCTCTGCTTGGCTCTGTGGGATCACGGTTTGCCAGTCCTTCACTTCTGCTTCGGCAGCCGACCCTTCACGGCCCAGGGATTGATTTCGAGGCCCCTCATAATGTTAGGTCCTAAGCTGAAGTTTACTTAGTTTAAGCCTAACCCGGCACTGTCTACAGCTATCTTTAGCCACGTAAAGCTAGTTACCCCACTAAAGGTAGAGTTGAATTTTGGCTGAAGTATCAGCTTAAAAAAAACTCAGAGTCTCCATTTTCCTTTCTGTCATGGTTCAAACATCTGGATCAGGGCTGAACACCTAGTGGTCCATCAGCCACATTCTGCCTACAAAGGATTATTGTGCCCCCAGGCTCTCACCCAGCTGCTGCTCTCCCCCCCTGCTATGGCAACAATAGCAGCTGGAGTCTCTAGGCTCCCCCTCCCTCCTCCAGCTGCTACTTCTTGCTTTCACCCCAGGGACAAGGCAGTGCAGCAGCACACAGAGCCAAGAGTCTGGAGCTGCTCCCAGGGGAAGGACTGGGGCTTTATCTGGTGATGGGAGGAGAGGGAATCACATTCACATGCCCATGTGGTGTGCAAGCAGAGGTTGGGGCTGAGATGTTGGACAGCCCTGAGCTATATCTTCAGCATCACTTTAATTTGATTTTGGACACTGAGTCTTGCTGTCCCCTAAAAGATATCACCCTAAGAAATCCTTGCTATAGTAAAAGCATTCATGCATTTCTAAAGTAAATATCAATGATAGCTCTGGGAGGTATTTACAGAAATTTTACAAGAGCTATCACAGCTATTTGCAAGCAATGCAAAGAACTGCCTTCCTCTTGATATGTGGATTGGTAACTGGAATCTTGGGATAGCTCCCAATTCCTAAGAAAGGAAGTGCCCTTTGAATGTTGAAAATAAATATATTTTTTATGTAAAAAGAATATGAAAGTGAAAGGTTTAATCATAAGAGGCAAACTTTCCTCATAAGAAATGGTATTAACATGAAAAGCTGTAAATACATCTGTTGTATGTTTATAGTATAACTTTTTATAGCTGTAAAAAAATAAAATGTTTTTAAGTACAAAATTATTTTGAGTCAAGTGTCAAGACATCAAAACAATTTATAGTCACTCTGAAACAAGAAAAATAGAACTGTGATTTATGTCTTGATTTGTTGGGAATAGGAGTGAAAACTTAAGAATGCAGCTGATTGGAAAAAAAAAGGTTGGTTGCTTAGCTGTCTTTCTGTCATTAGTTTCCAGTCACCTAGCAACCAATATCACATATAGTTGTGCTCACCCACTAAAATCAAAATCACAGAACAACAACTAATCATCACAGAAACAGAAAAGAGAATTCAGAACATGAGCCTGCACAGATATCTATTAGGTGAAGGTCACTGTCTAAACCCAATTTGAAAGCTCCCTTAATTAAAGCAGCTTTATTTAATAGAATTTTAGGACAATATTGCCACTTTGTAATTACATAGTTACAATAGCTGGCAGAAAAAGAAGCAATAGAGTAAGGGTCAGTTATAGAGTCGTGGGGAGCAGGTTGTCTATTTCAGTCATCTTCAGGTCCCTGGCTCTCCTTATGGGGTTTCAAATTGTTCTATGGTCTTCTGCATTGCTCTAATAACTCCCCTCTAGCCTTTATAAATATCAATATCTATATAAATAGATAAACATGAACACACATCTATGCATCCACACATGCATACTGTATATTATACAAGTTTCCCTTTTGATCTACCAGGACTCTTTCTACTATACAGAATTTTCTGTATTTTGTGACATATTTACTACTTAAATCATTTTAGAAGCTATTTGACAATTCCTTATTCCAGAAAATAGCCACACCTGTATAGTTTGAACAACATTCTCTGCTTATGTTTGTTTTGCATACCACCCACACACCACCCATAAGGATTCAGTGGGCCTCACCAAATCAACAGCCATTTCGTGCAAGTCAGAGCCTTAACAATGCAGCCAGGCAGTTGCCACAGACAGAGGCAGCAGCAACTTCCATTTGCTGCTGTCCTGCTGTGCTGCCGTGCCATGGAGGCAATCACACAGCTGAAGTGTCAGACATTTTTTTCTACCTCCCCCCCAAGTTGGTGTCTGAGGACTACATTTAGGTCAGGGTGCGATCTGGTAAGTGCTCTTCGCTGTAAGCTTGGTGAGAGGAACCAGGTTAGCAAGAGAAAGGGAATATTTTGGGACCAAGGAACAGTGAACAGGCCAGTTTACACAGGAGTTTGCTACAAAAGGTGTGCTTGGAGAGAGGGGCAGGAAGCAACAGGTGCTGGATTAAGAGATCCAGAGAAATAGCAGGAGGACATCACAATGCTAGAGTCACTGCCACTGCCAGCTCTGCCTCTGCTTGTACATGTAAAGTGTCTGCCCAGGCAGAACCACTCACCATCAAGGCTTCCACACAAGTCCTGGTTTGGCACTGTGAAGAGTGTGGCTTGCAGGTTATTTTCAGTGGCAGCCAGTTGGGGGAGTGCCTGCAGTGTGAGCTGTGTCTCCTGGTCCCTCAGGGAGCTGGCAAGAGAGCTACAGGAGAGGATAGTGAGGCTCTCAAGCATCCTCTGCCATGAGGACATCATTGATTCAGCACTAAAGAAAACCTCTAGGACTTCAAAGGAAGGACTACCAGAGGAAGTGCTAGAGAGGGAAGAGGACAAGTACTCTCATGAAAGTGGAAGCTGGAAGCTTGTGACTTTTTGCAGCAGGCAAAAAAGTTTTCATCTCCTCCTGCAGCGGTTTGCCTAGAAAACAGATGTGGAGCCATAGCAACAGAGGAGGAGAACATTCCACTGGTGAAAGAGGAAATGGCCAGACACCCCCAAAGTTGGGAGGATCAAGACCACTGCCACCAAGATGAAGCAATGGGTGATGGTGATTGAAGAATCCCTTCTGCAGGAACGAAGGCCTGACCTGCTGTGTCAGCAGGCCTGCTGTTTGCCTGGAGCACAGCTCTGAGAAGTCATGGAGGGATTACTGAGACTCATCTAGCCCACTGACTACTCCCCCATGCTGCTCATCCATTTGGGCACCAAAGATACTACCAATGTGGGGTCACTCAGGGAAATGATGGGCATGATGCCCTGGAAGACCAGTCTGAGGAGGAAAGAAGTCCAGGAGAGCTGGTTGTATTTTAGAGGCCTTACTGAGGGCACAGGAATGAACCATCCCAATTTGCAAGAAGACTAGCAAGTATGGCACAGACCAACTTGTCTTAGCAGGGAACTCTTCAGTGAACTAAAACACAAAAAAGAATCTTACAAGAAATGAAAAATTGGGCAAATGAGTATGGAGGAGCATAAGAATATTGTTTGAGCATGCACAGATGAAATCAGGAAGGCCAAAGTGCAATTGAAGTTGCAGCTAACAAAGGACACGAAGGGCTTCTACAAGTATGTCAGCAACAAGAGGAAGATGAGGGGACGTGTGGGTCCCCTATTGAATGGCGAAGACAACCTAGTCAGACTACTACACCTGGCAGCACAGTTTGGGGAAGACATGAGCAACCAACACTGGTTAAAGAACAGGTTACAGACTATTTAGAAAAGCTGAACATGTACAATTCCATGGGGCTGGACACGATGTACCTGATGGCGCTGAAGGAATGGCTGATGTGATTGCAGAACCATTCACTGGTCATTATCTCTGAAAACTCATGGGAATTGGGAGAAGTCCTGGATGACTGGAATGGAGAAAATATAGTGCCCATGTTGAAGAAAGGGAAGAAGGAGGAACTGGGGAACTACAGATGAGTCAGCTTTACCTCAGTCCCTGGAATAATCATGGAGGAGGTCATAGTTTCATAGTTAGTAGGGTCAGAACGGACCTGAGCAGATCATCGAGTCCAACCCCCTGCCATGGAAGGAAAGAGTACTGGGGTCAAATGACTCCAGCTAGAGTCATGATGATTGTCTAGTCTTGTCTTAAAGTCCCCCAGGTAGGAGCCAGCACAACTTCACTTGGAAGTTGGTTCCAGGTCCTAGCCACCCTGACTGTGAAGTAGCGCCTCCTGATGTCTAGTCTGAATTTACCCTCTCTCAGCTTGTGACCATTATTTCTAGTCACTCCTGGTAGTGCTCGGGGGAACAGGGACTCCCCCAATGCAAGCTGGTCCCCTCTGACGAGTTTGTAACAGGCCACTAGATCCCCCCTCAGCCTTCTCTTCTGGAGGCTGAACAGGTTCAGGTCCCATAGCCTGTCCTCATAGGGCCTGCCCTGCTGCCCCCTGATTATGCGAGTGGCCCTCCTGTGGACCCTCTCCATGCTGTCCACATCCCTCTTGAAGTGCAGTGCCCAGAACTGGACATAGTACTCCAGCTGCAGCCTGACAAGTGCCACATAGAGGGGGAGGATCACCTCCTTGGACCTGCTTGAGATGCATCTGTGGATGCATGACAAGGTGCGGTTGGCCTTCCTGACTGCATCCGCACTCTGCCAGCCCATGTTCATCTTGGCATCAGTGACGACTCCAAGATCCTTTTCTGCCTTGCACTGACGAGAAGGGAGTTCCCCAGCCTGTAGGTATGGTGCTGGTTCTTCCTTCCCAGGTGCATCACCTTGCACTTGTCAGTGTTGAATCCCATCCTATTCTCATCCGCCCACCCCTGTAACCTGTCTAGGTCCGATTGCAGCCTATTCCTCCCTTCTAACATGCGCACATCCCCCCACATCTTAGTGTCATCAGCAAATCTGAACAGGGTGCTTTTTACCCCCTTGTCCATGTCACTGATGAAGATGTTGAACAGTTTGGGCCTGAGGATGGAGCCAGGCGGAACCCCACTGCCCACATGCCTCCAGGTCGAAAATGACCCATCCACTACCACTCTCTGGGTGCGGCCCTCCAGCCAGTTGGTGACCCATTTGACTGTGTAGGTGTTGACACCACAGTCCCCCAGTTTTTTAATGAGAACGGGGTGAGACAGTGTCGAAGGCCTTCCAAAAGTCCAGAAAGACTATGTCCACTGCTACCCCTGCATCTAAATATTTGATGACCTGGTCATAGAAGGCCACCAGGTTGGTCTGACAGGACGTGTGTCTAATGAACCCGTGTTGGTTGCCCCTAAGCATAATCTCTCCTGCTGGCCCTTCATGGACATGTGCCAGAATAATTCTCTCAAAAATCTTCCCCAGGATTGAGGTAAGACTAACTGGCCTATAGGGGGCTGATCTGGTCCCTGCTCAGGAAAATGGAGGGAAAGAAGTCGTTATACAGGTCAGCTTTGTCATCTGGTGTGATGACCAAAATCCTAGCGTGTCTTGCAGGGGCCCCACATTACCCAGTACCTTCTTTTTGCCCCTATCTATTTAAAAAAGGACATCTTGTTGTCCTTGATCCAGGAAGCTAGTCCCAGTTTCATCTCTGCCTTGGCCTTCCTGACTGCCCCCCTGCATCCCCGAGCAACTGCAGTATAGTCCTCCCTGGTGATGGCCCCTCCCTTCCATTAGGTGTACGCCTCCCTTTTTGCTAGGAGACATTCCTGGATGCTTTTGGTGAGCCATGGGGGCTTTACCGCCCTCCTGCTCCCTTTGATCCATGTTGGGATTACCTTTGGGCTTGGAGGATCAACTCCTTAAGGAGCAACCACTCTTTTTGGACACCTGGTCCCCTCCCCTCTGGGACCTCAGTGCTTCCCCGACTATTCTCCTTAGCTCATTGAAGTCTGCCCTCCTGAAATCTAGGGTTGCTGCCTTGCTGCAGGCCTTTGCCATCTTGCGCTGGATGGTGAATTACAGCAGGCGATGATCACTGTTGCCCAGGTGGTCGAGCACCCGCAGTCCCCTCACCAGGTCATCACCCGTGGCTAGCACCATGTCCAACAAGGTGTCTCCCCTGGTGGGGCTGTGCACCTCCTGGGTTAGATGGAGGTCCTGCATTTGGGCTAGGAACCTATGTGAGCAGTCAGGCCTGGCTGACTGCTCTTTCCAGCAGGTGTCTGGAAAGTTCAGGTCACCCATGATGACCACATCCTTTGACCTAACTACCTCCATGAGCTGACGTAAGAATTCCTGGTCTAGCCACCCTTGGTTGGGTGGTCTGTAGTAGACCCCCACCCTTAAGTCTCTTTCCCCTTGACTGCCTTGGGGGCCACAAGTTCAAAGCTAGGGGATGGCCTCGAACTTGTCCCCTCCCCGTCCAAAAAAACCCAAAATAAAATTGCACCTGAGATGCACCAGACCTCCCTGGCCTTTTTTAAGATGGTGCCTTCAGGCGTCGGGTTTGGTGCACCCCAAAATCCTGCACCCCCACTGGCATCAGGGCTTATGTACCCCCCAAAACTGTGCCCTCACTGGCACTGGGGTCTGTGCCCCCCAAAAGCCGCACCCTCTATGGTGCCGGGGTCCCCACTCTGTAGTGGGCCTCCAAAATGAGGCCTTCTCCTTCCCCTAATAGCTTCACTCAAACCATCAGTTTTATTCAATAATCAAAAGAAAAAAAGGAAACAGTCCTGTCCATAGGCAATAACTGCTACCAATAACGTATGATTAAGGAAAGCAGCATGTCAACTTACATTTTGCAGGGTTCATGCTTGGGCTCCCCACTGTCAGCTACAGTCCTAGCTGGGGTACGGCTGCCATCTCTCCAGAGCTTCCATAGTTCCTCTCTTTCCACCTTTGGACCACTCACCAAGCCTCTCCATGGAGCTCTGGGATGCACTCCTTCCTCTTTGGCTGCTCGCCCTCCATTGTCACTCTGCCCAGGGTTTTTATAGTCCTGGCCTGCCCCCTTCAGTCAGCTGACTAGCTGGCCAGGCTCAGCATTTAACCTCTTCCTTACAAGCACTCCATGCCCAGAAGGTTCGGGTCTGAGAGGGGTGTGCCTTTCTTCTGGTGACAGGGCTAGGGTTCCCTGTTACAGGCTCCCATGGTTGGCCATCTTACTTGATGTGATGCAGACCATTGTTGGGGATGTGCTACTGGACTACATGAACCGGCATAGAAATTCCAAATAAAAAGTAAAATTTCTGGAAATTGGAAGGTTTTTGACCTTCAGAGCAGTGTGGGTCTGGTTCTAAACACAAAGGCAGCAAAAAACTAACTGCTTTTAAGACGGAAATATATGAAAGAGATTTCATAATGTGGCTGCCCATGATAGACTTAATGGCAAGGTCCCTTTCCAGTACTACATTTGTAAGTCCTAGTGCTTCTTTCCCATACAGAAGAAGGTGGTTCTGCAAAGTTACACAAGCAGGGAAAGGAGTTAATCTTCATGGCTAATGAAAACTATTTGAAAAAGTATTAAATCCATAAAATATTCCTGGAAAGTTATTTTGTATAGCTATTAGGGCTATGCAAAATTCAACTCATTCAAGGTAGAAACAACAAAATTTAAATGAAACACAGCCTCAAAAGAAAATGAAGCTAGTTGAAACATTTTGACCATAGCACTGGGGATGGAAGTCAGTCCAGGGCTGACTTCTCATCCCCGGAGCAAGATTGGGCTGGGGCCAGGACTTCCTATCCCCGGCGTTAGATCAGGTTGAGGATGGGAAGTCAGCCCAGCTGTGCTGATTTCCCATCCCCTGCCTTATCCAGCGCTGGGGATGAGGGGTCAGCCCACCTGGGCTTACTCTCCGCGCTCAGCCCGATCCAGCACTGGGGTCTAGGTGGGTAGGGAAGGAAACAGGATTAGGAGTGGATTGGGTCTCCATGAACTGGGGCTTCCCTCCCAGGGCAGGGGCACTAGATCCCAAAAAGCACCTTCCCTCACCACTCCCACCTCCAAGCAACTCTGGGAAGCACAATCAGCACCCCTCCTCACCATGCCTAATCCCAAATCCCAATTTATTAAAATATGAAAATGTCTTTAATTTGCTTTCTCCTTATTTTTTTTTTACTTCTTTTTATTTTATCCATCAGTGGCTGACTTCCTTCATTTCACCACCCTTCCCACACCTCCATTTCTTTTCCACCTCATATTTCATTACCCACCCCAACCCCATTAACTCTCCACCTCCCAGGCCCATGTCCTCACCCTGCTGCAACCCATCTCACCACCATACCCCCACCTGCAGCAGGGATAGAAGCCTGCCCTGACTCACCAGCCCGGTAGTGATAACTCACAGCTGTAGCTCCTAATCAGGGCCCAGCTTGCCAGCCCTCTAGTGGCAAGTCAAAGTTGTGCAAATTGGAGACAGTCAGAGAAGGTCTTTTATCTCAAGAGCTATGTAAACACAGTAAAAAATGCTGAGGTTGAATCAATTCAATCTTTATAGGTTTATAAACCTAAACTGTTGCAAGAGCTGTCTGAGGAGGGATAGAACCTTTATCACTCAACAATAATACCTTGTTAAGGTGGTTTGGGATCACTGGTTCTCATTGACATCTAACTCTTACTAATGGCTCCATGTGTGTACCTTGGACAACTGCTTTCACCAGCAGGCTAAACTTACTAAGGAGGGACAGTTCTTGTCATTATGAAGTGTCCTTTGGTCATCACAATATCAGCTGCAGCAGAAGAGGATATCTCCTAACAGCAAAGCTGGGGGCAGAAGATGACAGTAACTACAACCACTGTGCCTTGTGGATTGCCTCAGGAGATGTGAAGGCTAAGGGAGTAAACCCTGATAGAAAATTTGCTTAATAACTTTCATACTCCTGAATGATGCTGTCAATTCCAATGTTAATATCCCCAGGAACTTCTTTTATTCCCACAACAGATATGATATTCTCGTTTAGGCAGATACAAGGAACATACAGTGAGATGATGTGCAAATGGTTACTGTCTACAACTGTGTGGAAGTATTCAAAAAGCTACTAACTAAGGCAACACACAAGCAGCGTATGACAGCATCAGGAAAGCTCTCAGGCCTGTTCCGAGGAAGACCGTCCCTTTAAAATCTCCCACAGCAAAGTCATCAGCAACTGCAATAAGCACATGGACCAATGCGTTGAATATTACTCAAAACTCTACTCCTGTGGAAATGTGGTTTGCGATTCCACTCTTGATGCACTTGAAGATCTTTCAACCCTGACAGCACTTGACCATGAATCTACTGTAGATGAAGTAGAAAAAGCCACTGATCAGCTTGCTTGTAGTAAAGCCCCAGGTGCAGATTACATATTGGCTGAAGTTATTAAATGATGGAAATCTGTCCTCCTTCCCCTTCTGCATGAATTAATATGCATGTGTTGGAAAGAAGGTGAAGTTCCTCAATACATGAAGGATGCAAGCATAGTCACTGTACAGAAAGAAAGGCGATATGAGTGATTGCAATAACTATCACAATAAATATCCTTACTTTGCATCATTGGAAAGCTGCTCACCAAAGTCATCCTGCTAAGACTGCAAACCCTTGCTGACAGACTCTACCCTCATTCTCAAGGTGTTTTCAGATCTGGCAGATCCACAACAGATATGATATTCTCCTTTAGGCAGATACAAGGAACATGCCATGAACAAATGAAATCCCTGCACATAGCATTTGCTCACATCACCAAAGCTTTTGATTTTGTCAGCAGAGATGGTTTGTTCTGAATCCTAAAGAAGATTGGCTGGCCTCCTAAGCTCCTGAGCATCATGAGGTCCTTCCACATCAGTAGATGTGGAACAGTGCAGTTCAATCGGTCATGTTCAGAAGAATTCGAAATCAAGAGTCATGTCAAACAAGGTTGTGTGCTAGCTATGATGCTTTTTCGGATTTTCTTCGCTGTACTACTCAAATATGCATTCAGTAGCTCTTCAAAGTATACCTTCAAACTAGATCTGATGGGAAATTCTATAACCTCACTCATCAAAAAGCAAAAATGAAAACCCAAGAAATTCTTGTCTATGAAATGCTTTTTGCTGACAATGCAGCAATTGTTAGTCATTCTGAAGCAGGACTGCAAAGACTCATAGATCACTACTCTCATGTTTATCATGATTTTGGTCTGACCATTAACCTACATAAGACAGTAGTTATGGGTGAACAAGTTGATCACCTCCTGAAGTTAGGATAAATGATGAAAGCCTGGAAGTGATTGAAAAAAATCACTTGGGCTCCAATGTCTTGGAAGCCAAAAATGAATGTTCATGTTGGAAAGGCAAACAACGCCATAGCTAAACTTCAAAAGTGAGTTTAGAATAATGGAGTGCTTATTCTGTCGACAAAGATGTCCATCTACAGTGCTTGTGTACTTAACTGTCTATTGTATGGCAGCAAAACGTAGACTCCTTATGCCAAGGAAGAAAGAAAACTGAATAGTTTTGATCATTGATGTCTCCTCTGTATCCTGGGTATAATATGATGTGAACAAATCTCCAATTTTGTTGTTCTGGAGCAGGCCAATATTCCCAATATGTTTGTTTCCTGAGACAGATATGCCTCCATTTGCTAGGACAGATGAATCATATGAGCAATGGCCAAATCCCAAAAGACATATTCTACGAAGAGCTGTCTACTGGCAAACATCAGTTTGGATGGTGCACACTCCATTTTGTTGATGTCTTTCAAGATAAACCTTCATAAGATGCACATCAATAACCAAGACTGGGAATCAATTGCTTCAGACCACTGTGAGTGGAAAGCCACCATGTCGCTTCAACATGGAGAGGGTTAATGATGAGAAAGAGAAGAGACATCAGAGGCAGGCAAGACAAGATGGTACTTGGCATGCTGGTGCAATCTCAACTGAGTTTGTATGTGCAAGTTGCTGGAAGGTTTGTTTGTCACATGTCAGACTCCTCAGCCATTCAAGCTGTGATGATACCTCATTAACCAACCAAAGGTGCAATCTCCACGGTCTCTTAAGACCAATGGCTGCAAAACATGAGTCTAAGCTGTACAGACTGAACTGATAAGCATGTGAACAGACATTCATTTTTGATTCTAGAAATGCAGCAAGAAGCTGGGGGAAGTGGAGCATACATCCTTGCTCAGCTGGAGCAGACACCTCAGGCCATGGCTAGTCTGCCAATCCTGCAAGAAGGGGTTTACAGGAGAGGTGCAAAGCATTCTGGGATACTGGGAGACTGAGTTAACTTGAATCTGGAGGTGATTTGGGACAGAAGTTCAATACACTGATTTAATCTAAATCAATTAAGTCTGATACTACATCCATCCAGGTTTATCTTAAACTGGTTTTGACCACTTTGAGACCAATTTATGTGCACTGCACTTCTGTTGTGTTACAGATTTTAATAAGTTTCTGATAACTTATGCTATTTTATGTGTAATTTCTGTCCCTAGCCAAGGTGTGACTGCTCCAAAACTTGAGCTAGCACTAACACCAATCATCATTTAAGCAGCTGAAAGTGCAATGTGTAACAAGGCCCAGAGAGAGAGAGAGAGAGACTCAGGGTGCAAGCTAGAGCCAAGAAAGCCAGAGCCTGGAGGGAAGAGGGCTGGGGGAAAGCTATGAAAAATGAGAACTGCCAACAATTATTTTTCTGAATATAAGTCAGTATGCCTCCCTTACTGTAACCATGAAGTAGAGGGGTATACCAGAAAGTATGAGCCTAAATCCTCTTCTGTAGCTTCTTTACCCTTAGATGAGGGAATATCCTCATCTAAGACCACTCTCAGCACCAGTTTAGTAGTAAAGCAGACCTGCAAAAAAGTGCCTGCACTGGATGTCTGCCACAAAGAAGCAGCATTATCCAGCTGGGCTGCTTTATCTCTGCTTTTAGCAGGTTTACAAGATAGTTAACAATTCCCTCCCAAACGTCAGCCAAAATATATCTTCCCTCAGTTAGAAAAGTATACCCCATAGTCACTGAATAGCTGTTGATTTGGTAATCCTCCACATTACCAATACTTTCCACCACAGGTTTTCATAGTATCTCAGAGTACTTGAGATCTACCTAACCATTGCTTCAACTCCCTTACAAAATCTAAATCATTTTCAGGTTGGTATAACACGGGCATCAGCTGGCTCCAGAATATGTCACTCTGTGACTACTTTGGAAAGCAAGTAGTCATATCTGCTCAGAATCAGCTCACCATTAAGGTACAACTGTGAACCCCTAAGAGAACTTTAGGAATCATGTATTATAATGCTCTGTAGGGGATTGGGCTTGAGGTCCCTTCCAACCCTGATAGTCTATAATAGTAGCTAACAACCTCGGAGCCCAGTGAAAATACAGTGCCATCTGTCCCAAATCATAGTCCTCTATCCATGTTAACTCAGAGCTGCTGCACTGTTAAAGTCCATCAGGTAATATCCAGGATGAAAAAGTTACTTTTCTTGGTCCCTGTAACAAGACGGGGTAGCCGCAGCACCCTCAGGTGGTCATTCAACCCCAGCTCTGTCTACCCTTCTGGGAAACTCTCCCCATTCTCACCTGCCATTAGTTGATGTTGTTTTATATCTGAGGAAGGCTGCCCCAGGGTTTCCCAAGCTATGGCTCAACACCTGGTTTGTGGGCTAACTAGACATCTTGGGGTGCCTATATATGCTGCTCTTTTGGCCTAGCCTCTTGAGTGGGTGTCATAGACTGGGCCTACTCCACTGGACCTGGCTTCCGGGTCCCAGACTTATCTCAATTTTCCATGGACTTTGTCTGCACTGCACCAGGCTCTGGGCCTGCTGGCCCCCACGCTATGACCTGCTTGGGATTTGATACTTCCTCAGAGTGCCTTAAGCCTGCCCCCAGCAGGGCTCAAAGCAAGTAGGTGCCCCTAGGGCACTAATGGGACCTCAAAATACCTCCCCTTGCAGCCTCAACCCAAGCCATCAGTCTGAACTACAACAAAAAGAGAAGCCCCCAGCTATAAGACAAACTCTCCCTTCTGAGAAAACAAACAACAACAAATGTAAAAACAGATTGCTGTCACTTAAAAATAGGAAACCATTCCATCCCCATCAGAGTGGGTAAGCAAGCACCCATGGCAGCCCTCCCTGGGTGCCAACATAAGTCCTGCACTGGGTAATGTCCCCCCATAGGCTCACACAGCTTGGTTGGCATCATCCAGGTAGCACAGCAGTCTGACAGGCTCTCCTTGACATCTTCCTGGTGAGGAGCTCCCCTCCTCCACAGTGGGGCATATGTTTATTTGCTTCCCTGCCCCTGCCCCTGCCCCTGCCCCTGCCCCTTGCTGGTCACTTGCTTTCCAAAGTAGTCACAGGTAAACCCTGATCTGGCTTGTTACAGGCAGCCTCAGGGTGACCTCTTGCTGCTGGGACTGTGGAGTTAGTGTCTTCTCAGGTCTTCTCCTCCCTTAGTCTGCACCTGCGCTTGTCTGGCTGGCAGACCCCAGGGTTTGTTCCCCACTTTCAATAATGGGGCAAGGGCCTCATTGTAGCTCCAGATGTACAATGTTATACCTGTACAGCTAGTCATCAACACCTGTTCACATGATCTTGAAGGAAAGGATAAAGAGGTAGAGTTTAGGGCCCAGAAATTACTGAATTATTCTCAGCAGAAGTCTCCATACCCTGGTAAGCATCCAAATGGGTATAACCCATGGGGCTAATATGCCAAACTGTACTATAGGAAGAATATAAACAAGAATAAATAAGCCAAACTGGATAAAATTCCCTTTTGAAAGAATTTTCCATTTCCTCCCTTCTCTGTGAAGAAAGACAAAAATGGCATCAACATTTTGATTGATAAATGCCAGTTTCCCCACATTCTTTTAGTACTGTCACTCACCTTGCCAACCCTTAATTAGTTTTTTGACCTTCTGAATCAGGGTTTCAGGGTGCCAGCTTCCTACCTCTTCCCAGTCTATATTTCTCAAACCTGATATAAATTCTCTTTTACTGGGGTCTTTCTTATTGCTACACTAAGGCCTGATCCAATTGAGCAGCTAGGGACTTAGGTGCCTAAGCAAGAGCCTAAGGGCCTTGTTACACCTTATGCTATGAGCCATACAAATGTGTTAGTACTAGCTTGGAGTCTGGAGCAGTCATACCTTTAATCTAGAAACTGTCTCTGATTGTCCCCCACCTGCACAGCTGTGACTTGCCACTAGAGGCCTGGTGAGTAGGCACAGGACTAGGAGCTATAGCTGTGAGCTGCCATGAGAGGGCTGGTGAGCCAGGACCGGCATCTATCCCTGCTGTATGGGCAGGGTGCATGAGAGATCCTGGGATTCTGGAGGACTTCAGTTTGGGCAACACATTTGTGGGCAGTGACCACACCTTAATGGAACAGGAGCTGGTTTGGGCGGATCTGAGATAATCCTGCCTTGGAGTAGCGTAATTTTGAGCCACATAATGAACGTTTAAAACCACTTTAAGGTGTCAATGTGCAAACAATCCAGGGGTTAAGAGCTCCAGGAGCCACCCAAAATTTTTGTACACCTTGAACCTACCTCTAAGGCTGAGACATAAAATATCAAAAAGAAGGAGAAGGACCCATACAACTTTTGTATTAAT
Organism: Crocodylus siamensis; assembly: GCF_052110815.1. NCBI lineage: Eukaryota > Metazoa > Chordata > Crocodylia > Crocodylidae > Crocodylus > Crocodylus siamensis. The sequence goes on along the minus strand of NC_143398.1, from coordinate 52,773,513 downwards.
TTTTTTTTAAGGGACTCAAACCGGGTGGAAAAGATCACACTCATGGGCACTTACATATGTACCAGATGCCTGCTAATTAGCATGCTCCAGCAAACTTGGCATCCCGTGTATTCTGAATCCCCATGCTTCAAAAGGCAGGGGCACTTTAACTGAAGGACATCAAACAAACTTTAGTTAAAGCTCCCCCATCACCATTTTGAAGTGTGGGATGCTGAATACACAAGACATTCTGGGCGCTTTAATTGGGGTGGCTCCTGAGAGCCACTCTTATTAAAGAACACACCCCAGAGCACATGTAAAGATGCCCTATGTGCTTAACTCCATTTACCTGTCTAATAGATAGAGTTAAATTTGGCCTCGAGAGGCTGAAATAATATTCTGTCCTCTGTGTTTCTTTTGCTGGAACTACCTAGAAACTACCAGATCAGCCAAAATATGCTGTGAGGTCAATAGGTTTGTAAGCATTCTTGAATACACAAAGACCACAAAAAATGTTTCCAGTGAGACACCACATGCACATCCTGTTTTAACTAAACAGTGACTTCTCAGTAAACTACTTGATGCGGGGGAGTGGCTTCTTTAGTGCACGTGGCCATTTTGGAAGGGCTTATTTTTTATAGGCCGAATGCTTAAACTAACGACTTAGTGATCTAACGATTACAGTATATGTAATTTGGGTTTCTTCTGTTCTTAGGTCAGAATACAATGCTGCTTAATTGTCTCATTTTCCCACTCCTACCTTTTAACTGAGATCTAAGCCACAGAAACATGATCTGATATGTTTCAGTTGCCCAATTTCAGTCGGTCTACACTGGGATCTTAGCTGCCACGAGTCAGATATGTGCCTCCTTTTCGATTTCCTGGCTCTTTTAAATAACATGACAGCATCACTTAAATTTACCATGCTACTTGCCATTTTTTAGAAATGTGCAGATATTCAACCCCCAAATAACACAGCTCATTTTTAACATATGGTTACAAAGGAAACAAGGTATTAAAGACACAGTAAAACTGACAAATTATATTAATATCAAAAGCAAATATTATTCTTATGCCCACCTGAATTGAGCTAGTAGTCCTTTAACAGTACAGAAAGCGGTATCTTTCTTTGAATTATTTCCATATTATATATTGCATGAATCTGTCTCTCACTAATATCAGCCTCTGATCAAACATACAACTACAATATACAATTTTTGAACATACCTGTAAAATAAAATATCAGTAGGTGAATTGTTGGATGTGCTGAAATCAATGGCAATTTTGCCTCTGATTTCAGTAGGGTCACAATTTCATCCATCATCTGTTAGGACATACAATAATATACTGAAATTAATTTGCTTTCATAGTCGTTTGAACAGAGGCATAATATTTTTTCCTGCCAACATTTGGAAATAATACCGGTAAGTCCAGATTTCTCCACATGAGGCTTCTTATCTGCCATTATTGTCTCAAGATAAAAACTGAATACAGTTTTGGTATATTTTTACTTCTGAAATGCACATGACAACCTTTGAAGAGCAGCTATCCAGCAAATATCATTGATGGAAAGGTCATATATCAAATTTGTTTTTTGCTCAGCAAATATGCTAATGGATTAATGTGTGAAATTTAAAAAGCAGCAAGTTCAACAAGAATAGGGATCTTTTTTGTCAAGCAGTCACCTGTTATAAATGTGTGTACCACTGCTGTAATCAGCTGACATCAGAGGAAATAAACTGCTCCCAAGACAGGTGCATTGCCACAAGGTTTATAGGTGACAAAAGCGGCCAGTGAAATGTAATGATTCCCCAAAAGTTTGCACCAGCTGCAAAAGCACCCTATAAAGATAAAAACATCTTTTTGACTGTTTGCAATTTACATTGCAATTGTTATAATTTCGTTGAGTTATTTCAGTGAATGTGTGTGACTCACCCTAACTGTGATGGAGTTCACATATAATTTAGGGAAAAAATTGCTCTTAAGCCATAGAGAAAAATGTAGTGCAGAGGACATTTTGACAAGAACTTCAGGATATTGCCTTTGGGAGGGAAGAAAAGAAGTTCCTGGGGATATTAACATTGGAATTGACAGCATCATTCAGAAGTATGAAAGTTATTAAGCAATTTTTTGAAAGCTTAGATTTCCATTGGAAGCTGCATGAAAATCCCCAAACTGAACTTAGCAAAGAGTTGGCAGAGGGTGAAATCTCACTTGAGTAGGCAGATCTCAATGCAAGCTGAAAGAAATCAGCATGGCTTACACAGCTGATAATGCTAAACTTTCATGTCACCTTGACTTCTAGCAGAACCAGAGCACAAACAATAGTGAGATAGAAGGCTGTCTGTTATTTGTAATGCATGTTTCTGTCCTTGGAATATATATTATAGAAAATTTACATAGAAAAAAAGAAAAAACCCCAAATTATCTGGTTTTAAGCAGGGATTTGGCTAAATTAGTAATATCTGAGTGAAATTTATGCCTCCTTGATCAGTAGGAAGATAATGTATATTAAGTATAAATCTAGTAGGTCTTGCTTTTATACCAAAAGTCACTCGTAAAGATCACACACTGCCAAACTGAAGGTTAATTTGAAATCCAGACAAATTCATTTATATTAATACAATTTGAGAGCAAAACTAGGGAGGGACTGAGTAAAGGATATTTACAGGAATATGCAAACAAAATATCTCGCGTAGTTGTTTGTCAGTATCTCCTACGTAAACAAAAGAAGCAAAGACACGATCTCAGAAAATAAGTTTTAACTCCAAAACCCAAGTACTAAGGAAATCTTGAAGATATCAAAGCTTAGCTAGGAAGAAGTTAAGATAAAAAAAAAAAGTGAAATAATCGAAGGCACAAGGAGGTTTAGAGATTATAAATCAGAGAGAATCAGTCTCTCTTTGTTCTTCACCCATCAGAAGGCAGCCAAACTCTAAATCAGAATGTGTGAGTGTGCATAGAATGCTAAGAATAAGGTGAGACACATATGAGTGCTCTTACAATAAAATACCCACTGCAAGAAAGAAGCAGTGGGTATCACAGAGTATCATAGCAAATACCAAAGTAATTCCCCTGAACGCAGCACTGCAAGGATTTGAATTCCTGAAGAAATAATGGCGTGAACACTCCTATGAAGGTAGTCACTACCAAGCTAAGGGAAGCCCACATAGACTCTGATGATCCTAAGATCAAGTGCAAGAAGCCTAAGCAAAACTAATGAGAGACCAGAGAACTGGAATATTTCCAGAGAACTTTCCCGCCATCGTATTTTCTAACTAAGGACAGATCAAAACCAGAAGTTAGACAAGTAGCCCTGCAATCACACCCTGAAATAAAGGAATACATTTCCAACTAGATAAAGCTAATTTTTAAAAATATAATTTTCAGGTAAACCATGAAGAGAAATCCTGAACTAAAGCTAACAATGACCTCCAAGTTCAGGTGCTTGGTCAAATACTATAGGTATTATATAGGCAATTCAATCATTATCTTATGTTGGCTAGCATACAATTTAAGTGATTTCAAGCTCAAGTAAGTTTGTCCCTAATCCAAATGAATTATGTCTTGTGTTTGAATTATTTTTTGCATGACATTATTATAAAATCAAATCTGACTGACTTCTTACAACATTTGCAACTTGTTATAAAAGTATCACAGTTGTTATTATTTAAAGTCTGTTTTGATTATTTGCTTTTTAATAGACAGCCCTGCTAATAGAAGCTGAATAATCATATTTACAGTCATGACTCCTCTGCCTTGATTTATTTGTATGAAAGAATGTTAGTTGATGTAAGCTTTTTGTATGAAAGAATGTTAGTTGATGTAGGCTTAAATCTGGAAAAGTCAACTTCTTGATTCTACTTGTTAAAAAAAAAAGAAGCTGGTGGGAATTATCATAGCTCCATTGATTTCAGTGAAGTCAAAAAAGCACATACTATCCTGAGGTATACCTGTTAACGCCCAAGGTCCATAAATCTGGACAGTGTATGCAAATGACATTGTCTTAATTTGCATAGTTAATGAATACGCACTGGCTCATTTGCTACAATGGTAGGCATGCTGTAGAGGAAGAAGAGAAAGAAGCAGTGGTGGTAAAACTACTTCAGCTAAACTAAGCAGAAGTTCATCTTAACTCTCTTAATAATGGTACCTCAAAAGAGCCCTAAGCAGAATAATACTAAGGCTCCTGGGAGAAGATTCACAAGAGGTACTTTGACTCAGAGTTGTAATGGCTAAACTTTTTTGTTTAGTAGAATTGACAGCCCTGGGGAAGGTATCTTAGCCTCCCATGCAATGCATACACAGAGTTAAGTGCTGTAAGAAGGAACTGGGAGCCTAAGCTAGCCAGTAAAAGTCCAAGGACAGGGATAGGGGCTAAATCATGACTCTCTCAGGGACCTAAGTCCAAATAACTCTAAAATGGGGCACGGCACCTTTCTCTACCTGGAAGTCACCTGCATTTGCAATGTTTTTGCTTTCTGTGAACGTTTATTAGAGTGTGAACTGACTCACCAGAACGATCACAAACAAAAGGGGCAAGAAACATCAGTGAAGCAAATCACCAACTTGTATTTACAAGAATAATCATGATCACTCGTTTACTGCATTTGCCCAGCCCTACTGCACTTCTGCTTTACAAAGCATCAAAGTTCTTTTTCTTTTATCAGTAAGAAATGACTGTGGACCATGTACTATAGAAGGACTGACTAAGCAAAACTGCCTGAGATTAAAGGTTATCAACAGGCACCCTCTGTGATTGTGCCATTTACCTGTCAGATTTTGAGGTCTGTAATTTTTTTTCATGGGAAAGGGAATAAGGGAATCTGCAATTTGGTATTTTGGACTATTCATATTGCAGGAAAACTGTTAGTAAAATATATACAGATACCTATGTACTCTCCTTCTCTCTCAGGTGCGCACGTGCAGACATACACAAACACCTCCTTATTTCCTGGTGCTGCTGAGATTGCTAGCTTTCTGTTGAAATTCTCCGCAATCATTGCAGTTTAAGGCTTTTAAAGGAGAATTTTAGTCTTGCAGTATGAAAAAAGGAAGGAAACTACTGCCACTCTGCATACACAGACTTTCCATACCTTATTTGATCCATTTTAAGGTACTACTGTAGGACTAATTAAGGGTCTTGGAAATGGAAAGTAAAGTGAGGCAGGATGGTGCTATTCTTTGGTTGGGCATGGGTCTCATTCAGCGTTTTCTTTTCAGATATAAACAGTTTCATTAAAGGGAAATAGATATTTTAGCTGAATGGAATCCTTAGACAGTAATGTTAACGTACATCTTTATCCTGAAACATAAGATTCTTAAATAATATCTATTTGCTCTCTGAAAGCTTGCTAACAGTCTCCTACAGCACACTCCATTAGCATGAAAATGGATTTTTTTGTGTGTAATTTACTTTTCTGCTACTGTATTATATTGTTGCTGCAGTTATCAGAAAAAAAAGACTGGAAAGCTCATGCTGTATTTTAAAGTGTATAAGATTCCAGCAGTTTTTATTGTAATTCTGATATGTCTACTGACTAGCAACATACACACACATTCAAGTACAACCACATGCGCATACACCTCTAAATACTGTATGACTTAAAGACATATACTGTAGGAAGGAATTTTCAATAAACAGGAAATATTGCTATCTAATCCAACAGAGATTTCAGTAAGACTGCTGAATAATCACTTTTAAAGCAGATGCAAATTAATATAAATCAATATTTGATTGTTATCACAGCAAAGAGTTATGCTCTACTATAAAAATATATTGGGTCAAATCCTTGATATGGTGCTTCCACATTTACTGCCACCTTTTTAGCTTCCTGCTGTTTGTCATACAGAATACCATGTTGCAAATTCTGACAGCAGAAATTGACCCCAGAGGACTTTCTAACGATCAGTAATTTTACTAATAATATAATAACAGTTATAATAGTTAATGCAAACATAATTTTGACAGGACATGCTTCAGGGTTTAAGGCAAAAACCTAACTAGCATAGATTATAATTGGTGCATCTACATGTGCAATTAATATGTTTTAGGTAATGTATATTAAATCTAGTACCTCCATTTGTACACATGCTTGCGCACTTATAAAAGTGCTTGGTGCTTCAGCCCATGCATTTGTATAAATGGTGAAATATGCATCAGCGCTAAGAAAATGGCAGCAGTGTGCTTTCAAACTAAAACACATTGAAGGTTTTTGAGTTCAAAAGCACACCGCCATTTTCTCCATGCGTGCGACACAGCACCATGCACGTCAGCTCGCTTGCAGAAAAGACTTAATTAATCAAGGCTGCTCTGATGTGCTGGATCTCTGGCATGTCGCAGCATGAAAAAATATGCATATAAATGCTTTCCATTGTGAGGTACTGGAAAAATGTTCATTAACCAATTTAATGTGCATTAGGTGAAAGAGCACTTCTTTGTGATGCTTTAATGCACAATAAAATAGGCTAATACTCAGTAAAGCACATGTGTGGCTGTACTTAATGAGACCTTCATATGGGTTTAAATAATTCCACACAAGATACTGCAAGGTTTTCTGTACTGTCCTCTGAAACACCATCAGGTTACTTCTTCAGATGCTAAAGGACCTTTTATCAAACTCTAAGAAGGTTCCCTTTTTAGCATCTGATGAAATAAGCTGCTGTTTATGAAACCTTATGCCTTTGTGATTTAGTTAGTCTATAAGGTGCAAATCTATCCTGCTTTCTGTCTGACTTCAGACTAACACAACACCTCTCTGCTCATGGATGGCACCATGCTCAGCCAAATGAAATGGACTGCAATCAATCTACACAATAAACTTGCCCAGGTATGCTTAAGTATCTTCCTTCTGAGCAGAAGCAAGCAAATGAGTATCATACCCAAGGGATTCCAATGGCCAATTCGTTTCATTCTACATACCACACAGCCTCTTCCAACAAGTAATGTTTTGATGTCTCTGAGAAAATGAGGAACCACCTTATTAATATCTATATAGCAAATAGGAACAGATCAATACCAGACTTGTAGAACTAACAAACAGCATATAGACCAGAGACGGGCAATTATTTTGGGCAGAGGGCCGCTTACCGAGTTTTGGCAAGCTGTCAAGGGCTGCATGGGTAGCCCTGGCCCTTGACAGGTGCCCTGGCCCTGCTCCCAGAAGTACTCCTTTCAGCAAGGGGCTTTGCCATCTCACAACCAGAAAAATACCAAATTATATTCTAAAAAGTGATCATCTACAACATTCATTAATTTGATTTCAAAAACTATTTTTGTCCTGATTTACATGCGTTTGTGTAGTGTACACAGAGGTGACTGCACAATAGCTTAAAATGAAGTCTTATTCTTGTATATTGTGGGGGGTGGGTATAGGTTTGTGAGGGCTGTGGGTGTGTGGGTATGTGGGGTGTGGTGGGTATGGGGGGAAGGTGGTTGGGGTTTGTGTATGGCAGTGCAAAGAGAGGCATAGTTGCATGCATATGGGGGGGAGTGTATGGGACTCACCCTTTGAAAACACACACACACACACAAACACACTGCCCCATGCCTGCACATGCACATGCACGCGTGCGCGCGCACACACACACACACACACACACTGCCCCTGTGCCTGCACACACATTCACATACACACTCTGCCCCGTGCCTCTGCCTGTGCACGTGCACACACATACACACACACACACACACACACACACATATATATACTGCCCCGTGCCTGCCGACACATGCGCGCACACACCCCTACGGTCTGATACTCCACAGTCTCAGGATGCAGCTGGGAACTACACCCACGTGATGCTAGAGCAAGGCCAGAGCAGGAAAGCAGGGAACTGGCTGGGGGTGGGTGGGGCTGGGCTGCTCAAGCCTGCAAGCCTGCTGAGGGTTCCCTCGGGGTCCTACTGCCCCTGGCTCCAGCCAGCTTTGACAGGGAGCAAATAAATATTAATTTACTAAATTTTTTAGGTGCTCTGTGGGCCGGATAGAATGGCTTGGCAGGCTGGATCTGGCCCGCAGCCCATATTTTGCCTGCTCCTGATATAGACCCACCCAAACATAAAAGCTGTTCACCAGAAGGAAATCTCTGCATCCAGCCATGAAGCCTAGCACAAACACCTTTACTTCTTAAAAAGATGGAAGAAACAAAACTTTAAAAACTTACATGCTCCAACAAGAACCCTACAATCCACAATAATAACATCAACTTATCCAACCACACCATCAGCCCAACTGAGGTATCTGTACTATCTTGGAGTCTTATTTCTGCTCCACTACACAGTTTAGAAAGATGCAGCTGTATGGAGACGCTGAGGGTCACCACCTAAGACTAAGGGAATATTTCCATGACAGAGTCCTTCCTTGGCAGCTCTTGAAGTAAGCTGCTGCTTATGACAGAGTGTGCATCCCTGATTGATTTAGGCTATAATGTAGTTCTAAAAGCCCTGCTTTCTGCCTAATGTCAGACTAACATGGCAAACTACCTCTCTTTGGTACCAGTCAGTAATTTGAAGAAGTCACTTTGGGCTAGATTTACAAAGGAAAATGCATATATCGTAATACTTGCTGAGCACTCTACATGGTACTTAGCTAAAAGCCTCTATCCTTCCATAATACTCAACAACTTGGAGATAAAACTAGTTCGGAATAGTCTGCTTAAGTTGACATGCCTGCTTTTTTCTTTCTGATGCATAAGAAGTTGCTGCTGCTACAACATGCTTGTGCCACAAGCACTCTTAGGAGATGGAGCCAGAAGCACCCTCTGGAGCATCACACGTCAAGAGGAGGAAAATCATCTTGGTCCCCTACACCTTGCAAGTCTGCCAAGGTCAGTAAGACTTCAGGTTATGTGCTGCTGTAAGTAATAGTTGCATAAGTTAAAGATGTTTGTTATGGCAGTATATATATATATATCTCTGACTTTCTGTGTGTGGAGAACAATCTTCCCTACAAACAGAAAATGAAAAAGTGCCACATTAGAGTGTTACTGCTTATCTATATTTTTATTTGCTGCTTTTGCAGTTTCAATCCATTTACCTTAAACTGTGTTCACTTCCAGATGTGTACAAAATATAACAGATAGGAAAAACGTGATCTGCTAGCCAGTGATACTGCCAAACGTGGGAAAGGAATATATAAGTCTACTGCACTCAACATTTCAGTTGAATTAATTTAGCAAGAGCAGGGATCATTGAATCATTTCAGTCTTTGGCAGCATAAAGGTGTTGGAACTGGGTTGCAAAGGGATCTGAGGAGAATCCTTCTAACAGGCACATCTACACATTGCCCTATGGTGATGTAGTTACTGCACCATGCTTTAGTACGTCCAAGTACAATACTTCTGTTTGGAAATACTAAAGCATGGCACAATAACTACCTGTACTGTGCTGTACACGCAGCACATGGTTATTTTTAGCAGCTACTTCATGATAGCAGCACGTTATAATGGGGGGAACATGCCCCTACAGTGAAGTAGCTGCTGGTCACATGTAGATACCCAGGGATCCTACATCACAGTAGCACATCGCTATGGCAACCTAGCATCACGGTTAGACGCACCCCATTGTCACAGCATACAATTACTGTAGAGGCCCTGTACAACCCGTTTCCCTACTACAAGGATTAGGAGAATAACAGAAAAGGACATGGAGTGTGATGGTGTAGTCTTTATGGTCAAACTCAGTATTTAAGCCAGCAATACAGTGGGCTGCTATGTTCCCTCAAACAGCCCCGAATCCTGATTGGTGCCTTAAAGATATTTTTGCCTCTGCGGTACATTTTGTGGCACAGAATAAAAATCATTGCCAGTGAGTTTTAAGAAAGCCATTACCCAAATCTGGATTTGCATTTACGGTGAAGGCTTATTTGACAAGACAAGGATAAGTGTTTGAAGAAGACATATACTGCTGTTGTTGTGATCTACTGGGAAGTGGACTGGGCAAGGCTTTTGCAGTTTTGCCATGTTGTGCCTCTGTCAGAGAGATTCTTCCTTGACTTGAAAAGATCCTGTTAAATTTTCTGTAGAGGTAAAATTTCTCACAAAATTCCAGTAAGTCAATGGTCTCAGCAGCCTTTCCCTAATAGTTAGATGCCTGGGATTGTGCTACTAAGTGAAGAAATTCAGAGGAAAAAGAAAACTGAGGGAAGTGAGGAAATGGGAAGAAGAAATTAAAATAGCTGTAAAAAATACAGTGCATGCACTTCCAAAAAGTAGGGTCAAGTGTTCATCAGGTATTCATTATCATGTGTCTACTTCTATCATTGGAATTACACTGATGTAGAGCATTTGAGGAGGATCTAGCCAATTCTCCAATATAGCAATGGTTTAACACATAAATACACCTTTTATAAACTGTTCTGTTGTAGCTTTCTTAAAATACGTGGAGCTATATTTAGAATACAGAAGACTGAGGCCCAATTATTCTATGGGTCAGAATCTGTTCCACCAGTTAGTCATGTAAATGGATTTATGAGTCTAAATGTGATCCTATTCCATCCTCCTCAAGTCCTTGGAAAAACTATTAATACAAAAGGTGATTAGGTCTTTCCCCTCCTTCTCCTACCTGCTTGTTTGTGATTCAGTCTTAGGGGTAGGATAATGGTGTAAAGAAGTAGATTCATTAATGGAATCTCTGGGACTTGAACAGGGTGGAATAGAAACACACTTAGGCACCTAAATCCATTTAAGCATGGAATAAAGGGAATAGGATCTGGCCACATGTGTATTCAGTAAGTGCTTGTTTAACCAGGGGAATAGCTTGAAATAGCTATTGTAGAATAGCTTATCTGCTATATCTTCCTATGTAAATGCTCTCATTTTGCACTGAGAGCACTATTAGCTTACTCTGCTTTAGAAGTGAATTAAGCTAAGACGTATAAGGACACTCACCATGCAGGATAAGTCCATTCAGGTCAGCAGTTTCTGAAGAATAGCCGTTGCACTTTAAATTGAGACTCTAACTAATTTTGCAATAGCTTTTCTGCATATAGAAGCTCTAAGAGTGAAATGACAAATTATTCTCATCTAATCCATTTTAAGTTAAACCTTTCTAAGGTGAGTGTAATAGTGATGTGAGTGCTGAGGAATGTCAAATTAAAACAATTAGGCTGAATGTAACAGGTATTTTGTCTAAAGAAAATTTAGGTATGACTGTCAGAGTGGTTATGTCAGTTGCTTGAAAAAAATACCACAAGACATTTCTAAGCTAAACTGTCCATCTCTTGTAACCTGGTGTGAGCTTGAATGGTATTCACATAATCGCCTTCCACCATCTCACTTCTCAGATATCTCTGCAGTGTTAGGATGACCTCCGTAAACTTACGAAAACTGTGCTTCAACTTCAGATATTATTTGAGGAAGTCACTCATCTTTCAATTCTTGATGTTACTGGTCTTAGCAAGATAAGACCTTTAATCCATATGCTGAGTGTTACTCTGCCAAAGATTAAACAGCTTTGATACGCAAAAAAGGATTAGTGAGCTGATGGTGTGAAGGAAAGCTGTTTTCAGAATAAGAGAAAAGCAACAAAATGTGCTGCTTTGTATGTGAATGCCAGCTGCTGAAGCCTAAAGTTCACTTTTGTCCACAAAGGGCTGATTCAAATACATGGAAGGCGTGCAACACTACCTATAAACCTGACAGAAAGTTGCATTTTACATCTATTAAATGGTTCTTTTAGCTCCCAGAAAAGGTATACACTTTTTACATCAATTCTTCATTGGCCAGAGATGAGAAACCCCTTGAGCTGTCTGTTTGAGACAGCAAGCATACTGGTTGCACCAAATTCTATTCTAATTTGAAACCCAAAGTAACTCAACTGATATCAATGGAGTTGTTCTGCTCTGCAATAAGTGACAGCCAATTCTGACTATGTGACATCTGTAGAAATAAAAGGTGGAGCATCATTGTACAAGGGGATCCCAGAGGAACAGAGGATAAAATGGTGGAAGAAGAGAGGCTAAACAAGAACCTCAAGAAAGAAGAAAGGAGGAGCAAAAAGAGAAAGGAGGAGAGTGACATCAGGGAGAGAGGAGGCAAGTTGTTATGGGAGAAGAGAAGAGAAAACATTAAGGAGGCTGAAAGTGTGCGACTATGACTCCAGATTTATTGTTTGAGCAATCATTGCCTTACTGATGCTGGAATAGGAATTACCACTACTGTAGTTCTCCGTATAGCAGATTAAATATCTGTACTGATTCTGCATGCTGAATCCCAGTAAGTGAAAGTTGTATTTGGTGTACCCCTTTGACCTTTATGCACACAGTGGGTACATCTACATGTAAAATTAAAGTGAAGCAATAAACTCTGGAGCTGTTTGAGCTGGAGTAAACTGTCTACATGTGTGCCTGGGACAGCAGCAATCTGAGCCGAGGCAGAGCAGACCTGGGCTGGAAGGGAGCATGGGGGAGGGGATTGGTCCCAGGCTCCAGGTAGTGGTGTCAGACAGTGGAGGGGCTGACAGGGGCAGGAGGGTGCTGAATCTGCAGACCTGTGTGGCTAGGTACCGGCCAGGCATCTGGTCCCCATTCAGCCACCATCTACACATGCATTTCAGTGCAGTTAAATCTGTGGTGGTTTGAGCTTGGGACTACTGGGGAGGTGGAGGGTCCCAGTGGCACCCGAAGAAGGCTGGAAACAGGGCCTGAGGACTCAAAGCCAAAACAGTGCCCAAGAAGGGCATAGACAGGGCTGGGGCCTCAGGAGCCAGGATCAGAACCATGGACCTTGAGCTAATGGCTCAGCCAGAAAAAAGGGGTTAAGGCAAGCAGGCTGAGACCCCTAATAAAGTTTACAGGGGCCAGAAGGTTTGACAATCAATGAAGAAGCTAGAAAAATGGACCTGAGAAGGAGAATTGGCTGCCAAGTTCAGAGCAGGGGAAGAAAAAGGAGACCCTGACAAACATTACACCCAGAGAGAGAGCACCCTGTCTCTGCTACTAGCTTCCTGAACTGAAGTAACAAGAATAAAGACATGGCAAGAATAAAGACAAGTAAGAAAAAAGGTGGAGCAGGGTCCTAGGGTTTGTAAATATGTGACTCCAGCTCACAAAGGAACAGGCAAGCTGTTCTCTTTTAGCCAAGTCAAGCTCCTGTCACAGGTACAAACAGACATTGTTTTGTTGTGGCATCAGCTGTTTCAGGAGTGCCCTAGTGCAGCCAATCCAACTGACCAGCAGAAACAGATGTTACCGGGAGGCTGTTGTCTCACGGGGTCAGGCCCCTGCCAGTCCCTGAGCTTCAGGGGCCCTGTCCAATGGGACAGTGGCTCTGGATGCCATGCCCCAATCCCCTGCAAGTTGCTCCACATCTGCAATCAGGGGAACCCCCGTGGGACTGGGTCAGGTCAGGGTACAGCAGTGTGAAATGTGCACCCTGGAATACCCTGCAAGGGAGTTTAAGGGGTGCGGGATAAGCAAACAGATATCTTCCCCTATAAGGCATCATGAACTGTGACTAGTTTTGGTTGCACGGACATTTTGGGGTAACTGGAGCACAAGGGAAAAGGACCTCTGCTGTCAAACAATTTGTGCTGCCATTAAAAAAATTATGGAAATACAAGGGTGACTTCTGTAAAGGAAAAAACCTGGTGTTTAGAAAAACTGAATTGCTGGACACAAAGTAGTAGATCCATAGCCCACTGAAAATCAGTGGAAAAAACTCTTGGTGACTTGGATGCACTTTGTTTCAGACCCAAAATACAATGCACCAGGAGACTAAAAGGGTATTCTAAAGCAGATAATAGTGAACCTGCAGCACAGGTTCCAGATGTGGCATAAGCAGCCTCTGTGTGTGGTGTGCGGCAGCCAGTACAGTAGCAGATAGGTCAGGGAGCAGAAAGCAGAGCATCAGATCAAGGGAAAGGGATCAGGGTGGCCCTTGGGAAGGGTGGGGGCTACTTTGCAGCCTGCATGCCAAAGCAGACTGCTCCCCTGTTCTAAAGGATCTTTATTCTTCCACTACTTTAATTTTTAGATTCCTTTTGACCCAGAAAATTAATATTTTTGTGTATGGTAAGAAATGTGGTTGCTTTTTAACTGAAAATGTATTGTCTGGACTTTCTAGTAAAAAAAAAAAATTGTGTTTGGATCAGACTTGCTGTGACTTTTTTTCTACAGGGGGTGTTTGTACATGTGATGAAAATTGGCCATTTTGTGGTTTAATTCCATCATACTGTACATGTGCGGGGGGGGGTAATTTAAATGATTTTGCTATGTTGCAAACTAAACAACATCTGCATGTAGTTTAGGTTGCGATGTAGCTATTTGTAAAGTTGCAGCTTTTGACAGCTGGCCCCCTGCCGAGAGGCGGGCTGAAGGCAGAAGCACCGAGGGGCAGAATCCTTTTCTTTTTGTGGAGTGTGCCCACATCTCCCTACGGCTAAGGAGCTAGCTGGTGGTGGGCCCCAGCTCACAGGCAGCACCCAGGCTGATCCAACTGTTTACTCAGCCGAAGCCTCCTAGCAGCTGACCCAGGTGACCCCAGAGGACACTGTCACTGTGAAAGGAAGGACCAGGGCTTCAGCTCAGGGGCTGCTTGGCTGTGTCTCCTACAGCTTGCCTGCCAGCTGCAGAAGACATGGGTAGGCTCTTCAAAAAAAAAGGATTGGGCCCATCGCAGTAACAGTGACAGAAGCCCCTAAATTGAAATGGTGAGTTTTTAACTGTCACAATTAAAAACCTACCATTTCAATTTAGGGAATTAAATTCCCCCAATCATGTATACAAGTGGCCAGGGAGAGGACAAACCTAAAGCCTTACTGCTACCTAACTCCTCACCAAAATACCTGACAGCTACTAAAACATTTCATCTTCACTTCACTTCACTTCACTCCTTGATAGGAGGGAGGCATTATCTCATTTGAGACATTTGCACAGAAAGTCTTCAGCCATGCTGGAAACTGAAAGCAAATCTCCCGATCCGAGTCCAGTATTCTATGCACTGGATTCCCTTGACTATCCTAACAACACATGGACACACTTTCTTGGCAGTCACAAGAATCAGACCCTTGAACCTGAATATCTCCTGTATTTTGAGGTAGGTCAAACCAGGATTCAAGTCAGATCCATACAGTACACATGATCTACAAGATCAGGCAGTGAAAAAGTAGTAGCAAAGAGAAATAATGTTTTATTATAAAAATAAATGTTCCATTTTCTGAGAAAAAACTTCTATATATAAAAATTTTTGCTTAATATACTAGTAAGCATAAGTAACTATTACATTAAATGTTAATGTGTTAGAAATATTGTCTGTGAAGTCACTGTAATAATAGCATCACTTAACCTGAACAAGTTTCTAGAATTTTAACCTTCAGACAAGTAGATTTAATATATGCAAGGTTTTCAATTATGTATTATGTCCAGCAATAGATTCCTTGTAGACACAGGGGGAAACTCTTGTGACCTGTTCAAGTCATAAGACAATTTTCTTGCGGCAGGTTATGTCAAAGAAATTATCCTCTGCTTCTACACGAATAGGTCTAAGAAGTTCTGTGGAACAGCACTGCCACTGTGAAGTGCTACTTTTATAATTTAAGATACAATTATTGTTTTTTAATATAAATTGAGATACAATCCAAAGAGAGGTGAAATCTTTATGTCTTTTGATTTTGTTCTTCACATTACTTCCTTTTTTTGTTTCAAGCCTAGGGGAACACTTCAGAGTGTAATTATTTTGTAGAGCACTTGAACACTTCTTTTGCTTGAAAAAAGTATATTGCAGGATCTCTCTCTTAACTATATAAAGCAATATTGTAGTTTGCATTAATTAAAGTCTGCTGTGGCTATGCATTTTATAATTAGCCCTATTATGGTTCATTGAATTTAAATTTCCAGTTTTTGTTGTACATCCAAATTTTAGAAGTTCCTTAATAATGCAATGCTTTGGTAAATTTTGTTTGGATACTGGTATCCCCTACTTCAGGGTCATTCACAAAATTCAACTTTAGGGCTAAATTCCCCTCTCCAGTACAGTGGCATGCAAGGAAAGAGAGATAGTGTAAAGATTCTGTACCCTTTACACAAGTAATAAACCCTCCAGAAAGAGCCAGGAAACAGAAACTGTTTCACACCCGAGACGGTGTGGTCTAGAGGGTCTGGGTATGCTTATGCCTGCTTGCTAACTAGAACATAGTGGATATGTATACACAAGACTTTTACTACAGAGTAGACTTATTAGCTCAAAACATAATTGATGTAGTGGTTCACCATGACTTGAAAAGGAGTCAGCACTGAGGGAGATTGAGCACAATGGGTGCGATATCTTATTCTGATGGGTTTCACTAATCTAGCCTTGTGGTAGGTTTCCATCAGCATTTTTGGCACCAGGAAAGGGTGTTGAAGCTTGCTTCAGCCTCTCGAAGTGCCAGCTTGGTGTTGCAGTATCTCCAGGCCTGTTGGTCATTCCCTCCTTGGGGAGCAATTGCTCATTTTTTATAAGGGCCACACACAAAAAAGATTCCTATCAGTGTGTTTGCCTAATATCGGTCGTGTATGTTCATCATGGGCTGCATTGAATCAGCTTCACAGCTGGCTACCATGAATGAGCATATGCTCCTTCTAGCAGCAGTTTAATGGCAGGTTGGTGGTTTCTGATATGCAAATGTAGTACAAAGGGTTTTTCTACACATGGGGCAAATGTAAGGTGAAGGGAAAACCCTCATCTTATATTCAAGTAAATACTTCTGCAGACAGGAAGTACTTCAGCTGCTTCAGGAAGACTTCCCTTGTGAGATCCATATTTTTTTCCTTGCATCATCCAGTCAACTTGGCAACCTACTGCTTTCAAGAAACTTGGGCCCAAAATCTGTGGTGCACTTAGCACCTTGGGAGTGATGAGGTGAGTTAAGCATAAAACCTGCAGAATCATCTACCTGAGCAGTGCAAGTTAAGGGCGCCTTGGGATAAAGTTGTATACAGTATGCGACTTCCTGACTACTTGCCAAGAATTGACTAGTAGGAGCTTGCAATCATGCTGTTTGTTTTCAGTGGCTGTAGGCTTGTATGGAGTGTCTTTTGCAAATAGAAAGCAGACTTTGCAACAGAAAGTCCTGGCAGCTAAACAAGAAGGCTGAGCCACAATGTTTAACTCTGATCCATAGCGTACTTGGCTGCTAAAAGAGACTCAAGAGCATCTGGGACCCCTACTGACTGAGATTTCAAGCTCTTCAAGGAATCAGCTTTGTTTTTGCCTATAAGGAATGCTTGAATTTAAGCACAGTTTAATGTAGACTTCAAACACCTGATCCTGCAGGTGACTCTAGAAGCCACAGTTAGGCTTCCAGACTCTCTACATACCAGCACACTGAGCATGAAGCTCCTTAAAATTAGCACACTCAGTAAAAAGCTGCAAGAGGTAACCAACAGAAAATCTTTCAGGATGGGGTTGCTGGTTGTAGCCATGTTGGTCTAAGAACATAGGCTGGCAAGGTTTTTTGGGTAAATGTGATCTCTTTTATTAGGCCAAGTAGTTTGAAAAAGGTCCTTTGCAAGCTTTTGGGGACAAACACCCTTCTTCAGGAATTGGGAGACTCCAGGATGAGGTGACTTTTAATTCCCACTTGACAATGCTGGGCTGCAGGCAGGTACCACCCAAGTGGTATCCTAAGTGTTCAGGATTACCCCCTCAAACAGTGGAGCAGGTGTCAATCTTTTGCTTTAAAATGCAGCTGCTTGACAAACAGAGAAAGCTGGATGTGGGATAGACAGATCCAATCTCCTCTTGTTCCTAAGCAAATTGAAGCCCACATCTGCTGCAACATGCCCTCATCAGCAGATCATTGGGTACTATAAATAAGCACCTTTCACTCCTTCTGTTGAAGCTATATCATTGGGCAGTGAAAAATTCCAGAAGAATTGGATAGAAAGGCAGTACAATACTGTATTCTAGTGATTGATGCACTTGTCTATGAGCGTAGTAGATCCAGGATTGTGGTAATGGAGCTGCAGCCATACTCCCTTTGAGGAGGCACTATGTTTGCCCTTTCTCAGTCATCCAGAACCTCTCCTGATCACCATGAGCTTTCAAAGATGGTGGCCAGTGGCTCTGCAATCACATCAGCCAACTCCCTCAGTACCCTCAGGTGCATCCCATCGGGCCCCCATGGACTTGTATATATTCGGGTTTTCTAAATAGTTGCTGACCTGTTCTTTTGCCACTGTTGGCTGCTCACCTCCCTGCCACAAACTGCTGTGCAGTGCAGTAGTCTAGGAGCTGACCTTGCCTATAAAGACTGAGGTAAAATAGGCAGTGAGCACTTCAGGCTTTTCTGCATCCTCTGTCACGAGGTTGCCTCCCTGATTCAGTAAGAGACCCAACACTTTCCCTGATCCTCTTCTTGCTATCTACATACCTGTAGAAAATCTTCTTATTACCCTTCACATCCCTTGCTAACTGCAACTCCAGTTGTGCTTTGGCCTTCCTGACTTCATCCCTGCATCCATGAGCAGTGCTCTTATATTTTTCAATAGTTATTTGTCTAAGTTTCTACTTCTTGTAAGCTTCCTTTTTGTGATTTAGTTTATTGAAGAGTGCCCTGCCAAGCCAAGCTGGTCTTCTGCCATATTTGCTAGTCTTCCTCCACACCAGGATGCTTTGTTCCTGGCACTCTCAGTGAGGCTTCTATAAAAGTACAGCCAGCTCTCCTGGACTCCTCTCCCCATCAGACTGGCTTCCCAGGGGATCCTACCCATGAGATCCCTTAGTGAGGCAAAAATCTGCTTTTTTTGAAGTCCAGGACCCTTACTCTGCTGCTCTCCTTCCTTCCTTCCCTCAAGATCCTGAACTCTATCATCTTGTGGTCACTGCTGCCCAAGTTGCCATCCACTACTATGTCCCCACCAATTCTTCCCTGTTTGTGAGCAGCAGGTCTCCCCAAATCAGACTTCAGACAAGTACTCAAGTTCACAAGCTAAGGATCATGAGCAAAACATTATAATTACTGTTTTTATAAAAAATAAATCTTTAGCAGGCATCTATAGAAAATTAAGATAATGTGTCTTACAAGGCTTATATTGAATTAGAAATGAACATATAGAAGTTTCAAAATTAAAGGCTGAATGATCTGCTCACCAGAAAATTGCCTAAAGTTGCCTAACAAGTCCCTGTGGTCATATTTAGAAAAACCTATAAACTCAATGAAAGACTTATTAAGTTCACTAGGAAAAATATACCTGAGAGGTAGAGACTTACGTGATTCAACCTTATCCTATAAAATGCATCCTCCAGAATGCTTACCCTTTCCTCCTGAAGTACGATGACATAAGGTTCAGACTGAGATCACTGTGTCTTAAATACATTTTAAATGGAATTTATTTTGCTGTACTTGAATATTAAAGGACATTCAGGCCTTAGAGTTTTGATGCCCTTGATGAAACAATCTTGTAAGGTTTTTGGCACCTGTAATAGTTTCTAGAAAAGGCTACTTAAAAGAAAGAAAGAAAGAAAAATAAAGCTTGAAAACATCACTTCTAAGTAAGTATATCAAGAGAAGTCATTTCCTTCCTTCTTTGGTCTCATTGGGAGCTGCCTAATTGGTTCTGCAGTAAAGTCTCCATATCTACATGTTCAGCACTATTAGGTTGCAGTAAAATAATCAGATCTGCCATAGGTTACTACTATCCTGTGGCAGTGTTATTTACTGTACAGCAACACATGTGTAGATGCTGATGGGGCTGGCTGGGGCATGAGGGTGCTTCAGGGCAGGGCTGCCTGCTGCCTAGCCTTGCATCAGGGTCCCATGCCAACTGGGGCTGCTCCAACCCAGCTCAATGTGCTGCAGTCCCAGGTGCATGTGTAAACACGGAGCCCAGAAGTAATACATTCCAGCATATGTGCTGGCATTTATTACTTCACCTTAATTGCATGTGTAGATGTGCCCACTGTGAGACTGAAGTATTAGCATAATTAATATATGCAGGAAGTTGGAGAACCAGGATTGTGCTTCCAGAGGCAATGCTAGAGGACAGTTACTGTTTTATATTCAAGGGGATAGCTGGAGTGACACTCTAAAAGAGAGAAATGAAGCCACAGTACATTCATTTGGCATGTAAAATATTATGTGCATATTTATCAATCATTTATCTGACCACTGAGAGGGAAAAAAGCTTAAGGAAAAAAGAAAGAAATTCTGCAAGAAAAAAACAGCAAAAACATAAATGCTTACTTTTAGTTTCCTTAAGATACTAGTATGTAATTGTATTTACACCTTGTCCCATTCACATAGGCACTATTTGTCCAAATCTACATAAAAATGTTGCCCCTCTGCCAAGCATTAGCAAATATCCAAGGCACAGGTGGTCACTTTTCCAGTAAAGGAGAAATCAGTAATACAGACTTTGGATATATTCTAAGTGGCACTTTTTTTTTTAAGTACCCATGTATACCAGTCCTAAAACAGAACTGTGCACAGCCAGCACTCAGTGAAGAACTAGCACTTTTCTTAAAATTCAGCTAAACATCTGGTATCTAATATCTGCAGAGCAATTTTTCCTCAAGAAATGATACCAATCAAAGCCCAAGCAAGAATGTAGATTTTCCTACCACTCTATCTAGAGTCGCAAATAGAACTAACGACACTCAACACAGCATGTCTTTATATCCCTTGAACTTACATTTGCACACTAATAAAAACAACCTGGGAACTATGTAGAATGGTGCTGACTATCTGCCATAGCTGTTTAGCATGTGAAGTTTAAGATGTGTCCTTGTATTCATCTTGTATGTCTCGATTACTTTTTCACATATGGACGTATGTACTGACAAAACCTGCGAGTCTTTACATTGGGCTGACAACAGCAGAACAAACTCTAGAATAAAAGGATGTACCCATTCCCTCAAATAAGTTGGTATTTTGCCTAACAAGCTTGCATCTGAGCTAGACTTCATATACTATGAAATGGTAGCTTAAGTGCATGATTCAGGTAGCTCCTGAAGCATTGGCAGTCAAAAGCAAAACTATGATATGGACTGATTTATGTACTACTGACCTTCTATATAAGACTAGGTATGAGAATTGAGAATTCCCATTCTTCATAATAATAAAATAGACAGCTAAGACCAAAAATTCAGTGAGCAGAAACCCATTTACACTGAGAAAATACAAAATTCAAGAACACCTATATTTCTACATGCACTTAGTCAAGTGATACATTGCATATGCCACTGTATTAACTGTGCTTGGAAGTTTGGCTTCAAAATGCAACCTGTATGATCCCATATACAAGTCAGTTTTAAGGTTGTCTTTGTAAGACACTGATATAAAGAATGACCTTTTTGTCCTTTGTCTATTCAAGTGCAGCTTACCTGTTTTAAGACAAAACAACAATCAGGATATTTTTGTTCCGATGCCTGTTTAAGGGACTTTTGGGGGGGGGGGGGTTCTCTCTTGTTTTTCCCCCCTCTATGTATTTTCTGCATTTCCCAGGCTTCTTTTTTTGCCTTAAAACTAGTTATTGCATATGTGTATAACACCTCCACTATTGATTTTCTATAGATATGCATAAACAATAACATGAACATGGCATTATCCCACTTATCAAACGTGATCTTGCAATATTCAGGTTATTATACTATATACATAAATTTGCATTTATTCCTCATAAAAGATCAACAACATTTTAATGACTAGGATTATCTGTTGGGTTTTGGCATGTCTGACAGAATTGCCCCCAGTACATGCAGTTGTCATCCTATATTGGTTTGGGCACATTGGTTTTGAACTCTCATAATTAATGCATACATTAAACAAGAAAAAAAGCATTAGTCTCCATTCTATCCACAGTATCTGTATTTGCTTTAGTAACACTCACAGACCTGTCAGTAGAACTAAGATTGATTAGGACCACAGACTGGGGATATTTAAGGAATTAGACCATACATTAGTAGCAAGTCCTGACCCTATTACCCTTGAGATTGTTTTCTTTACTTAATTTGTTTTCATCTAGATCAAAATCAAACCAATCCATATATGACCTCTCTTAACTTCACATTCTTGTGCTGCCCTCCAATTAACTCCTCCAACAATTTATCCAGTTCCTTCCTTAGCTAATTTAAACCTCTTGTTAGAGGTAAAACTCTTGACATGTTCCATAATTCAGCAATGTGTTTATAGACTTACCTTATAGGTTAGCATCCTATTTAACTTCAATCCATGACCTTTTGGTTTGGACTTAGTCACTGACTCAAACACTGCTTAGCAATCAGTCTGTTCTTTTACTCTCAGAATTTATAATACTCTGTGACATTCCTGTTAGTCACAGTTTAATTCTAACATTAAAGGCAAAAAATTGGGCAAATTTTAAATGTTGCCTTAAACCTGTTGAATCTCTGTTGACTTTGGTGACACTTTTCTGCCTTTTTTCCAATAACTAGAATATTTTGTTCCATGAGATGAAAACTCTTGCATTATTTAAATATACAAATACTTTAAAGCAGAAATAGTGGAGAATCTTGAAGATTTGCATCCTTTGCTTTCTGTAAGTAAGTAAATGACGGATGGATTTGGTGCGTTACCTACAATAACACTAGTCTTTCTTCTGACTTGCTAACTACACTGGGCATGTCTACATGTGCTATAAGGCAAAATAATAAACACCAGTGCACATCACACCGGAGTTTATAGCTCCTGCGTTCCACGTTTACATGTGCAGGCAGGACCACAGCATGTTGAGCCAGGTCGGGGCAGCCCTGGCTGGCAGGGCACCAGAGGTCAGCCTGTCAGTCCAGGGCTACTCCGACCCACCTCAACATGCTGCAGAGGGGCTGACGGGGGCATGAGGCCACTCCATTGAGGGGCTAGCCAACAGGCAGCCTCTGCACTGAAGCACCCTTATGCCCCAGCCAGCCACCTCAGCATCTACATGTGTGGCGCTATGGAGTTATTTAGTTTCCTGTGGCCTAATAGGGCTGCACATGTAGATGTGAGACATTTACTGGAGAGCTGATTAGTCTACTTCACAGTTAGCATTTCATGTAGACATGCTCTCTGTGTTCCAGTTATACTTAAGGCCCTCTGCTTATTTTGCTCCCTGGCTGCATTACTATACTTTTTACAACATTTCTATGGATGATTCATTAATTCCCATATAAGAAGCATCAGCATAAGCCCATTAGGTACCTAGCTGATAAAACTCCCTGCAATACCATCAAAAATTAAATTTATGACTGCACTAGCATTTCAAAGGTACAAACATTGTAAGTGAAAAATTAGCAGCTAGTTTTACGTTTTGTTATTGAGCCTGATTATTTTTTCAATATTTCAGACAAAAAGAAGAGCACACGAAGGTTCTTGTAAACCTCCAAAATATCCAGGGAAGAAGAAACAGGATAGGTTAGTAATGAACTAAGAGAGTCAAAATTCAGAATACTGGGTGCTTCTACACAAGACATTTACTGTGGAGCTGCCTAATTAACTCCACAATAAAGTCTCAGTGTCTACATGTGTGGCCCTGTTAGGCCACAGTAAACTAACTCTGCCACAGAGTACTTAGTACTTATTAGTACAAGTTACTATCACATGGTGGCATTCTTTAGTGTAGATTCTGACAGGACTGACTAGGGTATATGTAGGTGCTGATAGGGCTAGCTGGGGTACAAGGATGCTTCAGTGCAGGGCTGCCTGCTGGCTAGCCCCACACTGGAGGACCACTCATGCCCCAGTCAGACACTCCGCAGCACGTTGAGTTGGGTCAGAGAAGCTCCGGGCTGACAGGCTGACCCTGAACCTCCTGCCAGCCAGAGCTGCTCTGGCCTCATTCAACATGCTGCAGTCCTGGGCGCATGTGTAAACATCATGCCCATGAGCAATAAACTCTAATGCAAGATGATCCAGAGTTTATTGCTTCTCACAAATTTCACATGTAAATGCACCCACTGAGAACTAAATAAGTTTGGGTTTTCTTCAGCTCCCTGGAAGAAAATAATGGCAGTGATCAATCTGGCCAGTAGGGCAAGAAATGAGGGTATCTATTATTCCTTTCTAATGCACAAGGGCTATTGTCCAACACAAAGACACAACAGATAAAATAGCACAGGAATCTAAACAGGAATGAAGTGATCACAAAGAAAACATTATTGAAACAACATCTGCAGGCTAAGCAACTGTCCTTTTAGGGAGTGGGGGCAGGGAATTTTTTGTTTGTTTTTTTAAATGAGTTTACTGGGTTCCTCAAAATAACTTACTTCAAATAATCAAAGCCCACCACATCCTATCCATTCTTATCCTCTCCCTCGTTCTTCTCCTTAACCTCTTATTCTCCTCTGGCCTTTCCCCTTCATCATATACAAACATATTTCAGTCTTTCCTTTTTTTTTTTTTTCTTGAAGCATCACTCCTGACATCACTTGCCCCACCAATTATCACCTTCAACTTTCCTTTATCTCTAAACTCATTGAACACAATGTTTATAACAGCTTCCTACAATTTCCCTCCCCCAATACTTCCCTATACCTTCTGTAATCTCTTTTCCCCCATTGCTCTTAAAAAAAAACTGCTGTCACTAGTTTCTAATGGCTTTTTCTACCCTTATGGCCGCCAGCCTTATACTCATTGGCTTATCAGCTGTTTTGACATAGCTGAGCATGCTTTTCTGAAAAGTTTCTCATTTTTGCTTCAGAGACTATGCTTTCCCTGCTCTTGTCCTGTTTTTTATTTGCTCCTTCTCTGTGTGTCTTTCAGTGGATTCTCACTAACTGCCAACTTTCTGTGTGGTATCTATCCTCTGTGTCCTTCATCCTATAAATAGGATTCCTCACCCAGAAACAAAAGTTCAGCTACCACTCCGAGGCAGTTTAGAGTTATCAGGTTTCCCCAGACATTAAATTTAATCTCTGAAGGCCAATAAATCTTACTAAACATTGCCACATGTCCCTTAAACATAATAATTGTCCGTGATTGTTAAGTTTCACATGCAACATTACACCTGTGGCTCTGCAAGTAACTAACCTTTACCAATGCCGTTTTGGTCATTGCTTGGCTTTGAATGGAGCCTGTGAAAACATCGTGAAGCTAGTCTTACTGAGAAAATTGGCACCAAGACTGATAAATAATAGTCTATTTCTCAAATGCTTATCCCTTGTAGATAAGCACTATTTACTTTATGGTAGATAAGCGTTGCCTTTCCTTCAGATATCTGAACTGTTAATAGTCTTGGCTCAACTTGTTATCCTCATACTGAAACCTGGCATTTGAATGATTCCCTTTTGTGGTTAGTTATAGGAGTGGTCTGTTTGTCAATGCCATGATTAAAAAAAATTAAATAGGCAGGCTAAAACACATACACATATTAGATTCAACACCACAGAACTTCTTAGATAACTCTAACTTACTTCAGAAGAAGCTTGACAGTTTCTCTCCAGTTGCAACAGATTAGTTGTGTAAGCATTTTGTAGTATTTCAAAACTGTAACTGCTTTGCGTAGCTCAGTTAGGTTATATCCAAATAAACTAGTGTCTCTGTGACCTATGGTATTGAGCATGCCTCTCCTATTTCTCTGCAGCTCTGAAATTCTTTAGATCCATTTACTAGCAATAGCTGACCTAACAGCCAAGAATCCGTAGGTCAAAGACATTTTGGAAAACTTCTTGTTACTTCTACTTTATAGCTTAAAAATTGTTTCAGACCTTTAGAATGGCCTTTTTGAAACTCCACAAATCATAGCCTAAATCCATTTGGAATGTCACAAAACAGGATTGATTAAAAATATAGATAAAATCCAGTTAAACAAATGAAATGAAATGAAATGAAAAAATGGGGGGCATAACACAATTAATTAAGATCCCAATCACTACAGACAATTAGCCATTTTCTCTTCTCTTTTTCATAACGCATTACTAAGCCAACACATTTTTTTTAACTCAGTCTGCTGGAAAATCTTTTCTTACCCTGTCAGAGTAGACCCACTTTTTAACAATAACCTCATCTTGGATCATTTCTAAAGTGAATAAACAAATGTGTTTTTGTTATTGGCTATAATGAGTCTCTATGCCCACTGTTACTCTTTTGTGTTGGCAAGATCTCATTTTTAAACCGTGGAAGATAAAATCTCCTTTCCAACTTTTCCCTAAATTTTTCTCATGGATCATTCATCTTTTACAAACTGCTATTTATATACAAAAATCTTCTCTCTTTCAAGCTAATCTGCCAAAGAACTCACCTTTATCAAAATTATAAAGCTTTTTAGGTCTTTTGGAGCATTAGGTACACTTACTCTTGAGATGTTGTACAATATACCCAAATGAAAATGAGACAAAATACCTGGATAACATATCTCTGAAGTTCTTTGATTTCCCTTGTTGACATCTACCATGTCTCCCCTCAGACTTCACAGCATGAGGATTTCTAAGTTCTTTTAGACAGGGGCTGCATCTGAGTGAAGACCACAACAGAATGGAAATGACAGCTTCATGAAACATTGTACAAGTGTCTTGCTTTATACACTTAATATGAAGTGAAAGAAAAAGAACTATTCACAGAATATGTTGACTACAGGTGTGCATAAGTCCAGTATAGTACATTATATGTCAAATACAAGAATAGTAAATAAAAATGTTAAGGAATCAGTGAGCAGATTGTGTACTGAGCACCTGAGCAGCAAATTTAGTCTCAGTCAAGGTTTTCCTCCAACCTTTCTCTTTAAAGTAAATACATTTTAAAGACT
Organism: Crocodylus siamensis; assembly: GCF_052110815.1. NCBI lineage: Eukaryota > Metazoa > Chordata > Crocodylia > Crocodylidae > Crocodylus > Crocodylus siamensis. Next base: position 52,746,878 of record NC_143398.1, on the reverse strand, counting down.
CTTTTCTGTGTTCAGCATTCATTTTTCCAGCATTAAATACTCTTCCAGCAGGCTTGGAAAAGAGCCAGACTCTGTCCAATAAAATACAAAAATAGCTTGTTAAAAGAGTAGATTAAAACTAGACTAAACTAATATTTAAATTGATCTGTCTATAACATACATCAATACCATGAGATGGGTGCAAGGAAAGGAATAGAATGAATAGCAATGTGTGTTTTGTATATACTCTTCAGGCATGAAATTATTCTCCAGTCAAAATCTGCTGATTGCACTGATTTTAGACACTATGCATGCCTGTAGTGAAGGCTGTCATTGGCCATCTGGTCTAGAATTTAGGAAACAGCTCAGCTAGGGAACTTTCTACAAGAAATGGGAAGCAACAGGTATCAAGGTTACAGGCGCATACATTTTGTGGTTTACAGTTGCTTGAGCCTTTCTTCCTGTTTGACACCCCTGAAATATGATTAAAGATGAGATCTCCTGCTTAATTTTGTAATCTTTCCTCTGCATATTTCTAATTAGTATCAAATGTTGCAGTCTTCCACAAAAGTCAAATTTAATAGTATGAATCCTGCAGCATGTGTTTCTTAGGGTTGCAACTACAATATTGATTATATGAGAAAAAGAGCAAATAGATTACAAAAATAACCTTTGTCAAATGGTTTGTCCTCTAAAATTGTGTCCAACATGTATATTGCATCATTGGCAAACATTTCAAAGAGCTAGATACTAATTACTCCCATTTAGCAGAAACTTACTGCATAAATATGTCTATTTCATTTCTTGCAACTCCTTATGGAGTATCTAACTGTTCAATGGACGTGTCTACAAAAGACATTATGTCACCGTAGCAATGCGCTATGGCAACATAGCATTTGCAGTCACAAACCATGATGCTGCAGCTGCATCACCATAGCAATGTACTCCCCCATTATAGCACATTGCTATGGTGACGTAGCAGCAAAAAACCCCAAAATGTGCATGGCCAGCACATCACAGGACTTCCCAGAGGACGTCCTAAATGGGCGCATTAACAACAGCACTACATGGCCACACGTAGACACATTCAGTGTGACCTGGCATAGCAGAATCAGGTCCAAATTCAATAAGATTTTTTTTAAAATTAAAAAGAGAAAAATAAAATAATCTTTGTTTTTCTTCTTTGTAGAATGTGACAACTGCACAAATACATATTTCATGTGTGGTGGACAGGTAGAGTGCTGGTCTGGAATGGCACTATCCCATTATGAGCAAAAGTTTTTTCTATATAGCCATCTTGTTATATTAGATTCATGAACTCTATTTGGTAACTGCCAGCATGTTTACATAATTGATCATGTGAGCTGCCCTTGGGTTCTTAGTGAATGTCAATTAAGTCTTTTTTCTTAATGCTACTGCATGTAGATAGCTACAAGCAAAGATAGATGACATTGTTCCTTTAGGGTGAAAGTTTTTGAAAAACATCAGGAAAAATCTCTCTAGAAGCTAGAGGAATATGGAGAAGTAGATCTCTCTTTGCATTAGCAACGTATTATTCTGTTCTCACAGCACCAGTAGCCTATAGAGAAACAATAATTTACAAATCCACTAAAATTGTTTATATTCACACTCAGAAAGTGGCAAATACTTTTAATGGAAGAATTGGAAAGATTTTATTGTAGTGACAAAGCTAACAAACAGCAGTGGATATTACAATTGTTTCAAATTAAGAGGTAATGATGTTGCTCAAATAAGTACTTTTTCTTCTGTTTATTTCTTGCATGGAAGGAATAAAGTTATCTGGCCAGTGGAAAATATTGCCATCTTAGTTATCTCACAACTTCCTTAGTTGTTACTGCAACGATAATGTGCCTCTCTTTCCACGTGGATGCTGTTATATTCAAATTTTAGGTTATATGTAGTGCTGCCTGCAGTTAAGGTGTATTTGTATATATAAATCAGAACTCAGTCAAAATGCACATGACAAGGATACATATGTGATTTGCCACTTTCATCCACAAAATGGCATATTAAAGATTAAAGCAAGATACTGATTGCAGTTTTTCTGTGAAAAATCACCTATTACACAGATGTTGGTACAAAACATATTAACAAACACTTAATTTGCCAAACAGCTGTTGAAAAAGAAAATGAATAGTTAAGGAGTACATGCAACAAGCATGACATTTTAGCACTACTTGCAATGATATAGAAAATCATTGATAGGCATTATGCTTGGACACAGGCATAAAACAGTTATGGTAAATGGATGAGATAATGAATGAAAAGCAATATATGGATAACAAATCAAAAGCCATAAACCAAGATAAGGGACAGACTCATCATTTTTTTAACCAGTCAAAGTTCCCCTTGTATTAATGTTCTTGTGTTCAGAAAGCTGAGCATGATTGGGCTGGTTGCTTTTCATAGCAAATAAAATAAATGGCCTATTTGTGTCATGCTTTCAAGGTGTAATGTATACTCTTCTAATATACAGTAATATACAAAGACAATTACTGTTTTTCCGATATAGAAGAGTCCATGGTGTCAGGCAAAAAACTCTGCAGCTACATATATAAAAAATAAAGTACTTAAAAGTACATGCCAAACTGTTCAAGTTGGGAAGCATAAATTCAGCCCCTTAAATCACTCATGAGACAGCTTAATACAACTGGCCAGTGTTCAGAAGAGCTAATCATCAGCTGCTTTTAGATGCTGGTCTTCACAAATTGTTGTTCAATGTCTCACCAAAACAGAATTCACCAATGTTTTGATCATTTTGTGTGCATGTGTGTTAGCCTACTGTTTAGGTCACTAACTGGTTAGGGGGAAGGAGTTTATCCTGTTTGATTTAAACAATCACTAGGTAAAATAAAGCATTGTAAAATAAGCCTTGGAGTGAGATCAAGAATCCAGGACATCCTTACTGTGGTGAGTGCTCTATGCTCACTCCTAGAATCATGCTCATAGCTGCTCTGTGTCTCAGGCCAACTGAACTTTGAATTTTTTACTTCACAATGAACAGTTTCAATAGCTGATCCAGAAAAAGTGTCCTAACTCCACAATAGCTTCTGTTCTGGTGATTAGGTCACTCTCCAAGAAGGCTATGAATGGAAATTGGTGAGCTTGAATCCCTCTGAGCAGAAGAAAAAGAAGTGAACCTTGGTCTTCTGCTCCCTAGGAGAGTGGTATCACTATTGCTCATTCATAAAAGGTAGAAGCACCATCTTTGGATCATATTTTTTAGGAGAAAGTCTGCCACTGCATTTGTGGTAGTGCAGTGGCTTGAGAAGCCTGAGTCTAGTCTTGCTATGGACTAAAGGTGAAGGCTTTTCCCAACTGCAAATGGGTATCTAATCAGTCAACTGGGGGAATCAAAGGTGTCCAGACAATGTTAGCTATGTCATCTCTTTATGTGCTGTTGTCTTCATAAACTGGGGTGCCTTAACCATGCTTGGCTTGGGTAGACTTTTGACTTAATTTTGCAGAGACAGATTCAATAGTCCGGGATAAATTTTTTTTTAGGGTGGATACAAGAGATTGAGCATTAGCACTTCTTGCCCTCCCCCAATATAATTTTGTATTTTGGCATCTAAATTCAACCAAATCCTATTTTATGGATCTAAATCCTTTTTTGGATCTGGCCCTTGGTCTCCTTGGGAAGAGAGGTTCTACATCTGATTAAGTGGATAGAAATGTGCAGCATAAAACTAATCTTTCAGCTGAAGGCAAAATCCTCTTTCCCCCAACCCTGAAGCTAACTAAACATTCAAGAGATAGAAAATTTCCTTCCCTGTTCCTTCACATAACTAGAAAAAGCCCTGAAGTACAGGATTATGACCACTATGACACTACATAAGAATACCCCTTATTCTGCAACAAGGGGATGGCATATACTTGTAACTACATATCAGACACACTAATTCTTGAACTAAAAATTCAAGCAGTTCAGGATCTTTTGTCATGTCTCACAGTTGATCATTCTATAATGGGCTTGCTTGCCTGATAAAATGGAAGTAGACATGGATTAGGAGAAGGAAGGCATATCTACGTGTGCAATTAATGCAACTGAATAAACTGTGAAGCAAACTTGTTACTCTGCAGTAAACTACTGCTGGGTATAGCATCTACACATGGGCCTGGGACAGCTACAAGTTGAGACAGGGAGGAGCAGTTTAGGCCAAGGCTGTTTCTGCCCTGCTCTGCTCCTGCAGTAGTCCAGGCTCTAGCTGCATCTGCCCAAGTGCCAGCCCTGGGCTTGCCGGAGGCATGGGAGGTCAGCCTCAAGTTCCAGCTGATGGCACCAGTGTGGCCTGGGAGGCAGGGGGCGGCCCCAAGCTAGCAGGGGTCAGGCCCAGGCAACCAGTGGCTACCTTGGGCAGCAGAGGAGCTGACTGAGCCATGAGGCTCCTGCAGCTGCCAAACCATATGCTATGTAGCAGGCAGAAGTGTGGGCCCCTACTGGCTAGGTTGACTGGGAGCAATTTATTCCCAGGTCAGCATCCTCACATGCAATGCTGCACAGTAATTAACTCTGCTGTAGGATAATACTTGTGTTTACAAGTACTATCCTGCTGTGGAGTTGATTAGTTTCCTGAGACCTAATAGCACTGCATGTATAGATGCGAGACATTTACTGTGGAGCTATTTAGGCAACTCCGTAGTAAACGCCTCATGTTCACATGCCTGGTATTACTAAAAGAATAAAAGAAATGACTTTAATGCACCTAAAGACTGGTACAGCAAGGATGACTGCCACAAAGGGAAGACAGTCAGGACAAAGACAATGGGGTAGTGTGCTTAGTCCAGCCTTGAGCCAGGGAGAACAGACAATGGCAAGTTAAAAACATCTATGTACCAAGCAGAAAATATTAGAAAGAAACAATGACTTGCAGTAGAGAAATTGCTAGACGGTTCCTCAAGGTGTTATTAAATAAAGTTGCACAGTTAAACCATGTTTCTAATATCTTGTTTTTCTGAAATCCAGAGCAATGTATTTCTATGCACCTCTATGCATAATTTTGACATATATGTTTATCAGAATATATTAATCAAATTATTAAAAATGAGAGCACAGAAAATATCATTTTTGTCTTACTGATTTATAACTATGAACAAAAGTATTGCATTAATGTAGAGGACCTGATTTCAATGAATGCCTTTCTGTTGACTTCAATGAGTTTTGAATCAGGCCCTGAAGCCCAGATCCCCAAAGGCACCTGATTCTTCTGAAATCAAAGGGAATTGATTAATTACAGTGGGAGACAGAGCACTAAATAAAAATGCCATTGTGAGTTTGATCCTAAAGCCTCATGCTGATGGCAAAATTGGCAGTTCTACTGTACTCTGATAGGAAACATTGCAGGAAAGGCCCAAATGAGCAGACTTGTAGAGATTCTGAAGTAGGAATGGGCAAAATGCAGCCTTCAGGCCAGACCTGCCAGGACATTCTATCCAGCCTGCAAGGCCCCTAAAAAAATTAGAAAAATAATATTTATCTGCCCCTGGCTGCCCATCATGTAGGCCCTGGATGGCTTGTCAAAACTCAGTAAGAGGTCCTCCACCCCAAATAATTGCTCACCCCTTTTCTGAAGTTTACAGCACTGTACATGAAACAGCAGTGGCTGCAATTCTAAAACAAATGCAAGTCACTAAACATTATAAAGGAGAGATGATATAAAATGACGTGCAAGGATTTCATGCCCAGTAACCAGTGTTTCATCCTTGGCATAAAATTCCAACACTTCATGAAGCAGAAGTAAGAATTTTCCTGGCAGAGAAAATACCTCTACACATACATCTGGGAAATTTGATATATTCATTAATACATGTTTAAAAAGATTTATAGCAGCCCTGATAAAATATCATATTCCATTTATATTGTATACTTTAATTATTCTTTCTTTGAACAAGTCAACATCCCAAAGTAAGAAAAAACATGTATTCAACAAATAAATAGAAAGGTTTTAGATTATTTATTTTAACTTAATATCAAATGACAGCATAGCATTTGTAGCAGCTAGTAGTATTTAATAGTCTTAAACCATGACTAAATCTATGAAATTTTATTATTTTGCTCCCTAAAGACAGAGGATTTTTTAAGTGAAACAGAGAAAAGACATCAGAGAAATTCTTTCTTACTATATAGTTGGTAGAAAATTTACTCTTTAAGTATGTTTAATAGAATTACTTGCTATTGTATTCTATTGAAAACTTTGCCTGGAACTTTATACCAGGTAAAGCAACAAATATGTTTGCATATTATAAACATCTATATCTTTTCCAGGCCCCAAAAGAAAACCCCTATATTTTTTCCCTTTTCCCTTTTCTTTCTAAATAGAATACTATCTACGTTAATTAAAGGAATTACCCAATTCCTGTTCAAGCATTGGTAGGTCTTGTAATATGCTAAACCTTAGATGAGGCCCATCAATTTTGACTGCAATATAACAGTGCAGCTTTTCCCTTGGTAGCTAATTAGTTTTATTCATATAGTCACCTTTCATCCATGCAGATAGAAATGGGTAAAACATGTATTTGAACCCATTTGAAGGCTTAAGGGCAGATTACTGTAAATAAACACTGTTCATCAGTTCAGTATCTCCAATTTACTTAATTGGCTGCTGTTTAAAAAGCTGCAGCAGCATCATTGCTGAATATGTGCTTTCTTAATTAATTATCTGTAATTTTAAATCTTCTAGTCCATAATTAAAGAATTTGAATCTATATGCTAATTTAGAATATGTATTTTAATATTTCCATCCAGATAGAATCAAGTTATTTCTCAGGTGTCAGCTTAGTTCAACACTTTATGTACAGGAAAATAGTATGTGATGTCTAGTAGCAAACAGAGAAACTTAAATGTATTGTATGCACTTACAGAAACCTGCCTGCTTTCAGCCTTGCAAGCAATAGATATAACAGCAACATAAATGCCCTCCATTCCCAATGAAGTCTTTTTGTTGACAACTTGAAGGTAAAATCTACCCTTCAGCAGAAGGCCAACACTAAATATATGGCCCACTCAGACAAGCCTCTCTTAATTTACATATGACTTAGAAGAGGCTCACTTTTCCTAGTGCTGTGCTCAGGGGTGTGGTTACCCAAGGGTACCGGAGAGGGGCATTTTCCCTTTCTAACTTGCAGAAATGCACGGTTCAGTACATGGTGTCACTTTTCAATTTATTTACTATTTTTTACAGAAATACTGCAAGGGCCTCACAGCCATTAGAGCTGTTTCTATAAAGACATTGCTGCCTCTGTTGTTCTGGGAGCTTGAAAAGCCATTATTTGTGAAATTTTTGCAGATGGCCACTGTGCCATGGTGTCAGAGGATCTGAGGCAGCAGTTGTCAAAGAAAGTTATTGCTGCCCCTTAGACAGAAACCCTGCATTCTCAGCCTTGCAAATAAAGACAAACTACAGCTGACTTGTCCAAGCATGGGAGAAAAGAAAAATCAACCCTAGAGGAGGGAAAGGAGAAGTCTCAGAAGAGGTTAGCAAAACCTTGGAAAGAAATGGATCACAGAGTAGAAATGTCTTTCTGTTGTAAATCTGAGGAAGAACTTCATAACAGGAAGTAGTGAAAGAAAAATAAGAAAGGAAGATGCTACTGAAACTCCTGGGGAAGACTTGGGGGAAAGTATTAGAGATTGGTTTTTAAAATGCAGGGATTAAAGAAATTCTCAGAAAACAAATTCCTTTAACCAGAAGCCATACCAGAGGACCGGGCACTTTGCTGGGACCCCCCCTCAAAAAGTACCACACCAAGAGAATCAAAAAACAATAGTAATAATAACTATTGCCATGACTGAGACACCCAGGTCAAAATCCACAAGCCCCAAGGAAGCCATAAATGCTAGTATATTACAGTGTGCCTGTGTAAGTGTTAAAATAACAGACCCTAAGACATTTAATTTATTACATGTATCACATCTGCATGTGAATTACAGTGGTAACTTCAGAACATCTGGAGGAACCCTTTTTAGCCTAAGATTCTAAAAGATCTTACATATAAAACCGATGATTGTTTATACTCTTATATGAATAAACTATTATGAATGCTATACTCTGAGGACACTGCTGTACTACAGGGGTGGGCAATTATTTCAGCTGGAGGGCCACTTAAGTTTTGGTGAGGTGCTGAGGGTTGCAAGGGTAGTCCCACCCCTTGACAGGTGTCCCGCCCCCTGGTCCCCATTGTGACCAGAAGTCCCACCCCCTAACCCCTGTCCTTTGCCACCATAAGTCCCTCCCCTTGCTCAGGAAGTACTCCTGTGGGGGGGGGGTGCTTCTATATTGTGTTGTGTGGAATGTGTGTGGCTGGGGAAGTATGTGGTTGAGTGGGTATATTGCAGGTGGGGTGCATGTGTGGATGTGGGATTTCTGTGGGGTATGGGACTTTTGGGTGTGTGTTTGGGTATTGTGGTGGGTGGGGAGGGGTGTGGGCAGTGTAGGATGTGTAGTGGGGGTGTGGGACAGTATTTGATGTGTGTGTGGGTATGGTGGTGAGGTGGGGTGTGTGAGGGGAGTGTGGGTACATGTGTGAAGAGGCTTGGGTATATGTGAGATGTGTGTGGGGGTATGGTGGGGGTGAGGTGTATGAAGGGTGTATGTATGTGGGATGTGTGGGGGGAGTTAGGTGGCACATGTGGATATGGTGGGGTGTGAGAGGTGTGGGTGCATGCAAGTTGTGACTGGGGCTTGGATGGGTTGGGTATGTGCATGTGTGGGGGCTTCCCCGCCACGTGCTCTTTGCAGTGTGGCTGAGCTCAGCCCTTCCGCAGGTGGGGGGAGGGGGAGAGTGATCAGTGCTGCCTGCCTGGCTTGCAGTGCACTGCAAAGGGCAGGAAACCAACTGCCGCCAGCTGGCAGCAATAGAAGCCCCTAGAAAAGGGGAGGGGAGGGGACGGAGAGCTGAGCCTGGCACGCTTGGTCTCTGTCCCACACCTGCTTAGCAGAGCTGCACTAAACATGTGCTGGCTCCTGCTGCTGCTGCTGCTGCTCCCACCCCACCTGCCTGCCCCATGCCTGCCCAGCAGTGCTTTGTGAGCAGCCAACCTCCTTCACGCTCCCCGCACCCTGCCATCCACATACTCCCTCGCCCAGCCATGCACGAACGGGATCAAAGTGAGCTGCAGGCAGCACCCTGCTCCCCTCAATGCTGAAGCTTCCCCTCCCTCCCTGCTGCCCTGAGCACTGCAGCAGGGACTTGTGGAAGAGTTGCTGAAGCCTCGAGGAACTCAGCAGTTCTCTGGGAAGCAGCAGGAGCAGCCCTGCCCAGAAGGTGTGCCTGCTGGCAGGGGCTAGTGCCCTCCGGCAGGGGAGACTGGGAGCACAGTATGCACTACCCCAGGCAGGAGCCATGATATGACTGCTTGCTGGGGAACTCCCCAGCAATCGGCCATATTTTGGCATTTTGCTGCATGGGGACTTAACCACATGCAGAGCACAGCAGGGGCAGCCACTAGTGAGGCCAGATACAATTAATTGGTGGGTGCCTGCCTCAGGGCCAGATCTCCAATGAGCTGGCAGGCCGGGTCCAGCCTTCAGGCTATATTTTACAAACTCCTGCTATACTAGATAACAAAGCACTAAATGACTGAATAGAAATGCAGTATTTGGCTTGTGTTGGGTATGAGGATTGACCAGAGCAGATTTTTGCCAAGATAACCCCTTTAAAGTACAAAAGTTCCACTTGGCTTCAACCCAGTCTCTGCAAACATACTTTGGATGTCAGAGTAAGAAGGCAAGGTGAATACTACAATTGAAGCCTGCCCTTTTATTTATAGGCCCTGATCCTGCCGTGAGCTCCATGTAGAAACGTTTTAGTTCCCCAGTGGTTCCCACTGAAGTTAAGAACGTGTATCTACAGAACAGAAACTGCCTTAATGTATCTAATTTGAGATCAGAATCATAGTTAACATAGCTTTATATTGTGGTTTTATCTAGCCAGATACAAGCACGTAACTAAGCCCACTAGTTGGCTCATTAATTCAGTGGGAGTAAACACCTGCTTAAAGTTGGCCATGTGATTATCATTCTACATCAGAGCGTTAAATCTGATTAACCAACTTGTAGGGAATGTCTCTGATAATTTAGTTGGGCATTTAAATTGCTAAGTACAAAAACCTCAGATAAACCAAACTAAAAGGCAACTGACATTTCTGATCCATGCGCTCTGGAGAAGCACAGTACCACTGTTAAACACAGGAATCAGGCAGTGCTTATTCTAATACTGTTCATCAAAATGTTCAACAAATTCAGTGGAGGCCAACAAAAAGGCAGTATTTAAGCACAAGTTATCACTTTGTAGTGTCAAATATATAATTTGTGTCACTATTTGTCTTCATAACATATTCAATAGAAGATAAAGCAGAATTAAAGAGTATTAGGAAAGTGATTAACTACTTGAGGGCTAAGAATCTCAGCCTTATGTTATCCTCATTCTTTGGCACTTGTACGCTAGTCAAACACAAAGGTGGTGAGAGCCTAGAGACCTTAAATTCATTCCAAAAGAAGATTCAAGATAAGGAATGCAGTATAAGTCACCCTTCCTCAACTCCCACAAACATATAGAAATGCACAACTTCCATCTCCCATTTACCCATCTCAAGTATCGTAACTGAATCTGTATAAATGTGGCTCCTCTTGCCCCTTCCTGATTCTGCTACATAACTGGTCCTGTGACAGTCTATGTAGGATGATGCAGGGACCGCCACTTCCAATTTGCGGAGGTCAAAGGTTCCTCTTTACAGTCACCTTGCACAAAGTTTTCAAGTGAATTTGACTGTAAACATCATTCACAGCACTTCCATAGATCACCCCTATCCAGAAAATGCCTTTTTAAAGGTATACATTTTCTAAGAAGTGCATATTTGTAAAATTCAGAAGTAGTGTAATTACACATAACATAAATTTTTGCTCAGCATCTCATCTGGGAAGGTCTGGCACCATAAAAGTAAGGCTTTTTTTTTTTTCTAGAGAACTTCAGCACTAATAGGCAATTTGCCTGGAAGACGAGCGGTTTCTAATAGCTTTATCTCTACGTTTCAGACAGGCCAACACCTCTCCCATGCACAGAATAAGGCTGGAAACTCTAGTCACCATTTTTGATATCTTAACCAACATATAAGCACAGGAAGCAAAAATAAAAAATATGTATTTCCTGCATTCAAGAAGAAAAGGAAGCTCATAACATATCTTACCGCTTCTTACTTCATGTGTGCTCAATTTGATAACAATACATAGGCAAGATAAAAGTAATGAACTGTAGTTCCCTTGGTGACTGCTTTATGAATTAGGCTTTTTTGGCATGAGGAGGGATGGAAGGGATATTTTTCTCCATTGTATTGGAGGGAGAGAATTGGTTTGGTTTGCTTATGTGCAGAGCCTGGTTTAAACCACAATTATTTATTTATTTTTTTTGTGAATATCATGAAATTAAGTGACTTTCACCAAAAAAAACAAAAACAAAAACAACCTACTCTGGGCATGTTCAAGAAACATTTGGACATGTATCTTGCTGGGATCTTTTGACCCTAGCTGACTTCCTGCCCCTTGGGTAGAGGGCTGGACCCGGTGATCTTACAAGGTCCCTTCCAGTTCTAATGTCTATGAAGTCCATGAAATCTATGAAATTTGCAGAGAAATGCCAAAATATGACTGATTACTGGGGGAGTTCCCCAGCAAGCAGCCATATTGTGGCATTTTGTTGCAACAAGAGGGCTGCTGCAGGTTGTGGAAAGCATTCCCAAGCCAGCAGCAAAAGCCTAGCAGCCCAGAGGAGGGAAGAAGAGATCACAAAAGGGACAAGAGGAGGAGAGAGCTTGGGGGTGGGTAGGGGAGGACCTCCTCTGGGCAGGAAAACTGGGGTGCAGGGATTGGGGGACACCTGGGGGCTCACTTGGAAGATGGCCCTGGCACCACATAGGGGACGGACTGTGTACTCCTCTAGGTGAGAAAACTGGGGTACCAGGGATTGGGGGCAGAGGGAGAGAAAGCAAACAACTCCTTCCCTACCCAGCACCAGGGTTTTCTACAGCTTAAGTCCAGGAAAAAGCCTCTTACCATCAATGGATAGCAGCAACAGCAGCCCGACCACATGGAGAGACTGAGTGCAGGAAGCGAGCATGTACACATGGATATAAGAGCAGCCAGTCAGGGAAGCAGGAGGCTTTCGGTGTGATTATTCAAGCAGCTACATCATTGCCTGCCTGCTTCCCAGCTCCAACCACACTGCTCTCTGCCTTCAGTAAGAAGAAATCAAGGCAAGCCAAGAACATCTCAGCCTGGGACTGGGTAAAGCAGTACCTGACAGGAACCCTCCATACTGAATAGCTGATGCTGAACTCATCGTCAGACTCACTGCCAATTGCCCAGGACCCTGGCAGAGCAGTGGTACTTTTGAAAAGGGAATTTCCTCCCTGGGACAGATGGCTTCTACTGCTGTGCCTGCCTCTTCCAGCGAAGCAGCGGAGGCGATGCGGACTTTTTAGCAGCAAGCGGAGGCCTTGGAACCATGAAGAGTAGGAGACCTGGTTTCTGGACCCTCCTCAGACCAAGAGATTGGAACCTCCCTTTCTCCCATTTCCCAGAAAATGCCCATAAGTACCAGGCTATAGGGACCCTAAAATGGTCATAACTACCATACTGAAGGGGGCCTTAAACCTAGCCCTAAACTGGCCCCCTCAGCCAGTCAGGGGGTATGGGAAGGGTGCCACTATCTGAGCATGAAAATGGTGGCCCCCACCACAATTGGGTCATGATATTAGTGAGCTGAGCCTGTGATTTAAACCAGGCCCTAGTCATGTGTGTACTTGAAAAGGAGCTGGCTCATGCCTCATTTCATGAAAGGATTGAGAGAGCCATAAATCCTAAATGGAGGGAAGTTGCCCTGTTCAACCTGGAATTAGGTCCCTCAATACCAGAAAGGGGCATTGCAACTAGCCAGATTATGCAGCTCTCTTACTGGCTAGTTTACTTAGCAATTGGCTAGTTGAAGCATCTCCCTGATCAGTAAAATGACTTTTGCAGATCCCATGGTTAGGCACATAACTCACTATTCACAGTGCACAGATCTTAGGCATCAAACTTTGATCCCCCTAGGCAGCGAGGCACTTAAGACTTTGGTGTTGCCATGCTGCCTAAGTTTGGATTTAACTGCCTACATTTTGGCCAGGATGTTTAAGAAGTGAGAACACCAACTATATATTGGTCCCTGCCCTCACTCAACTCCCAGCAATTTCAGTGAGAAACAAAACTAAATAAATCTATGGCAGCATGCAGTCTTTAATGTAAACTATCAAAATGGCATAACACATTTATCTGACTCTTTGGCTAAAGACAGAAATTACACATGAACTGGTATAAGTGATCGGAAACCGGTTCAAATATGTAACACAACAGAAGTTCAGAGCACATAAACAACTTTCAAAATGGCTGAAACCCGTTTAAGATAAACCTGGATGGATGTAGTATCAGACTTAACTGATTTAGGTTAAATTGGTTTAAATTGTCCCAGATCCCCTCCAGATTCAAGTTAACTCAGTCCCCAGTATCTCAGGATGCTTTATACTTCCCCTGCAACACCCCCACCCCCTTCAGGGTGTGTGGGCTAGCCTTGGCACAAGCTGTTTGCTCCAGCTGAGCAGGGAGGTGCACTCTGGCACCCCCCTGGCTTCTGGCCTCAGCCACTGCAGGCATGTAGCTGTATTTCCAAAATCAAAAGTGAATGTCTGTTCACTTGCTTATTGGTTCAATCTACACAATTTAGACTAACCTGCAAAGATTGAATCCATTCAGCCTTGGGCTTTTTGACTGTCTGTACTTAGCTGTTCAGTTCTTGAATGCACCAACACAGTGTGTTACTGGGAAGCTTTTCTGATATACATAATGTAACATACTTTCTCTGCCTGGTACATGGGGGTCCAGGGCAGACTGTCTGAACCCTAATTTAAACACTTATGTGAAAACCAGAGATTGCTCTTTGGAATTGAAATCCTTGTTTCCTTGGATACCCTCTAAAGAATCTCGGGAGAAATCTGTCACTTAAGTATTAAACTAATTCTTGCAGGGGAAAAACAAACTGTGTAAGAACAAAGGCTAGTTTTCAATGCAAGGACCTCAATTTGCCTGATCAGTGAGGTTCAACTGGAAGCCCAGTGGTTCCCATGAAAGGGTCTCAAGAACGCAGCAGCAGATGTTTGTGATTATGGATGTGCCATAGGTGTGTAGTGCTTTTGCCATATCTCTGAGTAATGTATCCTGTAACATTCCAGTCATATAGAAATCTAATATAGGTCATACTTAGGCAGAATTTACGGTCCTGAGTCATAAGCAATCAAGTTCAACCTCAGTCCAGTGCCTACAAAATTATTTTAGATGCCTCAATCCATTTTGTCTGGAAAAGATTCCTTTGTGCCTCAGCCTTGTATGCCTGTTCAGAAGTGATATAATTTGAGAAGTTTTTGAACAATTAGGCATCTAATCCCTGCATAAGATCAGATCAGAGCTGGAAAAGTATTTAAATTCTGGCTTAGTCCCCAGAGGGGGTATGATCTTTAATGTTCCTAAGAATATGCATAACTCAAGTTGGTGCCATGGAGTTCAGTATAAAGCACTGAACCCTCTATAACCCTCATTCAGAAACATGAATGGTGCAAGCAGGTCTGATTGATAGCTACCTTTCACATAATATCCTAACAGTTAGCACAATCATTTGGGGGACAGGAAACTTGGGTATAAAGCACTTCTCAGATTGATAACATTCAAATGGACCCCTCCCACTTCCCAGGAGCTTTGATTTAACTTCCAGGTTTAAAGGCAGGTTAAGGATGCCTCCCTTGGAAGGGTGATAACTTCTACTTCCATTTGGTCAGCAAGAAGAAAATAATGCAATAGTCATGGGGCAGAGAGAGAATAAGCAAGAGAAAGCATAACTCTTTAGTCTCCTTGGAGGGGAAAAAGTCCTGAGTTCTGAACTCTATTTCTGTTTTTTACCAACAACAGTCATGTAAAATGTTTTCCAGGCAGCAGTGGCCAAAACTCAGGAGTCTCCTCCTCTTGGAGGCATGCCTTCATCATTGGGCTACAATCAGATACCCTTGCTTGTTCTCCTGGCCCCAACGCCAGCTTTAGGCACAAGCTAAGTAAGCTACAGTGTAGGGCCTCACATTATGAGGGGTCTCTAAATACGAAAAAAAATACAGTAAAACCTCACAAATCTGGCATGCTCAGAACCGAGCACATGTTGGAAATTTGAAAATGCCATTTTTTTGAAATCAGCACTGCAGCCAGTCACAGAGCTGTGGAGTAGTGACACAAAAAGCAGCGGTGCAGAGTGCTTAATGGAGGCTGTAACAGCCACATGCAGCTTCCCCTTCCACTCCTGGGCTGGCAGGGGGGAGCAGCATTTTTTTTGGTAATGCTATGGGGCCTCTTAAACTGACATAGCTTAGGGTCACAGCATGTCATAATCTGGCCCTGCCTGGCCCCACTGAGTGTTGCACTCTTAGCTACTCCTATTCTCCAGCAACAAGAATAAAGCATGTCTCCCTTCACTTTAGACTTTAGGCCCCCTTCAGCCTATTCTGTAGCCTGGTTGTTACAGCCCTTTTCTGGGAACTGGGAGAAAGAGAGGTTCCAACCACCTCAGTCTGAGGAGGGTCTAGAAACCAGATCTCTTACTCCCTATGCAAGTGCTTTAACCACTAGGATATTATGCACATGTGAGTACCAGCAGCAATGGTGAATTGAATGAAAATGCATGTGTTTTGCGCTGAACTCCAATGTGTTAGGATATCCAGGTCAAGCAGGCATTGTGGATCATAAGACGATGAAGGCTGTTAACGTGTACCCTCAGTGCCTAAGTTCTGAAGAGGATGGAAATTCACATACGCCTCGTGTCTAGTGTTTCCTGTCTCCAGATCCAGTTGCTCTGACACTCTCTGGAAGTACCTAACTATCTGTACTGACTGAAGTCTAAACTGTGGTGCTTACAAGAATGCCTTGAACCTGACCCTGAGTGAACTGTGATGGGTTTTGTATATCTCCAAGACATCATTAAAAAGGTGACTTACGTAAGATGTTGGGGGGGGGGGCTGCCTTGTAAATCTTTAAATCTCTACAATTTAAAGGAGTGAATACTGCAATTTTTTTGTTTAAATATACAACATTTATAGACAGGGGATATATTAACCCATTGTCTAGTTTTGCCTCAGGGTCAGTTTATATTTGATAAGGCCCATTTAAAGAAAAAGGAGAGAGATGAACTTTACCCCAATTAGTTCTTCAAAACAGCAGGTTTGAAATAGATCTTAAATGTTATAACACACTATGAAACTAATTCCCTTTACGCACATTTTTCAGGAAGAACTGCTTGTAAAGATCACTGCATGGCCTTTTCATTTACCCTGTGACCCTTAGCGTTCTGACAGGAAGAGAAAATCTTGATAATTGTTGAAATAAAGTTCAAGTTACGTCTTAAGGCTTAAAAATAAAGACTTGTATCATAGTCACATTTTGCCCGTCTTTGTGAGCTCTTACATTATAAGTTTTTCCTTTTTCTATTCTGAGTTTCAATTGTTCTTTCTCTTTGGAGACTACCTTCTTTGCACTGAGAATGATAGCCTATAAAAAGTTGACCAAACTCTTGGGCCTCAGGTCTGTGATATCTGCATGGATACCGCTGGAACTTTCCAGGGATTTATTTGCTATTGTAGAGTTGTACTTAAAAATCTTCAATACAATGACTTAGTCACAAATTAAAATAATGCTTTATTAACAGCTAAATGACAAAGGATGTTTCATCATACATGCTACAACATGTGCTTAGTAATTGCATATCTTTGCCTATGCATCGTTTCTGTGCATATGGCACCCACATGGCACAGGAATCAAGATTGCTATGGCAAACTTTACAGCAGCATTTTTTTCTAGCCAAGCCTAATTCTACACAATTGACAATCAAGTTTTGCTTCAAATGAATAGGTTTTTCAGGACTTTCTACAAATAGTCATTTAATAAAAACTAAGGGCTAGATCCAATGATGGATTTACTTACCTTGGCAGTTAGGTGGAATCCTGAAAGTGCCTGCTCAACTGGTGACTGTCTCTGTGCACACAAAGTTTTGATCTTAAAGTTTCCCAGGCACCCAGAATTTGGCTTCTACAAAATGCCCCAGCTGCCAGTTTTGACATGGTTGAGCTGTTCAGTGCCTCCGTCCCAGTAAGCCTGACTGGAATCCAGAAACTATGTGTACTTTCTCTTAAATCGTCCAAGGTGCTCAGTGCAGTGAGCACTCTCATAGCACACCAAACACATGCAAACAGAACTGGGCTCACAAGATAATACAGTAACGGCAACTAGTCTTGTAGTTAGACTCTAACTGTGCTGAGATTCTGCCACCTATTTCTTAGATGAGCACTTAGGGCAAACAGATTAGATATCTCACTCACCAACCAGTTTGGGACTGGATTCAGTTCCCATCTTAGCTCAAAGCACATTCAAACCCAATTCTCCCAGCTCTTTGCTCAGCATTCTAACCAGGTAACGGGCTATTCTGGGTATGATGTTTTCCTAAAATCTGTTGAAACTGCACAAAAAGGAAAGACCAAAGGCATTGGAGTGAGATCCTGGGATTTGGGGCTCAACTCCCTGTTTCAGAGGCTGTATTTTATCATGAAACGTTCATTAGTTAAAATATATAACTATGGTAAAAATAGGCACTAGAACCCAGGACTCCTTTCCTGCCCCAGCCGACAGTCATGCTCCCTCTTGAGTGATCGTTCTGACGTAATGGACTCTGCATTCTTTAATGCACAGCATCCTAGTTCCAATAAAAGAGACGGAGAGACTGACCTATAGCTAGGAGGTTAGGTTATTCTCCTGGAAGATAGGAGATACAGATTAAAGGCCCCCCAGCAGGCTGCAAAGAGGATTGGACCTGCCTCTTCCACTTTTGAGTGAAAATAATAAACATTAGGTTATTATATAAAAGGTAGTCACCACCACTTCCCCAACCTGTATTTTAAAAGAAAAGAGTGATTTCTGCTTTTTTTTCTGAAATACCTGCTTACCTTCAGGGCTATGGATCCCAAGTGCCTCCCTGGAGCCCCGAGTGAGCAAACCCCAGAGATGAGTGAGATTTTAGATATACCTCTCTGCTTTTCTCTTGGCTAGTTCTAAGCAGTTGCCTCCAGATGGATCCCTGGTCACAAGGTGGCAGCTTGGATTCCCATATAGAGGTGCCTAACCCATGCACTCTATATCTGATGTCTAACATGGCATCATGGATTTCACTCCAGGAACCAAGCATATAAAGTGTAGTCCTTTACTGTGTCTGCCACTTAGCTCTTAATATTCTGTGCTATCACAAAGGTTTACCTTTGTACAGACTCTCTAGCTATTTTATCATTGTCGGGGAAAACCGAAGGATCGGGCCCCAAGGTCACGGTGGGCCGGGGTGGCAATCAGATACGGACAGGTGGGATTAGCGGCGTAGAGTCTGGAGATAGGGACTCGGAGCGGATTGAGAAAGACAGGTGAATTTATTTGACTTACGCTTCGGGCGTAGGCAGAAAGGTCTTCAGTTACAGTTGGAACACAAACAAACAATTAACAACAAAGGGGTCTGTTGGCCCACGAGGTTCAGTCCGAAGACCTAGTCCCAGGGCTGGTCAACAGCTCATAAATGGGGATTACAAACAACAAAACAAACAATAAAACGAACTGTAACACGGTGATGTTGAACCGCGTGACGCCAGTCCACAGCAATGGACGAATCGGGTGGTCGTATGAGAAAAGCCGAGGTCAGTAGCCAGAAGGTGATGCAGCGGAGACGTCAGTTGGAGGGATGAGCAGAGTCGTAGTTGGTGAAGAAAGCCGAGGTCGATGATCCAGAACCGGGTTAAACAAAGTCCATAGGGTGATCCGAAATCGTAAGCCGTTAATCAGTTCGAAAGGTAAGTCAGGACGCCAGATGAACGTAGTCAAAACCGAAATACAACGAGTAATACGAAATACTAAGCGAAGGAGGCAAAGGAGGAGATCAATAGGCCCTAAAGCCCGACTCAGAGAGCAGTCCCTGCAGCAGCAGCCTCTGTCTCTGGTCCGCGCGATCTCCCCTCACACACCACCACACACACACCACCCCGAGGGAGGGGCTCACAGAACTTTTATATCAATTTAGTAGCCAATCAACGTGCTCTCCGCAGAGAAATTTCTAGTCCGATTACCTCATGTCAGGTTCTGACTGAGCATGCTCTCAGTCAGGAGCTGACACAATCTGAGCATGCGTCTGTGGGGAAAGTAGGTCAACAATGATTGACAGCTCCGCAGGTCACCCAGGGGGCAAGGACTGGGTGAGCCTTGGAAATTTCCACTCACAGCTTCAAACCGCGCATGTCAGTTTAACCTCTTCTGTACTGGCAGCACATACTCAAAAATTTCCATGACAATCATGATCAACTATATTTTAAGGCATAAGCCATCATGATTATAACAATATTTTGCATTTATATAACACTTTTTAATCTATAGCTCTCACAGATCTTTACAAAGAAGTTTGTACCTCTGGAAGGGGTGAGTATAAAATACATTATGACTATGAATGCTTGGGAATTATAGTGATGAGTGGTGTGAATACATAGGTAGGTAGAAAGAAAGGTAGATAATTATTAGCTCCATCTTTTAAATGTGGTAACAGCCATGCAGAGGTAAAAACTAATTTTTTTAACTTTACTGAACTCTAACATATCTGCTGACTGAAACTTTTCAGGGGCTGTTGTTGGAACAAGCAGTAGAAATTTATCTGAATAATGAGAACAGCCACAGTTACATTAGAAATGATACAAATAAATAAGGGATTTAAATCTTCATGCCTTGGGGCATAAGACTAATACTAACTGCCAATGGTTGTAAAGGAGCTTCCCTTATGGGAATAAGCTTACAGATGGTTATTCTATAATTAATCATTATAAAGAGCATAAGGTATTGATGACCATCCAAAGCAGGGTTCTTTCTGTCTCATCCAGCTAGATAATTTCCATGTGCTAGTCAAGAGCAACCTATTTATATTAAAGAACAAATCATACAAAAGAGCCAGTATTTGTCTTTAATTATAAACTCATCTAAAGCAAATTAAAGTAGTATATGTGGATCTTAGCTCTTTGGGCATCAACATACTACAGAATAGGCATATCTACATGCGCACTTTAACAAGCTGCAGCCTATTCTACTGCGCAGTAAAGTGGAACAAAAATACCCCATGCTAATATACTAATGTGCAGTAGAATAGGCTACTGCACATTAAGCATCACCTAAAAAGTGAGTACTTGTGCTACTGCGCATTAGTGCAGCCTAATGTGCATTTATTTAGTACCTCATATTGGAGGCACTAAATTTAATATGCATTAGAAAAAGCACATTAATGCACATGCAGAGGCACCCAATGATTCAGTAATAGTTTGTATGATGATGAGTCCGTATAATAATTAAAAACTACTTGGTAAAGGTATGGGGAATGTTAAAAACAAATTTATGTCAGTTCCTTCCTTTATTAATTGAAGTTTATTTAAGAAAGATCTTGAGGGGTTGTACACAATAGCCCCCGTAGGACATCAAATTTAATTTGCAAGTCAGTTAGGACAATATTGGGAAATGTTAGGAGTTAAAATACTGAGAGATTTGTGACAGGTTTAAGAAAGAAATACATAATGAGCATGATGACTTCAGCTAGTTAGCTAAAATGAAAAGCCTTTTTTTAATAATTGCATGATTATGCCAACCTAATGTTTTGAAGCAGATTCTTTTTGTTTTTTATATACCAGCCAAAAGTCCAGGTTTTGATATGTTAAAAATAAATAAAGCTGAAATCCCACAATAATTTTAAAGATAATTTTGCATAGAATATTGAGTTTACATGGAATGTTTTGTATGGGCTTGGGTATTGTCAATATTTTAAGTAATTTTCTGTTTAAAAGTTTCTTATCTTATCACAGTTATGTAAGAAAACTAACTCACTTTGTGAAGTTGACATATTCAAACAAAGTAAAAATAAGTCCTGGTTTACCTATTAGTTAATGTTGAAAACTGGCCCCCAAGGTAACAAACCATATACTTGAGGAAGACATACAAAACCTGATCTCTAGATAGCTAGGAAACTTTAATATCAAAAATTATTTCACCTCTGATGCATAAGCACCTTCTAAGCTCTTCACAAGTGCCTCCTTTGCCTTAGCACTTACATGCTGCCCAAGTCGTACTTAGGCACAAAAGTATTTTTTTAGATCTAGTCCTTAATCATGCAATTAAAGCTTTGGACCTGGACTTCTAAGATATATTTAGATAATATCTCTAGTAAAAGTTTGGCTATTTATGAACAAAATGTGTTTGCTACAGTTACTACGACTATAGACATATTACATATTTAAGCACTAGTATATTGACATATAAACTATACTACCAGAATGCTTCATCTCTTCCTTCATTACATGGCCATGAAACAGTCTTCAGGGTATATTAGCTATGATACTCTACAGTAAGTTTGCTGTTAATAGATTTGCTGTTAAGAAGCTGAACTGGGAACCAAAAAATCTTTGTTCAATATCCAGCTCTATCAGACTTTGGATATGTCATTTAGTAGGCCACAAAGTGAACTATTATCTAAAGAAGACAGGAAATAATACTTTTCCTGAGCATAACAAATATTAGTAATGATTTAATTAAACATATCAAACAGTACCACTGAAACGGGTTAAAATACATTCAGGGTTACAGCATAGGACCAAAGGAAATTAGAAGTCTTCTTCTGGGAGCATTCTACCCAATCAGTTTGTAGATTCTGATAGCATAATATATTCTTACTTAATCTTTCAGGACAGCCATTCAACACAGGGAGGTAAAACAAGCTTCCTCTTTTTTTTCTGCTCATTCTTCCTGTAATAATAGATGCATAGCAGTGAAGGTTAGAAGCTTGGAATAGCTTTACATGAAGCATTAGTTTTCAGAGCTGAAGCCTGTGGGTACTCTGGGAAACATCCACACAGAGAATGGACGTCAGATTGGCAACACAGAGGAAAAGTGGAGAATAGAGGCAATAGATTATGCTTCAGTAAATAATGGTTTGCTTTAATGCTGCCTGGGTCCTGAAGCATTACAGCTAATGGAATACCACTCACCTATCAGTCAGTAAAGATCACACCTAACAAAGATGCATAAACTACAAGCAATGCACTAATGGGAAACAGCAATAGGAAAACCAGCTGCTGTTGTGCTGATTTTTTTGGCTTTGAGTTTATATCTCCTTTCGCTACTAAAAGCCATATAGGCTGGATCAAGTTGTGCAGGCATGTGCAGTTTGTGGCACCACAAAAGTGCCACAAACTGTATACTCAGTGTGTTAAAACATGCAGGGGCAAAATTTGCTACCAGAAAATCCCAGTAGGAAAAAATTTTAAAATGCCACAAAAAATGCTGCAAAAAAAGTGGCATGGAGCATGCCAGTGGAGTGTGCGCAGGCAGACACAGAGGCTATCTTCCAGGGAGACACTTTGGCCAGAGCATCTCCCCTCCTTTATTTCTGGCCCAGTTCTTTCATCATGTTGGGAGCTGGGAGAAGCAAAGAAAAGGCATTTTGTCCCACACCAAAGCACACAAGCAGGGGGATGCGCAGCAGCAAAAAGTAGTGGCACAAATTTATGCCACTACTATTTTTGCTGTTACAAGCACATGACCCTGTATATGGCAATACACCCATAGAGGGTAAGGGCTGGACAAAGCTCTCTCACAAAAACAAATTACTAAAGAAATAGCAAATTGCTAAAGGAATACCTTTCCATGACCTCTGCTGCCCAGGGGTAAGCACGAGAAAATGTAACCCTCCCTGTACCACCACTGCTGGCCCCTGCTGGCACAGGCATGAGGGAAGCATCAGAGCTGCTGCTGCTCAACTGCGTGAAGCAGCTGCATGGTGTGACAGAGCTCAGCCACGGACAATGGCCTTAGGGGGCAAAGAGAGGAAGTTTCCTTCTTCCAACATCTAGTTGATGCCAAACGAGGAACACCATAGAACAGGGAGCAGCTGCAGGAGGGAGGAACTTGTGTGTCACTGCCACTGTCCCTGCCTGAGCCCAGCACCATTTGAAGCTGCTCCCCACTGCCACTTCTCTGCCTATCTGGTCCAATGAGGTAACAGGAGCGTCTCTAGGGCTCCCTCAAACAAAGCAGCAGGTCCTCCTCTTCCTTGCACATACTCTCTGTTCACCACCCCCTCCCCTGTATCCAGTGCCCACCACAGGCCCAGAGACTCCAACTTCACACTGTCCCCATGATCTGCGGAGCAAAGTGCCAATCACCATTTTACCAATTTCTAGATTTGGTCCTGTAGCCTATGTAGGGCATTTATGTATCTCCCTGCACAGAAGGGTCATAAGGAGTTATACAGGCTGATAAGGGTTCCTTTGACCTGTTCGTGCCTTTCCTGCTTACACTTCCCACCTGTCTAGGCCCCAGTTGCTCAGCACACTTTCCTTGGTTCTGCTGCAAAGGAGTTCTCTGTAGTTGCAGAAGAGGAAAGTTCCCTGAGTTTGTCCCAAGACTCTCATCATAATGCCCTGAATCTGTGTGAGTCTTTCACTGATGTCAATATTGAGACATCTGCCATGATTCTCTCACTCCAGTGGGAACTAGAGAATTCAACACAATTGCAACAGATACGCAAAAATATTTTTTGTGAGTGTGGATATGTTATTGCTGCTACTGTAAACTGTAGCCATTTCTGGACCAGTCAGATGTTCATGCTCAGGATATTAGTGATTTCAAGTTAGTTGGTCTAACTTCACTGGCCTTATTTGCTGCTTTTTGTCATGCTGTAAATGAGCTATCTATCTCTTAAATCAGTAGTCTAATGGGTCACCCATTTTAATGCCAAGTTATAGCAAAGCACCTTTCTCTGGCAAATAATTTCTCTTGAACTTTTCTCTAGGAAATAGTTTTCACCACTCTAACCAGGTCAATGTATACCAATGGCTGGGAATTTTCAGTTTTTGCATGACTTTTACCTGCGTTGGTCCAAGAAGATGGTATTTGAGGTCTCAGACCTGCATTCGCGCCTGTGCTTACTGAATCTTATACCACGGAAGCATTCCCCTGAATGCGTGCAGATCCACTGAAGTGCAGAAGCCTGCTTGCTCAGATGAAATCACATAGAAGGCGCTTATGTTAACTAAATATCAAGCATTTCACACTACAGTACTTAGGACAGATTGTACTTTTTTTCTCAGCTTGCTTTATGCCCCAAATCCCTCTGATTTTTCACACAGTGTCTTTCTGTCATTCTCCCCTAGCTTCTCCATAGTAAAAAATAGGCTTTCAGGCCTAACAGATTTTTTTAAAGACTCTTCTTGTAGCTTTAGAACTGAGGCATCCAAAACAGGTGTCTCCACTAAATTTAAATTGAGGTAATATGATTAAAATGTATAATTAGGGAGCTTTTATAAACTAGAAAACACTTTCAAGTTATTGCTAAGTACCTGATATTATAATTATAGAAAGGATATCAGTGAAGAAAAAGATCTACTGGGATTTTTCCAGTTTGTCAACGTATGTGAGAGACTACGGCCCAGTCAATACTCAAAAGAAGGATGTGGGAACTGTAGTAGAGGAAAGAGAAGAATGACAGATCTCTAGAGTGAAAACTAGGGTAGAGCTAATAAAACTTGCTCTTGTTTTTTCTTTACATGTTTGCATATTATTTAATTTTGGCCGTGCTAAAATTTGAATTCATTTTCGTAAAGATTAAAATCAGTATTGTCAGCTACTCTACAACAATCACAATAATTGATTATTTAATTAATAGACAAGCAAACTATATTGGAATTAATTAAAGGGTTTCATAGGCCTGTGGACCAGCTCTGGGAAAGGCAAATGATATTATGCAATATTTAAATATATTTGGAGATTCTAAAGTGCTAGGCTTACTAAGAGATAGATAATGGGTAGATTGCAAGGGGATGGACTATCCTTGTTGGGAGGAAAAAATCACTCTTTTAAACCAAATTATAAAGCAGGCCCAAACAGCTGCTTCCTCTTGGATCTCTCCCCAAAGAGGTATGGTGGGTCATCACCCTATCCATATATATCACTGGTTTAAATTAATAATCACTATATCAACTGCTTAAGGTACACGAATAAAACAGTTTGCTAATTAACACCCTTTGGGACCAAGAGTGAAGTTAACTAAAAAGCATAAACGCACAGTGAAAATTCTATAAATCCGAACTTTGTCAAAGACCAGAGAAATTCAAAGAAAGATTTATTTATTGAAGGTGAGGCCAGCATTTGGCTCTGTCTCCCCTTTCACCCAGTATCCGAAGCTTACCTACTTGTGTGCGTTACTGTCACTTACAGGGTTTCAGGACAGTGATAGCCAGTATCCAGTCCCACCTAGGCGGGCTGATACTTACACTGGAATCAAGGGAGCCGCTATTAGAGCACTGTCATGCAACTGACGGGGAATCGTCAGGGAGCCAACTCCTTCCTGACTCAAGGCAGGTGATGAGAGGAATCTCAGCTCCATGCTGTGGTCCCGCTCGTGTTCTGCCTTTCACCCAGTCACTCACTTCATCCCATCCATCACTCTCACTCTCATATCCTTCCTGTCATTTCTCTCTCTCCTCACACTCACATACACACACACATACCAAGACCCACACAGGGTCTCATAAAGGGCCTTTGCGCATGTTCCTCCAGCAGATAGCATGTGACACGCACATGTTCCCGACTCTCCACTTCCAGAGCTTTCTTAGGCCTACTTATAACAAATCTCAATGGAATTCCATAGAAACCAGAACTATACTATAGCCATAGGTCTGTCCCAGCCTCACCTGCAACACCCTAACCTTCAGAAGAAGAAATATGCCTTTCTGGAATCACTTGTGCTGTTTGGTTTGGTCTTGTAAGGAAGCAGTGATGCCTCCTAGAAGCATCAGTGATAGATCAACGTGGATGTGTAACCCTCTGATCCAGGGGCAGTGTGCTACCATGAACATGAACTAATTATCACGAATGCAACAACATTGCTTAGTACAGAGGAGAATAATCTGGACCAGATTGTCTCTGTCAGTTCCAGACAAAACTGCCATGGGAGAATTCAATGCATTCATTCAGGAAAAAAAATTCTAAACTGTGAAAATTAGGCTGGCCAAAAAGGCATTTTGCTGACCTGTTCACAATGCATCTTGTTTAGAGCAAGATGCCAACAAATAACTAAATCACTTCCTGCAGAAAGACAGCAATGGTGGCTGAGAATCAAAAAGGGTGTTGATCATTTTCAGCAGCAATATGGTGCTGATCTTAAAAAAGAGTGTGTGACTCAGGAGGAGCAACAGCAGAAGAAGTCACAGACTTCCCATCTACCACAGAACTGTAAGTAACATTGCAGGAAATGTGGTCAACAGTTTTTATTGTAGATTGACCTAGTGATTCATAGGTACTTCTTGGCTTGCGAATCATTGTACTGATAACTTGTTAGGCTGAGAAGGTTAGCATAATGAGGCCAACCAAGCCAGAACCCTGGACCCAGCCAGTCCTAATCAAGAGATCGGGGTAAGTCATTCCTGGAAGAAGTGCTATCTGCAGAACAGCACCCAGATCCCAGCTGAGCTGAGTGAGGCAGTCAGAAGTCGGTCCCCTGAGCCCGCAGACAGCAGGCTCTACCTGCTCCAGCCTGTAAAAACCAGGCCCAGCCTGCAGCCTCCTTGTTTGGGGGTCCTTGTTCCTGAAATTCTGTGTGTTTTCTTGCTGAGCTTCTGGTTTTGACTCCTGGCTCTGGCTTCTGACTCCATTAAGACTAGACTATTGGCATTCCTTGATTCCAGTTCCCTGCTTGTGATTCTAGTTTGATCTTCAACTCTGGCTTTTGGCTTATGATCCCTGTTAACTCTCTGCTTTACCTTGCTTCCAGCTTCAGTTTTGAACCCTGGCTTGTCCTGACTTAGACTACAGCTTCTGAATCTGGGTCTGACACCAGAACCCTTTGGACCCATTTCCCTTGGAAGCAGCCTGGACTATATTCAAGCTTTGAGTTAGTAATCCCTTAACCAAGACTGCCCATGCTGTGCTGCATAACAGGTAAATTGTTAAGCTTTAGATGCCTTGGCTGAGTCCATCTCAAATCCAGGAGGACTAACAAATGACAATGAAAACAATGCAACGTTGATGGAGCTATCAACTATCCTTTATAGAATATTAGCTTCAGCAATCACAGAGGTTCAGTTTAGCACTATAATTTAGAACCAAACCTAGTTCAGTTTGCATGAGCTTCTGCTGAGAGTGTGTGAAAAACTCTCCTTGAGATAAAGGCCTCTTGTGCCAGTTATAGACACAACTCTTTCTATTATCCAACCTAAAGTATTTGATTCAACACGTATTGCATGAAGTGAGCTTATACCACTTTGTGACTGAAAATATGCCATTCGTCAAGCCTCCTTCACTTATAAAGTTGCATAATAGTTTCTCATGCATTGGTTTAGCACATTTACAGTATCAGAGGAGCACCTAGCATATTTTTAAAGAAATGCAGCAATCTATACTAACATTGAGTGACCGTACTTAACAAATGCAGAAGTGTTTTGTGCAGATGGCATGATATACTTTGCATTATATTTGTTTGGAACTCAGCCGTCTCATCAATAGCACATAAAAGAAGTATGTATTCATATAAAAATTAATGGAAAATATTTTAAAATAACTAATCTGTATTCAATTTAGTCATAGACAAAGCCACATTAAATAAAAAATAAACTCGCTGGATTATAGAAGCATTTTTATTCTTTTTTATGACAAATTTTACTTTTCAGTTATAGAAATTCTCCATATTAAGAATTATAGCGCAATTCAAAATAGGAGTAAACGTTTCCACATCTTCAGTCTTAACATAAGTGATAAAGTTCTGAACTGACTTTGTTTTCAACAAGCCATTCATTTCTAGGGATCTGTCAGGTTGCTAAAGAAACAAGTCAAAGGTAAAAGATTAAAACATTCTATAAAATGTTTTAATAATGTCTTATCCACAGGAGCACTGAGACAGACACAATGGCTCAAATACTTTATTGCTTTTGGAAAAATTGAACATCAGATTCCTTCACAATCAAACTAATTACTCCAAATAAAAATAATACATATCATGTAATAATGTATAAGATTTTTAAAAAGGGTTTTGCATTTAAGATGACACTTAAGGGTGATGTTTCATGTTTCTGCTGCAACAGTCTCTGCTGTTACATGGTATGTAAGCACATTTGGTATAGCTCTTATTTATAGTGTTACACCATCAGTGCCTCACTCCCAGTAATATTTTTCCCCATCGTTAACACATAGGTCATTCTTGCTCTGTCAGAAGTGGTGTGCGTTCTGGAAGCAGCACGGGCTGTAATTTCTGCCAGCGTCTTGGAGGCCAGAGGATATGAGTAGCACGAGCATGTAGGAGTCCAAGAGAAACCTGCAGCAATAATATAAACCATAGAGGTAATAAAACAGAGGGGTCTTTAAATATACAGAATATGACATTTTTTAATAGGAAGAAGGGAATACAAAGCAAAGAATTTAGAACCTTTCAATGTGAACTACAAACATAATGAAAGGAAAAAGGAAATACACCTTGCAATACCGGGACTAGTTGGGAATTTTACAACAAAGTAATCTTTCTTTGGAAAAATGTTGGACTTTTTTAACTCAAAACTTTATGGGAACGTACCAGTTTTGACAAAACTTTGGACTTAGGACCAGAATTGAATTTCTAATGAAAATGAAAGCAGTATGCCTCATCCCCAGTAGTTAGGACACTCACTCACTCACCTTTGATGTGAAAGACCTAGCTTCAAATTCCTTGGTTGCCCAATTTAGGGTGAAGTTACACATTTCACTCAGACCACACAGCGGATATGTTAAACATGAAATGTTAAGGCTCATTAGCTCGTGCTAAGTGTTCTGTGAGCATCTCAAAGTCATGCCACTTTGGGCAAGGGTTAACTCTAGGCCATGCTACTTTAGCTTGCATTAGGGTAACTTCAGTCTGCTCTATGGAGATAAATTAGCAATTTACAGTCCTCAAGCATCCCAGGATTTATGGCTCTGGGGCCCTCCTCCTCCCCCGAGGAGGGCTTCCAGCCACACCCCTGTTTGTTTCTTTCCTACACTGTTCTGACTTGCTATTACAGGGCTAGCAACTGCTCACAGCATGTCCCAACTTTACTGCTGCTTAACGTTCCACAGATTCCATATGGTCTAAGTATAACGTGTAACTTGACCATTAGTCTAGGACTTGACCCTGGGTATCCCATGTCCCACGTAAATGCCCTGTCAAGCAGTTGGCTCAGATGGGCAGGCTGACTCTGTGTTCTTCTGTGAAAAATCAAGAAAGGTTTCAGCTTTGTCTCAATGCAAAATAGGGAAGCTTTTAATCTATGAAATTTTCCTGCAGTGGAAGAGCATATCCCATTCAATACAGCTAACATGCATGTCTTTAAATTTGAATGTTCTGCAGATACTGCAGACTTCAGAATTTCCCCATATTATGTTGTAAGTCATATTGCGAATAGAATACTTTGTTTAAAAAAATCCCTAGAAATCACAAATTATAGTGTTTTCCGGTTATGCAATGCAATTTCAAAAATGCCTCTGTCTGAAATAATGAATCCAATTTTCAGATATGGTTACCTGAGATTAGGCATTTAAACTCTATATCTGGATACCAGATATTTTAACGTTGTTGTCTACTTGCCTATAAACAAAATTTGGGCACTTGGGGCACTTCTACACATGCTCCAGTGGGGAGGCTGGGGGGTCCCACCATCTCATGTATCAGCGTCCCTACACTTAATAATGCTGGCGGGGGCACTTGAACCGAAGCTCATTTGAGCTTTAGTTCAATTGCCCTCACCACCATTTTTGAGCATGGGGACAGTGATACACAAGACAAAGGACACTGCTGGAGCGCAGCAATCGCCATTCTCCGGCAGACTTTTGATTAATCGAGACTTTTGATTAATCGAGTCTTTTTGATTAATCGAGACTTTTGATTAATTGACTTTTGATTAATCTGCTCTAACACACTGGAATTCCAGTGTGTTAGAGCAGCCTCGCTGCTTATGTACAGGCACCCTTAATTTATCCAGTCATATTTAGACATAGCCTTTAAACTTTCATTCTTCACTGTGATTTGCAGTACTTTCTTATCAGTACTATCTTAACTAAAAGCAATTTACCTGCAAATCTGAATAAATGTAAACCCCACATAGGGTTTCCATTTAATCAGAATACATTTAGAATGGCTTCTTTACAATTATCCTCATATAGCTCATATCTTCCTTCCTACCCAACCTTTCACTGAAAAAAGAATCTTTTTAGTAGGTAGGCAGTTCAGCATTTTATGCAAATAGACACCAAACAGACCCCTAGGAATATCTTCAGCTAATTTTCTTGATTTAATTTCACAGGATTAATGTATATGCACCAGTCTCTCTACTACATAAAAAAATCACTGAAGTTGAAGTGGCCTATATCTAATTCCATATTTTGTACCTTGATTAAGCAGGTGCTGAATTACTTGAATATAATTTGGTTAGTTAACAACCCACAGAATCTATGAGCTTCAAAACTAGATCATTGAAATTACTGTCTGATACTTTATTTTATTTGGCATTTTCTTGCAGCTTCATTTCTATGGTAAGGGCTGTTATGTCCAAGTTTCTGAATGACATCTGTTTAGAAGTTCCTTTTTTGATAGATTTTTTAGCTACATTTTCGCTGGTTGTTCCACTGGATAATTTGTTGGGCATTTATAACACATTGAATGCCCTTTATTTTACAGCAGCGAAGCAGTTGTAATATTCCTGCAGAGATCTGTACTCCTTATAACTGGCATGATAACATACCTATTACAGAGCTCACCACAGATCATAACACTGAGGCAACTACCAAGACAACAAGTAAAATGCAAGAATATAATAATGACAAAGAGGAAAAAATCCAACTTCTCAAATCTGCATCATGAATTTTAGTTTCAACATTCTGTAAGCTCTCAATGCATACCGCATCCCATGGAGTCAATACAATTTCTGTACATGGAGTGAGAAAATAAAGGAATCAAAATTATGTTTAAATATCTGCTACTATGATCAGGTAAAACTGTGGCCCAGAAGATTACTTCTACCAGTGTCTGTCTCAATACAAGGAAAAAAACCTCTTCCTAGTACAGCTGATTTACAGGAAAACATGACTATTCTTACTGTATGTTACACAGAGCAAAAATGTCAACTGGTCGGTTAGTCTTTAATATATGGCAAATGAAGCTAATGATACTGGACCCTTTTATCCCCGCCAAAAAGTTCACTATGAAGACATATTTACTGCAGCTTCAGCAAGGACTTTTTTCCCCCCTATATTGTTTATTAATAGAACTCTGCAGTTAGCAAGGCAAGTAAAGGAAATCATGTCTGATGGGGAAATAACTGGATTATTTTTGGAGAACACAGATGCCTTCATGGAGAACAAGAAGAAAACTATCAAGCCCGGATTCGGGCAAGGAATGAATTGAAAGAACTGGGGGACACAATTTTGCTTGTTAAGGTAAATAATAAATTAATTAAACTTATTTCACTTACAGAAACTAACTTATGATGCTTTAAGTGAGTAACTCTACTGAAGAGAATAGAGCTACCCTGTTAGTAAACAGACTTAAATCCTTTTATGTTTAGATTCTTCAGAACAATTTCTCACTTATAGCCACTAGCAAGAAACACCAGCAACCTAAATTGTTGATTCCTATTCTTAAGTGAACATTAAGAGTCTAACATCATGATCTATTTATTATTCTTGTTGTGGAAATAACACTATTGAAGTGAATTGCATCAATATTATTTCTTAATAGCCTGAACTGTTGAGGCATTAATTCTTTTAAAAAAATCTCTGAATATTTAATTGGCCAACTGAGAAGTCATTTTTGTTAACATAGCAATTTTACCTACAAAACAAGCAGTGAATGAATAGTATTGTTTTGACACAACTACTGTGCTAAAAGCATATTTCCTGGAAGTGTTGCTATGTTAATCATGTGGAGGGCTGATTGTCTTGGCACTCCTCTGGGGATAGAGGAACTTGGGCTCAACAGTGATTTCTACAGTGATGTTCAATACATGATCTCCAGCATACTAGACACATTGGGGGTAAATGTTCTAAGTACATTTTTAGAGTAGATGGGGTTCATATCTGTAATTCTTCTCCTGCTATCTCAACATTCATTTTTCAACCACAGCTTTTATAGCTTTAGAGTGGACTTAAGCTCCAACTCCCACAGTCTGACACCAAGGATGAATGATGTCTCTTCCAAGCCCACCTATATTTGGGGGACATAGCAGCAGTGTCTTGTGGCTAGAGGTGAGGATTAAGTGCACTGGCAGCCAAGGACTCTTTTAAAATCAAAGGTTTTCCGCCGAGGCTACAAAAACAATAGAAAAACCTAGTTTTCTAAGCCAGAAATTGAAAGAGGCCCCAACAATGGAGGAATTCCCAATTCTCTGAGAATCTGACAACTCTGGCTCGTGCCACTAAATTCAACTGCTCTGCACCATTTTGCTTCTCCTGCTTTATGTGTTTTTTGTGATCCCATTTTATTTCTATTATTCCTTTCCAATTCTTTTTCTTCCTCATATTACTCCCAACCCCCAAATCCTGGGTGCATCCATTTATGGTATGTGTGTACTACCAGTGGGTCAGCTCTAAGAATGTCCCACCTACCAGCTCATACTGCAAACCTAGAAATATGCTGGTGAAAGTGCTCTGGGTCACTCCTCTTTGCAGCTGCCATCAAGACCTCAGTCTCTGACATACATGAAGTTGGCCACTGGACATCCCATTGTGACACTACAGTGGTGCATTTCCAGGACTGGAATATGAAGCAGGAATGGGTGTCCAGGTATCCTTTGATGCATCCCATCTGGAAGACACCACTAGGTCTTTAATAGCAGAAACAAGACTGGGGATCTTGTTTCTACAGCAAAAAAGTAAGATGAGACAGAGCAGTAACAGAGTTCAACTGAGAAATTCTAATGAGGAGCCAATAGGACATGTCTCACAGTGGCTGCTTTTTTGCTAATGCACATAGGTACTTGATGAGGTTATGAGAAGAAGTAGGAAGTAAAGATATGCACTCAGAGGAAAATCCATAATTATGGTACACTGCTATAATATGCCAGCCCTTTTTGAACCCTGATTATACAAGCCCCAGGAAAAGCAGATTTGAGTAACATTTTTACACTAAACCTCTTTCAGCAAAAATACATATGTGGGCTGTGTACAGACATTACAGATAGAAATTTGGGTGGATTAGATTGGGTTAAAAATGGTCCCCCAATCTAACTTAGTGATTAGGTGCTAGGAGCCTGAACTAAAATAAATCAGGGTAGGGGCAGATGGGATTGGTGGGGGGAGATAGTTGGGCCCACATGGGGGTTTGGGGAGGTTGGCAGGAACAGAGAGGTGCTCAGATTGCCAAACCCCCAAGAACCCCTCAGCCTTCCTCCCAATTTTACTGAACTTCTCCCAATCCCACATACCACTCCCAGGTCTGGTTTTACTGGCGTTCAGGATGGGGGGGGGAGTGATCAGATTGGGGGGTTGGCAGCTCTGCAGAGGTGTTAACAGGATCAAGAGGGCTCTCTCCTCCCACCAACCAGAGGCTATTTTTAACCCCCTGATTTCCCCACCTCCAGGAAAACAGCCTCTCCTGGCAAGCCAACCTCCCATCCCACCTGCCCCTCACCCCACCCCAGTGCTGGGAGCAGCTTGTGGAACTGGGAGGGGCAGGCGCTGGCAGGCTTGGTGGGGGGGGGGGGGGACAGCAGGCTGGTCTGCAGAGGGAAGGGGGAGGAACCAAGGGACTAAAATTATCTTGGTACTGTGGGGAAGGACAGGGGAAACATGCAGCCCCAGGGCTGGGGCCAGTGGCTGTGCTTTCCGAGCCCCAAGGCTGCACTGGGAATGTGTACAAAAGTTCAGTTAAATTGGTCTAGCCATATCCAATCTAACTGAGTACACATCTGAGGTACAGTTAAATTAGACTGGCTTGGCTATTTTTGACCATCCTGGAAATTCTGTACAGTTTGCATTTAAAGCAGCCTAACTAAGGATCTAAATGAAAGGTCTGCATGTGGGTGAACTAAGTTAAATTGGGTGACCATTTTTAACGTGATCTACTCTCCCAGAATGTCTCTACGTATTCTTGGTGGCACTGAAACCTTTCGCAATCACACAATATCACTATGTTTTTCATTTTAAAAAACATAACAAGCACATTCTGAAACATTTGAAATGACCATTTTCCATATTTTTTAAATGAAAGTTTCATTTCTTTGGTTAAAAACTTTTAAAACATTAGTTATAAATAAAAGCTTGCAATCAAAGTGAAACATTTCTACTTTTTTACTGTTTTGAGAGACCAGAAGTACAATTTTTTTGAATATCGGATTTTCTGAACACGTTTTGCTTTCATTTCAAATTGACACTATGGGTAATTGTTCCAACAACAAAAATCCATATTAGAATGTAAGGAATTTTGCATTGTCCAATTTCTGTCACAAGGTAGTTAACTACAAGCAAAAAATCTTAATGATAAAGCCAGTCCCTTAACATTGGACCTATACATCATTCCTAAGTGAAGTTTTAGTATTTGAGGAGGAAATTCTCATGAAAATGTATTGCTTTTTCATGAGAAAGTTAAAGTTTTTAATTAGTCTTTCTGTGCCTGATTTTGTTTCCTCGCTTTTTAAGCCTGGAAGAATTTTATTTTTGTATTTGCATTTTGTCTCTTAGTCTTTATAATAGGTGTTTAAATTGTGTGAAACCTGGAAAATGCCACTGGCAGAGAGAAAGTACAGGTTCCTCTCGCTTCATGCAGATTCTATACGTGCAAATTTGCTTTTGATGTGATGACCCTTTTTATACCTAAAATGTGTTATACATGAGGTAAATTCACTGTTATGTGATTGGTGTGGAGGAAGCCCACAGTCAGCTGCTTTGTGCAGTGCATTGTGGGAGTGACGCACACCAAAATATAGTCTCTTGTGTGGATCTGTGCTCCTCACTTGTTGTCTGTAACATGTTTCTGTAGTGGCCATCCCTATTATGATAGTGCCCTGTACTTGTGTGTACTGTCTGCTGTAGGTAAGTACCAAAATGCTCTTGTAAAAGTGGTACAAAGGGGTTGAGGGTAGTAAAGTTGAGGTCTTGGAACGTATCCCTATTTGTTACATTGTACCGTGGGTTCCTTTATGCAAATTCAAGTTATGCACCATTTTCCAGAAATGCATGTACAGCTTAAGCGAGAGAAGTCTATATAACTCTAAAAGCAAAAGTACAAAGAAATAATACCAAATTAAAAATGCCATGGATTATACTGCACAAGAAAACTGTTATCAACATTTAGAAAACCAACATTTTAAAAATATGTCAATCTCATACATTGTGTGTATCCCTCTGGTTTTAACCCCTCAGCTTGAGTTATATTCTACGTATATGCCATAGGTATTACAACTGCTACAAAACACTGCTAGAGACACAAAGACACTGCAAACAAAATTAAATGCTCCCCAAATTGAAGCATAATAAAATAACATCAATCACAGTTAGTGTTTCTTATTAAGGTTCCTTTCTCTTGATGTAGTACATTTTCATTAAACACTTTTTGTTCAAATAAAACTGAAAACAGAAATGTACAGGAACCCTAAGGGGTTCGTACTACCTTTTAGATTTTCTACAAGTGGTTTGCCAACTTGTGACACAGTGGATAATCTAGGATTCCTTTTATTAAGCTTTTTTTGTTGTACATGCAATGCTTTTTGCATGTCTAAACTGTTGTTTAGACCTAACCCAGACCAGCACTGATGTCTTAATCCACCAACCATACACAAAAATGCCCATTATTTCCTCCCCTCTCCCATCCCAAGTGATCCAGCCCAGTGCCAGAAGTTTGCCTGAGCATCAGCTATCAGGCCTGTCCTCCTTCTTTCCCCTCACCATTCCTCTCTCCAGTGTGTTCAGTCAGCAAAAATGAAAGACAAGGAATTTCACCAGCAGCTCTTCTGCCCACAAATTCCTGTCTCTGCTGCCCACAAGGTAAGCAAAACATAGAGGGTGAGATGGGTGATAGGCTTGATTCCTAAATGGTATCCATTTTTCTGATTCTGCCCTATGAATGAGTTTGCCCACAGCTTGTTCTTTCCTATACTTCACCTATGCTGAACAGCAAGATATGTAAAAGGGGAAGGGATGTTTGGATGTCTCAGCATATTTGAGGGTGCCCCTCACAGTCACCCCAAGTTAAGGTGGACCTATACCTATTGTTACATGGATCCCAATCCTCAGAAATTGTATAGCAAAAATAGTATTAAAGGTACCCAAGAAAATACAGCTGAGGATTCCTCCAGTATGGAAGAATCCCAAGATGTTGTAAAGTTGGCAGGGATTATCTTTCAAATACAGAGGAGAAGGTTAGGGCGCAGACATTTTTTTAAGGACAGGACTAGGATACTGTGCCCTCACCTAGTCTCAAGCCAACAGGGAGGGCTGCAGTAAACCTAGCTATTCTATGTAAATCAGAGCAGATGTATAATTACACTAACTTCTGCTTTCAAAATCAAGGCAAAGCATAAAGGTGGTCCACAGCTTCTCTTGTCATACCGTAAGCTGTGCTGAGTATGATACCCATGATACACAAATCCTAAAACATTAATGTGGAACAGACACTTGTGTTCAAAGAGTTGATGTAAACTACCACCTTTAGAGAAAGAAAAGACCTGGAAACTTCAGTCTAAGAGGTGAATGTTTCAGAATGTAATAGAACAACTGAAAATATAACTTTAGAATGGAAACACATAAGTAACTAGCTAGTGCCCTACCTATAATACTAACAGAAATATATTGTGGAGGATAGTGACCTGTGTCAAATTAGATTGTCTTTAAGAAAAGCTATTACACTGGGTTTCAATATTAGATTGTAGGTGTAAAACAGTCTCACAAAGAATCTTCTCAGTAAATTAGCCTTTCCAAAAAATCTATAGTCTAATAGAAAGTAAACATGATTGCTATTACATTTTATTTTCTGTACACGGGTGAACTTTGAGGCAACCACTCCCAATACAGCAGTAGGAGAAAGTCTCAATAAAAATAAAATCCTGGAGATTAAAGGCATAATGAAGAGAAACTACTTTCTTCAGTGGAAGAATCTATAATAATAAACAAGAACAGAAGAAGCAAATGTCCTTGATCATCTTCCTTTATGCATATAAAAAATACATAAAGGTGAGAACTCAGGGATTTTTTAAATTAGAAAAACATCACCACAACAGATTTTATCGTAAATGATCCTACTAGCTGGTGTAGCTGCGAAATAGTCTATGTAAATTTGAGCAGATGTATAACTACTCTAACTTAAGCTTTCTGGACCAGGGTAAGGCAAAAGGCTTATCAAAATAAAAATGCAGTATTCTCACTGTAACTCTAGTAAGAAAGGCAAGATAACCCACAACTGAACTCATTCTTTGCCCCCTCCCCGGTATAAATAAGGCCTACTGGAGCCATACAGAATGATTGACAAAGTAAAGAATAAAGCCCATTAATGATGTTGCTATATGTTTCATTAGCACTACCTTCGATAACAGATAAAGTAAGCATACACATTTCTATTCCAAGACCCTACTGTAGATTCAGCTGAGGATTCAATGAGTTCCTAATATATAATCACTGGATTTTTTCTAATATTGTGAGTATGGGTGGATAGGCATATAAACACGCTGTATAAGTACTGTATATACCTTTGTGAATACATCTATGCTATCTACCTATCCGCATAACTGTGTTTACGTGCATATGTATATGAACAGTATACATATATATATAAGTACGCACACACACAGACAACCATGTATAGGGGAGAGAACAAAATCTATTCACAACACTAAGTCTGATTCAGAGAATGAATGGAAGTCACACTGTGATACAGAATAGCTATTTGAAATTCATAGAACATTTGTGATCACATAATTTTAATGCAGTTTTGCAATTAAGCTCTTCATATTAGAGCAAGTGGGCACTGTCTCTGAATTCTTAACAAGAGATCAAATTCTTGCTTGAATCCAAAATGTGTTGTAAACTGGGATCAAAATAATTGAGTTAAAATATTTTCAGTCAATTTACAGAGGGCTAAATTAGTCTTACCTTATAAAAGGGATAAAAGATGAAATTTCTAATTAAAGTATTATATTTCACACTGGCACATGATCATTTAAAGGAGCCATGGGATCTGATCGCCTGACCAGGGCCCTGATTCCTGATCACAGAATCATAGAAAATTAGAGTTGGAAGCAATTTCAGGAGGTCACTTAATCCAATCCACTGCTCAAAGCAGGACCAACCCCAACTAAATTATCCCAGCCAAGGCTTTGTCTTGCCAGGTCTTACAAACCTCCAAGGATAGAGAGTCCACAACCTGTGCAGGTAGCCTGTTCCAGTGATTTACTACATCTAACCTAAACATGCCTTGCTACAACTTGAGTCTATTGTTCCTTGTTCTGTCATCTGCCACCATTGAGAACAGTCTAGCTCCATCATCTTTGGAACCATCCTTCAGGTAGCTGAAGACTGCTACACTAAATCCCCTCTCAGCCTACTCTTCCCGAGACTAAATAAACCCAGTTCCTTCAGCCTCTCCTCATGGCATGTGCCCCATCCCCCTAGCCATTTTCAATGTCTATCACTGGACTCCAATATGCCTACATACTTTCTGTAGTGGGAGGTCCAAAACTGGACACAGTACTCCAGCTGTGGCCTCACCAATGCCAAATAGAAGGGAATAATGACTTCTCTTGATTTGCTGGCAACATCTGGTGATCCCACCAACACACCCCCTTTCATGTCACAATGGTGTCCCTTCCATTTGCTACTGCAGGGGGAGCCTGGCATCATGATACTAGGCTCCCCCTGCACCAGCAAGTTGTAAGCCACATGTCTTTAGGTCCAGAACTAGGCCAATTGTTAGCTCCAGCCAGGGACCACACTGGGATATCAAATCTGCTCCAGTGTACTCAGAGGATTGGGACTGACAATCAGCTGACTGTTGGCTTCTGCCTGACTATTGGGGCTGGTTCAAGACCCTGTGCAGTCCTTGGCTGGAGCCAACAATAACCTCATTTTGGCCTCAGCCTGGACTTGCTACAAATTCAATTTCAGACGCCATGTAAACCAACTCTAAAAAATGTTCTACATAACACATGGGACATTTTTATGGCTGGTTTGACATTTTATGGTGCCTTTAATTGGGCTCAGATGTAGCATCATATCTTATGCTATTTATGCTCTGATTAACATGTTAATCAGAACATAAATGTAGCATGCAGAGTGGGCTACAGTCATGCACAGAACTTGCTTAACCTCTTAGCATCAATTAGGGTGGTCTTCAACTATAACTTCAATTCACATAAAAATCTGAGGGCCAAAAAAAGGCTACGGGGAGTCTGGGTGCATCCACACATGCCAACCTGGACCGCACCCGCTGCCCCCTGCTGTGTGGAGGCACTCTGCCCCAAGATCCCAGTGACCCCAATGGCAGTTGCTACTGCTGGTGAGTGCCAGATTTTTTTTAATTGCCGAGATGCTGGGGCCAAGTGGGGCAGCCATCAGGGGGTAGGGGGCTGCAGGAGATGGAGGGGAATAGGGTTGGGTGAGGCAGTGATCGGGGGGGCTCAGGGGCTAGGTGAAAGATGGGACTCGGTGGGGCAGCCATAGGGAGGCTGAGGGAGCAGGTGGGGGAGGCTCAGGGGGTGGGGAGGGAATGGGGCAAGGCGCAGCAGCAATCTGGGGGGGCTCAGGGAGCGGGTGGAGGATGGGGCCAGCAGGGATCTCCAATGGCCCCTTTCCCCTTCTTTTAGCCTCCACACACACTTACCGGAACAGAGCCCAGTCCAGCTCCTTGCAGCTTGCTTCAGCACCAGTGTGAGGACCAACCATAGAGACAAATTTGCAGCACAGGTAACATGGGTTTTTTTTCCACACATGCTTCTTCCAGCATCTCAAAGGGCTTTGAGATGCTGCAAGAAGCACGTGCGTGTTTATCTGGACATGCCCTCTATAGGCATATAGGTGCTTCTGTTAAAACTTTAAGAACTTGTCTATGCATCTACAGGGCAGAATGCCTGGCATGTCTGCAGGTTGATGTCCAAGGGTCCAGACTGGTTTGTGCATCTGGCTACCCACCGGGGTAACAGAAGAGCACTTTGCACCTTGGGACTCCCAGACCAATCCACCTCTGCCCCTGCCCAGCACATACAGAAGTAGTTTGCACCTACTACTTATAGGCACTTATGTTAGCAGGAGCCTAAATGGGCTATGTAGACAATTGGAGCAAACTGGCATTCTGTTGCAACATGGGCAAATACCTTCCTCCACAACCCTTTTTAGGTGCACTTGTTCTAGACATCCACAGGCAAAACCTAGCTGGCAGGATCTCAATGCCCTACAGCCTAGCCTCACTCTCAGGTTTCTGTTAAAGGAGTTTATATGCAATAAAGAAGTTTATTGTTTTGCCAGGCAAAGTCCAGATGGAGAGTCAAGTGACACCTCTTATGGAGAGGCTGGCTGCCGTGGGAGTTTTGACTAGGAAGCCACCATTAGACATATGGTGCCCTTATTATTTGATAGCTTCCTTGGCAACTGTGCCAGAGGGCAGTGGTGCTGATAGGATTGAGGAGAAAAGGTAGGGGATGCAGTCACTACAGCAGGAGCCTGGCAGGGTCCTCCTTCATGGTTTCTCTCATGGGTGTAGAGCACATGAAATGTCCACTGGAGGACACTGAAACATCCCATCAGGAGGCATGGCACAACCCCCCCCCCCACTTCACACTTTTGCCTCTTCATACGTCTGCTTTCCCACTACTCCCTCAAGACTCCCATCCCACTCCCTAGCCCTGTGTTCTTCTACTTTTAGCACTCAGGGTTCCCTCCCAGCTTTCTGTGACCATCTAGGTAAGTAAGCCCTGTTTCTGCTCCCTGACTGGTTCTCTGATCTAACTTTAGCTTTTTCCTGTTTTTCCCTAGATCTGGCCCT
Organism: Crocodylus siamensis; assembly: GCF_052110815.1. Taxonomy (NCBI): domain Eukaryota; kingdom Metazoa; phylum Chordata; order Crocodylia; family Crocodylidae; genus Crocodylus; species Crocodylus siamensis. Next base: position 52,705,748 of record NC_143398.1, on the reverse strand, counting down.
CACCATTCCCTAAAGCCTGTCTAAATGCCCTAAACCTATAGATAATCTCCATAGATCTGCCTCAGTCTCTCCAATTCCTGGCTTCTCTCTATAGCTTACCATGGCTCCTGCCTATTCCTTTTATTGGCCCCAGATGTAGGGAGCCTACTGAGGTACTTAGGAGGCAGTGCAGCGTCTCTGTAGTCAAGCTCTGAGCATGATCCTAACAGACTGTCGCTAGACACATAGAGTGTCTAAATGGCTTTAAAACAGCTGAATATGGACACACAGAGCTATATTCAGTTGCATCTGAGACTTTTCTGTGCAAGTGCCCATAGACAGAGGAGATGTACAATAAAACCCCCATTTAGATATGGAAGTACATTACTTATGCAGACACATAAGCTAATTGCATGCCAGAATTGCATACACCAACAAAAAACCCCCCTTAGTATATTCATTTTCATGAGCTGACCTATGACAGAATGTATAGAATTCTTGGAATTATCAAAGATATATTATTGGGGGGGGGGGCACAGCTTGGTATTTATTTCATTTCCTTTGCCTTTTCTAAAGACTTTTTTAACATAAGGTTAATTTACAGTACATTGCTGCTAATCTTTGGTCTTCAATAAGTCTAATATTGTTAGAAAGCCTTACTTCACTTTGATACTATGGTTTGTGGGATTCTTATGATTAACCAGATTTAGTCTAAATATTTTTGTAGAAAGATGTGTAAACTGTTCTATCATTTATTTTAAAGATTTCTAGCCCAAAGTCTGAAAAAATTCTGATACAATTTTTTTAGCACACAGCATGGTATATACTTGCAACCTACATGTAAAAATAGTTTATGATTGAATAATGTCGAGTTTTTAATATTTCACTGAATAATGCACCAAAATTCTAGGCCTAAATTGGATTGTCACTATATCACGTTACTCAACAGAAGGACTGAATATATTAACAGTCTTCATGAAACAGCCTGAGATTAAAAGCATGAATATATTTGCAATTCAATAATTTAAAGAACTGACCATTTAAATGACAAGAAATTACAACACATATGTTATCTTCAGATAGAAAGTTTCAACTCTATCCCAAATCTGTAGGTAGTAATTATTCAGGCATACTTAAAAACGGTGTGAATTCTTGTTGAGCATACTTTACCATCAAAACCTTACAAGACTGTCAGTACTAACGATATTTTTCAGTGTACTACACCGCTACTGATTATATAACATTGTTTCCCTTGATTTAATACTTTGACTTCTACTTAGAAAAGCTGTACATGTAAGTTCTGGTGCAGGTCATTACCTTATTCACTCAAATATAGGACAACCCTGAATTTGAAATGACCTCCGCAATAATTAGATTTTATATAAGGAAAACAGAAATTTTGTTATAATTTTCCAGGTATAGAATCTAATTATTGGAAGTCTGCTTTAATTTGTTTCCCTCCCACTGCTAGAGCAGGAAAAATGAATGTGGGGGCAGATGGCTTCCTCTTCCCCCACCCTTACTGTCAGACCCTGAGCACACAGAAGGAGGAGCACATTTGAGAGCAGTTTTAATGACAGGCCTGTAAGACAAGGAGCCTTTTCCCCCATACTGATTGGGGGTAAAAAGCCCCATCTTTTATTTGAGAAAATATGGTAATTTAGGGCCAGCATCAAATCCTTCTGCTCCCTCAAGGACTTGGGAGGTAAATCTCAGTTCCTGGGCCTCATAGATGCCCAGCAGCTGTCCATTATATCACTTTTTCTGTAGAAAAAAGCTGGTGGGTCCCTGCTGCCTAATGCTTGGGGGGGGTGGGGGTGAAGCCCTGTCCTCTCCTTCTCTCCATGTTCCTCTCATCTGTTATATTGTGTGGTTCCAAGAAACAGGAATAGAATTGCAATCCTTACAGTACAAATAATTCTTTTCTGTGTGGCCCCCTACATGGCTGTGCAACATGGGAGAGGCTCTTTGCACCTTCACTTTCCGTTTCCACTTCACAAACAACCATATTTAGCATATTTTCCAGTTCTACGAGGGTAGCAGTATTAGGCTGCAATCCAATTTCTTTTGTTTTGTTTTAAATTAATTAACTTTGCTGTTTTTATTCATTTGTTTTGACAATAGAAACATCAGTTTTATATGTTGTAAGTCCACAGGATTGCTTGACCTTTCATCCTCACTAAGAGTGTTCAAGAGCCAGAAAAATAGGTGGGGTTTGCTGTGTTTCGTAGGCTAAAGGCAGAAGTTTCACATAAGCTAGTATAAGTGGTTGGAAACTAGTTCAACAGAACTAACACAACAGAAGTTCAGTGCACATAAACTGCTTTCAAAGTGGTCAAAACTGGTTTAAGATAAACCTGGATGGATGTAGTAGAGACTTAATTGATTTAGGTTAAATCAGTATATTCAAATTAACTCACAGACTGCTGTGCACTTCTTCCCCTCCCTGCTCCCTTGCTCACAGGGTGGTCAGGCTAGCCTTGGTCCAAGCTGTCTGCTCCAGCCAAGCAGAAAGGTGTGCTCTAGCATGTATCCCCCTAGCTGCTGACTTGGGTCACTGGAAGCATGTAGCTGCAGTTTCTGAAATCAAGAGACTATCTGTTCACTTGCTTATCAGTTCAGTCTATACAGTTTAGACTAAACTGTGAAGATTGAATTAGTTCAGACTTGGGCTTTTTGACTCTGTTCACTTGCTTATTGGTTCGGTCTACAGAGCTTAGACCAAGGCCAGGCAAAATACAGTCCATGGGCCACATCTAACCTATCAGGCAATTTCATCTGGCCCACTGGGCCCCTTCAGTGAGCCTTCAGTAAGCCTTGGCCCTCACTGCATTTCTGCAAGCTGGCACGTCCATGCAGGAGATGCAACTCTGGTTGCTAAACAACCACTTCCTCACCCCAGCCTGGCCTAACCTGCCCCCAGCCCCAAGCCAGGGGCACTAGAGACAAGAAGCCTCTGTCTGGCAGAGCTTTTGCTGGTTGACCCCATGGCTGTTTCCAGCATCCTTACCTGCAAAAGTGGGAATTCAGGTACAGGCCCCACCGGGCTGAGGCCAGGGACTCCTGCTGGGGAAAAGGAGACAGGAGCACAGGGAGCTGTGTGCTATGGGACTGAGCTGGGCTAGTCCAACACACTGAAGGAGCACAGGAGCTGCATGCTATAGGGTTGAGTGAGGCTGGCCCCACATGCTGCTACCTTGTGCAGACAGGGACTCGGGTGGGAGTGCTATGGGCCAGCCCAGCCCAGCCCCCACACACTGGCTCCATTTGCAGTCAAGGACTCAGGTGGGAGCTGCATGTTCTGGGGCTGGACCCACATGCTGACACCACCTGCAGCTGGGGACTGATGTGGGAGGTCAGGGAGCTGTGTGTTATGGAGCCAGGTGGGGCTACCCCTGTTTGCTGCCAGGGACTGGCACGTTTCAGGGACGCCAAGGACTGCCCCCACTCCCACATACTCTCCCACCATACCACCAAAACACATCTACACCCTCCCATACCTTCTTCTACCCCCCACCATAACCCTATCCACACCCACACCCTCCCAGAGCCCCCACCCTAACCACATACCCCACACCCACAGTCTTCCACACCCACCCTCCCCCACGCACCCTGCCCACCATCCCCATCCCCACTCCCCACCCACCCCCCCACCATACATCCCCTTACCCTCTGCACATGAAATACAAGAGTAGGACTGTATTTTGAGCTATTATGCAATCATCTTTAGATATACTATGCAATTACACATAAATCAGGAGAAATACATATATTTTTAAATAAAATTATTTATGTTAGTTATAGTAGATGTTTGCCATTTTTAGTATAGGATTTGTTGGTTTTTTACGGTTTCAAGATGGCACCCCCCACTTCCCAAAAGGAGTATTTCTGGAGCAAGGGGAGGGACTTCTGGTAGCAAAGGTCAGAGGTTAGGGGGTGGGATTTCCATTCCAAGATGGTGACCAGGGTGTGGGGCACCCATCAAGGGGTGGGGCTACACTTGCGGCCCTCGACAGCTCACCAAATATTGTTAAGTGGCCCTCCAGCTGAAAATATTGCCCACCCCAGCTCAGACCAACCTGCAAAGATTGAATCTATTCAGCCTTGGGCTTTCTGACTGTCTGTACTTGGTGTTAGAGGTCATAAAATACTGGCTATGCCATATGAAAGAGGTGGAAACTCCAAATATAAGGAGTACTCAGAGAGAAAGCTTTTCTTTTTCCACAATAAAGGGAGCATTCTTCAAACACCTCTGTTGACCACAGCACAGCTGTTCATCCCTAGCTCAGGAGGACATTTAGGTGGGCAGGGCAGAACCACCTAAAAAAGCAATACCTTCAACCACATCCAAAACCAGTAGGTAGACCATGAAGATTAAAAAACACCACTATGGAAATTCTTTCACCAAGATGCACACTACAGAATTGTGAACCAGCTTCAGTGTTCTAAAATTAAACTCCACCCCACTAGTAGTGTTCATTTATTTACTTTTATTTCTTAAAAAAAACCAAGAGAAAACATCCATATTTTTGGCCAGTACTTGCAATCACAATAAAATGGAGAATCAGCTCTTAACAATATTCAGCAATAATAAAATACATGTACCAGTAACCCACTTCCACTGACTTGCACCCTATCCAAAACATAGGAAAGTAGACAGCTACTTCAGTATTCCTTGCACATCAATAATTTAGGGGGCACATTTAAACTACTTAGCTGCACAGTAATGTCTCCGTGTCTACACATGCACCTCTATTAAGCTGGAGTGAAGTAATTTACTCAGTAGTGCGACAGTACTTGTAAATACAAGTAATACAATACTTTCTTGTAAATAACAGTAAATACAAGTACTATCCTGCTGCAGAGTAAAAAACTCCACAGCAGCACATGTGTAGATGCTGTCCTGGCAGGCCAGAGCATGAGGGTGCTTCAGTGCAGGGGCTGTCTACCAACTAGCCATACAGTGAAGCACCCTTGTACCCCAGCCAGCCCCTCCACAGCTGAGTAAGGGGAAGCAGCCCCAGGTTGGTAGGTTGCCTCCCTGGACCCTCTGCCAGCTGAGATTACTCCAGTCCAGCTCAGTGTGCTGTGCTCCTGGGCACTCATTTATTGCTCTGGAGTTTATTACTCCCAGGTACACATTCAAATTGCACACCCGGGAGCAATAAACTCTGGAGTTTATTGCTTTGCATTAACAGGGTTATTTAGGGTCAAGATGAAAGTGGAAATTCAAAGTTAACTCCCCTTAATGGAGAACAAACTGACACCTCCTTTGTTCTCACTGGGGGGAAGGGGTACCACTTGAGTATTTCCATTTGTGGTATCTGCGACAGTAGACCTGGGCAAAGAGGTAATCTCTGAAGTGAAATTCTCCACACCAGTTAAAAACAGTTCAGTACCTTAGATTCTACCTGGCAGCTAACTGGCAACAAGTGTAAGTCATGTCATTGCAGCAACTGAACTCTGAAGTGGCAAAAGCAAAGCTAAAATTAGCTACGATCAAGCAAGTGGTAAGTAATATATCTAGTTCAAGAAGATGTGTATGATAAATGAGTGTGATAATATAGACATTTTACGCTTAGTAACTGCAATGAATTGATACAGCATATTTCTGATACTACAACTGCTTTGTAAGGAGAGCTTTTTCTAGGTAAGTGAATAGTTTTCAAATGTTCAGTAGAATAGAACTGTAGGCCACAGGAAACTCATTGTAAACTTACTCATAACTACCCAGTCTTTTTGTACCATACCAGATCATATCTTCACATTGACTTGAATTATGTTCTCTCGATATTTTTAAACAGAATCCTTTTAATTTTCTTTTACTCGAGAAAAAAAACCAAACAAATCCCCCCTGCTCCACAGACTATTCCACTTAATTAAATCTTTCAAAAAATCCTACTGTGAGGCTTGTTTATATTTTCCTATAAGATGACATATAAAATTGGTTTGACTTACAGGAAACATGCTGCTGGCAATATGAGCTACGAAAAGCAATAGGGAGCAGATATTCAATGAGTAGCTAGGATATCAAAATGTCATTAGAGAGCTGCATGGTATGTTATTAAATTTGTAAAAGACTTTCTGATATAGGTCTCTGTGTGAAGATGGCTACAGCTTATCCAAAATGGTAAATTCCATGAAGACTATTTGCAATGCATCTATAATCTCACTGAGTTGAAAGATGTACAGAGAAAAGAGCATATAAATACCCTGAACAGATACAAGATTCTCTCTCTCCTGGCTCCAAGAGCCAACTTAAAAGAGTATGCAAATACTTTCTGCCTTACCTTCATCTGTTTTAAAATATTAAGCATGTGAAGAGGAGATGGCTATAAGCCAGATATACCAAAACCACATTTTAGATTGCTAAATTAGGGGGGGATGGGACCCTAAAACATTTTTTCCTGAGCAATCTCACTGTTGTTTATGATTCCATGTTTTCAAACCACATGATCTGTCAGTGTCATACACATTTTCATCTTCCTAGCTCTCATTCAGGTGTCTTGTATCAATTAACATGGGACTGCAGCTTATGAACTGCAATTCTATGCTCCACATATCTAGTGCTTTCTACCCCCTATCTCTTCTTGGCCATATGATCATATAAGCATTTTGGGTCTTCTTCAAGAAGAAAAAAAAATTCAGAAGAATGAGAGTGGCAACAGTATATCAATTTTCAGACACTTTGTTCAAGTTACAGTATACTACTCTGGCAGACACATCAATGGGGCTGTTTCAAAGATTGACTGCCTTTCACATGTGAGATGGTTTAATTCTCTGCAGTAAATGTCTAGAGAGTTCCTATAGTACAGAAAGTAGATATGCATATTTGTACAGAAGGGATTCCTACCACATAATGATGTGGCATTTTCAGTATTACACATCAGTGTTACTAAACCAATACTAAGCAATACCAATGATAAATCACTATAATGGAACAAATCATGACAGAGTAAACAAAGGTAAAGGAGCTCTATGCAGATGTGACAGATCTAAAGTAGGGACAACCATTAAGGGGTATAAGAGCAGTTGCTGGCCCGCATCATTGTTGGAAGCCTTGAATGGCTAGAAGGACCACATGAATCATCTACATGCACTTCCAGCTCAACTGACCCTGCTCTCTTTGGACACTAACATTTCTTTCTTTCTCTTTAGATGAGATACAAATACTGCTGCTGCTTGCTGGAAATTATAGCCCCTCCAAGGAAACCTCTTAGGTCTTACATATATTCCTTGTGAGGTTTAAGGAAATACAAGATTTTGGGGTTTTTTTATTTACAAGCTTCATCCTGATTGTCTATGAGGAAAGACAGGGACATTCAGTGATTGAGAAGGATGGTAAAAATCAGAGAAAACGCTACAGCAGAAGGAATCATTGAAGACTCAGGGATCCTTACAGACCTAATTGTAATGGTGGAGCACTTTAGTCTCAATGGATATCCATGAAAGATGTTGGCGGAAAAAATAATATTCTCTAGTTTCTTCAACAAGAATCCAAGGGGAAATTGAAAGATATCATGGGTAAGGAGTGAATTTCCCATCTCAAGATTTGAGCACTACGCTTGAATGCTGAACCTAGCCAGAGTAATGTGACTTAGTTGGCTTGTTAAACAGAGAAGTCATATTTGGCATAACCACAACAACTCCTTTTAGGGCCAGTATCCAGGAACTCCATTTACAGAACTGATAATGCTGTAATTATAACATACCCACATATTCTAAGGGGCAGAGGCTGAGAATGGAATATACCACATTACTTTGAAAATTACTCTGTGGCAATAAAGGGCTGAGGTTATCGTATTTATTTCATTCCCTTTCTAAAAAGTTAAACTTCACCTAAGTGATCAATCAGCCTTCCAGCTTCATGAGTCACAACAATGTTAGACTATTGCTGTCAAAAATGAGAAATATGTTCTAAGTGTCACAGTTACACTGGGAGTTACATTTTAGTAACCTTTGAAGGCCCTCCTGAATGCAACTTTCAGGTGAGACTTGGCGTCTTTCATCCTATCTACACGTCAAAACCTGCTGAATCTCTGAATTGCATTCCACCTGGAACCCCAACTCTGCAACCTAACCAAATAAACACAGCAGGCCCAATCGTATTTGGAGCCTGCTGGAAACCTTCTCTCCAGGAACCTGCAACAAGCTGCCAATTTATGTGATTCAGAAATGGTTTATCAAACCACATGTATTATTTATCCACCCACAGGTACATAACAAACACAGGAAAGGAATCAAACAATAAAAGGTGCTTGCACCTTTATTTTTTCCTTGAAAATTTTTGATAAGTACCACTCAGCCCAGAGCTCCAACTTCTGTATGCTGAGAAAAACAGTTGGCTGCTATCTTCCAATGCTTTTCTGTCAAGCTAAACTTCAACAACTGCTGTGTGCCACCCTGCCACGCCCCTTCCTCACTAGACAAGGGGTTTTAAGGGTTATTGCTCCCTTTCAATCTTCAGCTGCTTGCAGCCTTTACGCTCAGGTTGCCTGGGAATTTGCCCCACACTGGATGCCTGTTGCAATTCAGCTAGCTTTTACTCAGCAGCCTGCCTACACAGCAAGCCTGCCTTCCCCTTAAAGTAACAGGAGCCTCCTGCTCCCCGAGACAGAGGACACATAATTAAGCTACAGTTCAGCAAGGTATCCATGCAGGTGTTTAACCTTAAGTGCACAGGGAAAGCATTCTAGCACAGGTTTAAAAGCAAGCATGATAAAATACACTAAATTTCCATTTTGGTTTGCGCTGACTAGATTTAGATGTATTAATCTTTTAAATCACTGAACTTCTTGATATATAGATGCATTTAAGGAATTGTATGCAAAAATTATATATTCTATGGCATCACATTATATATATGAGAAAAAGAGTATATTTGAAAGTTGAAAGAGCCAAATCTTAGTAATTCTTGATGCTGTTTTGCTGCAAATCATGATATTGATTTTCCACTTCCGGTAAAAATATCAACTAAATAATTTTTTTAAAACTATTTTGATTTACAATATAAACCTATACGAAATTTACTTGCCTCTGACCCAGGCATATTATATGTCAGTGTTCTGGGGCTTGAGATCATATTTTAAATCAACATTAGGGTGCATATCCATTGTTATTACTGCAGTGTCTGGAAATCTAGCATCTCGGAAACTAGCTGAAGAATAGCAAATGAGACACGCAGACAGCATGATCAGTTCCATTTTAATTATTCTCTTTTTAAAATATCTAGTTCTCTTATGCATTCATTGTACAGCTTTCTTGTGCTTCAGGGACCTTGCAAGGCTTACAAATAAAGTCAACAAGAAGTGATCTACATATCAAAATTAAAATTATCCTAGTAAGATCATAGATAGTGCAGAGATCCCCTTTACAGAGATTCATGTTGCCTATAAATTAAGTAGGGGGAAAGATGGGAGCTGAAGTTGCCACTCTACTAATAGAAGTACGCACATCTACTTTAGCCACTAAATTTTCTTGCTTTGGTTGTATGGCCTTGCAAAGTATATACCATCTTGTTCATACCGTGATGCTTTTTCTATTTATGCTGTGTCCAGTGCTTATTATAGGAACAATCCTGAAAAGGCAAAACAGCCACAAAAACCTTCTGTATAGTTAATAGCAGGAGGTCTCTCTGCATTCTGACACTGTGATTTCAGTCCCTGATATGTTTGGAATCCCACAGTCGGAGTTGATTCTGAATGGATCCTGGCCCACTTACGGTGTTATACATTACTACCTGCTTGAAGTGAAAAACAGACCTAAATTAGAGGCCTACAGATCTGTGAGTGCCTATAGATGTGCAGCAAGGCTGCTCCAAAGTACTGTAATTACAGCGTGCTGGAGCAGAATCAATTAATCAACTCTGCTGGAGCATGGTAATTACTGCACTCCAGCAGACTCCAGTGGCATGTGTATCAGCAGCCCTGCACTGAAAATGGCAGTGGGGGGACTTTAACTAAAGCTTGTTGAATGAGCTTTAGTTAAAGCACTCCTACTGCCATTTTTTTCAGAGTGGGGATGCTAATACACATGATGCTCATGGGCGCTTTAATTAAAGTGCATCTTAGAGCTGCTCTAATTGAAGTCCCCCCTCCACCCCCGACATGCTCCTGGACCACATGTATAAAATGTCCTATGTTTCATGACTTGAGGATGGCATGGTTTTTAGCTTCTTTATTTAGTGTGTCATGGTTTGGACTCACTATATACTGATCCTTTTTACATTTTAAAATCCATGCCATGGATAAGAACTTGAATGGATTTGGAATTAAGTAACGTGTCAGTCGCTTCCAGACTTCAGATGGAATTTCAAAATCACTCGAACAATTATGATCACTTCCTCAAGTTATGGAAAAATCTACGGGCCCTGTTCCACCTTTGCTAAGATAGGATATAAAGCCAGTGCTGGCTGCCCTTCAGAGACACCGCTGAAAATTGAAGCATTTAACGGCTCTGGAGCTGTAGCATGCAACATTCAGAGTAAGCAATAGAAACTCCTAAATTCTGCAGCATGCATTAATTCCACTGCAACAACCACTGTCTAAATCAACAACTGGACTGTAGATTCTATAGCAAATTAATTTATTCTACTATAAAATATGCTTATATCCTCTACAGCCCTACACAAACAAGCCTGTAAGTCTCTGACATAATTTGTTACAGGTAATGCTTAACAGTGACAGTCTTTGGCAAATAGATGTTTATCACTACGCTCTCCAGCCAGCTTGGCTCTACTCCTTCCTTTCTGTCCAGCTTAGCATCTCTTTTCCCCATGAGGGCCAGGAAAAAGGAAACTTTTCACTAGCCCCAGGAGCTCATCTTATAGACTGCCTGTGCCTTACCTTGTAGTGGATTCACCAAGCTCACAAAACTATATTTCTACTTTACTTCATTCCCTGGCAGAACTGAATTCCAGATCTGGCTATGTGATTCCCTACCAGAACTGGGTTTCAGATCTCAGTTGCCTGGTTCCATGGCACAGTGGAAGAAGAATTCTCTGTAAATCATTTAACTTCTTTTCTGTGGGGAAAGCTGGAGAGTAAGAAACAGCTGGAGGCAGGTTCTGGAAGTGGAAGGAGATAGAAAAACAAATTTGCCAATGCCTGGCTGCAGCAAAAGAGTAAGCTGTGTAGCAAAAGGCTAAATTCTCTGGCATCCTGGAAAACTACCAAATTCTCTGGCCACAGAATCACAGAATACACAAGGCCTTCCTTGAGATTAATGGGACAGGTCCCACCTCTAGGATACCCACTCAGGCAGGACACCCACAAATCTGTTTATACTTATGGTAATTCTCAAGATCATTCCCTCAATCATAAAGGCCAGAAACATTTTTTTGAAAGAAAAACATGAAATCCAAGGTGACAAAGGATGAATTCTATTGCTATAGAGTCATTAAGTAACTGAGGAGCTTACCATAACAAGCTATAAGGGCAAAAATTGGTAAATTTTAGACACAGGGAAAGTAGAAATGACTTTAACTCTTTTTTTTTAAAAGGTTGAGTGTGTAAAATATCCAATTTTTGTTGCTAAACAAATCTATTTATTTTAATCTAGGCCTTTATGATTCTGTTTGTGTGTGACTCTCTGTAAGGGTCTATGTAGCTTCAGTATGGAAACACCTAATCAGAAACTAAAAAAGCCACTGAAACACAGGAACCTATTGGACCAAGGCTAATAAAAGAAGTCTTCGCTAATAAAGGTCAATAAAGGTCTTTCACAAAGATATGATCAAGCTAATTTAGAAAACAAATTATCAACCTGGTCTTCATTGCCTTGTTCCTCATACAGTCATGTACTTTAGGAAAAAGTGCATGCAAAATGCTGTCAAATTGTTTTGATGTATTTATCCAAGCTACAGAGAATCTTAAATCGGCAGAGAATCAAACCCCATATTTACAATATTCACCTTAAGTTACATCTTACTTAGTATATTGAAATTATAGCTGCTACACAATAAAAGTTCAGGCAGTTTAGTGAATGACATATGAGATTTATTACTTAGAGCAGGGGTGGGCAATTCTTTGGGTTGGAGAGCTACTTATGGAGTTTTGGTGAGCTGTTGTGGGCTAGGTCAGCACCCACATCCCTCTCCCCACCCTCCTGCCATGCTGAGTCGGGTCAGCACCCTCTCTTCACTGACCACAACAGCTCACCAAAACTCCCTAAGTGGGCTGACTCTGCCAGTAATTAGTTGGTAATTAGGTGGGAGGCTGCCCTTCAAGGGCCCTGATCTCCATGGGCTGAAAGTGCACACTCCTACCATCCCTTGTTGTGTCCTATGCCTCGCAGATTTTTCTAACAGGTGTGCTCTGCTGTGGCCTGAGGCCAGGCCCAACTCAGGACAGCGTCAGGCCTCTCGCATTCTGCCCTATTATGGGCCACATTCATACTGCCTCCCTCTCACTGAGGCCTCTCTCACTCCACCGGCTCTCACCCGGCCTCTTTCATACTGCCCTTCCTGGGCCCCACTCATACTGCCCCTCCTTTCCCTGGGGCCACACTCACCCTGCCCAATCCTGGGGGGTCCTTGGACTTGATTCCCATCACTCCCTGGCCAGCAAGCACACAGCCTTTTGGGTATCTCCTGCTACCCTCATCTGAGCGAGCTGTGGGCAGTTTGCAGAACAGTAGTCTGACTCAGCCTCTGGTCACTCGCTGGGTCACTCACTCAGCCGCTCTCAATCAGGGGACTCCAGACTCACCCTGTTGTTTCCCTGCAGCTCCTCTTCTGCCACCTTTCAATCAGCCTCCAGCCCACATGCAGCCTCAGGCACCCAAAGACTTACCTAGACTTAACTCAGGCCTCATGCTAGCAGGACCTACCCTCAAGCCCCTTACTCACAGGGCCTTATCTCGTGCAGACCTTCTGGTGCCCCTCTGCATCCCAGTCTGCAGCTCCACCTCCACTGAGGCACATACTCTGCCTCCTACTCTGGGGCCTGGTGACGAACACCACCGCAGGCTCAGGTGCCACTCACCTGTGTGCCCAGCCCACAACTCTCACTCTCTGGGGTCTTGTACCCCACAGGGACCCAGGTGCATGCAGCTGTGCCTGGCCCCACTACCCACTCTCTGGGGTCTTGCACGCTCAGGTGCCATACCAGGACGTGCCCTCTGGTGTTAAATAATCCACCCAAAGGTGGGAACTGGAGTTAAGGCACCCCTTCTCGCCTTTCAATGGGGAGGTAACTGGCCTGGCATTTCCTGGGGGCTCCCACACCACTAGGAGCCCTACCAGGCCACCCTTCCCCAGCAGGGTGCAGTTTCAAGTCATGCCCAGAAGCAGGAGCCTGCAATCCATTCCCACAAGCTCCTGCCCATACCTCCTAGTTGTTCTTGGAGCAGCAGCTCCTCAGGGAGATGTTGCATCCATGGTGTCTGGCAGCAAACTGCTGGCTCCAGCCCTGCTGGCCTAGGGCTTAAGATGGCCACTCATCAGGACTGGGCCTGCCTGCTGGGCCTGCTGTCTGAACCATGTCTTAAAAGTGGCAGAGCACTTAAGGTGCTCTGACACCCACCTTCCCCCTTACAATATTTAGCAGGGAAGGTTTTTCCCTGCTGCTCAGAAAAATACATTCCCCCAGAGCCTGTGATAGCCCTAAAAAGTGGTGAACACCCCACTGGTGCTCTACCACACTCATATTTAACAGTACATCCCTTGGGTTTGGGGGTTTTGTTTCTAACTCACACTACAAAACACTCTTATTAGAATTATTAGTACATAATCTGAAGTGATAGTTTATAAATAATGTATGACTGGATCCTAAAGCCATGTCAGAATTAGTTTTTTAGATGACAGCCTGCCACATTATTTTATGCTTGATATACTGCCCCAGTTTATACCCAAATAATGACATTTGTATTATCCCCTTGGAAAAAGGACTTTGTTAATGTAGTTTAAGGTTCCTCCCATACCAAGTACCTTCTGGTGCTCACGGCCTTCCACAATACAAGGAAAGGCTGACAGATATTGGGCTGATCAGTCTGGAAAAGAAGACTTCAGGGGGATTTGGTGGCAGTTTACAATTATATCAGGGGAGAGCATCAGGGACTAGGCGAACAAGTGTTCACCAAAGCATCACAGGGGAAAACGAGGAGCAACAGTCATAAACTCCTAGAAGAAGGTTTCTGGCTGGATATAAGAAAAAACTTCTTTATGATTTGTGTGACCAGACTCTAGAAAAGACTCCCAGTGGAGATGTTGCAGGCACCTACTGTGGAGATCTTCAAAAGGAGACTGGACATACACTTTACTGAGTTTATTTGACCCCAGCAGCCTTTCCTGCCCAGAGCAGGGGGGCTGGATCCAATGATCTCATGAGGTCCCTTCCAGCCCTAAACTTCTGTGAATCAGTGAATCTATGAATCTGAGATACTGGGCACATCTACATGAAACACTACTCCGCAGTCATTACTATGTATTTATTTAGTACTTGTATTAGCAAGTTCCAAATAAATAAATATGCAGTAACTGGAATTACTACACAGTAGCACCAGTGAGCATCTTTTAAGTGACACTACTCACAGTAGCCTATTAATACTGTGCAATAGCATATTAGCACTGACCGTGCTCTGACACACTACTGTGCAGTATTGTTTGGCCACTGCGCAGTCAGCATCCCATGTAGATGTGCACACTGACACCATAAACTCAAACATTAGAAATCTAGGAACTGCTTAGTTCAGGTGCCATAATAACATGTTGAATTTTAGTGTTACAATGTTAGAGAAACAGGTAACTACACAAGTAAAGCAACACTTCCTACACAGCATACTCATACAACCTTAATTCTGTCTCTCTTTGTTTTCTGCATCTGGACATATGGTAGCTCAGTAAGTAATGATATTTAGGGAATTGTGTGTCACATTGCATCCATCAGGAATCTGCAAGTTGCTCATGACATCCGAGCCTTAGAGGATATTTAGCACTGGGATTTTGTTTTCGCCTATTTTAAGAATATGGCTCAATCATAAAATTTAGACATGGATCAGAGTTTGGATTCTCAAAGCATTCAAAGTCTAAGGAAATTTTAGTTTAAACCCATCATTAGAAATGCTTATTCAGAAATAAAATGTACTTTGTTCTTCATAATGAGATAAATTAGAATGCGACATGTTATATAGTATTTATGATAAAAATAAGGATCAGCATTACTTCTGTGATTATTATTTGTACTTTAGTTTACAGAATATGCTTCTGACTAGTGTAGGATTAGATAGTAATACAATTAGGCTAAACAAATAAAGTAATAATTTACTAGTAAACACAATTAGAACAATACAAATCTAATAGTAAACTAAAAATGATATTGTAATTATCACAAAATCAAACAAAGAATAACAGAAAACAAAGTAATAGTTAAGGCTGTCATCTAATACACACCTCCTGCCAAAGTGTAGTATGTCTTTCCTCATTTCTCAATTGTGATTAAAATGGGGGATACAGCAGCTGAACAAATGGATGCTTAAGAGAGTGTATCTAACATTATCCTACTACGAAAACAGCATTATTTCTAGACAACAATATATCTTGGTGTTATTTTTAAAATAATGATATATTCTCTATTTGAAATGTCATTGTTGACTGAATTTCCTAATATCTTGGTTTCAGCAACAATTTTAACAATAAGGTTGAATGTCTTCCATCCTTACTCAATAGAGTACTTGGCAACCAATCCCATGGAAATCCCCAGTGTGATTTCTACGATAAAGTGTTATTCATTGGTATAAGGACATCAGAATCTGTCCCTAAATAGATAATATTTTGTCTGTAATTTTCTTTTAAAAAGAAAGAAAAAAGGAAAATGAGATTTATGAAAGATTATAAAACATGCATCTAACTCCTCCCTTGAATCCCACTGTTTTCAATGGTAAATACATAATAATGCCAAACCTCATAGTACCATTACCCGAAGATAAATTGATGACCGTACATTATTGTACTATATTTTGATGAGGGTTATTACTTCCAATTGGTACAATACCTAATAATACCATAGCCTGGTATTACTTACCATGGAAACCTGAGAGCTTGTAATGAGTATAGGAGATTTATTAATGACACCAGTGTACAGAAACAGTTTTTCTTGATGATACTTACTAAAGTGCTCAGGAAATGTACACTTCAGTCAGCTAAAGAAATAAAAATGAGAGAATGGCAAACCTAAGTGGAATTCTAAGTTTTGAAAAGCTCTGTCACCATTTTTTTCTCAAACATTTAGAAACTTGTTTGTAGAAACAAGAATGTTCTGAAGTCTTTTTGCATCAAATGGACCCAGGGTTTTCTACCATTAAAAACCTCATCTAGTCAAACAATGAGCAACCCCTGCAGGTCTTCCTTCCCACCTCAGTATCCCTTGTTCAGTAATGCAAGACCTGGGTGGTGGAACAGGTTGTCTCTGATTCTAATAGTAGAATTAGACTATTGTGAAAAACTCATATTGCACTGCAAACTGCAGTGGCCTTGATCCAGAAACATGTTTATTTACCTCAATAGGTGTTAGGGTAAATTAAATTCCCCTGAAGTCAATGGAGTTGGCTCAGTCTCTCAACTAAGTATTCAGGGCCACATACATATAGGAAGAAATGTTTGGAAAGATTTTTTTATTATTGCCACCCACGGTTTATGCATTCTTTGTGTATAGGCTCCTGATTCAGTTTGATGTGGTTTTATAAGGTATTTGTCAGAGAAAGTCTTAACAAATTTGCCTGCACTTAGGTTGTTTCCTATTAATAGGCCTTCTTTAGAGTGGCTGACTAAATCATACAGATGCTTCTACACATTACCCTATCTGACACAAAAATGTGAGTGGTACTAACCTTTTAGAAGGGTAACAATTTATGTACAATAGATTCCTGATTGCTTTGATTGTACAATTTCAATCAAAAATGAAGACAGGAGAAACAGTAGAGCTTTTAGGGAATTAGAAATTTTTGTCAAAAATTTAAATACTTCTTGTTGTTCTCATCTGCAGAACATAAGCAGCGTGCTGCAGGAAACTTTGGAAGGAATTTCAGTTATCTGGGTAAATCCAAAATAAATAAGTCTCGATTTGGATTTAGGCTAGTACTAAGTGTTGATTTTTAAGGTGAAATGAAGACTAGTATTTAATTTTTGATACGAACAGAAGCATCTTACAGGTATCCTTCTTGAAGAGAAGAATTTTTCTGAGGTCTGATTTTCAGATTTCCAATAAATTAGACACTTAATCCTGGGTTAACAGGAATGCTACTTTTCCAAACAACAAGTGATTTGGTCAAAAGATATAACACAAATAGCATTAAAATAATGAATAACGTGGTCTCTCTTCCCAAAAGCCTGGATACTGAACCAGTTAAAGTAAGTGGTGATTCCCCCATTGGACCTCAATGGCATAGGATCAGTATATAGTAGCTAATACTTTATTTCTCAATTCCATGAACAATTTATGTTCTTTCTCAGAAAATACTGACAAAAGTTCTTTTTATAGTTCAGTGTTAAAAGAGAATGATAACACCTGATACCAGATTATCAAGAGTAGGTTGCAGGTTGTGAAATTTTAGTGACCCTGATGGGAGTAAAATCTTTTGAGATCAAGCCTGCATTTTAAGCTCTACTTAGAAAACAGAAAGAAAATATAGGTAATTTGCCAGTAGTACGATATGCTTTAAAATTACTCTGTGAGAGGAGAAGATATAAGCTTGGCAAACTTGATACACCCTAATACAAGATCCCAACAGAGCAGTCCTGGGAGCCCACCATAATTCTTTATTCAACCACTTTAGTATAATAAAAAGTACAGTATTTGAAAAACAAAACAGTAAGTCCTCACTTGGTGATTCATTAGCGTGTGCATATGCCAGCATGTACATTCCAGTTACTCTATTTGCAAATGTAATGAGAGCTTTCATCCAATCAGAGTGGACCATATTAGTGATGGAATCTCCATACAGATCCCCTCCATCCTTCATAGTATAGTATCAGTATGCCTTCACATTCCTCCCTACACTAGATTGTACACAGAGACTTTATCTGGGCACAGCATAAGGGGAAAGGGATGCACATCTTAATCCCACAAGACCCAGCAGGAAAAGTTATGTGTGGTATTAGAGTTTTCTGAATCTTCTTGCGGAAATATTTGGAGGAGTAGTCCTAGGATAGCAGGAGTAAGGAAGAGTTTTGGCATTGGGGCTAGTGGAGGAAGGAAGACAAAGTGTAAGAGAAAAGAGGTGCAGGAAGTAGTAAGAGTTCTCTAGTATTAACTGCAGAAGTATATGATCTCCCCCAACATAACTACCCAGCATGGCAGGAAATCATGTGATCCTGTTTTGTTGCCCCTACTCATGTCAGGGGGTACCGTACTACATAACTATTTAACTTAATACATTGAAACACTCAGGTTTCCTCACACAGTAAAGAATTCAACATCCCAAAGGATGGCAAAATGTTTCTTAAATGTCCAAGGACTGCTCATCAACTGATATAAATTAACAGAGCTTAATCAAATGGGCAGCGCTAATTTACGGCAAGTGAAACTGCATCTCTAAGTCTGTAACTCTACAAGATTTTTATACTATTTTGTAAAGGACATCGCATTCTTCCTTGACAGAAAAAGCAGACCACAGAAGCAAAGAAAAAGAATGATATAAAGAGTATAAAGCTCTACAATATGCCAAATGTAATTAATAATTCCTCAAGTAAAAGTACAAAAAAGCTCTTGCCTTTGACATCTCCAAATCATTTTACCAATGAGTAATTTATGGCCAGGGGATGACAAAACCCTTTCTTCATTCATTTATTTGCTTCATCCCCTTCAGGATATAGCAAATCAAATTACCTACAGAAAGCCATTTTCCAGACAGTATTGTTATAGCTGACACCTCAAGAAAAAAATCTTAAAACCTATCTACTGAGAACCAATCCTACTTTCATGTCCTATAGTCTCTCATTTTTACATTGTCTCCTCATTAATTGGTTTTTGCACAAATAATTATGCTGTCACAGAGTTTTATGAAAAAATAATTTTAACAGAATTCTTATAACACATCATTCAGTTGTTAAGGGCTTTATTTAAGTTAAAAAAAATCCAGGATATTCAGACCAGAATATGTTAAACTATCCTTACTACAGCTGAACTGGAAATCATCATCCTGTCCTAAAAATATTTTTTAGATTACAAACATGCCAAATCAGAAAAAGTTAAATCTCAACATTTTCATGAACCACAAATCCTTCCCCCCCACCAAAAAAAAACCTTACTTAAAGATATTTACTCAAACTATAATTAGTTTTAATATCCAAATCAGTGGAGACCAATCAGTCAATGTCGATTGACTGGTTGATCATGGAGTCTCTGACAGTTGATCTCAGTCTGCCGAGGCTCCGTGATCAGGAGCGGAAGGACACACGTGGCTGGGATGAGTGGGGTCATCCACCTGGGCTGGACTGGGCTGGGCTGGGTGAGTGGGGTCAGAGCCCAAGCGGCTTGTCCAGGAGGCGGGGGACAGGGCAGGGCTGGGGGCAGGGCAGGGCAGGGGCGGGGCATTGGGTGGGCGGGGGCGTGGTAGATCCTGGTATGCCAAAAAGTGATCTGCACCATAAAAAGTTTGGAGACCACTGATCTAAATTAATAGTCTGGGCCAACTAGAAAGTTTCATTATGAATTGTTGAAACAAAACACTTCAGTCTTTTTTCAATGTTTTTAGTCAAGAAATATACTGAAACTGACCTTTTCCTATTAAAAATATTATTGAATTAAAGAATGGTAAAGAAGTAAGGCAGAAACCATCTAAGTCCAAACCCCTGTTCAAGGCAAAACCAATCCTTGTCTAAGCCATCTTGAGAAGTGTTTGTGTAACCTGTTTTAATTAATCTGCATTGTCCTAGGAAAAAAATGTTTTGGCAAAGAAATCCTAACTTACTCTAATCTTTACATAGCTATTGTTCATAGGGATTGCAATTCCTAGGTCCAATAAGCTAAATACAGGAAAGAGTTGCACCCTTAACTTTGAATTTCCCTTCTTTTAGATTTTTGTGCTACACCATGAACATTATATTAACATAGCACTGAGATGGGGCAGAGGTGAGGGGGTGAGATGGAAGGCATCCCTACTGGAAGATGGGGGTTTGATGGTGTTAGAGAAATGTTCTTGATTATTTGGTTTTTTTTTAAAGGAATTGCTGACCAACATGCTATAACAAAGGAGAAGACATCATCCTAAAGTGATCCACATCTGTAAGTAGAGATATATTTCAATTTACCTACTATGTAAGATAAGACTGTAGGAATGCTTTGATATTTATTCCGTCATTGGTAACAAACTGTCTCATTCTGTACGGCAAGTGTTACAGGGACATTTACTGCCCAGTACTGGTCCTAGCGCATGTACAGGAAAATCAATTCCATTATATAACAAATATTTACTTACCTGTGTGTCTGCTACCAGTACCACCTAAGCTAAGGCTTTGAATGCAGTAAATACACCAGTTTTCCCCCTAGGCTCTGAGCTGCTTGGCTCCCAAATATCTATATATGTATTTTCAAAACGTACTAATATCTCATTTAATGTTGTTTAATCTTTTTCATTCTTGGCAATATCTCTGCTTGTTCAAAGAATTTAAGAACATAAGAAGTGTCATCCCGAATCAGACCAGCGGACAATGTACTACAGTATTGATGCTTAGAGGGAGAGCATTGAATAGGGTATATCTAGAGTGATCCATCTCTTGTTCTTCACCCTCCCTGGCATCCATCATCACAGGGTACTTGAGGACCCTTCTAATTATAGCTATTATCAGAATGCAACAAGGTGTGTGATTCAGTAGAAGTATTGATAATAAGTAAAAGCTTCATATAGACTAGCACGAACTTAAGTACTAAGTAGCATATACTGAGCAATATATACACACATGTATTACCACCAATAAATTGCTTCCCATGTATGCAGATTCAGCATATTAAAACATTCTTAGAAGGGCAAGTAATAATCAATTCTCCATCAATCTTCTTAACAAACTATTTTGGTACTTTCTCTTACTTGAAAAAGTGAAACACAATTACAGACTCACTCAGAACTTATAGTCCAAAAGTAGCCACTTGGGTAACCTTACCTCCCCAAAGTAGGCTGATCTACAAAATCCAACTTACTGCTAGGACGGCCAAGTAAACGAGCGTTTTCATGTTAAATTACCAGTCACCCGTGATATTGAGCTTCCAGTTATAACTCATTTATAAAATAAGGGCTAATAAATTGTTAATAGAGATCTTAAGAAATGATTAATCAATTGTTACTGAATGTTATATGGCCCAACATGTCAATAGGTGATTCATAACTGTTGATACCGCTCACCACTCATACCTCTAACACGTATTAATCCTTCACAGAAAGTTTATTGCCTGAACTTTATTATAAGATGTGACCAAATTAGCATTTTAAATTAACTCTAGATTAATGGATTTATATGAGAATCCAGGCAAGTATAACTGATAGAACAGGATCAATAAAGAATCCCTGGCTGAATAGTTTTCAGTTCTTATTTTTGCTACAGATGTGTAGCAGGCAGGCAAAAAATTCTGAGCTCTCAGTTGTTGCACTAGGGTTGGAGTGCTGTTATACCTGCGATGGTCCAGGAAATGCTGATAGGCAAGGCTTTATATATTTATCTTTTATTGAACAAACTGTACAGTCTGGAGAGCTGTTGGGCAAGCTTATGGGTATCAGGTGCCCTTCCTCAGGGTCTAACAGCAGTCCAGCAGCTCTCCCAACTATACAGCTGTTCCAATAAAAGATACACAAAAAAGCCTTGCCTGTCAACAATTCCTTGCCTGTTTTTTTTATTTTCGTGTATTAAAGCACTTTACATACATATTTTTTAAACTTATTTTCTAAACTATATTGGCTGACCCAAGTAGCCTTATCTGAGGTCCTGGGGGCCTTCTGGGGCTACAGAAGTGGTGATATTGCCACTCAGAACCTGGCTGGCAGCCAAAGAATGGCTCCGGATGGCTAGCCTCCATTCTGAGTGACACACACTGCCCCCACATGCGTTGTTCCACCTTTTTTTGTGGGAGTTTTTTTTTTTTTGCCCAACCACGCTCTGGTTTAAGCAGCACATGCTGTTCCCCTTCGCCGTCCCGCCCCCCCAATGCTGGTCCTTTGCAGTGAAGAGATATGCTGAATGTTCAGTATGTGGTGCAGATGTGTCTGCAGTGCCATATACTGCATGGGCACACCCATCTGGACACGACCTATTAGAACATTTAAAATTCACAGATCACATCAGCTCCATCAGCTATTTCTGTGCATTTTTTAAATTCAGTTATTTTTAGCTATAATCTTGAATAGCTTTGTGGTTTTGCAGCAAATCATCTATGATTACAGATTTATACTCCATGAAAAATAAACTGGAGGAAAAAAAAATTAACTGGTTTTGTTAACAAGGAGTCAAAGACTGACGAAGACCCATCCTGCCAAACATTCCTACATAGAGTATAAAATAAGCAAACATGACAAATTAGTCATGTGACATTCAAAGTAGAAATCCAATGAGTGTCTAACAATATGACTATTTTTTTCAATGTTGATTGCGATGCTGAGGAATTGGATGTCTCTGAAGTAAGAAATGATTCACACCTAGCCCAGGTTAGAGTGAGTAAAAGGCATTAAATAATCTGAGGGCTGCTTGCTGGCATGTGGCAAATGAGTTGCTGGTCTGTTTACTACCTAGTAAACACTCATTCACATCCCTAGTTCATTTAGATTTACAAAGACTTACAAAAAGACAGATTTGCTACTCAGTTTAGCTCAGTTAGACTTACAAAATTGTTTAGTTTATGGCCGAACCTCCAACGTGGCACCAAATCTTTCAGATCTGATTCAGCTGAATCAAATTGGGACAGTGATTTGAATCTCCGAATTGAATCAGTGTCCTCTGAATTGACCAAATCTGAATCTAAAGTGAATAATTGCCATTTTGCACAGGCCGAGTTACCACCCATCTCTCACTGGGTGGGACAGTCCCAGAATGGGAAGCTCAAGTCCCGATCCTTGGCTGCATGACTCTGGGACAGCACTTGTCCCAGATTTGCAGCATCATGCAGGGATCTGCAGAAAACGATGGGTTTCCCTTTGCAGGCTGGCAGCATTCCAGCCTGCAAGGGGCTACCAGAAGCACAAGGCACCATGTACATGTGTGTGCCTGCACACATGCACATGGGGCGGGGCATGGAGTGGGATGGAGACAAAGGAGGCTTGTCCTAGGGGTGTGGGACATAAGGGGGTGGTTCCCCACTGCTGCACACACCCCCTGGGAGGGAGGTGGGGCAAGGCAGGGATAGATGTCAGCTGCCTGCTTGGGCTTCATGCTCTCTGGCCTGCTGCCTTTCCCCTGGGAGCCCCGTGCCACCATGGCAATATGCCTCCTGCCCACCCAGTAGTGGGGGCAGCAGCTGTGTGGAGTTGTGACCCCTGCTGCTGCCAGCCAGGCAGGGGCACATTGCCAAGGTGGCATGGAGCTTTCAGGAAAAAGGCATCAGGGCAGGGAGCTCTGAGCCCACAGAGGGCAGCCTGCATCTATCCCCACCTTTCTCAGCTCTGCTCCACCTGAGCAGAGGTGGGGGGGCAGCGAGGCGGGTTTGTGTTCTGCCTTTACTAATCTAGTTGGTGTAATAAAACATAGTACCTCTACCATTAATTCTGATTTACATCAGTCACAGGACTTTCAGTTTGGTATACAGCACCCCAGAAATGGATGGGTGAAACCATGTTAGTGTTTTTTAAGTGATCTCTTTCTAGAAGCAGTAAAA
Source organism: Crocodylus siamensis (assembly GCF_052110815.1). Lineage (NCBI taxonomy): Eukaryota > Metazoa > Chordata > Crocodylia > Crocodylidae > Crocodylus > Crocodylus siamensis. Next base: position 52,681,980 of record NC_143398.1, on the reverse strand, counting down.
GCATCTAAGCCACTAACTGCAACAATAAACAACTTTAAAAAATATATTCAAATTTTGCTAAAAAATAAATAGCTGCTGGGATAAAATTATCTGCCACATTTCAATTCAGAGATATTTTCTTTGCCTACACGATCTCTCCACAAATAAGAATTTGGAACAAGTTTGGCAAGTTTTTAATTGCACTGGCAAAATAACGGCACTAAAATAAAACCTTCTATATCCAGACTGCAAGAATTTCTTTAAGATTCTGAGGGTGAGATCAAATTTGCAATGACAGCTTTGAATTTTAGGCTTATTTCCTTATATACACTGTACATTTTTTACACTTCTAAAAAAAATGAAAGCACAATTATAGTTCCTATCTGCTGATCTGTTTGCTTGGAGCAGCACATCAACACACGTGATGTATCAAGCTAGTTGCAAGAGTATCTTTGTCAATTAAAAGTTATGTCACTGCATTAGAGGACAGACTTGCTACTCAGTTTAGCTCACTAGGTCTTCTACAACACTGTAGAGGGATTGTTTTTAAACAGGCCTATGCAAACAACATTGACAAATTCATGCAGACACTGTAACAACTCAGAAAATTAAAGTTCCAAAATCTCAAAAATATTAGGGGCAAAATTCTGGCTTGAGAAGTAATATGTAACTTGAGGCAAGGCCAGTTTAGGCCAGAGACAGCAGGATTAATATTAATGTGCTCTGATACTGGTTCAGTTCCAAACTACACAGCTTCTATTTGTGTAAATATATCTTGAATTGATTGTATTTCTTTTAATACAAGACATACCACTTCTTGTAAAAATGGCCTGTCTTAAATTTGAGTAAAAATAAATAAATAAATAAATAACGCTTATGCAACAGAGACACTGTATCCTTGTAAGTATGGCTTTATTTGATTCCCCCCCACCCATAAATTCAGGATGAATTCAAGGGCATCTTTTATTCAAAGGAATATGGCACAATACAAATGGATATTCTATGGCAGCTTTTTAATTAAATAGTAATAATAATTCCTAGCTCTTCTATAGCACTTTTCATCAGTACATCTCAAAGCACTTTACCAAGGCCATACCATTACTACCAATTATAGACAGAGGAACTGAGGGACCCATGTGCCCATTCTGTAGAAACTGAAGCTTTCATGCCTAGATGCAAAATTTAGTTTTAAAAAGTCTGTTTGCCAAAGGGAAATCAAAGTTTTCATGAATGTTTGTCAACATGTCATAACTTGCATGTGAATACTGGAATACCAGTGAAATACTATATTTAACATATACAACATCTGCAGTCTATACAAAGGACAGTAGCAGAGACGTGGAAAAAATGCCTTTCTCTTTCATTCATCCATTAACCCTGCTTTATTTTCTTTAGTTTAGACATTCCTGCTCCTTTTCTCAAGCTTTTAACAACAAGTCCTAAAGCAATTCACCAGGCAAACAAGATTAAGAAGCCTCATGTATTGAGGGCTCAGATTGTTGTAGGATCGGGCCCTTTTAAAGTGCTCTGCAGCCATGCACCTGTGTTTGGTCATGGCTGTAGAGTGCTTTCAGGGTCCAGACAGCAAACATTCTCACTTCTGTCTGCACCATGTCAATGGCAAAACTCATCAATCTCAGAGCATCTGATACCTTTTAGAAATAATTTTCTGCTAGACTTTGATGTACAGTTTTGATGCTGCACTACAGTGCTGCTTAGAGCAGCGCCACACCTTGGAGGAGGAAAAACAATCTATTCCCTTTTAAGGAAAGTGAGGGGTGAAGTTAAGGTACAACGTGTTTCTTTCTTTCTTTCTTCCCATCAGTCAAATTCTTATGGTGGAGAAGCAACTCAGTAAAAGACACTATGCCCCTAAGTCCATGATCTCTAGTTCCAGTTCCGGTTCTTAAGTAAGCCAGGGACAATGCTTCTTACCCCTTCCATCTGTGTAAGGATCAGCCTCCATCCTGTTGTTTTGCTAGGCCTGTGACAAATAATAGGTATCAACAAAAATAATCTTTATTCCATGCTTTGATACCAAGTTTGTACTACTTTGTTCTCAGAACTCCTGCTGAAGAACTGATGTTAATGCAAGTTATAAGTGTACAAAGAACACAGAATTAAGTCCTACATTGTTTATATTCACCCTATAATACATACATGTAATTTCCAGTGTGCTAAGTGCAAATACAAATGGAAATTTCATAGTGAATAAAATATTTTACTGTGTGTTTACCAGTTTCTTAATGCAAATAGATTAATTGCATCAGTGACATTATCAGCCTAAGTCAAAGAAATGAGAAATGAGTCACCAAGACTATGTGACAAGTGTGATCTGCACAAATCCCCATTGACTTCAGGGGGTTTCATGCAAACACAGAAGGCTATCCTTCTTGCAAAAATTGCAGCATCAGGGTATAATACACTAAACAGTCCCATTGATTATTCACAAAATGCTGTCAGATGCAAAGAGCAATGCACTGAAAAAAGAAAATCAAGAAAATGTGCTAACTCCTTTCCATCCTGGGTATAACTAGTGCAAGCACAGCATTTTTCTGACAGAAGTTTGATTTTCAAGTTGATAGTGCCCCTTTAACAAATGAATCCACTTTTCCATAGTGAAGTTATGCAGCTTTTCTTGACAGCCACAGAGTAGTACAGACAGTAAATAAATGCTGGCAATACATGAGTCTGAATCCTCTGCCAAACTATGGATGCATTTATAATCAGGAATTACTTTTGCTTTGGAAGCAAAAGTCTCAGTGAGTAAGCAGCTGTGGAGTAGCTTTGTGGTTGCTGTACCCTGATTCTCCCAGAAGAGGTCCCTGTAGCGAAATTATTTACAACTTTGTTACAGAAATGAATGCAAAGCAGGTTTAAAAGTATAGTCTTAGCTTTAATCCTGAAGCAAATACACTAACTAAGAGTGCAACAATAAACTGCTTCTACTTGTCCAATCTCATCTTCTCTTTGTTCTCTGCTTAGAAGTATTATGTGAATCCTAAACCTAAAGAACTAATATATGAAGGGCATAACTATTTCACAAAAATAATATAATGATTGCAAGTTTATAGTTTTAAGAATATGTACTATGACAAGGACATTTTTGTGTATGGAAAAGGCATTATACTTAAGTGAAGCACTGGGGCCAGTAATAACCTCGCCCCACCAACACACCAAATCAAGCAACATCTTCCTGACAAACCAAACTAGATGTAGGCTGCCAGATATGTGATGCTTCCCAATGGCTTTTCCAAAACCTCCTCATATAGACTTCATTACACCCTAACCATAACCTTTTTTAAGACTGCTGCCAGCCAGGTGCTGGAAGAAGTTTATTAACCTGCAAGGAGTATGGCCTCTTATGGAGCTGATGACACATTTGAACTTCTCTGTCTGCTGCTATCCCAGAGGGACTCACCTGGCTTTCAGCCAAATGTTCCTGCTTTCCATATCCTACCTCATGTGCACCTTTCTGTCATTTATCTAACTCCCACTTAGCCAGGCTGGTAACAAAATGCTCATGTTTCAGACAATCTGGAGACTGTTCCTTGTTTGTCACACAGTTTTTAGCATTAGAAGAGAAACTTTTCCAAACACTCAAGAAACTCACTTGATCTGCTTGTCCACTATGGTCTATGGTCTCTTTGTATGAATACAACTACTTTTGGCACTGAAATATGAGTAAATTGTTGAGGTCACAAGTGAATCATTTTAGGTCTTCAGTTATATTTGAAAATCTGCCTTTTACAGCAAGGTGGTGAGGCTCTGAATATGATCCAGAGTCTTTTGAAGACTCTTCTGATGTACTTTGGGCCCCTGTGCACATAAACTAATGCATAAGAAGAAAGCAAATTGGTAATTTAAGGTTAGCAACCTGATGCTTTTAGCTCACAAGTGCTTTCTTCACTTTGCACATCATTAACACATTATCTTTGTTACAGATAGCTTGGGCTCATATAGCACCTTCAGCTGAAAAATTTACCTCTTAAGTGCTAAGTAATCACTTAACTACAGGTGGTGTAGGGTAAGCAAATAAAGAATTCTAAACTATTATGTATGCAACATCATTTTAAAGGTCACACAGACTTGAAATCCAAGCCAACTTTATTGAGACAAGGAACACTGACCCAAAAAGCTGAGTTATAACCTGTCTTCTGGACATTTTACTCATGGGTTCAGTAGAGTAGCCATAGTCCACTTTAGAGAACTGATTACATTTTATTAAATTTTATTTTATTAATAAAATAAAGGAGAGGAATATAACTGGGACACAACTTTATCTGTACCTAACTACATGCTCTCAGCCTCTTACATGAACATGTGAACATGAACTTCCACCTGAGCTATCATCAGTGATTACAAGAAAAAAGTTTCTTATCCAAAATGTACAACCTACAAAGCTGTTCTTCAAAAGACCTGTTTGATAAGCTAGTCCAGCCATTCCGTTGCACATCTATAGTAGAACTGTAGTACTAGAGCATAAATATTGATTGGAATGATTAAACTAAAATATGTGTATAAAAATATCAAAATATAGGTATAAAAACACATGTATCAAATAGTTTGCAAGGAATTAATCTGCTAAACTGCCTACAACTAAGAAAGAAAACCTGTACGCACACCTTCACAGTTCAAAGGATATGTTTCTGCTTTTCAATGGAGTCAACTCTTTATTCAGAAGAATAAAGGGCAGGCAAAATGAAGACTTCTTTATTAAAATAGTAACAGGAAATAAAACAGTACTTTCAAATAAATTACTGCCAAGTGGGCAGCAGATTCCCAATTGCCTTTTAAAGATAAATTGCAATCTTTCATACAGCTATACTAATTTTTCTTTATCCCAAATTAAGTCTAATGAGCCTTCTATAACACAATTAATAAAGCTCAGAACTCAGAGTTAGATGCGGATGAGAATTCTGGGCTCCCTTCTGTACTTATTGGTATTCCTGCCAGGATGTTAGTTAGATATATACAGTATTGATGTGACATGCTGACAGATATGGATTGTATGTACTGTTCCCAGTGGTTGTGGGCTCAGTTTGCAGAACATATGCCTTCTCAAACTGGAATACCTCTAAGGGATAAATGAAGGAGATTCAGTGTGTCTATTGCCATCATTTTATTATTTTGCTCAACTCCAAGTTTTCGTGATAGTCAGCACTCCAATATTCATCGCGACAAACAACTCAAGTAAAAGTCAGTAAAGTTCTGAAAAAGGAAAAATAAAAAATGCTTTTGCTGGACAAATGAAAGTGCTACACTTACTGTAAAATTCAACAATCTCTAACATATTCATCTTTAAGGAACAGTAAGATACATATTCATAATCATTTTAGCAGCTTTATATTTAATTTTGGTTTTGTATCGCACAAAAAAGGAATCAAAGTTGTTAAAATGTACTGAGCATCACAAAGTATAAAACTAAAGACTTCAAAAAATTGATTCAATCTTTGCAGGTTAGTTTAACCTGGCTAAATTAAATTGGTTTGTAACTGAACAGACATCCCCTCTGGACTGAAACAATTCAGGCACATGCCTCTAGAGCAGCCCTCCTTTCCCTGCCACATGCTTGGCTGAGGGGAGGCATGGCCAGGCCTGGCAGGACTCTGATTAGGGAGGGTTTCCCACCACCCTCCCCCCAGCCAAGCAGCCCAGCAGGGAGTTGATCAGTGTTTATCACTCCTAATTCAGTGTTTATCAGCCCATCAAGAAAACAACAGCATCTCTCCATTAGTTCAAGCTTTTCTTAAACATGCTTTTCCAAATACAGAAGGAGGGACATTACCAGCTACCTTTTGATTAGCTCCAAAAACCACTAGGCACAGTGCTGTCTACCTTTGTCCTGTCTGCCACAGCACAGACTGTAGGAAACATGTAGTTTGTTAGCTAATGCTGAGAGGCATCTGTGTAAGGCAGAGGGGAGGGGGGAACCCCTACTTGAACAGGGAGTGGGGGCGGGGCAGCAGGAGAGCCTACTGTGTCTGCACTAGGCAGAGCCTACTGTGTCTGCAGTCTCTGCCAGAGCTGCAGCCAGGAAGCAGAGGGGAGGATCCAGTCCTGCTGGGCTGGAGTAGAGCAAAGCCCCACCCAGCAAAGCATCTGGGATTCTGGGGGACTCTGATTTAACTTAAACCAGGAAGGGGTCTGGGACAGACATTGCACAAACCAGTTTGACCCAAATCAATTAAGTCTGATACTACCTTCAAGTAGGTTTATCTCAAACCAGCTTCAGCCATTTTTAAACTGGTTTATGTACACTGAACATCTGTTCTGGTACAGGTTTAAATCAGTCTCTGATCACCTAAACCAGTTTATGTGTAATGTCTTTCCCTAGCCTATAACTTTGAAAGCACATCCCCACTACATTGCATTTCTAAAGTACAATACAACACTACATTCATTCTCCTAATAAAATGATATTAGAGTTATAAGTGCTGTATAATGAAGCCAAAATATCTAAACGTGAATACGCAACTGGTTGGATCATGGTGCTCTGGAGGATAGGACTAGGATCCAGAATGACCTAGATAAACTAGAGAAATGGTCCAAAATCAATTAGATGAAAATCAACAAGGAAAAATGGAAAGGTCTGTACTTGGGATGGAGTAATTGTATGCACAGATAGAAACTGGGGAATAATTGGTTAGGTTGTAAAACTACTAAGAGGGACCTGGGGGTTACAATGAGGATAAACTGAATATAAGCCAATGCTGTCCTCTGGTTGCAAAAAGCCATCAGGTTACTGAGTTGCATTAACCGGTGTCACTTGCAAAATCAAGGGAACTGATTCTTCCCCTCTATTCAGCACTGGTGAGACCTCACCTAGAGTACTGTGTCCGGTTTTGGGCCCCACACTTAAAAAAATATATGACCAGGCTAGAAAGAGTCTGGCAGAGAGCAACACAAGAGATGAGAGGCCTGGGAAACATGATTTATGAGAAAATGCTGAAAAAGCTACGATTATTTAGTTTGGGAAAGAGTAGACTGACAGATGATTATAAAGAGGATGACTGACTTCTCTCTTTGACTGTTAGGGACAGGACTAGGAGCAATGACCTCTAACTGCAGCAGAAGAAATTTAGGTTGGAGATCAGGAAGAACTTTTTGATTATGAGTGTGGTCAGGCATTGGTACAGTCTGCCTAGAGAAGTTGTGGATTTTCCATCCCCCAAAATTTTCAAGAACAGGTGAATCCAACACTTGACTGGGATGGTTTAGTCAGGGATGATCCTGCCTTGAGCAGAGGCTGGACTAGTTGATTTCATGACGTCCTTTCCAGTCCTAATTTCCTGTGATGCTATGATACATGTCCTTTTTCACTGGTCGAAAATGTTCACTGATAGGGAAGGAGCGCATGTTGAAAAATAAGTTTTTACTTACGATGTACACATTTACAGGTTTAATATTTTTTCAAGAATATTTGGCTGAGATAAGAAAATAGTATACATTGCTTTCCACATGACCCTCATATTTAAAACGGATTTATCTTCAACACACCCAGTTTCTCTAAGAGAAGCTTCTCTTTAGACTGAAAGATAGTAAAAGCAGTGATTATTTTCATAGCCTGATTTAGCCAGAGGTTTAAGCACATAAATAGTGTCAATATAATCAAATTATGCACATGCCAAGTACCTTGATGAATTACTGACTGTTTTGTATCAGTGTAGAGCTATATACACCAAAAGCTGCCTTAACCAGCACCTTACAAGCCCGCATGCTCTATTAACCAGCATACCAGCTCGTAAGGAAAAAGCGAAACCAGAAGTGCCCACTGTGGCACTTCTGGTTTTGCCGAGCCCCCATGGCAAAGCAGCCTACGCTGCCGAGCCCCTACAGCCCAAGGCACAGCAGCCTGCACATGGCCTGCCTCCCTGTTCCTCAGGGCTCGTGCAAGGGTCAATGATGCGGTGGGAGCAGCAGTGGCCCGAACAGGCAAAGACTCCTGTTTGGGCCTTTCAGTTAACTGGCATATTTTGTTATCCGGTGCCCCCCATTTCCCATGGGTTTTGACTAACAAAACGTTTTCTGTACATCATTAGAGGTTCATAGTAATAACAAACATCATAACTCACATATAAGAAAGGATGTAGGATTATATAGAACAGTAGGCACTGGTATATATTATAGAGAAAATATTTGTATTAAATTATGAGTTAGCTATGTGGATGCAAAGAAATATTCCAAAATGTCCATAAGAGTCATTACTCATCAAGTAAACTGAGATGTCAAAACAAGCTATTTTTGAGGTGGACACTTTAAAAAACTGAAATTCGTCAAAAAATGTTCAAAAATATTTTTACTTTTTATATGAAGAATAAAGCTGAAGGATTTCTTCCTGTCTTTCAGATATGAGACTGACACTTTGAGACTGACTTTGAAGTTCCAGTTTAAGGCCACAGGGATTATTTATCATTGACTTCTGTAATGGGAAAAGCTACCACAGCCTTAATCATGGAATAACTGTCATTCTGTTATAATTTTCCTTATCCTATCATTATTTATTTAGCTGCATAAATTAAGATTTTTTTTTCTTATACAGAAAAATGAGATTTCCATAATAGATTTAATACAAACACAAGGAAGTCTAAGCTTAAAATGTAAACAATTATGTGATCAAAGTGATGTTTAAAAATGTAAACCAACTACTATTTGGTTTTATTCCATTTTTCCGCCTCTATTACTGCTCATAATGAGATTTTTGTACAACCATTTTAATCAACATTCTTATCCAGCTTGATTGTATGCAATAAAACTACCACCCTGTGTGTACAGTAGTATCTTCATAGTAACATATTATAAAACATAAGCATGGGATTGTGATTTCAAGCATGATCTCTGTTTAGAAAAGAAGAGGGTTGGAAATGGAGAAAATTACACATCAGTAGAGAGATACAAGATACACTGTCAATGCAAACAAAAAACAAACCCAGCCAATCAAGAAAATAATGTAAATATTTTAAAACTGAAATTAAACTAATGTTTTGAAGTTCAGGCTTCCACTTTAAATAAATAAGAATTACCTGCCTTTTGTTTCGCTTTTACCTCAATCTTGCAAAGTTTCATACATTTACTTGGTTTTAAGAAACTAAATATTCCTGTTGAACATATCTCCCTTACACTCTACTGATGCATGTAACACATACTTTGCAGGATAATCTTTAACTTTCAATTATCATTCTAAAACATACAATTACACACACACAATGGAGGAGGATCTCTCATCCCATTCAGCTACTTGGGAAGGGGGTAGGATGGAAGAAATAAAGCTTTAAATCTTTCTTCATATATCTAATTCTTAGGATACATTTGCTCTTACCTTCTTTGCTAAAGGAAGAAGGCTCCAGCTTCTCCTCTCTAAACTCTGAAGTAACCTTTCCGTGTTTGTTTCAGTATTTAACTACTTCACTTCAAAAGGTAGGATGAAGAATACAAGGAGAGGAAGGAATGGTTCACACATGTACAGAGGTTATAACTAGGATTATGAATAGAAGGAACCTCAGCACATTTTAGGAAAAATTATTAGAAAAAAACAATGTACACAGATCAGGCTACAAAAAAAGTCTGTCAATGTTTGTTGTTTATATTATTTTAAAGTTGAATGGGAAAACCCATAGGGCACATCTAGATGAGTGTGCACATGCCTGTTGCAGCATCTCAAGGCAGTTTGAGATGCAGCAAAAGGCACACTAAGAACGAAACAATGTTCCCTGCATCACATATTTGCAGTGCAGACTCTAAATTCGATACTGGGAAACCCCACTATAAAAAAAAAAAAACCATGCAGAGAAAAGCAGCATAGGGCATGCTGAGTCCAGAGACCAGAGTCTGAGTCCTCCAGAGAGAGGCTCTGGTATCTGGCCTGAGCATCTCTATGGCTACCCCATGCCCCTACTGACCCACCACACTGTCTCAGCATGCTGGGGCAAATCAGAGCAGGATAAGGCTCCGGTGGTGACCCACACCCAGGCAAGGGGTGTGTGGGTGGGTGAGGCAGGGGGATTATGAGGAAGGTTTAAAGGGGGTGCCACATGCCCCCCCACCTACTCTTTGTGGCACACAGCCCCAGGACTGGCAGCAGCAGCCAACTGGGCCACTGGGGCCATGACCCACTCCTGGCACAGCCCTGTGGCAGTGTAGTGCCACCTAACCTGGGGTCTGCATATGGCGGAAAGAGCCAGCCCATCCTGGCCCAGCCAAGGCCACCCCACTAGTGCACACCTTTGGACAGGAGCTATGGATGGTGCCAGGAGTCATCCCAGCCTTGTCCAAAGTCCCGTGCTAGCAGGGCAGACTGGGCTAGGCCGGATTAGGCCAGTTCCATTTCCCATGTGCAGACCCCCGGATCAGGTAGCACCGTACCACCATGGGACTTTGCCTCCAGTGGGCCATGATCCCGATGATCCAGCTAACTGCTGCTGTCAGCCCTAGGGGCTGTGCACCACAGGTGGGGGGGGCCATGTGGCAGCCCCTCCTCAAACCTACCCCACAAACCCAACAGCCACAAACCCCCCTCCACAAACCCTATACCAACCCACAAACCCTATATCCTCCCACCCCCACACACCAACCCACACACCCCACATCCCCTTAATACACAGACCCTCACACACCCACCCACAAAGTCCACACATACTCGCCACACACATGCTCACCCAAGAACCCCACATCTTCCCCCACATGCCTTCCTGCAAACCCCACATTCCCAATACCTCATACCCTGTGTGCCCAGCTGCCAGACAGGATGGGACCTGCTAGCAGGAGCTGTGGCTGCAGGGGCAGCTGTCCCCACATCCTGGTTAGCTAAGGGGTCAGGGGGAGCTCTGATTTTTCTATATTAAAAAAAAATGCAAACAACAAAGCATACAGATATTTAGAATTTATTTTATTATGATGATAGAGCCACTGGCAGGTTTCCAAATTTCTTTAAACTTGTAAATATATCAATAAAACATTGCCCAACTGATCTCTCTCTCTATCTATATATATAAAATAAAAATATCTATCTATAGTGACATTTTGTTTTAATTGTGGAAGAACATGGATTTTTGCATATTTTAAAGAATGAATTTGGGAATTTTTATCATTGCAATTTTTAAACAAGGAACACCAGGATTCCTGCTAGTGAGGCAAGTGGCAGGACCCAGGCCTGCCATGGGCTGGCACCTGGGATCCAGCTGGAGGACAAATGCGATGGCTGACCTCCTGGCCATTTGAGGGCAGGAGGACATGCTTTGACACAAATCTCCAGCACAAATTTGTGCCACTGTGCTATTTGAGCTCCTGCATACGCATGTGCCCGCATGTGTGGATGTGCCCATAGAGCCTAGTTTAGGGAACAATTCCATATTGGCAGGACACAAACTCTATCTCTTACATTTTGTAATGTCTGCTGTTCTGAGACTGCTCTATATTTCTCACCCCAGATTTTGTACCTTTGCATGAATACATTGTGTGCAGGATTTAACTTTTGATTTTCAATCTAAACTTTTGATTTTCAATCTAAAATGCTTAATTATATATATGCACAATAGAGAGGATCACAATGAAAGTTTCCAGACTCCACGCTGCATTACTCATAGGAGTTTTCAAGCTAAATTCCTACACTGTAAGTTGAAAATGCTTTTGTGAATGCCTTTCTGGAGCTGTTAAGTTTACAGAAACAAATATTTAAGGCAATATATACTGAAGGCTTCCTATGCTGTTTACAACAGGACTTCCATATTATTTTATTCTGAACTCTCTCATGTGTGGTCCACCTAGCATTGTCAAAGTATTAAATCGCATACTCTCTCAGTTTCAGAGTAAAGTAACCTCTTCTTTGATTTTCAAATATTTACCTTACTTGTTAAAGTAATATGTGTAAGGAGATTTCTTAAAAATATATACATTTATTTCCAACCTCAATCTCATCTTCACAAATGTTTGTGTCTGGGAATATATTAATGACAAACACTCACAAAAACACTCTCCCAGAAGAGAGACATACATGTCTGATATGTGTACATTGTTTCTTTCTAAACAGATCATGTGCTCTGTACACTCATCTATCAGGTAGCATAAGAGTGATGTTTTAGCCATGATGGTTCAGAGATTATGCAAGGGGCAAGGATTTCCAGGGTAATATCTTTTATCGGACCAATCATGTAGTTTAGATAAAGTCAAACAAGCTTTCAAATGGAAGACATTCTTTCTCAGGTCTTCCATCACAGGAAGGCAAGGCAGCATAGTTTGCCTCCCTGTGATCAGAGACATAAGGAAAAATGTCTTTCATTAAAGGGTTTGTCTAACTTCATCCCAGCTACATAGTTGGTCCAATACAAGATAGCACCCTAAGAAATCCTTGCCTCTTACACTCTTCTATCACACATTTAAATAAGTAGTCTTTTTACTAACATGGTCACTATGATTTATGAGAGGATGCACTCACTGCAAGAAAATGGCTCAATGCAGGATGAAATTCTGTGCCTTCAGTTATATCGGAGATGGGATTGGATGATCTAATGGTCCCTTCTGACCTTTACAATTTATTAATCTATGAAGAAATCCAGTGTTGTTAGGATAGGGAGGGATGAGTGTACATGCACAGCACTGTTCACAGCTTCATAGATGTTAAGGCCAGAAAGGATAATTAAGATTATCTAGTCTAACCTTCAGCATGATATAAACTACAGAATTTCATCAACTGATTCTTAATCAATTTATAACTTCTATGAGCTAAAGCATATCCTTTAGAAAGAGGGGACACCTTGATTTAAGACTTCAAATGGGCTTAAAGTTTAATTACCTTCATCATCAATTCCCCCCACCCTTTATTTCTAGTCTGTTTTTTTCTAAATATACTTTCCAACCTCTCTTGATGGGCTGATCTTTTTATCCACTACTTTCCACATTACAGAAATCCACACTTTCAAAAACTGTGTATCTAATATTTATGTAACCATTAAATTTCAGGTAGGTTGGCTAAATAGATTGTGTGTGGCTTTAATCTCGTAGTATAAGGCTTTCTACATCGCAAATCATTCTTTCACCTCTTTTCTCAAACCTTTCTGATTTAACAACCTTTTAAAAAATGTTGACACCATCACAGCCTTAAATATGCCAGTAATGATCTCGTTAACACCAGCACAAGGGACAGTGATAATAACACATCCTTATTTCTATTTGATATTGCTGTCCTTGTGTATCTAAGGATCATGTTTGTTTCTTGCCCAGGTTCATGTTCAGCCCTCTTTGGAGTCACTTCTCCCAAAAAGACAATTCTCCATCCAGTAGGTATGATCTACATTCTTTGGACATTTATATGTGTGCTCATGTATAAATATCCAAAGAACATAGCTCATACCTACTGGATGGAGAATTGTCTTTTTGGGAGAAGTGACTCCAAAGATGTCTCTGGCCTCTGAGAGTCACTCTAACTGTAGCACTCAGAGCATCACATGTATCAGCGTCTGTGCACTGAAAAATAGGGGGTGTGGGGGCAAGCACTTTAACTAAAGCTCATCAGAATGAGGTTTACTTAAAGCATCCCCACTGCCAGTTTTCAACATGGGGATGCTAATACACTGATGCTTGAGGCTGCTGGAGTGAAGTAATTACCATGCTGCAGCAGACTCAGTTAACTGACTCTGCTCCAATGTGCTGTAATTAACGTGTGTCAGAGCAGCCTCACTGCATGTGTACAGGCGCCCTTTGTTCCTAAAGAGTAAGACCTTGCATTTTACTTGCATTAAAAGACAAATTACTTAAGTTAGCCCTTTTTACTAATCAATGTAGGTTGCTCTGTATAATTGACATTATATCATTTTGATATTTCTGCATGAACCATATGAACCAAAGAACTGGTTGGGAATATTCTGACAAAACAGATTTTTGTCAGAAAATACCATTTTTGTCAAAATGAAACTACATAAAAGTGCCTTGGCTTTGATAAGCTTCTGCTAAAACCTTTCAGTTTTCCTAAAACCTCTCTTGATTGGGCTGATGGTAAAGCCATACTTCCAGAGTTTACAGCTCCAGGGTGGCTCTTCTATGTGGACTGCTTTGGAGTCAGCAAGGTTAGGATTTTCAGGCTCCATGCAGAACTGGGATAGCTCTCACCCCTACAAATGCTACTAGAAGCTGAAGGATCTCAGGTCTTCCAGGTCCCTACAAGATTGCTTAGGATCCTTTGGAGTAATGAGGACTTCCAGGCTTCCTGCCATGAAACTAGGAACCAGGAAGCCTCCAGGCAATTGAACCATACTACAGACTGGTGCTTCTTCACAGTCCTTTGTCTTATTGTAGTGCCTTATCCAATGAGCATCACTTTCAATCAACATAAAAGTACTTATCTTTATAGTATAGGAGGATTAAAGAGGGACTCCTGTTTTACAGTTTCAATAGCTACTATCTCTGCATGATATATATAATTTATTTTCCCTCAGGACCATGCATGGTAGAAAACTCAGATGGTCTTCATTCTCAGTACTTTGCAGTGCAGGCTGCAACACCCAGCTCAGTGCTGCTTCAAACTCTTGCCCCTCTGCACCTTTCCTCCATCACTCCTTTGCTTCGTTCTCACCACCCCTCTCCTCTCCTGCCAAATGTGGCTTGGAAAGTGGGGGAGGGGACATGTCTGTCACTCCCAATGTGACCAGAGAGAGCAAGGGTAAAGAACTTCAATACCTATGGAATAAGTACAGGTGAAAGGTGTAGGGTGAGCAGATCTGATGTGGAGACAGAATTGACTGGGGTATGGAACTGTCTTGAAGATTGGAGAGTAGAATTAATTGTTAGGCAGGATGGGTACATGTGGGAGTGATGATAGATTCCCCACTTTTTTCATCACTTCAACTAAACATCATACCAATCAAATGATGCACAGAGTGAAAGTTAAGCTTGAAACACTCTGTTACACCAAACTGTAAACAGGAGGGGTGTGGGATTATGAATCTCAGAGAACAGAAGGCCAAGATTAAGACTGGGATGGGAAACTATATGTAGAGACATCAAAGGCAGCATGAGAAGTTTCTGTCTGTCTTTGACTATAATCTACTATCTACTTGAGCTCTGCAAATAATATACTTTTCAATTACCATGTGCATTCAACAAGGTTCCATTAATTTAAACACAATGCGGGGCTAAGTGCCCAGAGCAAATCTAGCTTTTGCAGTGTAGTGACTCCAGCCAAGTGAGTTGTATGATCTGTTCCAAAGTTACACCACAAGTTCTCGGCAGATTGTAAGTATAGAATTTTTTCTTGTGGGCTGTTGGTAAAGTTTTAAATATGTCAGTACATTTATTTTTTGTATTTCATCACCCACAACAGAGGAATATCATATTGGTTTGACACATGTCATATCAATAAGCAACAGAGTGGTGAGATATGGCTCCAAATGGAAATGAACATCACAAAAATGCAGCTGGAAAGGTCACCATATTCCTGTTAAGGTAAAATCCAGATCAACTGTGCCTTTAATAGGTTTTGCAGACCCAAACTGACATGTGTAACATTCATACACACTCACAGAAATTAGCATTATTTATATATTTTCCTCTCTTCCTGCTTCTCTTTCCTGCAACTACTTTCCACCTTCAAAAGGCAGTTTACATCTGTACAAATTCAGCTGCCTTCAAGATTAGCAACTGTTTTTATCAAGCTTTGGTTTTTTTCAAACAGCAAGTATTCTAAAATTGATTTGTAAGAACATCTTGCCTCATAAAAAAATCTAGCTTGTAAAATGCCTCATAAGAATCATTTTATTATCTTTCTTGGAGATTACACTTGGCTATGTAACCTTCTCATATACAAGGGATGACATCACTAAAACTTCTTATTGTACCAACACCATCTGCTGACATAAGAAACAGACTAATGCCTCTGAATAAAAGACAAAAAAGGAAAACAAATACTGAAGAGAAAAAAATGGATAAAAGATGAGCATCTTCCTAGAAGGAGAGAAGTAATTTTGACAGAGGTGCTTATTTTTAAAGGTAGTTTGAGTAGTTTAAGAATTAGATCTCTTTTATCCAGCCTAATATTAAGTAGTTCTTCTGCTACCACGTCTCCTCCCCACTTCCCCACTATTTATCTCATTTTTGTTTCAAATATATGTGTTTCCTGTTTAAAAAATAAACACAACTTTTTGCTTCTGAGCCGTCTCAGCATTTTGATCACACAGGCTAAGTACAGACATTTGGAGAGGTTAAACTGGGTTGAAAATAGTCACCTGATTTAAACTTAGCTTGTCCTGGTGACGACCTTACACTTACAGATCTAGTCTCAGTGACCAGAAATCAGTCTAAACCTGTCCATATATGCATACGTACAAGTCAAAAAATTGCAGAATCCAGTTTAAGATAAATCTGGATCTATGTAATATTTGCTTTAGGTTAAATTGGTGTATGGAACAACTGTACACTTTCCCCATGCAGACCCAAGGCTGGGAAAACCCAGCCACTGGCCCCAACCCCAGGGCTGCTCTTTTCACCCCCGTCCTGCACTGGGCTATTTTTTTGCCCCCTGCCAGGCCCTTGCTCCCCTCTCACCCCCCAGGCCAGCCAGCCCTCTCAACCAACTTCCCACAAGCTACTCCAGGTGAAGCCACTTTTAGGAGCATTCACTGCTGCCAGAGCCAAACAAGTAAGTCCTGGTGCATGGAGGGACAGGAAGAATGGGAGTGTAGGTTCTCTGTGGGAGGTTGGGGGGCTAAAAGTAACCCCTAAACCTCCTAAGCCTACCTATGGATCCCATGAGCCCCACCTCCCCAATCCTGTCAGACACTCCCAGACCCCAGCAAAACCCTGTGAGCCACACCTTCCCACTCCTAGCAGGTAATGACTCCCCCCAATCCCTCATGGGTCACTGCCCCCCAATCCCATGGCAGATCCCCAATCCCCTCCAGCCTGCTGGACCTCCAACCTCTCCACTAGCCCCTCCATCTTGATTTACCTGATCTTGTGCAGCCATGTTCAACTGATTTAACCTCCACCTAACACCCCTGAATGCCTGCACTTAACTATAAGGAGACTTTAAGCAAGAAACTAAATGCAAGATATAATTGCATGCAGAACCATAGGAATTGGTATACCAGTTAAGATCTGAAGTGCATCTGCTTCAGTACCTGGTATCTGACACTGACCAAAACCAAACGCTCCAGACCAGGGCTGTCCAAGAGGGGTTAATTTGCGGGCTCTTTACTTTTCACAGTTCTAGTATCTTGACCCATACATAACATACACACATTAAAGACTGCAGCTTCATTTGCAATGGGACTTGTTTTCACATTTCACTTCTCTGCCATGTTTTCACTTTTGAAAATTCTACTCTAAGACCTCGCTCATCTCATAACTGCACATACAATGCATGAATCTGTACACACAGAAAAGCGCACATCCTTCCCCATCCATATCTAAATTTCTTGACAATTCATGGTTAGCCATTTGCATTTATGCAAACTCATTACTGCATGAACACATTCCTCCATGTGCAATGTGCCCTCAATATAATAGCATTCATTAGTGTATGTGCAAACATTCCCAAGAATGCTAATGTGGCTGGGGATAATTAGCCTTTGTTTGTAATTAGGTAGCACAAGTAGTAAAATATTTCAGTTCAGTGACTTGAAGACATGAAATAACATTTTTTCAATAACTGTTTTATGCTAAAATATTACAATACAGCTCTAAAACACTTAGATTATCAAACTGCCAGGAAAAAGGTTATATATGAAAAGAGATAATTTATCATCTAGTCTCAGGGCCACCCACATACATTTTTGGACTTGGGACAAATTCTTAAATTGAGCCTTTCTCCCAACCTACCACCCATATTTCTCTTTACAGATTTTTTTGGTTAGGTTTCTGAATTAAATGAGGCATTGGCAACAAAGAAACTGTTTCATACACAATCACTTTAATGAAAGTATGTCCAATGATGTAAATTAACTTTTTTACAACAAATTGTGCCATGCTGATAGCTTATTTTAAAATAATAAAGAGCATGTATTAACTAGCACTTGAATATCCAAAAGGAATGCTTCCATTTTAAGATACTGATATTTCATCTTCAGCAGGTGTTTTTTTCCTTCACTGGTTGTACAAGCAACCAAATGTTATCCTTAATACAGCTACACTAATTGAAAAAATGTTTAAGAAAATGTCATTTCACAACTTTGCAACAATACCTACTGCCAGGTTTTCTACAATTTTCCCTGAAAAAAATTCATTATTATGTCCTTATAATTGATTTTGTGAACTGAAACAAGATTGCCAAGCCATTACTGAGTCATTGTATATCACAGATCATAGAAGCATAGGAAAGTAGGGCTGGAAGGGACCTTTGAAGGTCATCTAGTCCAATCCCTGCCTGAGGCAGGATCTTCCCTATTTAAACTATTCCTTATAAAACCTTGTTTAACCTATTACTAAAACTACACAGGCAGCCTGGTCACACAACTATAAGGCATAACATCCTAACTTGCTCCACAGGTAAAGCAGGGGGACAAAATGCTGATGCTAAAGTTGTTAAAATACTCTTGAGAGATCCAAAGGAGGCAATGACCTGCTCTACAGAGGGAAGCAAAAACAGTCCATGCTATTCTGACCATAGGTAAAATTCCTTCCTGACCCCATGATTGTTTTTGTCCAGTGGCTCAGAGATTTTGTCCAGGGCCCTAGACAGACATAATGTTCAAATACCTTTGAAGTAGCCCAAACAGTGAGTGCACGGTAGGTCACAGCCAAAGAAGCCATGTTCTCAAAAAAAAAATGGAGAACAGTTTTGAAGCGTTTTCTTTTAAGGCAATTTGTGGAACCTCTGTATGCTCTAGAGAGTGCAATAGAAGAGTTGTTTGGTCCAATAGCACCTCACAGTGCTCCACTCTCCTATATGGTTTGTTGTTTTTGACAAACTCCAGAACCTGAGAGCCATGAAAGGAATTTTTCTTTCCAGCTCTAGGGCTGGAGAGCAGGAACTTCTGCATGCCTCTGCCTTCAGTCTCCCACTTTCAATGAAGGAGTGCTCCATATTCCCCAGCAATCTCTGGGAAGAAATCATTTTCTTCAGGCCCAGAGCTAGAGAAAAGGACCTGTATATTATCAGCCTCTGGAACTAAGATACTGGAGGCTGAAAATCCAGGAGAGCACTCACTGGCTGTGCCACAGGACAACAAAATCAAGTAAAGCACCTGTTCTGCTGCCATGAGTTTGAAGTGCTTCAAAAGAGGCACAGGGCAGACAGCTGTACATGGCCATGGCCTGAAACACTCCACAAAATTATAGTGCTGCAAACTGAAGCATATCTGTCCATGGCCTAAATGCTAATTTTCCCTCAGTAATACTCAGAGGAATTGTATAGAAATCCTAAATACAATGCAGACTTCTGCAAACCTCTCTTTCAATTTCTATTTATAAATAACAATCAAAAGTTCAAGTGGTTTTGAAAAAGTCTCCATAATTTAAAACACAGACCTTTAGAGATGAAGTAGGTCACTTCAGCAAAAAAAAACAATAAAATCTTTAGGTTAATTGCTGATTAATAATTTTCATGAGGACTTAAGCTCTTTGACTATCAAGTTCCTTGAACTTCAGAAGTGAGGTAAAAACAGCTTTTATCTCTCTTTTAGAGCCACAGGCCACTGGCTAAGTTGACAAATAACAGAATCCATTCAGTATATAATAGGAATCTTTTGGAAGTAGCATTCTGAGTTTTATCTTAAATATAATCTGCATTAGATATTTTGTCTTGGAAGTCCTTTGGTTTCTTATTTCAAAGTACTTGTGTCTGATGTTCAAAGAGTATTCCCATTGCCTTAGAAATGAGTTTTACTTCTGAAGGGTGTACCATTCCTCTAGTGTCTACAAGATTACAGTTCCTGCTTCAAATCAACTAAAATTGCAACCTGTTTCCAAGAAAATTTCTTGTGACTGCCTTTAAAAGCTCTGAAAATATTTGAGCCAAATGGCAGCACGATAGTGGTAAAGAACATAAAGCAATATTTGAATTCCACTGGCTCACAAAGAACT
Organism: Crocodylus siamensis; assembly: GCF_052110815.1. Taxonomy (NCBI): domain Eukaryota; kingdom Metazoa; phylum Chordata; order Crocodylia; family Crocodylidae; genus Crocodylus; species Crocodylus siamensis. The sequence goes on along the minus strand of NC_143398.1, from coordinate 52,661,994 downwards.
TGAAATTCTCATTGGAGTAAATGATTTCATCAAGAACATTAATAATGCTTGGAAGGCAGTGTGCAGTAGGTTAGGCAGCTTGAATATGCATACTCCACCTAATAACTGACAACTTGGGTAAGAGCAGGCAGTTTGCATTGTCAAAATACACTATAATACTCCATAATGGAGCTGTTCTGAAAAACACCTAGAGATGATTTACACATTCAAAGACTGTTATATTGGCAAAAGGTGGCTACATTTACAGTTATTTTAGAGAGTACAGAACACACAGCAAACAAAGTACACAGCATCTTTTCTTGAATTGCCCCCTTGCACTTTTTTTTACTTTGCCTCATTGGTTCCATTATTGAAGCCCTGTCCTTAGCCATGTTCTATATAAATGTTGTCTTGTGTCAGTCTTCTGATCACAAATTGCTTTTGTAGTTTCCACACATTAGTTCACTGTCCCTTGCAGACAAGTAATTTAAAAAGATTTTGTTCAAACTCAGACATACCTGGAGGAGCATAATAAATTATGAAAAAATAAATCGATTCTTCCCTTTGGGACAGTATCATATACAAGAAGAGTTTCTTACAAAGTTCTATTAAATTCTTTTTGAGTTCATCATAATAAACAGTGAACCTGTAGCCTCTTTTCTTTGTCCTAGGATTCTTTTACTTTTTCCAAATGCTCTCTTCAACAAGGAATTGTAATAAGAAATTAATTCAAGGATTCTAAGGAAATGTCTCTTATGGGAATCCCAGGTTTTGCTTGTATTCCCTCAATTGTTGCCCCTCCCCCTCTCCAGTATTAATGCCATTATTATTGTTGCTATTATTATTGTTATTTGCCATAATGCTTATGCTGTGTACAATTGTTGCCCTTTATACTGCAAAATAAAAAGACGATGATGATGTAAAACCAAATTCACAAACTGTCCAATTTAGAAGCATAAAGAAGGCACTAACACCATACCTTGTCACCTATATAAAAGTGCTTTAATGTTCACAAATGCTGAAATTAATGTAATTTTGACACATTTCATTCTAAGACTTTTTCAAATCTTAGGACTTACGTCCAATCAAATGCAGTTATAGAACTTGCTACTTATATATGTTCCATATTTCAAAGCATATTCAGTTAGTGATGTCCTTTTATGATTAAAATGCTTAAATCTTTTATTCTAAAATAGTGTTTATATAATCTTGGATTGAGATGTCATTATTAGCTAAAGAAGTTTGGACTGGCTTCTAAATAGGACAGAGATCTACAAGGAAACCAAGAAGGGTGGTGATTCAGAATGATGCATGCTGCAATAATCCAGTATAATAGTGTCTGGGTATATTGTCTTGTTGGAACTGCTTCTTTTTGCTAAGTTTTAAAATTGAAGTCTTGACTAAAAGATTCTAATGTATTTTTGGCTTTGGCTCTTATTTTTGCTATCCTGTCCAAACCGTAACTCAGGTATCTATATTTCCTTAATCAACTATTGCCCAAATACTTGCATGTGGAAAAATATTCTTTGTATACACTCAAAAGAAAACTAAAATAACAACAGCAACAGTTCTCGATTGCTGCCACTGCAGAACAGCTGCATATCCACATATACCTTAGTAAAAGAAATGACATTAGACCATTTGTAATCAACCAAGCAGGGCTGTCAGAGCAGCTTGGGCCCTCATGCCGCATGGGCCATGCATGCAGGCCCAGGGTGCGTCAGGCTGCTGCTGGTGCCATTGCCCGCCCCCCCAGCCAACCCATGCTGCTGACACTCACTCCCCACACTGCTATGACATATGGAGGTTCCCCAGACCTCAGTTTCCTGTGACTTCAACATCCCATCTTCAAGGGTGGGCATCGGAAACAGAAGCTGGAGGATGGAGAGGGAGCCTCAAGACTCCAGCAGCACCAGCCTCTGAAGGGGGGGGGGCAGGGCACAAGGCAAATTAACTCCAGGGGCCACGCGCTGGACAGTCCTAAAGTCAGAGCTGGCCCATCCTATACTGTGAAACTTGCAGCCACAGGGGTCCCCACAGGTAAGGGCCCCCCCTGCATCCAGCTGCTCACCACCTCCTCTCCTCCCCACCACCTCTGCTGGCTTGCTCAGGGCAGCGGGCCCCAAAACTATTTCTTGCAGGGGCCCCAAAAAATTCTGGGCTGGCCCTGCCTGAAGTGCATCATCCTTGCTATTAACGGGAGGGAGCTCCAAGTAAATCATTCTTCACAAAAGTTCCTTGATTCTGAAATCTGCTTTCCCTCCTGTAGCAATATTAATAACTTTGCAAGCAGTTGCTGGAGGCAAGGGAAGGAAGAAGGAGAGAAGCCAGGCACCGATCCTGCCCAGTAAAGGTAAGTGGTCCAGCTGCCTGTGCCTTTGGTTTTGCTGAGTGTTTGTTTGATGGCCTGTGTGTGTTTGGGGCATGTGCTCTGAAAAGCTGGGAACAATTGCTGACTGCTGAATGATTGCTAAGGAATTGCTGACTGCTGAGTGATTCCTGCCTGGGCCTGACACAACCCCTAACAAAGAAGCTGAGTCAGCCCAGGCCCAGAAGGGTATAAAAGGAGACCTGGGGTGCCAGGTGACCAGGGATGCGGTGACCAGGAAGCCAGAAAACAGGGACTGCAAACAGGGGAAGCCGTTCGCAGGTCATTCCTAGGCAAATTCATGGGTAGTAGCATAGCCTACTCCCATACAATGATGGTGGGGTGTCATACACCGCAGCTTCCCACCTTGGCTCCAGCTGATGCTCCCTTCCCTTTCATGACTGAGCCCTCTACCCAGATGGAACCCATGGTTCCGGCCTCCACTCAGATGGAGCCCCTGACTTCAAGGGCTCCCTGGCATAGCTGCCAGCAACTGGGAATGGGAGCAAGGTCACCACCATCTGTGGTGTATGCCCCTTAGTGAGGTCCCGGGAGTCCCCAGGTGACTGAGTTCCAGGCCCAGGTAGGCAGACTTTGTGCCATCAGGGCCCATGAGCAAGAGATTGATGACTTCATTCTTCAGGAGAAGAGCCTGACTGTAGTAAAGAAAAGAGCACAGATGTCTGACTACATGCAGATGGACAACAGGAAAATCAACCAGGAATTCTTGGAAGACAGTTGTCTCAGGTCCCAAAACATGCAGTACTAGGGTCACTCCTCCCTTGGAACAGAGCAACAGGTACCTCTCATGCTACCAGCAGAGACATTAGCATAAGTACTGGCTCTGGATGAGGGGAGGCAGCTAGCTTCCATCCCTAAGAAGAGATACAGGGTGGTTGTGGTGGATGCCTCCCTCCTGAGAGGGACAGAGGGAGCAATCTGCCACCCTGACCCCCTGGCCCATGAGGTCTGCTGCCTCCCGGCGTCCATATCTGTGAGAGAGGATTCCTAAACTTGTCTGGCCCTCCAACCACTACCCCATGCCCCTCATCCATGTGGGCCCAAATGACATAGCTCAGAGCAATCCTGGCTGAGTCATGAGTGACTACAGGGATCTGGGAGCTGGGCCCAGAAAGTTGGGTGCACAGGTACTTTTCTCCACAACTGTTTCAGATACAGTTCATGGGCCCAGGAGGGAGAGACGTGTTGAAAAAGTCAACTGAAGACTGTGGTGTTGGTGCCACTACAAAGGTTTCAGCTTCTGTGATCACAGTCCACACTTCAGAGAGAGAGGCAGCAGTTTGTTGGGAAGAGACAGCCTCCACCTTACTCTGATGGGAAAGAAGCTCTTCTCAGCCAGAATGGCTGACCTGCTTGATGAGACTTTAAACTAAGATTACCAGGGGACAGCTGAACAATCGCTAATGCAAGCTCTGGAAATGACAACCACAGAATCAGTGGGTCAGGTAACACAAGAGAACTCACTCCTCCCCCAGCCCAAAGATGGACAGGGATGCCCAGAGCTTCTGACAGTAAGCTTAGCTGCCTGTATACAAATGCCAGGACCATGGGGAACAAACAGAAAGAATTGGCCTTTCTGCTAAGCAAAAATGAATACACTCTCATAGGGATAACGGAGACCTTGTGGGACTCTACCTATGACTGGACCACAAGGATTGATGGCTATACCTTGTACAGGAGGGATCATGTTGCAAGGAATGGTGGGGTCTAGCTCTCTATGTGAAGGAACAGTACACTTCCCTACAAGCAGAGATTGGCACCCAAGGAGGACTTGAGATTTTCTGGGTTAGAATATGGGGAGGGTATGGTGAAGGGGATATAACTGTAGGAGTCTATTACAGACCTACTAGCCAGGAGGAAGAGCTTGACCATGAATTCACTAGAGAACTCAGATGCTGCACAGTCTTGGTTGACTTAAACCACCCTGACATCTTATGGGAAGAGCATTCAGCCAACCTGTTCGGTCACAAAACTTCCTCACTTGCATTGATGAGCTCTATTTGACTCGAGAAGTCTATGGACTGACTGCTTTTTGATCTGGTACTGGCCAGAGGGGATGATCAGATGCCTATAGTTGGCAAAGATCTTGTGAGGGACATCCACAAGTCACCTGGCCCAGATAGAATGCACCCAAGAATGCTACAAGAGTTGGATGACATTATAGCATGACCAATGGCAAGAATATTTGAGAATGTGTGGAGCTCAGGAGAGGTTCCTGAAGATTGGCAGAGGGCCATTGTGGTGCCTATCTTCAAGGAAGGAAGGAAGATCCAGGAAACTACAGGCCAATCAGTTTGACCTCAATCCCTGGAAAGATTTTGGAAAAAATCATCAAAGAAACCATCCACAACAGGCTAATGGAAAGCAGCATTCTGAGCGAGTGCCAACATGGCTTTGTTGTGGGTAGGTCTTGCCTGACCAACCTCATTTCCTTCTATGACCAGGTGACGCATCACCTGGACAAAGGAGAAGAGGTTGATGTCATATATTTAGATTTCAAAAAGGACTTTAACTTGGTCTCCCATAATGTCCACATAGTAAAATTGGGCAACGGTGGTCTCAACAATCTTACGGTTCAATGGCTGAGGAACTGACTCCATGATTGGACCCAGAGAGTGACAGTCAATGGAACTGAGCCAACATGGCACATGGTGACCAATGGTGTCCCCCAGGGCTCATTACTCAGATGAGTACTTTTTAATGTATTCATAAATGATCTGGATTCAGGTGTCAGAAGTGAACTGGCTAAATTCACAAATGACACAAAATTATGGGAAAGTGCGGTCACGCCAGAGGATAGGCTGGCAATTCAGGCCAACCTGGACAGACTCACAAGGTAGGAGGATCAAAACCTGATGACATTCAACATGGAGAAATACTCCACCTCAGGAGAAAATCCCACATCATACTTATAGGCTCGGCAGTGCTACACTCGCTAGCACTATGACCAGAGAGACTTGGGGGTCATGACTGACTACAAAATGAACACAAGCCACCAGCACAATGCCATGGCCAGCAAAGCAAATAAAAATCTGGCTTGCAGCTGGCGATGCATCTCAAGCAACACCAAGGAAGCCATCCTCCCACTTTACTCAGCCTTAGTGAGGCCACACCTGGACTACTCCATCCAACTGTGGGCTACACACTTTAGAAAAGATGTGGAGAAGCTTGAGAGAGTCCAGAGGAGAGCCATGCACATGATTAGAGTTCAAGAGAACAGACCTTATGAGGAGAGGCTGAGAGGCATGGGACTTTTCAACCTGGAGAAGTGAAGGCTCAAGGGTGACCTGGTGGCAGCCTACAAGTATATAAGGGCATCAGGAACTGGGAGAATGTCTGTTCACCAGGGCACCTCAAGGGAAGATAAGGTCTAACAGTCACAAACTGCTGAAAGACCATTTTAGATTGAACATGAGGAAAAACTTCTTTACCCTCTGAGTCTCCAGGGTCTGGAATAGACTCCCCTCAGAAGTGGTGCAAGCACCTACTCTGGATACCTTTTAGAAATGCTTGGAAGTTTATCTTGCTGGGGTGACCTGACCTAGCTGACTTCCTACCCCTTGGGCAGGGGGCTGGACCTGATGATCTCACAAGGTCCCTTATAGCCCTAATGTCTATGTAATCTATGAAATTTGTTTTTAAAAAGGACAATGTCTGTTGAAACTGTTGTAAAGGCCCCAAAGCAATCTGACAAGGTAGGTTTTCACCTACAAAATCATATGCCTTTCTGAGCCTTCTGCAAGAACAAGGAATGGGTGGATACTAACTGAATAGCATCTTTTATAAACGTAAAAGGGATTCTTCTGGGTTGCCCACCTTTCCATGTATATTTCCAATGAATTTTATTGTCACAGCATCTCAAAGCATAACTAAAATCTGTGGATAACTAAGGCTTTGCATAACTGCAAGATTTGAAGACATCATAGCGTACAATCTGATTCATCAGGGAGCAAGCCAGCTTTGTACAACACTAGGCAATTCAGGAAAGGAAGGAGCTGAGGAACTAGAAGGGAGCCAGGGAAGAGAAAGGCAGAGTAGGGGAACTAAGCCAGCTGAAGCCTCATGCTCTACTTTCTGCCCACAATTACTTTACATAAAAATGTGTTCACTGAAGCTAGTAAGTATACTTGCTTCAATAAGTATGAGTCCCCAACAAAGTTCTCTTTCATGTTCCCCTGTAGGCTTTAGCTGGTGACTAACCTTTATAGATTCTCCTGTAGCCTATGAACCACTTTCTGAGACCCCATGATCTAAAACAGGAGCCCTGCTTTGGAAGGTAGGGAGTTTTAGGGGCATGTGGTTCTGATGAGGTAGTATTCAACAGTTAACTGAAACACTGAAGAATAACTTCTTTCTTACTGTTAACCTGCCACTTTTACTTTTACTCACCATTCATCTAACTATGTGTTATTCTCTAAATTGAAGCCAGTCTTTATTTTATAAATGTTTTATGAGGCCAAACAGTGTCTGTGAGAATTTGGGGTACCTATGCATGACTTATGAATCCTGGGTGATTCTATTAAGTTCTTGTGCAGCTGCTACTATGGAAGTAAATGCTTCCTTGTGAATGTATGGCCATATTTGCTGACAAGACCTCTAGCAAATATCTACCAGACTAGAAAAAGATGGATGTGATTAAATTTAACAACTGTTTTCTAGCCAAAAAATAGGCATTTTCCAACTAAACAACAACTGCAGTCCAATTAAGAATCAGTTCTTTCTCACTTGTCCACAGAGGACTAGAGTATAAGGGATGGAAATTCCTCAAACCCAACCAAGGGGCAGAGGTAGCAAAGGAGAGGTTTAGAAAAGATTTACAGAAGGAAGTTCAGTGTCTATGTGCAGCTCCGAGTTAGGTGCCTACGTCAAACTAATTCACAGATGAAAAAACAGGTTTAAGGCATAGGCACTGGACTCATCCCTTTATATACAGGACTGTAACAGGGTGCTTGTCCCTTAAGAAGGGGCATTCACCTGTGGGCCGTCTGTTAATGATAGGATATTCCACTAGGTGTTTAAAAACCCCAGAGGAGAGGGCTGAGAAAGAAGACTATAAAAGGATAGCTTGAGAGCAGGAAGCAAGCAGTGACTGCAACTGCCTGCTAAAAGAGAAGCCCAGGCTGCTACACTGGGAGCCAGTGGGCCCTCCTCAAGTGCCCACATGTAATGGTCCCTCCCCATTACCAGGTGGGCATGGGTGTCTGAGGCAGCCCTTTGGTCTCCCCAGAGCCCAGCATGTTTTCCCCTTCTGCTCTTCCAACCCATTCCTCTCCTCCCTTTCCATGCATGTGTACCATTTGTATCTGATGACGGCTTTGCCATAGCAGGCCAGCAAGTGGAGGGGGCAGGAGAGAGAGGAATGCCAGAGGACCCAGGGCAGAAGTACCAGGGTCAGGTGACACACACTGACCATGTGCGCCCAGACCCAGGACAGGGGCAGGGGGAGAGAAGCTGCAGGAGTCCTGCAGGGAGCAAGGCTCCTGGCAGCATGAGAGAAAGAGAAAGGAACAACTGCAGAATCACTGCAGGCCAGCTCGAATGGTAGCCAGACAAGGAAAACTGACAGCAGCACCATGATGAGACAGATAAGTGTCAAGCCTTATTTGCTTTCCAGTTTGTCTGACTCAGAGAAGAATGGCCCAAAGATAAGGCCAACCCATGGTATGGAGATTGTGTGTTAGCAGTTGAGGTGATGCCAGGACAAGGGTAGGATAAGCTTTAACATTTTTATTTTGGTAGCAAGTTCTTGGTTTTGGATATCCACTGTTTTGTATTGTATTATTATTAGTTTTGTACTGATTCTTACTGTTGTATATTGTATTATTATCATTTTCGTATTGATTCTTATTGTTTCATATGGATATTGTATAGTTTAGGCCTGTGTTTGTAAGTGAACCAAAGTCATGTCAAGTTTCCATTTTATATGTCAAGCCTCCATCTTCTGTCCTCTGCCTAGGCATCCAATGTTGCAACTGTATGAGTCACATCCCCCACCCATGTAAATTGGTTCCTAGATGAATAAGAATGATTGGGAATGATTGAAATACAATGGTAGCAGGCCTCTACTACCATTGGCCTGTAATGACTGGGCCGTCACCTTGCATTGATTCGTCCAGGAACCATGGACCTCACCCAGAAACAGAGACAAGAACTCAGCATTTGAAAGATAAAAGACCCTGCAGAACCAGCAACTCTCACCAGTACAGACCCCGAAACTGCACATCCCTGCATGGATCACACATGCTCAATACGCCAGGGGCTGACACTTGTCTGGGCATGCCTCCTGTCACTAGGATCACACAAGGTCTGTATAAAAAGGGGCAGTGAAAACAGTGGGACACCCTGTCCATCTGAACCAGCACCATGCCACACCACCTATCCACCCAGAGGCCCTGCTGGCAACCCCCCTCTGGATAAAACCTACTGGACAAGGACCCCTTTCCAGCCTGAATAGGTAGATATTACCTGCACACCTCCTCCTACAATTTGGACTCTCTCTCTCTGTGTCTCTCTCTCCTGGACTTCAGTGGACTTCAGCCCCTGCACCAAGCCTCTCTAACCCCCGCTGCCATTATGTGTGCATGTGTGTGTATGTGTGTGGGTGTGGGTGCAAGGGAACCAATAAGACATTGTGTCACCATCTCCACTGTTCAATAAAGCCACTGTCATTTGCAACCCTGAGTTGGGTCATGTTTTACTGAATCCCAGTCCCTTCCTTATCTTAAATTCTAGCCTCGTTCTCTCTCTATTTCTCTCTCTCTCTCTCAATTCAGGCCCCCACTCCTCTTCACTAGTTGCCCAATCTCCTCTTAATTCCTACTGCCTTTACCCTGTGACTTTCTGCTGCCTTTCTCTGCTTTTCCACTGCCCCTACTACCTTTCAGTCTCTCCTGCTGCTTTTCCTGTGATTTTCTGCTGTCTGTCTCTCTGTTTTCAGGCTTTCCCCGCACCTTCTGTAGTCATCCCCCAACAAGCTTTCCAGCTCCTTGTGGCTGTCCTGCAGTCTTCTCTAGCAGCTGGAGCCTTTCTTCAGCTCCCAGCACCTACTGCCGCTACCTGCAACATCTCTAGCTGCCCCAGAGCCATCCTCTGGCTCCCCACATCCAGAGCCCCTCTTCAACACCCACACTTTCCCTTAGTCCCATTTTCCCTCTCCCCACCTACCTTTTTACTCCCCCATAGTTTTGGCTCCAGTCCCAGTCCCAGCCTCAGCCTCAGCCTCAGCCTCTGTGCCAGCATTGCTTCCCTGTTCTGCAGGCTTTGGACATTGTCTTTTGAACAATTAAGGTCAATTAACCTAAAGTTACCTCCAATCTTCAGTTCTTCAGCCCAGGCCCCTCTAGTCTACCAGTTCTAATCCCAGCCCCGGTGACTTTCATTTCCAGAAACTTTCACTTCCTACACTTCTACTTTCTTACCTTAACCTTTCCCTAGGTATCCCAAGTACACCAAGCACATACATACATATCCCAATACCCAACTTAGGAACTCACTTGCGTGTATGTGTAGGTGGGTGGTATATGTGTAAATTAGTGAACACATATATAATACATATATAGATATCATTGTGTGTCTGGGGGGTAGTATATGAATTAGTAATCCATGTATGTGTATTGGATGTGCAGGCGTTGGTAACTGATAATTGATTCTGTCTAAATTTGGTGTGTGTAGCATGCATGGGCTTAAACTGATGATAGGTATGCATGAACCTAAACTAGTTATTTTGAACATGAGTGTATCTGAGTTGCTAGTGTGAGTGTGTGTATGTATGTGTGTGTGTGTGTGTGTGTGTGTGTATGGCATTGTGTGCATGATATACGAATTAGTGATCTGTGTCTAACTTCTGGGGTGTATAGTATATGTGCCTGAGCTGGTAGTGTGCATGTGTATGCACCTGATGGCTTTGTGTGTTTGTATATGTGTAATTGTGTCACACCCTCCTGCCTAACAGCGCAATATTGAGATCCTGAGAGTTGGCCTGACCCTACAGGGCAACACATCCAGTATCGCACAAGAAGCCGGTATTGACCAATAGGATTGAGGGTGGTGAGAGACTGCATGTAGGCCACATGCAGAAGGGTCATTGGAGGCATAAAGAGGATGACCTGACTCCAGGCTGCCAATCCTGTGCTTGGACATGCCCCATTGTGAAGGGAGCCTGTGGTCCTGAACAGTGAGCACCAGGCTAACCAGTGCATCTAGAGCAAACTTGGGTGGGGCCTGGGTGATTTCCACCAGACACGGACTTGGCATTCAGCAATCCAGGTGGTCTACAAGGCTGAGTTCATGTCAGCTTATCCCAAGTTTGGTGAGTGAGCCACTGACAGACAGCTCAGAAAGGAAAGGTAGCAAGGAAAAGTTGCAGGGAACAAATATGCCCAACCCTCTTCTGGAGGGGCATACAGTAGGACAGACAGAACAATTTTATCTTATTGGCTTATTCTCTGATTTGTTACCTAAGGACTATATTGCTTATGATAACAAGCTAAAATGCTCACAAGGGAGCACAACCATCTGACAAACCAGGAGGTTAGGAAACCCATACATGCAGACTCTTTCTTTTCTGTTAAAAAAGATCTGGAGAAGGAGAAACAAGTGTTGCTGGTGATCACCTTTTCCTTTATAATCTACTGGTAAGAGCATTTGCCCAGGAAGTTGGGAAATCTAATTTGTAGGGAATCCTCTGCCTGTGGGAACTCAAAGCCTATCTCCTGCTTCCCCGGAAACTGCCCTAAACACCAAGAGAGACTCTGAGCATTGCTAAGAACACTTACCATCCCTCCTTTTGCAGCTGGGGCCAATTATGCAAAAAGGAATATTTGACTCACAAGGCCAGAGTGAAAGCAAACATGGAGTTTGACTATGCAACAAAGCAATGAACATGCACTCCTGGATGGACGGCAGTCCTTGTTTGGGCCCTGCTCCCAACACTGTTTATGTATTTCATTTAATGATTCTTTAATACAAACTGGAGAAGCATTCCTTTTATTGCTTTGCTTCCTCTCCCCCTGTTCTCCAGTTTCTCAGCTTGCAAAATTAGTAAAATATTATTTTCCATAGCCAAGCACTTGGAGATCTATGGATGAAAATGCTTTTAGAAGATAAGTAATCAATCCTTCATAAAATGTTTGGTTCTGATCATCTAGGATGGCTTCCCAGATAACGTAGGCTGTATGAGAATTTTTTTTTGCTTCAGGTCCAGAAACTGTGGTTGAACTAGAGCAAATTTTTTTAGAAAAAACTGCCAGCCTGGACTTACACATTTCCTGTAGAATCCACCACTACCACTGGTCAAATGTTCCGATTATTTTTCTTTACCCTTATTGATTACAATTTGCATCTTATTCTAGTCCAAATGCACCTAGCTGTTGTTTTCAGGTATTAGTTTTCTTTATTCTTTTGTCTGCTAGATGAACAGCCCATATTTCTTTTCCCTATTTATAATGTGTTCAAATCTGTTCCTCACCTAATTCTTCAATACAGTAAACACAGAACTGTTTGTGTATTTCGCTCTGAAACATGGTTTCTAATCCTTCAGTCACTTATGTCTTTTCTCTGAATCCTTCTTAAAATATGGAAACCAGAACTGGACACAGTATTCCAGCAGCAGTGACAAATATGATCTTCTGTATTTCTACTCGATATCCCCTCCTTGTTTATACGTTTAAGAATCACTCTAATCTTTTTAGCCACAGTGCTGACAATTCTAAGACTTCATGTTCTCTGCTAATTACCTCCCATGACCCTCTTGATTTTTTTGTTTTTAGAGTCAATGCTTTCTCAGGTTAGTGTCCCAAGTTGCATTCTTTTTTCCTCAACTGATAACCTTACATTTGGGTCTTAGGAAACCAATATTATTCGACTTCAACAAGCCTATCAAGCAAGCAAGATTATTGTGTTTCAGTGATATACCTCCCCCAAGCCTGGTGTCACAGACAAATTTTATCAGTAATGATCTCATGGTGATAAAAAAATTAAATTTAGTGTAGGGTAAAGAACATCCTGGTGAGACTCCACTAGAAACACATCCTTTAAAATTACATTTGAATACTTACCAGTTAATCAGTTTTTAATCTATGTACTATGAAGAAGCATTCTGCTTTTCTCCAGAATGCAGTGTACAGTGCCAAATCCAATGTCTTACAGAAATCTATTACATCAATACTTTATAAATGCCAGGCCGGTAAGCAGAACTAGATATTTGGTAGTGCATCACGTCAAAAATGAAGCTTAGTTTTAAGTTCTGTGGATCTATATCTACCCAATTTTCATTTTCAACAAACCTACATGCACATTTTAGCCCTACCATAAAGTAAAAGATAACAGGAATGCAGTCAAGAGTGACACTCAGTCGTTCAGGGGCATAGCTTGTAGCCGTGTTGGTCTAAAAAGTAGAAGCAGACAAAACTTTTGTGCTAGAGGCGATATCAGTCTTTAGCATTTAAGTATTTTGATAGTATTCAGACATGTATTATCTTGCCATAATGTTACTGAAACTGCAGTATTGGAATGCAAATCTCTATTTATTGTTTTCAGTTTTCCATGATCTCCTATGGGCCACTGAAACCAATATTACTTATATATATTCTGTGGCATTAATCGGAAGAAACCAGAAATGGTTGTGATTTTTCTACAGTAATGTATTTTATCTTATGCTCCTAATCCATTGAAGGAATACATTTATTAATTTGACAGTAAAGGAAAGAACTGCACATCCTCTTTTTTAATAGCAAAGAACACCTATATTCATTCTGAGTATTACTGCGAGTAAAAACCCTTAGCATACACCAGTATATATATTCCTTCAATGTTTAAATGTTATTAAATTTTAAATGTAAAGTATATACATTATTAGGTTTTTCATATAATACAAAAACATATTATGTGCATTGCCTTAGCTTCATCTGACTATAGAATTTTTATCATTCTCCTCCTGCATTCTATTTTCTGGATATTTTAGAAAACAGTGACATGAAATGCAAAATAAATTCAGCTGTTTATGTAGTTTGGGCCAGTCATCAGTAATACTGCTGTCTTCTAGACAACTATGGAATATCTTGAACTTTTGATTTAAATGTGATCACACCCCACAGACATAAAGGATTCAGTAAAGCCCTCTGGTGTATGCCTGGGTAGGGGGAAGACAGGAGTACAAGGGAATTATGAATGACTTGTCCACTGAGGTAGCAGAATATTTATTAGGTAAGCTATGTTCAGCTGATCCTATAAAATCTAGCCATAGATCTAGCCATAGCAGGAGTTGTGGGAGTTCTAAATGTGATTAAAGATTTTTTTTGATGATATATTTTATTGGACCAACTGCATGGTTGAGATAGTCTTAGGCTAGGACAGATGTTGCATTTGTCCCTGGACAAGTTGTGCCTGTTCTGGAACAGAAATATCCCAGGATTGGCATGTAAACACACCACATTCTAACCAGGGTTTACTGAATGAATTGCCACCTTTCTGCCAGTACTTCTCATTCCATGAAACTTTTTTTAGGATTTATCCCGAAACAATGTACATAGACGTCTGAATGACTGGATTTTCTTTTGGGATAAAATGGTTTATTCGGGGACAAATGTAATGCCCTTTTTTAGGTTTAAACAATCTTTTCAAATGCAGTGAATTCCTCTTCAGGTGACCTGAAAAAGAAAATTTCACAAAAATCCTTGCCTCTTTCTTGCACGTTTCCTAGACCATCACAGTCACAATATCACTCCTGCACTACCTAAATGTGATTAATGATTCTAGGTCTTTCACTTTTTGGGTGCCAAGTCTGAAGCACTGAAAAGGGGTATGAACCCCAAAAACTGATGAACACTCACCTGTTAAAACATCAAGCCTTTGCATTTATTAAGTTGGACTCTCAAAATTGAAGCACCAAAAAATCCTTCATCACTTTTGGAAATGTAAATCTTCAATTATTAATATCTATGAAACTTTGAAAAGGTTAATGCTTGCTCTTGTTAAAATGTTTTGCATCATTAATACTGTATGTTAATATATTGCCTGATAATATAGCTCTTTCTAAATGAGGCATTTGAACAAAGCCACATTTCTAATCAATTTTATAAAAACTTTGTTAGGTTGTTCACTGTATTTAACTCTGAAGTCAATGAGTTATAATGAAACTCGTGGGTTGTTTTTAGTTCAACAGTAATTGCCTGGCATGTACCTCATAAGTTAAATTAGATCTTAACATTGGATGATAATGAAAAAAATGGATCTCAATAATAGCAACAGGGAAGTCATTATAACATTAATTATTATAATCATTATCTGTGTCAGTTTTAAAATCATGGCAACATATTAAAAGGACCACCATACAAAGGTCAGATCTTTTCTTTTTGGTATTGAAATCTTTTACATGAAATGCAGACAGGTGAAAACAAGATAAGAGTAAAAGGACACTTCTCAAACAGACAAGACAATTTTCAAGCAACAGATGTACAAAGATGAAAAATGACACAAATATTTCTCTAGCATTTAGTTAATTATTCTCTAAAACAAAATGTAAAAGAGAGACTGTTTCCTAGCTACCATTGTTCTGTCCAGTGTCTCTGAGCTGCTGACTAATTTAAGGTTCATTATAAAACATATTTGTTTGGAAAAAATAAGTACTAAGGTGCGCTTTAAAATAATTGCTTTAATAGAACACAGAAATTTGCCATGAATAACATTATGATGCCTTATGAACTGAATCAGACTGAGGCATTAATAGACCCCCCAAAAAAAGATCTTAGCTAAATTAGATGAACAGGGCAGAGGTGGAATAGAACTGCTCTGTGTGGCAGAGATGAGCTAAAATGGATTAAATGAAACAGCTGATGAAACAATATCAAAATGCCGAAAGCTGCATGTGGTTACTTATGTAATCGTTAAGTAAAACAGAAAAATGGTAAATCCATTTATGTTAGGAAACTTAAAACAGAGACTAAGACTGATAGAAGGGAGTTGCTACATTGGTTCTTCTCATGCTGACCTGTGTTTCAGTTTTCTTTTTATTTGCTGTTACTAGTACAACATATAATACAACAGAATTGTATGTATTCTGGATTGTTCTGATTATGAATCTACCTTTTTTTTTTTCTTCAAAAAAATCCACTGGCTTTATGCACATGTTTGATGTACTGTTGGACCGTAGGGCCCCTCAATCCCAATGCAAGGCTGCACCCATAAGCAACTATTATGCACATAATGAGGATTTTTAGAAAAGGCTAACTGTGATCTGCCTGCAAAGAAAAAAAAATCAGAGGGGGAAAGAAAGTTTTCCTTTCCATTTTCCTTAAAACATAGCATTAGCTCATTTCTGACCCCATTGAAAATGAGATTGGGTACAATTTTGACTTTATACTTGCAGCATTTTTGTAAATGCAATAAAAATGCCAAGACAATTTTTTCAGAGGAGGTTTAACTTTAGTATTTTTAGTGCATTTCATCCTTGGGCTCTTTTCTTGGTCATTTGGTTTTCCTGTGGAATTTTGTAAGGGTCACGGTTCCAGGTCCTTATCCATAGTTGTCAGATCCTATTCAGGAAAAAAATGTTTCTCCTAAAATTAAATCTGAAAATATGGGCTCAATTTATATTCAAGGTTGACTTAACATCAGAACAATATGGTAGTGCATTAGTAGCTTATCATCAGTATTGTTGGTTATTTTCAGTTCAGTGTCTAATGTAAGTTGCATCCATCTTTTCTCATCATGAAAGCATAATGTTTTCAAAGTGCTGCTTAGCCACCAGATGTATGTAGGTTTATTGAAGGGGAGTGGTCTTGAGTATACAAAAATGGGAGACAGTTTATTCTGTTTGAAATTTAACGTTCTGCCTATAAATATCAATTAAGAAGGTCTATAGCTACACATATTATGATAAAAGGAAGACTTATCCAAACTACTCCTGGTTAGGTTTTCTGATAGCTGTTTTCAACGAAGCTCCAGTCCTGTAGTTTTACTTCAAATTCTCAACACAGTAACAGTTAAACCTGAAAGTACTGTAAATCAAAAGGTACAGGATTGCAGATATGGAAAAAAGTAATGAAACTCCCTCCCCTCCTCTTTTGAAAAGGGAACAAGTTTTGATGTTTGATTTGAGTTTTGGTTCAATGCTGTAAACTTTCATCATCTCAATCCCTCTGTTTTGAGAATAAGCATAATAGTGGTTCATGTTTTTCCCAAGTACAGCAAGCTCAAAGGAGGAAGGAAAACAGCCATGGCATAGGGGCTTTCACTCCTTACTGGTTAATGGAGCTGGCAGATGCAGAGGGGAGTGCTGGACTCCAGGGCTGCTGAAACCCCACACACTGCTGAAGGTTTAAGGGCTTCATCCCAATGCAGAGCTACACCCATAAGCAACTATGGTGCACTTAATGGCCAGATCCAGACATGCAAACCAAGCTGAGGCACCACCAACAGGACCTGTTGCACATTAAACTGTGCATTGCACTGCTAATTAGTAGTGCTGGGACAAAATTTGCAATTGTGATTTTCCAGTAGCAAAACAACAACAACAACAACAACAACAAAACCTGGAAAAAAATGGGGTACAAAGCACACCAAAATGCTGTGTGCAGGGATAAGCACAGAGACGCTGCACTGAGGCACCCTGACCCCAGTAAGTCACTCCTCAGCTGGCTGGGGCACAGTGTACATCATAGATTCATCGATTGTAAGGGGCTGGAATGGACCTCGCAAGATTATTGGGTCCAGCCCCCTGCACTAGGCAGGAAAGATAACTGGGGTCACGTGACCCCAGCAAGGTGATCATCCAGTCGCCTCTTGAAGATTTCCAGGGTAGGTGATTGCATCACCTCAGGAGGGAGTTTTTTCCACAGTCTGGACACCCCAACTCTGAAGGAGCTTTCCTAATGTTGAGCCTGAAATGGTCTTCCAGGAGTTTGTGGCCATTATTCCTGGTTTTCCCCAAGGGTGCCCTGGTGAACAGTTGTTTGCTAAGCCCTTGATGTATACCCCTGATATAGCAGTAAGCTGCTACCAAGTCCCCTCTTAGCCTTCTCTTTTTAAGGCTGACGAGGTCCAAGTACCTCAGCCTTTCCTCATACAGCTTGCCTTGCAAGTCTTGGATCGTACAGGTGGCTCTTCTCTGGACTCTCTCAAGTTTTTCCACATCCTTGTTGAGGGGCGGTGGCCAGAATTGGATGCAGTACTCTAGCTGCAGTCTTACCAATGTAAAGTGAAAGAATCACTTCCTTGGTTTTGCTTGAGATGCATTGGTTGATGCATGCCAGAGTATTGTTTGCTCTGCTGGCTGCAGCATCACACTGATGGCTCATGTTCATACTATGGTCTACTATTACCCCTAGGTCCATTTCAGTTGTGGTGCTAGTCAGTTTGACATCACCAAGCCTGTATGTCGGGGATTGTTTGTCCCCAGGTGCACTTCTCAATGTTGAATTTTATCGGGTTTCCAGACATCCAACTTGCCAGCCTGTCTAGGTCCTGCCCATGATAAAGACATGCTGGCTGTCATTCAGAATCCTACCTTCTGCAAGTGTATCACCCATAGACTCCTTGATTAATTTTTCCAGGATTTTCCCTGGAATAGAAGTTAGGCTAACTGGCCTGGTTGCCCAGGTTCTCTCTTCTCCTCTTCTTGAAAATGGATACAACATTGGCCCTCTTCCAGTCTTCAGTGACCTCCCCCAAGCACCACAAGTTTTGGAAAAGTTTCACCAGAGGTCCCACAATGACTTTGGCCAGCTCTTTCAGCACTCTCAGATGAAGTTCATCCAAGTCCTGCTGACTTACAAATGTCTAACTTTTCTAACTGATCCCACCAGCTCAATGTCAACAATAAGAAGACAGTCATTCCCACCATGCCCATTCTAATGGGGGAGTAGGCAGCCCTGGGCTGGCTGCTCCCCTGACTCCACGTGTCTCAGGCCCAGGGCTGAGGCACATGGAGCCCCCATCTCAAGGCACACCGCACCCCACCCAACTGCTTTGTGGATGGCTGGAGCACAGTGCATCTCATGATGAGAGCTCCATGTGCCACCTGCTCCCCATCTTGAGGCACACTGGGTCCTAGCCAGCCAGGGAGTATCTGGCTGGGGTGCAAGGGCTTTGCAGCGTGTGGAGATGCGGAAGCCTGCAACCCTGGGATGCCTACTCCCCTGTCTTCACATGCTACTCCCCAACTGGCTGAGGCATGGGGTACCTCACTGTGGGCTGCCTGCCAGCTAGCCCCAAACTGAGGCATCCAGTGTTCCTGCCAGTAGCAAATGGAGCAGCAGGACAATATGTCCAGCTGCAAACCACATGAGCAGACATGTGCACTGCAGCACAAGGTAATGGCACAAATTTGTGCAGCTACTATTTGTGCTGCTGCAAATGCACATCCCTGCTCATGTGGATGTGGTCAATGAGTATTTTTAGAAGCCTAACAGCAATCTGCTTGCAATGAAAAAAAATCATGGGAGGGGGGGGAAAGACTTCCCTTTGATTTTCCATAACAAACAGTATTAGCCTATATGTGTCCCCATTGAAAATGAGAATTTTACATGCAAATGTAGCATAAGTTAAAATAATGTAATGCCACAGAAAATGAGTAAGACAGAATAGGAATGGGATATGCATTTTATGCTGCACAGATGCTAATAATATAGCATTCCCAAAATAGGTAATAGAACAACTTAAGAATTATCACTCTGTGAAGCTCTTTCCTTAAGTGGCAACTTTAAGAAACAGAAAATATTTCTTCCTTATTTTAGTAAACAGATGTAACAGATAGATTAAATCTCAAAGCGGTGGCTCAGATCTTTTGTTGCTTTTAGCTAAACTGAACACTAAATACAACTCAACTGTAAGATATCTCATTGTACTTGTATTACAGTATGCAAATATAAATAAAATTACCAAAAATTGGTGAACAATTAATGAGATTCATTGCAGGGACATTTCATCACTGAATGCTGTTTTCCTGCCAACTTAGACATGATGTATTTAATTCTAAATTACACCACCTGCTCCCACCTCTAAGTGAAATGAAAAAGCTGCCAAGGGGCATGTTGGGAATTAACTTGCTGACTTCCTTTTAATCAGGCACTCCTTCATAATGCTGCAAGCCAACAATATCAATGAGTTAAAAATACCATTGTTGAGTGTGTCCACAATTCAATAAAGAGCTCTTATTGTAATGGCTGACTTAAACCTAAGACATTTTTTCTTTATTACTTTTCTTTAGCTGCCAGGTGATGTGGGTTACCATTGACTTGAAGCCAAGTCACTACTAGATGAATGCCAAAGATACCATCTGAGTAGAATAGCATAGCATAAAATAAAATTTAAAATAAACACTGAGCTTTACTGTTTTCAGCTGTTTAGACTTTGAATTTGCATATGCATGCTTAGAGTTACCTTTCTGCAATGCCAGACTTCAAAGGCCTACAATCAAACAGAAGAAGAAAGTTTTTCAAATTGAAAAGAAGTCACATACTTAGTAGAGGCATAGTAGTTGGCTTATACAAATGACAATTTTGTTCCATATAGTCAGACAGCTTCTACCACTATCTGTTAGGTTGGATTTTTATTTATTTCATAACCTTTGACTTTGACTCTTTGCTCCAAGATGCAAAATCCAGCATCCTGTCATAACCTAGGTGAGCTCTCATTAATACAGGTACCTGTTGTGTTGTCTCTTCCACGTCACAATTAATGTTCAGTAGCAATGCCTAAATTCATCACATCTTATGTGGCACTCTTTATATGAAGTATGATGTAATCATCCAAGTGTTTTCATAGTAGAAAACAGCAAGGTAACAACTTTATGATAACTAGCAACATAGGCAATATGGAGATTTTGCAACGAGTCAGCAAAACCTTTTTGTCTTTTGTTTTCTTTGAAGAAGTAGCTGTAATATTTTCATTTTTAATTGCTACATAAAGACATTTTCACTGTAAAAGTTCTTCATCCAAATGATCCCTAACAAGTTTAGCAGGTGTGCTGCACATGTAATATGTGCTTCATTTAAGCATCACATCTTAGGCTTTATTCTCAGCATTTCCTTGTGCACACAGCATGCTGCTTGATAAGCTTGCACACCTTTATGTAGTGAATTTCACACATTTCTGTACTGAGAAAAGGGGAAGCAAGACAGAAAAATCACATAAAAATGTAGAAAATTGAGAATATAGATTTCCTTTCTTCTTTGAAACACTGTAGTGTCCTCGGAGGTTGGATCCTCCCTCTAGACATTCAAGTTTTCAGTTCCCCTTTTCCTCTTGTTTTTAAAATCAAGCCTGTAAGTTCAGGTGAACCCCTGAAAAAGCTTCCACTGAAGTTGAATCTCTCCACTGATCCCAATGAAGTATTGGGTTCAGTCTGAAGTCTGGGTAATTAGCCGCAGAGCCTCCCTCTGTCCCCACATGCTTCCAGATTCACACATATCCTTTGTAGAACAAAATGCTTTGCTCTACTGCCTTCACAGCTGTGAGGCTTTCCTTTGCTCAGGAAAACCAGAATAGTAAAAATAGAAAGAAACAATGAACCAAAAAAAATCCCAGACCTCCTCTCATCTCAAAGGCTTTATCCAGAAGTTTATACTACGTCATATATAGCATATGGTCCAGGAAACTGTAATTTTATTACGGTTTTGGCAGGGAAGTAACTTTTCCTAATTTATATTCTTCATAATGCTATATAAGTCACAAGTATCTGTATGTCATTAAATAAATATGGTTAGATATGTAGTAAGTATTTATATGTAGCATTTACAGTTGTCAAAAAGATCTAGAACCATGAATCATCACACAAGCAAATGATGTTATATGAACTGGGGTCTAAGAATAAAAAACTATCTTATATAAGACAGGCTCTTAGGTGCACAAGGAAATGATGAAGGTTTTTTGTCAATAATGCTACTGTTATCATTAAACTGGGCTGACAGTCTCTTGAAGGACAGACTATGCACTGGCTGTAGTTTTCATGGAACCACCCCTGACAAACAGTTCAAATATTGGCATAGCAACTATACATCAACTACTGTAGCAATACACATAATAAAGCATAAAAGTCAGTTACTGAAAGCAGGGAAAATGGTACTAAGTTTGATGGGGTGGGGGGAGTTGTCACTGATAGCCCATAATTCAGGGTCAGACACTTCTTATTTTTAACCCTAGGGCTGGAATTCTACTTTAGGTCAATGAAAAAGGATGGATAGACTCTTTAGGGGGTACCTAAAAATTGTTTACTGTTCTCATCACTTTGCCACAGTTAATACGTAGTGCATAATATATTACCTACCAGTCTAGAATTATTGCTTTGCAACAATTTACTGGTGCTTACTTCAGAGGAAAACATGATACATGGCACACAGTGGATGAGTGATGATAATGACAAATAAAAGATATATTAGTAGTTTGTGAATAAAATACACACTCCAGAACAAAAAAACAATGTTACTCCTTTTTGTGTCCAATATGTTTTGCCATGTTTTCTTTAGCTTTTTCTGTTTTTTCCTATCTTATGGCCCCCATTTTCCTACACTCTGACTTCCTCACTTTTTACAACCTCCTGGTGGAAGGCAGTACAATCATCCCCATTTTGTACATGGGGATGGACAGAGAAGATTACTGGCCTTCCCAAGGTCACAAAGGTAGTCTGTAGCACAGCGAAGAGTTGAATATAGCTCTCGTAAGTCCTAGAGGAGTGGCCTAAGCATCTTTCTCCAGTCTGAGTGTCTGTTCCTGCTAAGTGTCCTTGCTTACTTTTTACCACAAAACATGAAATTCACCTTTTTCTTAAAGAAGCAAACTTTAAAAATTTGTGAAATGATCACAACCATCTCAGTAATTTTATTAATGCAAATACTGAAATCATTCTCTCAATAAACTCACATTTCAGATAACAATTGCTGCCTGTAATGTTTAAACTTTAACTCAGTTTAAAATAAACTACTTAAAATTTAGCAAAATTCCACTCTTGCTGCAATGTCTCGCCTAATTTGAATCTTCATCAACATCATATGGTGTGCCTTGTGCAAAAAGCAGAGCTTGGAAGGAATTTTGTGTTGATGTTAAGAAAAGAAAGGCAATTAATCATCTCCTGTATTAAATGTTCTGTAGTCACTGTCATATGCAATTTTATCAGCTGTGCTGAAGCCACAGTACATTCTAAATTTCACACTTCAGAGCAGGAAATGAAGATGCTATGGGCTGTCTGGGTTGAGTTAAGCTGTATTTTGATTCCTTGGTTTCATTAATGGTGTTAAAGTTAATACATTCAGATAATCAGAGAAAGAACTAATGATGAGTTCTGTATTCCCCCTCCTCCTCCCCTCACCCCCATTTCAAACACAAGCAAGATGAGAAAGCATTGGGAGAGCATAGGAAAGAATTATCTAGGACAATTTAATCATTGCTTCTCTAGCCCTTTACAGTTTCATTTCCTACTGAGAATAATGTGTAGCATAATCTCTAGAAACTTAAAATGATTAAGATGTAAGGATGAAGATATAACACAACAGAAAGTCAATCCATTATTAGATAAAGTATAGGTCATTGAATAGCATGGCATTACTAACCAATAGGTCTGGTCACTGTTGTCATTTGTGCATCTGCTCTTTTATATATGTTACATAAGAATAGGGCTGAACAGCATCCGACCAAATAAAAAGCAGGTGCAAGACAGTACCTGAAAATTGACCATTATGATTAGCATACAGGCAACGGACATAAACCAGGCAGGCTATGCACCCTAATAAGATCTACTCTAGTCCTGTTCTCATTTGTACTAAATACAATAAGTACTTTCAGACTATGCACCCTCTTTGTTCTTTTCCTGGAAACATGCATAGAAGCATAAGCAGCAATGGCCAGCCTATCTTGCTATGGAATCTATGCATCACCGTTGTGAACAGTTGGATTACTAAGAATGATTAAATTAAAGAAAAAAAATCACAGAAGATGAACTAGGAAAGAAAGCTTCTTCTTAAAAACTTGTCCTTTCAAAGTAATAGGGATAAGTCTATGTATATAAACACAGACACATGCACTTGAATTCTCTGAGAGCATAGACTTAGCATTTAGGGGTAATAGGAGTGAGACCCTCAACTCTACCATGATACTTTTACATCAGGTAAAAAGCTCAAAAGAGTATAAAGGAACTCTTAAAGCCTCATATCCAGCAAGGAAAGGATTCCCTTAATTCCACATTTTTACAGATGAGAGACTTCTTTCAGATGATCTCCCTGTAAGCACAGGTGTAGAAGCAGATGGCTTTGGTGTCTAGAGCAACAGGGCATATTAGGGGTTAGGTCAAAGCATGTAGAGCTAAGAGATTTTGGCTAGGGTTACAATCCATAAGGCAGCCAGCTGAGGTTGCTACAAGTTAGATAGAACCCCGGAGCTATATCAATTTTTTCCTATAAAAAGTGTACATCATTGCTAACTACTACTTTCGCAGTAGCAGCAAAAATAGCAGCAAAGGAAGCAACAGTGCAACTACAACTCTAAGTAACTGGTATCATTTCATTCACCAAGGTGTTTAAACCTGCCCAGATTAGTTCTATGTATCATAGTGGTTTGAATACCAGAAGCACAATGAAGCAGTCTAAACTAAGCTAACACCATTGTTCCTATGAAGGATTTGATCTGGAGTTATCAACAGTAGGGAACTTATTTTTTTTATTACTACACAAGAACTGGAGGAACTTCAAGGGAATTAACATGATTAGGTGAGTGAGAAGCAGAAATATAGATACATTTCAGCCTTCACAGATACAAAGAATTGAACATTGGGAAGAATGCTGCATATTGCAGGTGATAATTCAAAAGGAAGCCAACCAGCTGGACTCATAGAGCCTAGACATGAGTTTGTCATATGGCAGACAGAAAATTATGATTCTTTAACTGTTATTGAATCTTGAAATCACTGGGAGGCAATAAACATGGAACCACTCAACTGCATTTCTACAGAGTACATTTAATAGGACAGCTGTGCTTTAAGGAAAAAACTACAAAGCTATTTCCCCTCTCTTGTCCCCCACAACATAAACTGTCTTTCCCTTTAGATACAATTTACTGTGCTTAGCTCTGCAGTATTGCTAGTCTGTGTGCTAAGAAATAACCCCATGATGGAAGATTAGTTCCTGCCTTTTCCTGGATGTTCTGTTCTCTTGTCTTATCCTTCTGCGGTTAGTGGCCTATGACAAACCATCCTCATTATCTGGCTTTTTTCCCCCTTGGGACAGAACAGAACTACAGCTCCCAGTAGCCAACATTCTCAGTTATTTAAAGCATAGGGAAAAATGCATTTTTGAAAGATGTATAAAGGACTGGTGACTTCCATAAAGCAGCTATTGATAGGCAAGGATTATAGTCACTAACATAAGCTCTTTAGGGCCTGCAGTTTCATTTGTAGTGCAAGCTTAACTGAAGAATGTCATTCCATGGTAGACCTTCCATATTTATAATGTCACACCTGCTAGGGATGAAAAATTGTTCATAGCATTAATAAAATCACAAGCCAGTTGTGTGAAATGGGGTTTGTCAGAAAAATTTTCAGGACAAGAGTAATGTGCTGTCTTCGTAATGCTTTCAAAAACTTTTTCTCACTTTTGCTTCACAGATGTTGTTCTTCTGTTAAAATTTTATAGATATTCAACAAATACATAATTGTATTATAGGTGTTGTGAATATGTATTTTATGGTTTTCAAAACATTTTTTTCAGATCTTTTCTTTGGCTGCTGCATCTAAGGCTTGACATAAAGGAATGCTGTTTTCTTGCAGCAGTTTTTTTCACTATATTGAAGTGTTCTGTGTCTGGTGTAATCTTTTTTATTTTCACCAGGGCAAAAACTTCAGTATAATCCATAGTACATGACTTAATATTCAATCTACTATAGACCAAAGTCTATACTGAAGGTACATACCTCATGGGCGCTGTATGACAACAGACATGTTTTCAGCTGAAGGCTGAAACTGCTAGATGTAGAATTCTGAAGGCCTATGCAGGATTTCTTTGGAGTTGCTGTGACATTGTGTGGTGCACATTATGAAGCTAGTAGTTTCTGCAAGCTTTTTAACCATGTTTTCATTTATTAACTAATGGTATGATAGGTCAGTTTTCCCAGATGCTCTTTGTAGATACATTTTCTATTGGGACAACATTTGAATACATATCCCTGTTCTACAAACATACCTAGGAAACTAGATTTGTATATGTAGTCTGCCTGGGTTATTATTAGAGGACATAATGATATTAAACCTCAAAACTGACTTGTAATCTTTTACACAGATGCAATCCTAGGAACCAAACCTATAGCAATACTAAACATATTACCATAAATGTTTAAGCCCAGATCCACAAAAAGACTTAGATGACTAAACTGGGACCTAAACAGAATTTAAAGGCACCTATACACATGCCAGACATTTTCTCGGACATATGCTAATTAGCATGTGCCAGAGCAGACTTGATTAACTGAGTCTGCTGGAGCATGATAATTAGCATGCTCCAGCAGACTCCACATCATGTGTATTCAGCATCTCTGTGCTTCAAAATGGCAGCAGGGGTGCTTTAACTAAAGCTTATCAAACAAGCTTTAGTTAAAGCACCCCCATTGCCACTGAAGCACAGAATGCTGAATACACGTGATGCTGCAAGTGCCCTAATTAAAGCTCCCCTTTCCCCCTCAATTTGGAGCACATGTAAAGATTTCATGGATTTCACAGACATTAGGGCTAGAAGAGACCTCAGAAGATCATTGAGTCCAGCCCCCTGCCCAAAGGGCAGGAAGTCAGCTGGGGTCATAGGAGCCCAGCAAGATAAGCATCCAATTTACTCTTGTAGGTGTTCAGTGTTGGTGCTTGAACTGCGTCTGATGGCAGACTGTTCCAGACCTTGGGGACTCGGACAGTAAAGAAATTCTTCCTTATGTCCAGCCTGAAACGGTCTTGTAGTAGTTTATGACCGTTCTATCTTGTCATCCCTTGGGGCGCTCTGGTGAACAAATATTCCCCCAGAAATTGGTGGTCACCCCTGATAAACTTATAGGTGGCCATCAGATCACCCCTGAGCCTGCGCTTTTCCAGGCTAAAGAGCCCCATGGCTCTCAGCCTGTCATTGTAAGGTCTGTTTTCCTGACCTCTGATCATGCACGTGGCTCTTCTCTGGACTCTCTCAAGCTTCTCCACATCCTTTTTGAATTGTGGAGTCCAAAACTGGACGCAGTACTCCAGCTGCGTCCTCACCAAGGCCGAATCCAAGGGGAGAATGACGTCTTAGGATTTGGTTGAGAAGCATCTATGGATGCAAGCCAGTGTTTTGGTTGCTTTACTAGCCGCAGCATTCCATTGCAGGCTCGTGTTCATCTTGCGGTCAATGATGACAGCGATGACACCAACCTTTGGGGCAAAGCATCCACGCCAGAAGATAGGCGGGTGATCCAGGCTGACCTGGACATGCTCAGCAAATGGGCAGATGAGAACCTGATGGTGTTTAACACCAAAAAATGCAAGGTTCTCCACCTTGGGAGGAAAAACCTGCAGCTTCCTTATAGGCTCAGCAGTGCTACATTGGATAGCACTACAGAAGAAAGAGACTTGGGGGTCATCATTGACCACAAGATGAACATGAGCCTGCAATGCGATGCTGTGGCTAGTAAAGCGACCAAAACGCTGGCTTGCATCCATAGATGCTTCTCGAGCAAATCCCGGGACGTCATTCTCCCCTTGTATTCGGCCTTGGTGAGGACGCAGCTGGAGTACTGCATCCAGTTTTGGGCTCCACAATTCAAAAAGGATGTGGAGAAGCTTGAGAGAGTCCAGAGGAGAGCCACGCACATGATCAGAGGTCAGGAAAACAGATCTTACGATGACAGGCTGAGAGCCATGGGACTCTTTAGCCTGGAAAAGCGTAGGCTCAGGGGTGATCTGATGGCCACCTATAAGTTTATCAGGGGTGACCACCCGTATCTGGGGGAATGTTTGTTTACCAGAGCGCCCCAAGGGATGACAAGATAGAATGGTCATAAACTACTACAAGACCGTTTCAGGCTGGACATAAGGAAGAATTTCTTTACTGTCCGAGCCCCCAAGGTCTGGAACAGTCTGCCAGCAGAGGTGGTTCAAGCACCTACATTGAACACCTTCAAGAGTAAATTGGATGCTTATCTTGCTGGGCTCCTATGACCCCAGCTGACTTCCTGCCCTTTGGGCAGGGGGCTGGACTCGATGATCTCCCGAGGTCCCTTCCAGCCCTAATGTCTATGAAATCTATGAAATCTATGACCTCCAAGTCTCTTTCTTCCGTAGTGCTAGCCAGCGTAGCACTGCTAAGCCTATAAGAATGCTGCAGGTTTTTCTTCCCAAGGTGGAGAACCTTGCACCTTTCAGTGTTAAACACCATCAGGTTCTGGTCTTCCCATTTGCTGAGCCTGTCCAGGTCAGCCTGGATCACCCGCCTGTCTTCTGGTGTGGATGCTTTGCCCCAAAGTTTGGTGTCATCGGCGAACTTGGCCAGTCCACTTCTGACTCCAATGTCCACATCATTAATGAAGATGTTGAACAATATGGGTCCCAGGACAGAGCCTTGGGGGACCCCACTGGTCACAGGGCACCATGATTATTGACTTTCATCAATTATTACCCTCTGGGTCTGACCACGGAGCCAATTTCCCAGCCAGTGGATCATGGTGGACCCAAGGCCACAATTGGCCAGTTTCGCCAAGAGGTGATCATGGGATACCAGACTGAAGGTTTTTTTGAAGTCAAGATATATGACATCAATCTCTTCTCCCTTGTCCAGGTGATAGGTCACCTGGTTGTACAAGAAAATGAGATTGGTCAAGCAAGACCTACCCGCAGCAAACCAGTGCTGGCTATCCCTCAGGATGTTGGCGTTGGCCAGTCCATTGAGGATGGCCTCTTGAATAAAATTTTCTAAGATCTTCCCTGGGAGAGAAGTCAGGCTGATGGGTCTACAGTTAGCCAGATCCACTTTCCTCAAAAGGGCACCTCTACATGTCAACTAAGGCTGCTGGAGTGTGGTAATTACTGTGCTCCAGCAGACTCCAGTATCACATGCATCAGCATATCCACACTGAAAAATGGCAGCAGAGACGCTTTAACTAAAACTTGTTCAATTAGCTTTAGTTAAAGCCCCTCTGCCACTATTTTTCAGCACAGGGACACTGATACACATGACACTCTGGGCACTTTAATTAGAGCGGCTTTTGGAGCCACTCTAATTAAAGTGCCCCCCTCCCCTTCCCCCTCCTCCCAGAGCACATGTATAAATGCTCTAAGAGCCTAACTCCCAAACTGAAATCAACAACATACCTTAAAACACTTAAGAATTTTCAGTAGCTTAAGGCTTCACCAGTAAAGCTCCTTGGAGTCTAGCATTCTATTACAAGAGAAGCCTGGAACTGCTGGAGTTATGGCAGGATTAGACATCTCAGTGTGATCTCAGGCCTAAACCTATTTGGGATCATCAGACTACTTAAATCCTCTGAGGGAACCAATCTGGTTGGCAGGCCACTGGATGAGAGGAAATCAAAATTCATGGGGCTAAAAACAGAGCATGTGAAGGAGCAAGACTTCAAAGCCCAGCATATGTTAGCCAATGAATATTCCTGTGCATTGCAAAGAGTCCTGGAAGCAGGAAATTGCATCCAGAACTCTGTTTTCCCAAGAAAACATTCTCTGACTGGACTTCAAACTTGAACCTCCTCTTTAACAGTCTTTGGCCCCAGGAATCTTGCATTCCTTACAGCACAGCTTCCACAGGCCCTCACCCTAGCCCTTCTTACAGCCTGGTAATTAGGGCACTCTCTTACAAGATGGGAGTGTAAATTCCTTTTGTTAAGGAGGTAATTAAACTCAGGTTTTCTGACACCAGGGTGAATCCGTAACTATAGGGGTACTATAGAAAAGATGAGTATCAGCACAACTAGAATCATCTTCTCAGGCAGCCATGATATAAAAGAGTGAGTTCCCGTACCCTGAACAACTACTTATATGCCCAAATCCTGAGGGAGAAGATGGGACTGTGAATCTCACATAGGAACTTTGATCCCCATTCTGATAACAAATGGAACTGTTTCTGATATGCTACAAAGAATGGTCATAATCACCTGGTTCTGAAAAAGCCTCAGGACCTTGATGTACTTTTCTGGACATCTTAATCTGGCCAGTATTTTCTACAAGGCTTTGCAATTGATAGAATCATAGGCTTTAGTAACGTCAATGAAGGCCATATACACATCCTGATATTGTTCCTGATACATTTCTTGGATCTAGTGGGCAACAGAGATCATGCCCCACAGGATGGTGTGAAACCACACTGAGATTCTAGTAGGACTTCCTCAGCGAGAGGTAGAAGACAGTTCAGGAGGATGTCAGAGAGGGTTATCCTTGCTGTGCAAAGGAGGGTGATACCTCAATAGTTCCTACACACAGATTTATCTCCTTTCTTAAAGATAGTCATGATGGTGGCATTCCTCAAGTCCCCAAGAAGCTCTTTGTTGCTCCAAATTCAGACAATAAACTTGTGGAATCTCAAAACCAGTTCCTTGCCTCCAGCCTTGGAGATTTCAACAGGTATGCCATCTAGTCCAGTAGTTTATTGTTCTTGATGGCACAACAGACTTCTAGGATTGGAGAGTTGGTAACATATCCCCTTTCCAGGTGTTGGTGGATGGACTCAATGGTGGTATCCATCACAGCTGACTCATGGTTCAAGAGTGCCTCTAACTCATGTTTCCATCTATCTTAAATAGATTCACTGTCTTTGAGGAGCATCAAGCTATCCTGTGATCACAGGAAAGTAGGGCCATGGAAGCTGGGCCATAGATGGCTTTGGTTGCATGTAAAAAGCTATACGTGCCCTGTTTCTCAGCACAGAGCTGAATCTCCTTGGCTTTATCTTGTCACCACTGATATTTGATTTCCCAGATACTCCTTTTAGCTTCAGTCTTCAGTAGAATTATGGATGTGTTACTGAGAGGAGAAATTGGACTTTATTTGCATAGTAATAGCTCATAAATGTGACCACGATGAGTGATGGGTAAATTTAGAGACCTGGTTTTCCTTAGGTGCCTCCAAAATTTTAGTGCTTACCTGGAATTTATGCAAAGAAACAGAACCTCTGAAATCTGCAAAAACTGAAAATCTTATGAGAATAGGTTTATTTATGAGATTGTTTGAGCTGTTTTCTTGTAGTGGAGCAGTAATGGCTCTGAGAACAGCCTATAATGCAGAATGCCAGCATTTTTAGTACTAGTCAATCAGGAACCTTTGAGCCAACAAAATAAAATAAAGGTGATGGATAAAAATAAAGGTGATGAAATTGTCTGAACTTTTCTAGGCACAATAAACATTTGCTGCAATTTGATTTTGAGTTTAAAATTTCAAGCCAGTTCTTAGTCTTCCCAAACTGGTTTGCACTTTCCTAGCTAAAATTTACAACTTGTTGGTAAATTATACTGTCACATCTACTTGAATTTCACTTGAGTTTCTTAATCATTTTCACACTAGTAGTAAAACTGGCAATATGCTTTTTCTCATGAATTTTGTACAAAGGGTAAAAATAAAATTGCCTTCTCATCTGGTGTTTTCCAACTTCCACTTAATGCAGTAAGTAATTTTTATCCATGAGAATATGAGAATCCCTTGTGAAAACAAACAGTACTGCCAACCACAAATGTTCAGAAGTCATGAAACATAAAATCACTACATTGTATTAAACAATATAACATTATTTTGTATTAAACAATATATAATAACTATACAATTAGATTGTATTAAACACTATATAAATCCATATACAAAAAATAAATTTTGGTTGTTTTGTCTGTTTGTTTGCAGATAACATTTTCCACTTCTCCCCTTCAGTTTAAGCTTAAATCATGCTCCATAAGTGTTGCTGTTTGCTGAACATCCTGCAATTTGTCACTATCTTTCTGGTAAGGTAGTACTCTGAATTGAACAGCTGTACCAAAGCAACATGAATAAGGTCAACTCTTCTGGATGGTTCTCTTCTCAAGTGAATTGGCCTTTATTGCAGTCATAAGCCATTGACAAGACAGCAATATTTTGCTACTTACTGTCATCTCTAGATATTCTCCAAGTATTTTGGCTTCCTAAACTTCTCTCTCCTATAATGTATGGGAGCTGCATTTGTTTACCTTCTTAAGATAAATTTCATTTTTTTCCTACCTATGCTTTCTAATTCTTCAGGGTGCCTTTGAATTTGTTTTTCTATAGTCACTGATGTTCACCACTTCTGCTTCTTTATTATCATCTGCCGATGTTACTGATGTGCTCTGTACCTCCTCTTTCATACCATTAAGGAAGATTTTTGATAAGGCTAGTGCTAAACTCAGCCCTTTTTGTAAAAACAGTAGGAAAGTATCATGAAGTGATCCTTTTTCAGTACTATTCCTTGTGGTCCATTAGTCTGACTTTCAGCCATATGATGCTTTCCCTATCCAAACCATCTTAATTTTTCAATGAAGCTTAATGGGATTTTTAAAATTTTTGTTATACAACATCACATAATAGATCTACTGCAGTTCCCTTATTCACTAATATTGTAATTCTATCAAAAAACAACCCACATTTATGACACATTAATAATCCAAAACTACCAATTTAATCATAGTTCCACTACTCTTTAGAAACCCAATCCTTCTTCCACAGAAATCAATTTACTACTCTTTTCAGTAAGAACAGGCCCCCAGACAATTCAGAATCAGTGACTTTTTTAGTGTTTGGAATAATAAAGAACAGGATCACTAATATTTCCTTACCTGAAAACAGCTTTTACATTTGCCTTCCTTCATTTTAGATTCATAATATTGTGTGCTCATGATTTTTCATTCACATTATCATCAGTGATTCCATAGCTTCTGACATGTTATCAATTTTATCAATGCTGTAAATACTTGCTTTGTACACAGTCAAATTTCCCCTAGCTTGTTTTATGGCTTTACATGTTTTCTATTACTTCCCAATTACACAGACTACTTCTTCAATTTTTGCTAAAAAAATTTAGAAAAGAAGTTCAGTATTTCAGCCATTTTTAAAACTTCATTAATTTTAGATCGGTTATGTCTTAACTGGCACACAGTTGTCTCTACATAAAGGACCTGATAGTAGTCACCAGAGTCAATTGATGTTTTTCTCTATAGTGAAAACTATTAGATTTACAAATAGAGATCTAAAATTATGTCACAGTGAAGCAGGCCACTCGTCATCTATTTACATACACCTGTTTATTTTGAATTATTTTCAGGAAAATAACGTTCCAAAGAATTTGAAAACCTGCTTTTCAACTTTTAATTTTCCATATAATTCTTCAAGTTCCATTATACATTTCTCTGTGTGCTCTCTACAAAATGCTGGTAGCATGAACATGTAGCACTTGCATGAGTCCTATTTATATAGCCTATAACTTTGAGCTATTTTCAGTTTGAAATTGAAACACTTTCTCAGGATATGGCTATTATTATAGTCAAGTGTATTCTCATCAGGGACCACTTCAAAGGTCAGCTCCTCAAAGCTGTGGAAACAAGCTTAAATGAAAATGTTAAAATTAATTAATGTGTGAGTCTGCAGTTAAAATCAGCATTGTTACATTATGCATTCTTTGACAGCTCTTGTGTGAACACTGTTCCATTAGTGATTTTTGCTTCATGCTAATCTTTGTCTGCGTGTGTTGGGGGTGGGAGCAGGTTATCGCTGGTTGATTTAATTCACTATCTTCCTTCATCTGTTCATTTAGGCTACTGGTATAAGTCAAATAGAATAAAATATGTGGCACTTATGGAGTGGTAGCCCACTGAGATTCATCAACTCAAAGATGAAGCTTGAAAGAAATGGAAGCACAGTATTCTTGATAACTATTCTATGCTGTTCTGAAATTCAATCTCTTCAGAAATACTTAAACAAAAACCTAGCCACATTTGTGAACACAAATCTTTTTTTTTCAGACTTCCTCTCATTAATGAGCTATGAGATCCTTGGTTCTTGGCTGACTGGCTAGATCCTTCTCAGTATTTTGTTTTATAGCTTTCTTAAAGATAGACATTGGAGAAGAATACAGTATTTTGACCTCAAATTTCAGAATATTTAGGATCCAAATCTAAGCTGTAAAATATACCTACTTATGAAAATGAATGTCTTATACAAGGAAGAAATAACAACAATAATTATTATCCATGTGAAGCATGGTCTTACATTTAATTTGATGGTATTTCTCTTATTAATACTGGCAGCAATACCCAGTCTCAGCTCTGCTAATTCTCCCAATGCGTATTTGACACGTTCATACCCTTAATGTCTTATGTACCAATGAAAACAAATGAAATACTAATAGTAAAGAAAAAGAGAAAGTTGAGGAAGGGTATGTGGGAGGTGGGAGTATACAGTCCATGCCATGGTGGAAAAAGGGGATGAGGTAAGAGGTAAATGTAAGCCACTAGCGTGATGAAAAAGTGCAAATGAAGATACATGGAAGCCCTGACACCAGTGGGAAGGGGGAAAGGCAGGATACCCAGAACCTGACATGAAGAAGTTTGGACTGTTCATAACAGAAGAGAGTGGGAGGGTGGCAAATAGGATAATAATGCAAAGACAGTAACTCCTGATATGAGGATGCACTTCTGATGTGCAATGAAAATGGATTATTTAAACATTTCTGGGTCATGGAAGTATGGCTGTATGGTGGGTAGGTGGGTGGGTGCGTGTGCGTGTGCGTGTGTGTGTGTGTGTGTACATGTGCGCAAAAGCAGGGCAGAGGCAAACACTCCCTGACTGGAACAAACTGATCATATGTCAAATACACTGTGCGATTTTTCTAATACAACCAATGTCCTGATCTCCAAGCTAAACAAACCTCACAAAAGCTCCGGGAATGATTAAGTGGTGCAGAAAATACTGCTTTGTCAGGTAATGAAAGGCCCTGTTGTGGTGATATAGTTCACTGGTTCCACTTTGTGCTTGAAACCTTATCTTCCCAGTATTTTGGCACAGGCATTTTAGCAAAGATACCTATGGGGCTTTTTCCTCTTATTCAAGTGGACTTGGAGCTGTCTTCCTCAATGCCCGCAACGATGAGTCCCCAGAACCCCCTACAGAGCCATGGTACCTTTTCACAGGAATAAAACTGGACTGTCAGAAAAAGGTCAGTTTAGCACCATCCTTTACAAATAGTGGCAGCTGAGCGCAGTAAGGTTTGTTTGTACCATTATTCACTAACCTCAGAGTAGAGCACTGCTGTAAGTGAGAAAAAATGTTCTGGTGATGATAGAAAAGCATAGGCCTCCTTCAAGAAACATTATTGCAAAATCATCAACCTGCTGTGATTATCCCACAGTTCTGTCTCTCACATTTTCTAGGTTCAACATTTCCTATACCCATCTGCCAAAATCTTCAACTTTCCCCACAACAGTTGTGCATTTCCAGTATTAGAACTACAGCATCTTTAATATTAAATATGTAGAGCAATACAACATAATGAATTTAAATTTCAATTAAACAAAAGGAATACCGTAGTCATTTAAGGTGCCTATACACATGCAGCAAGGCTGCACTGAAACGCTGTAATTACAGGGTGTTGGAGCAGACTTGATTATTCGAGTCTCCTGGAGCGTGGTAATTACCATGCTTCAGCAGACTCCAGGGTCTTGTGTATCAGTCCTGCACTGAAAAATGGTGGCAGGGCACTTTAACTAAAGCTCTTTCAACAAGCTTTAATTAAAGCAGCTCTTGGAGCCCTCCCCACTCCCAGGGAACATGTATAAATGCCTTTAATTATTCATATTAAATTATTATTTAAATAAATTACTACATTTATTGGAATCTGCAGCATGCTACTCTGCAATGCTACAGAATGCAAAGTTGTTTCAGAATTTAGATTCAAATGGACAAGAAACAGAAAGGGTCCTAAGCAAAAGGAAATTTGCTGTATAAATAGGTCTCAAAAATACTATTTAGCTGCAATATTAAATCCACTGAGTCAAGTTTCCAAGGAGAGAAGGCAAATGACCTTTATTCCCTTCCTAAGAGTGATCCTGCTTGGGAATCAAAACATAAAAGTAGCTAGTAGACATGTTCAGATAAAGTCCCAGACTTTAACAACTTCCAATCATCCATAAAATGGATTTTTAAATATTCCACACATCAAATTCATTTCTTGAGCATCACTGTGAAGTGTTGCACAGTCTGCACCACTGCCGCACTGCAAGAGCTAACTCCATGCCACCTATTGTGGCACATCACTAGATCCACTGTCTATAGACAAGCTGTCTGCTACAACCACATTTGCTCCAATCCCACCAAATGGGATGCACACCTTATGGAGCTGGCAAGGATTCCTATATTCATGATATAATCCTAAAACCATGTTCACTCAAATCAACAGAGCAAGATTCAGACCCCGCTCTGACCTGTTATCATACCAACCCTATGACAAAGGCAACAATCTCTCGTAGCCACTTCCAGCCCACAGCTTGCATACTTTGGACACATCATTAATGACCTGCAATGTCTTCTGAAATATAATGACCATCTCAAGGTAGCCTTGGGAGACAGTACTGTCTTGGCGTAGGGCAGCCCCCCCAACCTCAAATTATGTTTCTCCAGCAACAAACTGCCTAATTCCTCTTCTTATCAAGGCACTACGCCTTGATTCAGACCCAGATACCAACTGTGCTCCCTCATCTACACAGACCATATCATCACGGGACCAAACACTTGGATTATAATATCAGGGATCCATTCACCTGCTCCTGGTATATGGTATATGCCATCACCTGCTTACAGGTGCCTGCCTACATAGGATAGATGGGATGTTCCCTACATGAAAGATTCAATGGACATTGATTTGGCATCAACTTGCCAATTGTGGCCTTGGGTCCACCATGATCTGCTGGCTGGGAAATTGGCTCCATGGTCAGACCCAGAGGTCCCTTCCAGCCCTAATGTCTATGAAATCTATGAAATTCCAGAAAGATACAAAAGCCTGTGACACAACAGTTTAACCCCTGTGGGCATTTCCTTGCTGACCTCAGAGCAGCTGTTCTTAAACAACAAAACTGTAATAAAAAAACTAAAAGAAAACAAAAAAACCCAACTTGAACGTGACATTGAATCACAAGAAATCAACAGATTGGATGGAGTTAAGTATGGTCTCAACAGAAATTCTGAATTCTTATCTCATTACTTGGGCTAGCTTTTATAACATTTATTAAGGGTGTGTGAAGC
The DNA here is from genome assembly GCF_052110815.1 of Crocodylus siamensis. NCBI lineage: Eukaryota > Metazoa > Chordata > Crocodylia > Crocodylidae > Crocodylus > Crocodylus siamensis. The sequence goes on along the minus strand of NC_143398.1, from coordinate 52,625,398 downwards.
TTCAGTCACTGATTCAATTCAAAGGAGATTTGGCTTGATTCAGCAGCTGAATCTCTGAATCTCAATCACCTTTTTAATTTCTCCAAATCAAATTGGAAGACTCCAAATTGATTTGGAGAGATTTGGAGAGATTCAATGATTTGGACACAGCTTTATATGTTTTTTCTATATACCTTGAGGTACCAGGCATGGCTCGTGAACTCTGAGATGGTTGGGCGGATGAAGCATCCCACAGGGGTGTAGAAGGGCCCTCACACACTGAGCAGCAAACCCAGAAGTGGACCAGAAGTGCCTCCGGTCCACTTCTAGGTCTGGCATGCAGCGCATGGGGGAATCCCCTGCCCCCCCGCTCAACGACTGGTGCCTCCTGTGTCTGGGGGGGCACCGGGGTCTCCCCACAGCCTATCACTGAGCTGGGGGGATGTGGGGAGGAGTCCCCCCATGCACTCAGTGGTGGACCTGGAAGTGGACTGGCATTTCCAAGTCCGTCACTGAGCGTGCGGGGGAACCCTCCTCCCATTCCTCTGGAACACTCCATCCACCCCACGATCTCAGCATTCATGAGCCGCACCTGATACCTCGAGGTACATAGGAAAAACATATAGAGTTATGTGGTTTTCTGTAAGAGGTGTAGTTTAGGTCAATAGCAAACAGAACACAAGTTCACCCCAGAGGGGAGGGGATGGGGGCACAAAGTGGGGCGGGGCAGAAATCTGCAACTGGGTTCTACCATTTTTTTAACCAGTCTACATGTGCCAAACTTCTGTTCTGTTTTGGGTATAGACCTGTTTCTGATCACTTATACTGGTAAAAGTAATGTCTGTATCTGGCCCCAATGAGATAAACCATGAAAAACATACATAAATGCACATGGTAGGCCCAGTTCAGAGAGTTGAGCCTATTATTCCAAAGCTGAATTTGGCTTTTACTGTAAAGGTCACAATCATTTCTTTTCTTGATGTTTATATAGATACTTCCAAAACAGTCACTCATGTAATAGCTGAAAGCTCAATAAATGAAAGTGTTGACCTTTTGTTCCCCCATAAGCATGAGGCAAATCAGATCAAGTATTCAATAAACTTTCTCAAATAGGCACCTGTGTTCTACCCCCAAAGGGGAATTTGAGTTAGCAGATGGACTAGATCTCTGGTTTTTATCTCATAGTTCAAAATGCAGTCCCAGGCACAGAACCTGGTGAAGAAGTACGCTGTGAGATTTTATTTTCTAAGTCCTCTATATAACACAGAGGACAGTGAAAGGGCATAATGGATGCAAGAGGAACAACATGTCAAAAACCCCCCTACCAAATACAATATGCAACATACAAAACTGTTATAACCTGCATAACCGGAGCTAACCTACAGAATCATTTAAGGTTGAACAGACCCACCTCTAGAAAAATGAAGGGAGACTTCCATTCTTCCTTCTTTCCCCCAAAGCAATGATATAAGTGCTACTTCTGGCCTGGGGCATTTTTACTACCCCTTGTCCCTTTCTGATTCAAATCCACTGAAAGGTATAAAATATAGATATAAAGAGATGTGACCACCGGGAACCATTTAGAAATAAAGAAAAAAAAATCTTTCCTTAAGGTTCCCATTGGAATCAATACTTTGCTTCTCACGGATTTCAAGGGGATTCCATGAATAAAAATAGTTACTGCAGCTAATAGCAGAGAGCTGCTTTTCTGCAGTGTGTAGCACATATATTACCCAGGCTCCCATTACAAAATTCAGAGTAACTTGAAAAAAACAGTCCCATTTTTAGCCTTTTACAACTGTATATTAACTTAATCTTTCTTTTTCCTACCTCAAGTTCTGCTTGGTGTAGGAAAAGGAAAACAACATTTTTTTCTTTTTGGTTAGGTGACTCAGGATGTCTTCTTAGCCTATGTGGAACTCCAGCAGAAACTTGTGCTGCAAACTCTCTCAATGAATTCTGTTTCCGTCAGAATTTGTGTGTGTAAGTATTGAGCCAGTGGTGCTCAACCTTTTTGGACTTAAGGCACCCTCACTGGACTTGAGGCACCCCTCCATAAGTTTTCTGAAATGAGTGGCACCCAATTTCAAAAATTAGTTTATTTATTACAGTGCTTACCTGTCTTACACATGGGCTGGGCTGTAAGGGTGGAAAAATGTCCAGGCAGGAATAAGCCTGAGCAGGGCTCATCTGCTTATCTCCTCACACCTCACTTATCCCCTAATACCTTGTGGAAACCTTCAAAGGCTCTGGCACACCCTGGTTGAAAAATCAGTGCCCTAGGCTATAGCTTCTCAAAGACAGGCATTCTGTGCTAGGGACAGAAACTTGCAAAAAACTTTCATTCTACTAATTATATTTAACTGCGTGTTTCCAAATCAATGATTTTTGTAGAACAAGGGATGGACAAGAAAGGTTTTATATATAATTTGATTCAAGACAGGAGGAGTCTGAAAGCATCAGTTTCAACACATTGGAATGTCTCTGTAAATCTGTTTTAATTCACTTCTAAAAATCATTTTAAAATAGCTCATTTTCTTCAGAATCATTATGGACAAATTCAGTGTTTAAACTTTAAAGTCAATATGCAAGTCTGTTTCTGGTTTACGTCCTTTTGGCTTGTTTCACTGGGGTTACATCCACAGAGCTTTCTGTTTGTCTTTTACTGGAACCAACTTACAAAATAATTTGCCATAAAACTAAAATGATTTTCATGTCACTTCTGAACACAAATGGTACATTCAAATTTATAGGAAACAGTTTATCATAATTTATATAGTATCTAGCAGCCCCCTTTTACATAAATCATTTAATAAAGCAGGTACAAGTTCTGTCTTCAGTTTTTTACTCTGATAGCATGAGTGCTTCTTTGAATGAAACATTCTTAATTAGCTGCCTATTACTGCAAACCCAGTGTGGCTACTAGCATAGAGATTTTCACAATCTGGATCAAATTTAGAGAACCAAAACCCACTACTTTTCCCGAAAGCTCCAGACCTAGCTGTTAAATCTTATCTACACTTCTTCAAGAATGTAGCAACCGAACATGTAGTTATATAAATTGAGGTGTATTTAAATAGTCTGGTGCTGATGAGCATTCTTCAATACTCTAATGATGCATAGGAAACTTTTCAGTCTTTTACTAGGATGCAAACAAAGGGACAGAGAACAAAGACTTTGTGGATCATATAAAGTACAACACTTCCACTCAAACTGTTTCATTTGGGTTAAAAGTTAATTTTATATTCTCTATTTTTTTTAAACTCCTTGAATCCAAAACCATGTCATAAACACACTGATAAAACAGAGCAAATGCCCAGAGATATGTACAGGGTACATTTGATTTCTTACTGAAAACCAAAAGTAAAGGTAATCCCTTTGCAGCTGCAGTACAGATGGTTTTCTTTACACCATTTCACTGAATACTAAACAGATACTGGAGAAGTTTGAAAACATAATAAACAAACAGCTGAGTGTGAGCTTAAAAGCTCTGCATTTATCAAATAGATGCACTCAGAATCTCTGGATGCTTACAAGGCAGTTAAAAAGGGGGGAAATAGAACAATTTAAGGAACATGCTGAAAATCGTGATTTGGAAGTTAGATGTGATCTACAGTCTTTCCTTTGTTTATAAAAGTCAATAAAATGATGAACGTTATTGAGAGAAAAACTAAAAAACTACTACCTGTTGGAGTTACAAATCATTAGTCTAAACACTGTGAAAAATGAATTACCTAACCATGGCAAACAAAAATTAGCTGAGGTTCAATCTTAACAAAATGCAGGAATTTTGCTTACTAACAGATCAGATGGAAAGTACTTGCATGAGAAAGAACACATTTAACATTTGTGAATAGGAGGGATGAGAGAGAACTGGAATATCTGACTCATCCAGAAACTGCAGGTACTGCCAAAATAATAGTGAATAATAACAGAATTTAATTAACCTGACATCAGGGACTGTAGGTCAGATTGCTATTAAGTTACATATTTTAATACATATCATATTATCTTGCGATTGGAAGACTTGGGCACCTTTGTCAGTGCACATCTTTTTGACCACTCATGACCTTTTAGAGGTTTTAACTACAATCCAATCAAGATCCTTGTCCATTGTAAAGAAGCAATCCAAAGCCCAGTGAATACACTTGAGGTCATGCCATCGTTTCAGTGAGCTGTGGATGGGGCTTTAAAAGAGCAGGTGAAAATGTGATTCTCAGAGAAAAATGGATTGCCCAATCATGAGTTATAAATTTATAGCTTGCTGATCTGAATTCAGTCTAGATAGGCATGACATAAAGTCATCATCAACTGACGGCTTTTCAGAAGACCTATATGTAATGAGATGTAGTCTTATTTCAGGTATCTGCATCACAAAAACACCAAAACTTGGCATCTTCCAAACATAAACCCAGACTAAAATAGCATCAAATTCTTTGAGTTACATTTGTAGCAGAATGTATTCATTGTAGCCTATTATATTACTTACTTAAAGTTACAGAAAACAGCAACATAAGATTGAAAATGATGCAAGAAGAGCTCAGTTTCTATGACATTTTCAATCTCAGCCTGCAATTTGTAGCTTTTTTTTAGGGATAACATTTTTTCCAACTTTGGCTTCATCCTGAATAGAAATGAGTGTCTAGTATTCTAACTGAACTCAATGTAAACAGCACATACTCAACTCCTCTCATGGTCAAGCCCAGCATTTGCATTGCTAAGCATATCTGAAAGCAGATGGTCAATTGTGTTTCAGAGGGCAACTGGATAAATTAAGGTGACTTGAATTTGGTCCTTTCATATCCTTTCTAGATTAGTTAAAAGCAGTGGAAGATGAAGTAAGGTAATTATCTAGAGAACAATCCAGTTGTAGTCTTCCACCTTCCAAGTATATAGAAAAAAAGTGATTGGTCACAGAGATGAGAAGCAATATGATTCATATAGATTGGGCTACAATTGAAAAGCCTTAACTATAGTAGGGATTGGTGACATATGGGGCCCCTCAATCTGGTCCATGGAACCAGATGTCGTTGCCTCTGCCCATGCTAGGGCTGGGCAGTGACGAGCTGTGTGTTAGGGCTAGGCAGCTGAAAGCTATGATAGCATCTGTGGCAGAAAGCCACCTTGGTTTCTCCCCAAAATCTCTGCCCTGTGACAATGTGATTAGATGGGCCAGCACAAAGGATTCACACCTCAGTCTATCTCTTTAGGTAACCTGAGCTGGCTGCATTCCTGAGGGAGGGGGGAAACCTGCTTCCTCTGCCTACGTGACTGGCATCTGCTACCTGGGTGAGGGGCATCTACCTGGGGAGCTGGAATCTGCCTGGTAACAGGTGATGTATTTCAAATCGGTTGGCCGACAGCCAACTGGGGCTGACCTCCACTGGACCAGGTGAATGAGGTCACAGGGTCTATATAAGTTAGGACGGGCAAGGAGGCGGTCTCTTCGGCCATGAGGTGAAGCAGCAGCCATGCAGGGGATACAGAGGAGCTTTACCATCTAAAATTGGCTCTTTCCCCCAAACTCACGAGCTAGAAACTGCCTGCCTCCAGAGGGGAAACTTCACCAGCCTCTGGAAGATACTTGTGAGTAAGCTACTCAAGATCTGATTAGATATCTAGCCTGGCAGTAACTCAGATGCATGATCAAAAGGCTACCTCAGCCAGACTGTTTGCTCTTTAGGATTTCTAGGATATTGCTCAATCTTGTACCCTATTTTCACCCTACCCCTGTAACCAAAAAAGGCTTCCTGTGTGACTGGTGTGGGAGACTTATTGGGGGGTGGGTCTAAATTATGCCTAAGAGACCCCTGAGGTCTGCGGACTAAGTGGAACTTTACTTTTTGCCCCCTGACTTGGGGAAGTGCCCCAAGTGCCTGTACTGGGTCGAGTACCCGTCGGACTATTAGGCCTGTGTTTCCCTGAGGACACAGGGCCAAGACAGTCCCTTCTCGGGGTAGTGGCAATGACATTACCCCCAGGCTAGCGAGTGTGCTCCAGGAGAGGGGTCGGCTGAGCACAAGGCACCCCTAGGGAGGCATTCGGACCCTGGCAGGTGGTCGGGCACAGAGAGGTGGGCAGCTCAATGCTGGAACGCCCCCTACTGGCCCGCCACAGCATCACTGCTACTTTTCCCTGCTCCCTCACCCAACTCCACCACTGGGGAACTGAGCCAGGGCTGGGCAGCTTCCAGATGTGCCCACACAGTGGCTTGGGGGTGGGTAGAAGTGATGGGGGCATGGACACAGATCCCAGCTGCCCTGTTCTGGCTCCGTTCCCACCTGACTGGAATCTATGCTCATGCTCCAACCATAGATTTCATAGATTTCATAGACATTAGGGCTGGAAGGGACCTCGGGAGATCATCGAGTCCAGCCCCCTGCCCAAAGGGCAGGAAGTCAGCTGGGGTCATAGGAACCAAGCAAGATAAGCATCCAATTTACTCTTGAAGGTGTTCAATGTAGGTGCTTGAACCACCTCCATTAACAGACTGTTCCAGACCTTGGGGGCTCGGACAGTAAAGAAATTCTTCCTTATGTCCAGCCTGAAACGGTCTTGCAGGAGTTTGTGACCGTTCGACCTCGTCATCCCTTGGGGCGCTCTGGTGAACAGATGTTCACCCAGATCCTGGCGGTCACCCCTGATAAACTTATAGGTGGCCATCAGATCACCCCTGAGCCTGCGCTTTTCCAGGCTAAAGAGCCCCATGGCTCTCAGCCTGTCATCGTAAGATCTGTTTTCCTGACCTCTGATCATGCGCGTGGCTCTCCTCTGGACTCTCTCAAGCTTCTCCACATCCTTTTTGAATTGTGGAGCCCAAAACTGGACGCAGTACTCCAGCTGCGTCCTCACCAAGGCCGAGTACAAGGGGAGAATGACGTCCCGGGATTTGCTCGAGAAGCATCTATGGATGCACGCCAGCATTTTGGTCGCTTTACTAGCCGCAGCATCGCATTGCAGGCTCATGTTCATCTTGTGGTCAATGATGACCCCCAAGTCTTTTTCTTCTGTAGTGCTAACCAACGTAGCACTGCCGAGCCTATAAGGGTGCTGCAGGTTTTTCCTCCCAAGGTGGAGAACCTTGCATTTATCGGTGTTAAACACCATGAGGTTCTCGTCTGCCCATTTGCTGAGCTTGTCCAGGTCAGCCTGGATCACCCGCCTATCTTCTGGCGTGGATGCTTTGCCCCAAAGTTTGGTGTCATCGGCGAACTTGGCCAGTCCACTCCTGACTCCAATGTCCACATCGTTAATGAAGATGTTGAACAGGATGGGTCCCAGGACAGAGCCTTGAGGGACCCCACTGGTCACAGGGCACCATGATGAGTGACTGCCATCAATCACAACCCTCTGGGTCCGACCACGAAGCCAATTTCCCAGCCAGCGGATCGTGGTGGAGCCAAGGCCACAACTGGGCAGTTTGGCCAAGAGGTGATCGTGGGATACCAGATCAAAAGCTTTTTTGAAGTCAAGATATATGACGTCAATCTCTTCTCCCTTGTCCAGGTGATAGGTCACCTGGTCATAGAAGGAAATGAGATTGGTCAAACAAGACCTACCCGCAACAAACCCGTGCTGGCTGTCCCTTAGAATGTTAGCCTGGGCCAGTCCCTCAAGGATGGCCTCCTTAATCAACTTTTCTAAGATCTTCCCCAGGATAGAAGTCAGGCTAATGGGCCTGTAGTTAGCTGGATCCACTCTCCTCCCTTTCTTGAAGATCGGCACCACATTGGCCTTCTTCCAGTCTTCGGGCACTACACCAGAGCGCCAGGAGTTTTCAAAGATCCGTGCCAGGGGCCGGGCTATGACGCTCGCCAGCTCCTTGAGTACCCTGGGGTGCAGATTATCAGGGGCGGCTGACTTGAAGGTATCCAGCTTCTCAAGGTGTTCCTTCATGAGGTCAGCATTGATGGAGGGTAGGGGATCCCCCTCACCCAGATTTCCCTGTCCCATAGCAGGCATGGGCATCCCATGTGACTGATGAAAGACTGACGCAAAGTACCTATTTAATAGGTTGGCTTTTTCCTGGGCGTCAGTTGTCAGTTGCCCCATCTGGTTTAGCAGGGGTCCAACATTGCCCTTGCTTTTCCTCCGGCTCCCCACATATCTGAAAAAGGACTTTTTGTTGTCCTTGATGCCTGAAGCTAGTTGGAGTTCAGTTGCAGCCTTGGCTTTCCTGGTTTGCTCCCTGCAGGACCGGACCAGCGCGGAGTAATCCTCCTTGGAGGTGAATCGCGTCCTCCATCCTTTGTAGGCTTTCCTTTTTAGCAACAGTAGGTCCGCTAGGCCCCTGGAGAGCCAGGGGGGCTGCTGTGCCTTCCTGCTGCCTTCCCTCCATGTTGGAATAGATTTGGCTTGTGCACTGAGGATCACTTCCTTGAGAAGCAACCACTCTTCTTGAACTCCCATCTCCCTGGGGTCATGGTCCCTGAGGGCCTGACCGACTAGCCTCTTGAGCTTATCAAAGTCGGCTTTTCCGAAGTCAAGGACTTCTGTGTTGCTGACTGACTTGCCAGCTTTACGGCGGATGGTGAAGGTGATCAGCTCGTGGTCGCTGTCACCCAACTTCCCATCAATCCCTAGGTCGCCGATTAGGTCGTCCCCCATAGCCAGTACCAGGTCAAGCAGCGCTTTGCCTCTCGTTGGCCCATAGATTTCTTGAGTCAGATAGAGGTCATCAGGGACCAAGGGAGGGCTGGGAGGGGGGACACTGAGACAAGCAACAGCAGTGCCTGGCCCTGAGCCTGGCATAGGTGCAGGCACCCCCTCCCTGCACCTCACTGCTGACCAATTGCCAAAGCCAACTGGCCTGTATCAAACAAGGGCTGGGTTGTTCCATCCTGCAGCTCATAAAAGTTGCTGGTCCCTGAACTATAAGATAGAATTTAGGTTGGTACAACTGAATGCACCAGTACAAACTGGGGAATGACTGGCCTTCTGGCTAAAGTTAAATATGAGTCAATAGGGTGCTACTGCTGCCAAACAAGCCAACTGCATACCAACTTGTATTAGGAGGAGCGGTACTTATAAGTCAAGACCTAGGAAGATTTCATCTAAAGTATCGTGTCCAGTTTTGGATGCCACAGCTCAAGAAAGATGGGAACGGTCCAGTGGAGAACAACTAAAATGATTAGCAGTCTAGGTCACATGACTTACACCACCCTGTTTCACTTCCTTTCTCATCTCAAAAGGCGAGAGTTTGATTTGGGGTCTGCTACATGAAAGTACACTGACACTGTGTGTCTGAATTTAGAATTAGAAAGATTAAGTGTATCACAATCTGTTTTACCTCTTGTTTTGAACCAATGATATAGGTAAGTTTTAATGGAGGTCTCCAAATGGCAGATTGCTTCCTTTGACACACTGGCCCAGATGCACTGGCTAGAGCTTTATAAAAATGAGTAAATCTGCACACATTCCTGGGCTATGAGGAGTAGCAACTCACGGAGGCTGCTATCCTTTTTGTGATAGCAGCCTTGCTGCAAAGTAATCCATTCAAGAGATTAAGGAGTCCTTGCACATGCTTACAGCCCTTAATGGGCATGTGAGACAGGTTTTAGCCTTGTTTAATGGTAGTTTGTATTTCTTCTTATTAGCTTCTTATTAGTTAATTTGGAAGAATTATTCCTGTTGTTAATATAGTTAATACATAGAATAGTCATAATTATGTTCGAATAATATAAGATTAAAGAGGATGCAGGGATAGTAATGCATCTGCTAAGACAACATCTACCTACAAGTGATAAAACTGCTGCAAAGGAGCATCAAGGTAATCCTACAGGACAGCATGATCAAAATTATTTAAAGTTTGTTGCCCAGAGAGTTGTGAAATTTAAATTATCACTATTCACAGACACCTGATTAGCATAGTTAAATGCTGCCAGACATTAATTCTGAATTGTACATTAAACCTGTCTGGTTATTAATTTAATTTTCAGAATGGATATTATCTCCCACAGTTTTACCAGTTACAACTTTTACTTTAGGAAACAGTTTTCTTTTCCTTTTTCTTTTTAGCAAAAACACTATGGTAGTTAGTGCTACTAGTCTTTAAATGAAATTTACAAGTACTATATATTACAATAATTTTGTACCTGGGCCATTCTTTATTCCATCAAACATATAAGAAGTATTTATCCCTTATGTATTTTTTAAAGAAAAATAAGTTTGATTCACAAGACTTATTTTAAACTATTTCTAGATGTCTAAGGACCATATTCTAGCCATCTACTGAACAACTAAGTGGACTTATGCATCTAAATACAATTGAATTCAAACCTGTTAAAAAGCCTGAAAATCCATATTACAATAACTTTTGTAGCACTCAATGATATGCCACTGAGCCAAAAAAAAAAAAGAGAGGAAGGCAAGGACTCAGCTACCTTTGCAATTAGCTGTTTTCCAAGGATTCAAGCGAAGTGGATTATAATTGCACTTAGGCACCTAAGTCCACGTGCACACCCTAATAAGTGAAATAGCATCTGGCCCTACCTATTTGGCTTAAGAAACGATTAAATAAAAACCAGTACCAGGAGAACAGTGATTCCATTTGAATACACCATCTTTAATTTCCCTTGAGCATCTCTAGAAATTTTGTGAACTGGAACAACTTTAGATCAGGGCATTTTAATGATCATGGCAATCCATGGTCATTTCACCCTTAAGTTGTGCTGGCTTCCCAGAGGTGCCTTGACAGAAGCAAAATTATAGATACCTAGTGCAGACCCCTCTTTCTCTTGTAAGACTTTCCACTATGGGACCTACAACTGGGTTCTTCACTAAAACCCAAAATTTCCACCAGTCTAGCAATCTCTTTTAGCACCTGGTGCATGGGAGAAGGCCAACAGAGAGAGAATTATGCTGACCACTGAAGAGGGCGGCAAAGGGGAAGGGAGAAGAGTGAAGTCTTACTTGACTGGGCTCTCCTGGGCAAAGTTTGCTATCGCTCAGCTGCTCCCATGGTAGTGCGGACTTGGGCTGCTGCAGCTGAGAAAGAGGCAGTGGCAAAGGATCTCTGAAGGCCCCTCCCAGCACCCTGTTTTTCTCCATCCCCTTAGCATAGGACTGTGCCTCCTGTGGCAAAGCCTCCTCCAAGTGGGGAACTTCCACTGCCTGCCCCCCAGATACATCACTGAGTACAGTGTCTGGGCCTGCCCAGTTACTATGGCTGGGCAGTGCTGCTGTGCACCTGTCACAGCAAAGACTCCAGGGGGGAAGGGACCATACTGCCACTCCTTTCAGATCACTCTCTCCACTCTCTTCCCCCCAGCTATGCTACTGTATTTCACTTATATTCCAGACCCATGCATGCAGGTTGAATAACAATGAACTTGCTTCCCACTCATTACATATGGGATCTCCAACCTAGGACTTTCCCACTAGCATATAGGAGCCTGGCAAATAGGAGGAAAAAAGTACCTTCACCCTTATCCTAAGGGTGCTTTCAATTTTGAAATAATTAGTCATTTTGTGCTCCATTTATGAAATTTAAAGAAAAATACCAAAGGGCTAGATTGTATAGTAACTCCAAATGCTGAGAAAGAGAGAAGCCATGATTATTCTGCCCCAGAAGCACATCGGGAATTTAATAGATTTCATAGATTTTTAGGGTTGGAAGGCACCTCAGTAGATCCTCGAGTCTGACCCCCTGCCCTGGGCAGAAAAGAGTGCTGGGGTCAGATGACCCCAGCTAGGTGCTTGTTTAGTCTCCTCTTAAAGACCTCCAAGGTAGGGGAGGGCACCACCTCCCTTGGAAGCTGATTCCAGATTTTGGCAACCCTTGCCATAAAGAATTTTTTCCTAATGTCTAATCTAAATCTGCTCTCTGTCAGTTTATGGCCATTGTTCCTAGTAACCCCAAGGGTTACTAGGTTAACAGAATATTCCCTACTCCTTGCTGCCCTTCCCCGCCCCCCAATGAATTTTTGGATGGCCACAAGATCTCCTCTCTGCCTTCTTTTGCAGAGGCTGAAGAGATTCAGGTCCCTCAGTCTCTCCTCATAGGATCTTACCTGCGGGCCCCTAACCATATGAGTAGCCCTCCTCTGGACCCTCTCAAGGTTATCCACAACCCCCTTGAAGTGCAGTGGCCAGAACTGGACACAGTACTCCAGCTGCAGTCTTATCAATGCTGCATAAAAGAGAAGTATCATTTCCTTAGACCTGCTTGTGTTGCACCTTCTAATGCATGAAAGAGTGTGGTTGGCTTTACTTATCACTTGTTCACATTGACAACTCCTGTTCATTTTGGAGTTGACTATGACTCCAAGATCCCCTTCTGCTGCTGTGACTTAGAAAGTCACCTCTGTAGGTGTATTGGCGAGTCTTTCTCCCTGGATGCAGCATTTTGAACTTATCTTTGTCAAACTGCATCCTATTCTGTTCGGTGCACATTCCCAACCTGTCCAAATCCACCTGAAGCCATTCCCTGCCCTCCAGTGTGTTTACTTTGCCCTATAATTTGGTGTTGTCTGCGAATTTGGACAGAGTACTTTCCACCCCCTCATCCAAGTCACTGATGAAGATATTAAACAGCACTGGTCCAAGGACTGAACCTTGAGGAACTCCACTGCCCACACTTTTCCAGGTTGAAAATGACCTGTCCACCACCACCCTCCGGGTGCATCCCATAAGCCAATTCTCTACCCACCTGACTGTGTAATAATTTATGTCACAACCACTTAATTTATTTATAAGAATGGGATGCAACACTGTATCAAAGGCCTTTTTAAAATCCAAGTGGACGACATCTACCTCAACTCCTGCATCTAAGAATTTTGTGATCTTGTTGTAATGGTGACACAGAGTCATTTTTCAATCCCGACATTTTTCCTGCTCCGGGAATGACATAGCTTGCACTAACCCTATCCCTGGCACAATATATCCCCCCCCACCTCCTTTGTTCAAGCTCTGCTGGACCTATGAGGGAATTTAAATTCATGGTAACGCACTCCCCTTCAACCCGTACAGAAACAGGACTAGCCTACGCTGAAGACGCAGCCTGTTTCCCGCAACAAAGAATGCTATCAATGGGGATAGTCACAGCAGATTAGGGGGCTTGTAACACCTTGCTTTCTTGCAGGAGACAAAATACTTCACAAATGAGCCTATATGAAGTAGTGATTTGTTTTATGGGGTGAAGTTTCCACAAAGATCAAAATTATAGTTTCTCAGTCTCAAACATTCTCCTCCACATGTAACCAAGATAATCATTATTCATACAAAATTATTCATACAGTTCATACAATTTTCAAGCTGCCTGGGCCAAATACTGGAAAATATGCTGTAGGGAGCATTCCCATAATGGAAGAAGAATAGATTGGATACTGTTAGATGTTTTTCTTCTTTGAATTATTCTGTTCTGTCATCAAGGCCTTGTACTCTTTTTTTTATCATCAGTAGTTCTACACATTTCCTCTTCATAGCCATATTCAGAAAAAGCTTTTCTTCTCTTCTGCACAGGGTATTCTAAAAAGCTATTAAGAATTAGCAACCAGGAAAAATGTGCTTCATAACATGAAATGATAACAAAATTATTCACTGTAGAAATATAAATTACAGAGAGTCTTTCTAAAATGCAGAGAAAAAATACAAGAAATTCTTTACAGAATTTAATGAGCACAATTGGGTTTTGTAAACACCCACTGTCATTTTGCCAATATTGGAATGGCCTTAATGACTAATAAAGAAAGTGTCATAGAAAAGCCTGGAAATCTACTAGGCATTAATTCAAAGCATTATTCTTATGAGAAATGTGATAAAGGGTAATATATTCATAAACTGAACTAGGAGGTGGCAATTTATTATAAACAGCTTACTGTGATGTTCATCACTGCCCTGGCATGGATGAGGGAATTTAGATGATACAGCTTTTGCTGTTTGCTACTGCCACTTTCTTTTGTTGTTATTTGGTTGATTGGCTTCTGGTTATATATTAAATGCTTAGTGGTTGTCTATTTGTTAGTTTTGTTTTTGTTATCTTATTTCTTTCATTAAAAGATTTATAACAAGACCCACTTAATCCACACAAGTAGTATAAAGGCACCTTGAAGAGCAAATGTAATTAACATCCATGTTAAAACCCTTTTAGACTGTCAGAGTGGTGTTAATAGGCCTTAGTACAAATGAAGCAGAATGCCAGGAAGGTTACTTACAGAACAGAAACAAAGATCATCCCCAGGAAGAAATATCCAAATACCTATCTCAGAGGCTTGAAAGCACAAAGAAAGGTATGCACTTAGGTGTGGTGTATCTCACCAGTAGGTTAATAGTTATCTTGAAATATCTGAGATTCCACAATACTAGGATGCAGCTGTGATAAATTGCTACCTAAATGTTGCTCAATGCTTATTTTTCTAGGGATGTTAACTGTGTGTACTTATGGTTGCATATATATATTTACTTTGTATGCAGAAGCAAGTTAGTCTTGAGTTTTGAAAATGTTGACCTATATAATTGTGTTATGTAAAGATATAAAGAAGCTGAAAAGGATGTCTTGGTTAAAAATACTGTTATCTTTAACTACGTTTATACCTATTCTACAACACTTTACCTACATGCCTTTTTTTTTTTTTTTCCTTTTTTGCTTTGCTTTATTGACTGGAATTTTCTAGGATCCTCTCAGGCTTCCTGCAAAATCTACAGAATAAGTTAATTATAACCTTCACAGAGACACCTCTACAAAAAGAAACAGCCTGTTGCATTATTCTACGTGTTAAGGGTTGCATTGGAATAGGAGAAAGCCTGCATGTTGTTTATAATAAAAATGTGCTGGAGTTGGATAAATGTTACTAACAATTATTATTCTCTTCCTCTCCGTGCCCCTTAAATACAAGCAAACATAGCCGTTAAGACTCCACAGAGCTTTCAAAGTGCACACACCTACAAATGTTACTTTAAAATACCACTGAATTTTATCTCCATCTAGTTAATTCAATAAATCCCTTACATCCCTAAGCAGAATTAGTAAGTTTTGTAGCAAATTTTTCAGAGAAATTATTCCAGCTGTTCATCCTATATTTTGACCTTCTTCCACGTTTTCTTTATCAACTACAGTTCAAGGGGACTATGATAAAATCAGAGCCTATATGAGCTAATATAGGTGTATAATGAAGGCTAAATGAAGGCAAAATGGGATCAAAGGAAGAGAAAGTTGAGGTATTGTGGGTTAGGATACATGGAGGTTGAGGGGAAAGGAACTTGGTGGTGGGGGTTTGCTACAGACCACCAGACCAAGATTAAAAGCTAGACTTGGAATTCTTGAGGCAGCTCTCAGAGGATGTACAGTCTAGGGACGTGGTTCTCATGGGCAACCTAAACTACCCTGACATCTGCTGGGAGGAGCAGTCAGCCAAATCCAACCGTTCATATAGGTTCTTAACCTGCGTGTAGGACCTTCACCTAACACAGGAGGTATACGGTCCCACTAGGGGGAATGCCTTACTGGCCTTGGTGTTGGCTACAGGGGAGGACCTGGTAGGGGAGCTGCAGATTCACGGTCCTCTTGGGGACAGCAACCACCAATCAATCAAATTCACCATATGGCGTAGAGTGGGTGCAATAACTAGTAGGGTGGAAGTACTTGACTTTAGGAGTCTAGTCAATGACACACTGCAGGATAAGAGTACTAGCAAGATGGGACTCCAGGAAGGGTGGTTGTTTCTAAAGGAAGCAATCCTTTGGGCACAGAGGGAGACCATCCCAGTATGAGGGGAAAGGGAAAGGAGCCAAAAAACTTCCTTGGCTAGACAGGGAAATCCAGGGGAGCCTAAAGGCAAAAAAGAAGGCATACAGGCAGTGGAAGCAGGGGGACGCTACCAAGGAGTATACCTACTTGACCTGCAGTTGCTGGGAGGCAGTTAGAAAAGCCAAAGCAACTACAGAGCTGAGGCTGGCAACACAAATTAAACAAAAAGTGTTTTTTGAGGTATGTAAGGAGTAAAAGGAATGTGCAGGGAAGCGTAGGACCCCTACTGAACAAGAAGGAGCAATTAGTGACAGACAGGGGGGATATGGCAGAGCTATTCAATGAGTTTTTTTGCCTCTGTGTTCCTCAACAGGGGTCAAGATAAGTCTCCTCATGAGTTCTTAGATGATGGGCATCAGAGGGACACCAGTCCACCAATGGTCAACACTGACTTGGTGCAGGGTCACTTGGATGGACTGGATGTGTTTAAGTCAGCAGGCCAGGATAAGCTTTATCCAAGGGTACTGAAGGAATTGGCTGTTGTCATAGCAGAACCACTGGCATGGTACGGCTGTTTGAGCACTCATGGCTCTCAGGTCAGGTCCTGAAGGACTGGAAAAGGGCCAGTGTGGTCCCTATTTTCAAGACAGGGAGGAAGTAGGATCTGAGTAATTATAAGCCAGTCAGTCCCACCTCCATCCTTGGAAAGGTCTTTGAAAAGATTATGAAGGATCATATTTGTGGGAGTCCAGAGAGAAAAATAATGCAGCAGGGAAACCAGCATGGATTCATAGCAGATAGATAATGCCTGACCAATCTGGTTTCAGTTTATGACAGGGTCACAAAATGTTTAGATGCAGGAGAGATGGATATAATTTTCTTGGATTTTAGTAAGGCCTTCAATGCCGTATCTCATCCCATCCTCATAAATAAATTAAGAGGCTGTGACATAGATGTTTAAATGGTCCGGTGGGTGGCAAATTGGCTTAGCGGTTGCACCCAGAGAGTGGTACTAGAGAGGTCGGTATTGACCTGTAAGGATGTGGGTAGTGGGGTCCTGCAGGGTTCAGTCCTTGGACCTGTACTCTTCAATATCTTCATCAGTGACTTGGATGTGGGTGTGAAGTGTACTCTGTCCAAGTTTGCAGACAATATGAAATTGTGGGGTGAACTGCACACTCCAGAGGGTAGGGAATGATTGCAGGCAGACCTGGACAGGTTGGAAAAGTGGGCAGAACACAACAAGGACAAGTGCAAAGTGCTGCACTGAGGTCGCAAAAATATCCAGCTGGGAAGTAACTCTCTTAGCTGCACAGAAGTGGGAAGCTAACCGTATTTTATCATGCATCAGCAGATGGAGGGCCACTCATATGATTAGGGGCTTACAGGATAAGCCCTATGAGGAGAGACTGAGGGACCTGGACCTCTTCAGCCTCCACAAAAGAAGGCTGAGAAGTGATCTTGTGGCCACCTACAAATTCATTAGGGGAGCACAGCAAAGGATCGAGTGCCTCTTGGGGTAACTAGGAACAATGGTCATAAACTGACAGACAGCAGATTTAGGCTAGATATCAAGAAAAACTTCTTCACAGTAAAGGTGGCCAAAATTTGGAATGGGCTTCTAAAGAAGGTGGTGCTCTCCCCTACCTCATCTGCCCCCAGCACTCATTCCTACCTAGGCAGGGGGTTGGACTCGATGATCTGTTGAGGTCCCTTCCAACCCTAGCATCTATGAATCTATTAATCTAACCCATTTCTAAAAGCTGGAGCTATTGCTGTTGTTGTTGAACCCCATAATGGGCCAGGACCATGTGCTAGGTGCTATATAAATATTGAAAAAAAAAAAATTGTCCCACTCCCAAAGACCTCATTTTAGAAAATGGGGAAATTAAAATGAAGGTAAGTCAATATGTTGTATCTTTTTGTAGAATATCTCATGGAGCTACCTGTGGCTAGGGAAAAGAAAAACTTTGGGTTAATATGGGATCATAAAATCATAGAAAAATAGGATTGTGAAGGACCTCAGTAGATCATCTAGCCTAACCCCCTGCACAAAACAATACATAAACAATGGGATGTCTTAATACTTGGGCGGTATCACTGACTTTGTCATAACTTTGTCCCACCCTGTCTATAAGTAGAGACTCAATGCTGCGTCCACTGCAGATCACACAGGGGACCCTCCCCCACCCCCCAGCTCAGCAATTGGTGCCTCCTGAATCTGGAGTGGGCACCCAGGATCCCCCTGTGGCTAACTGGCCTTCTGTGAGGGCATGGGTGGGGGGGTCCCCTGTGTGCTCAGTGGCGGACCTGGAAGTGGACTGCAAGTACTTCTGGTCCACTTCCAGGTTCACTGTCAAGCGCATGCCCCCCCCCCCATGCTCCTGTGGGACACTACATCATCTCAACATTCATAAGCTGCACCTGGTACCTCGAGGTATGTAGAAAAAACATATAAAGCTGTGTGTCCCGGGGAGACGGGGCGGGGCTCGCCCGCGGAGGCGGCGGAGCCCGAGCGGGACATCCGCCGCTTGTTTATGCTGGAAGCCGGCGCCCGTGCTGGTGGCCGGGAGCCGGCAATAAAAACAGCCGGCCGGGACAGACGCGGCGGGAGTCCGGAAGGGGGACTCCCTGCCGCGGAGACAGGGGCTCCAGAAGGAGAGACGGCAAGGGGACCCGCACCAGGCAGGAGCGCGGACCCCGACGGGGAGGGGCTGCTTACCCCATTGGGGGGAAGGACAGCTGCGGCAGCTGGACCCCGAACCCGGAGCGGGGAGTGGCGGGCTGGCCCGGACGACGAGGGTTCCAGCGACGGGGAGTACTGGGACTGCGTCCCGCCTGCGCCTGGAGTTTACAGATCGGGAGCCGGTGCAGGGGCCTGGGAGAGCACCGACGAGGCACCGTAAGCGCCTGGACCGACGCCGGGCACCAGCGGACCCAAATCCGGAAGGGAGGACCCCCAGGAGGACCCAGGTCGGAAGCGGGGATGCCAGCCGGCTAGGTTTCTATCCCAGGCAAGGGACCCGGTGAGGAGCATCACCGGGAAACCCCGGGCGAGGGCCGGGGTCTCGCCCACAGGAAATCCAAGGGGGCGTAAGGCCGGGGTGTTAAGGGGTGGTGGAGCCCCGCAACGTGACCGTCGGGGATCCCGGGCTACGGAGAATCAGGAGCCGTCCCACTGAACCTTACAACAAGTCGTGGCGGGCGAGAACCAGGGCGGGGACCTGATTACCTTACATCTGCTCCGGACCTAGGGGGATAGCACCACCCTTCCACCGTGACGCTGTTCCGTAGAGGGTGCTCCCTCCCCCTCCTCTAGCCCGACGGACACACTGTGTCAATGGCCAAATCGCTGATTCTCCAAATCAGAATCAAATCTTCAGATTTGGATTCAGCTGACTTGAACTGGGACAGTGATCTGTATCAGTGAATCAAATCACTGTCGCCCAAATTGGGCCGAATCCAAATCAAATATGGCCCACTTCACACACCCCTAATGAGAATGTGTGAGAACTGGAACATACCATTCACATTTAATTTAAATGGATAGATAATTAAAATTCAGAAGAAAGTTCTTTTTTGTGGCGTTCTTAGAAATAATAAATAGTCTTCTGGTTAAAGTATGGCATGGGATACAGCCCAAATGTTATATCAGCTCTGCCAAAGGCTTCCATCAGGCAGGTCACAGTCGCTCAGTCCTCCAGTGTCATCATCTATAAAGTTAGCATGTCAACATTTGCCAACTTCATAGCTATGCTGAAGGCAGAGAAAGACTAACTCATTCAGAAAACATGAGCTTTCATAGATAACAGCCTATTTAGCATCCGACAAAGTAGGCGATCGCCTACAAAAGTCTTTAAAGTTGGCACCTGCCTTGCCCTACCTTCTGCCTGACTTGGGACTAATATCCCTCCTTCATAACCATACTGAGAGACCAAATCAATGGTTGCAAAGTAATTTGAAATAATTGCCTGGAAGGTTCTCCAGTCTGAACATTGATAATAAAGTATTAAAAGTGATAGCAATTTCTTTTCTTTTTTGCTGACTATTACTTAAACAACAGGAGCACTATTTAAGGCATCTGATGTTAAGGTATGTAGTGTTTCCCAGAAGGTGCTATGATTCCACCATGCTGAATTGCACTGGATTCTGCAAGAGAAAAATCCACTTGAAAATGGCTGCTTTCTCTAATAACTGTGTGATCTGTGGGAAAGCTTTCATATCCTCACCTGAAAAAATGACCAATGGAGAAGAAAGCTAAGGGGTTTGTTTTCATGTGCAGACAATGACACCTGATCCAACACACTTGAAAAATTCAAGCCTGATAATCCTGTCACCATGAACCAATTGGACATTAGTTTAAGTATTTTTAGCATTTATGGAAGCAACTTTTTATCTTTAATTAGTGTGTTTCCTATTTTTCCTTAGATTAACAGTAAAAGATATTGTGTTATTTTACCTCATCAGTAGTATTTCTTTACAAAAAAGGCTTTTGTTTTTTCTTTTTGCATTGGTGTCACAAAAATAAGCACATGCATTTGTATTATCACTGATACTGTACTATACTGTACTTCATAAACATTTTAAATAGGCTCAGTCTAACAAATCTATTATAGATCTATTATAGATTTGATTCAAACAACCCTACTCTCATAATTTAAAATATGCATGATATTGCCGTAGCTTAGCTCACTGGCCTTCTCTTACCCTTCTGTGCTCCTTTGCTCATAAAAGACAATGTTATGCATGACCATAACCTCTGCTTATTAGGCGGATACTTATGTGTGTATAACATTTGGGATATAGTGGGAAAGGCAAAAGAGAGCATGTACACTCCGGGTGTTTCTGGAAAGATGATCCCAAACTTAGCTTAGTGATTTTCTATCACCACTAGCTTTCATTTATTTGTTCTTATGCTGCCAACAATTTGACATGACTGTTCTGTCTTATCCTGCCACCTGCCTTCACCCTTTCAGTCTGAATCTTTTCTTCTCATATTTTCCTTGTCCTTGCCTTTACCCTAACAACCTTCTTCATTTTATATGTTTCTCCTCCCAACATCTCCTCTCATTTCTCCATATCCCATCTCTAAGTTTTACTTTAGCTCCACACTAACCCTACATAAACCTGCCAGGCTTAGTTTATGAAAAAGCAAAATATTTTTCAAACAGAATGTGAGTAATGTTTTCATAAAGAATTTATATAACTAAATGATGTGCAAGTAACCACATTACACAATTATATGCTGTTTTTATTAGAAGCTTCACTGTTCTAGTCCATCATTGATTGTTATAGGAAAGCGTTAAACAAATAGAGATATTCATAGTATGGGAAGCTGAGAAATTATGGTATATTAATGCTGAGAATGAATAGACAAATTTCACAGAGCTAATGGTTAGCAGTGGATAGAAGGGAAATTAAGTGGCTTTGAAGGAGGACACCGAAGACACTGGGCTGAAAGCTTTATGAACAAGGTTTATAAAAGTTCAAAGGGGATTTTACACATTAATATAACCGCCAACTGGGCCAGTTCTCTAATGCATAAAGTGAAGGATATTCCTGCTGATTTGCTTGGCCTTGGTCTGGATAAAAGCTTTGTTCATCTAATACACACACAAATCAACAAAACAACAAGCTATGAATATTTCAAAACACTAAATGGCAAGGATGGATAAATATTTTAATGTAAGTTATGCTTGCCTTTTATCGAGATGTAAAACTTTGAACATAATAAATTCTGCTTAAAGAACCAAAGGCTTGCACATAGTACATTTTACATCCTTTTATTATTTATTTTAACTTGCTTCTTAAACATCAGAATGTCTGCGACCACAGTCAATGTGAAAATATGATGTAGAGAGATTTTACCATGTCCCCTCCTTGAAGTCTAGAACTTAAAACAAAGGCATCTGCATTTAATAACCTAACAAACACTTTGTGCCATAACTTTCTTTAATTCTATTGACAGATCCATTAAAAGAGCACTGTACAGTATATACCACAAGAATGTGCCGAAGTATTTTCTAAGACTTGGCTGCAGGCGACAGCCTGAAATATTGCAGTCTAGTCAGTGAATGCTGCTGGGGATGTTCTGAAGACTAGAATTCAGTGGGAAGAAGTGACTCACTCACCTGTTTCACATGATGAAATTTATTTTGAGAAACTCAGTAATAATGTGCTGACACACCTTATGTCATAGTTTAAAGACAACACAAATTGAAAAGGCTGCTAGCAAGTAAAAACACTTCACTTTGAAACACTTTAGTTCACGATTAAAATCTCACAAACCAGACAAAACTGAACTCAACAAGATTGCTGCTCATTTGCATAGAATCCCCTTTAAAAGCTGGAGCTATTGTTATTGTTGTTATAGCCCCTTTGAACCCCTAATGGGCCAAGACCACGTGCTAGGTGTTATATAAACATTGAACTAAAAAAAATTGTCCCACTCCCAAAGAGTTCATTTTAGAAAATGGGGAAGCTAAAATGAAGGTAAGTCAATATGTAGGATCTTTTTGTAGAATATCTCATGGAGCTACCTGTGGCTAGGGTATAGAGAAAAAATGTGGGTTAATATGGGAACATAAAATCATAGAAAAATAGGGTTGAAAGGGACCTCAGTAAGTCACCTAAGTCCAACCCCCTGTTCAAAGCAATACATAAGGAATGGAGTGTCCTAATACTTGGGTTGTTTCACTGATTTTGTTATAACTTTGCTCCACTCTGTCTATAAGTAGACGCTTAATGCTGGTGTATATTGCATTTAAGTTCTCCTTACAGGGCATGACAAGTTCAAATAAAAGTCAGGCTCCTGATCATCTTTCCCATCCCAGGTTCTTCCCAATTCCCTCTATATTTGTCATTATACATTATATAATCAGCATTTCTGTAACTCAGATTCATAGCTGATTTATTTTCCATAACTCCTCTCCTGTCCCCACACATCCTGTGCATGTCCAAATAAACTTTCCTCCTTAATGTTCCTAAAGTGTGGCCTTTTCTTACTATTGTGCAGTCAAAATTTTCATCTATACCTCAGGGGTATTGGTTGTAGCCATGTTGGCCTAGGGTCATAGGTAGACAAGATTCTTTGGGTGAATCTGATATCTTTTATTAGACCTACTTAAATAGCTGGCAAAAATTTCCAACTCTTTAAGCTGGTCTAATAAAAAATATCAGATTCGCCCAAAGAACCCTGTCATCTATACCTCAGTATTGTTTGGCATGTAATATTATCTCCACTTTTTGGGCCTCGCCAACACTCAAATCCATCCCATCCACTTTAGATAACACTCAGTTGCCACCATTCTTTTTTCCCCACTGTTGTGACCACATCAGCCTCCACTATTAATCCCTTTGTATGCTTCACACTTCCATGATCCCCAGCAGGGCCGGGGGGGGCAGAGATTGGGAGCCCCCACACCTGTCCGGCAGGTGCCCGGCTTAGGGCTCTGGAGGCACAGGTGAGGGAACTCTGGGAGGAGGTTAGCAGGCTGAGGGGGATCAGGGAGGCAGAGGAGGAAATTGACAGTTATTTCCTTTCCCTGCAGGACCAGGCACCCAAGGAAGAAGCAGCCCAGGAAAGGACCTCCACAGCAGAGTGGCAGACGGTCACAGCCAGGACCGGAGCGGCTCGCAGCGAGCAGGTACAAGCTTCTCCAGTCCGACTGGAGAACAGGTACAAGGCCTTGGCGACTCTGCAGGAGATGGAAAGGGAGGAGGAAACCCTTGGGCAGGAAGAAACGCCACATTCTTCACACTCCAAACAGATCAAGAGATCCGAGAGGACCCAGAAGAGGAGGAGACGCGTGCTCGTCATAGGTGATTCCATCCTGAGAGGTGCGGAAGGGCCCATTTGTCGCCAGGACCCTTCAGCACGAGAGGTCTACTGCCTGCCTGGAGCTAAGATTTGGGATGTGACAGAGGTAATCCAGGCCAGGATCAAGCCCACCGATTACTACCCCATGGTCCTTGTCCATGTGGGTACTAATGGTGCGGCCAGGAGAACCCCCGATCACCTGATGGCGGACTACCAGGCTCTGGGCGGCATGCTGAGGGAATTCAGTGCACAGGTGGTATTCTCTTCCATCCTACCAGTGAACGGACACGGCAGACGGCATGAGAACTGCATCCGAGAGACCAACTGGTGGCTTCGGCAGTGGTGTCTTGAGGCAGGCTTCGGCTTCCTGGACAATGACCCACATATTACAATGAGGGACATGCTCAGCTGGGATGGGCTTCACCTGTCCCCCAAAGGTAAGCGTGTGTTTTCTTACAGGTTGGCGGATCTCCTCCGGCGGGCTTTAAACTAGGCTCATCGGGGGGAGGGGAAGATGAGGGTGGGGGAGGCTGTGGACCACCAAACCAGGTGGCACCAACAAGGACAGCCCAGCCTGAAGAAAGAGAGCTTTGGGAACATGAAAGACAGGGGGTGGACAGCAATACGGCACAGGTAAGGAACGAGAAGGTAAGAGACAAAGAGCCCTTTGGGACTTGGAGCGGGGGGGCAGCAAAGGCACCAGTCGCAGGGCTCAAGTGCCTATATACTAATGCTAGGAGCATGGGAAACAAGCAGGATGAACTAGCGCTCCTGGTTGCACTAAACGCCTATGACTTAGTGGGGCTGACGGAAACCTGGTGGGATTCATCCCATGACTGGGCGGTACATATCGAGGGCTATAGATTGTACAGAAAGGACAGGGTGGGGAAAAAGGGGGGAGGGGTTGTGCTCTATGTTAAGGACCAATATACATCAACCCTCATCAAGACAGAATCAAAGGATGAGGAAGTAGAAGGACTGTGGGTTAGGCTACATGGGGGGCAAGGAGAAAAGGATTTGGTGGTAGAGGTCTGCTACAGACCCCCACATCAAGGGGAAGAAATAGATTTGGGGCTCCTGAGGCAACTCTCGGAGACCATAAAAGCTAAAGAGGCAGTGGTCATGGGGGACCTAAACTACCCGGACATCTGTTGGGAGACACAGACAGCAAAGTCCCACCACTCACGCAGGTTTCTAACCTGTGTACAGGACCTCCACCTGATGCAGGAGGTACATGGTCCCACTAGGGGGAATGCCTTATTGGATCTGGTATTGGCAATGGGGGATGACATAGTAGGGGACCTACAGATCGGTAGCCATCTGGGGGACAGTGATCACCTAAAAATACAATTCAACATAAGGCGTCGAGTGTGTAAGGTAACTAGTAGGGTGAACGTGCTGGACTTTAGGAAATCTGATTTCAGTGAACTCAGGCGATTAGTGAAGGACGCACTACAGAGTAGTAGTTTTGAAATGATGGGAGCCCAAGAAGGGTGGCTGTGCCTTAAGGAAACTATCCTTCGAGCACAAAGCGAGACAATCCCCGTGAGAGGTAAAAGAGGGAAAGGGGCCAGGAGGCTTCCCTGGCTGACCAGAGAAATCCAGGGCAGACTAAGGGCCAAAAGGGGAGCACATAAAAAGTGGAAACAGGGAGAGATCACCAAAGAGGAATATACCTCTTCTGCTCGTGCTTGTAGGGAGGCAGTTAGACAGGCCAAAGCTACCATGGAGCTGAGGATGGCAACCCAAGTAAAAGACAATAAGAAATTGTTTTTTAGATATATAGGGAGTAAAAGGAAGGCCCAGGGAGGAATAGGACCTCTGCTAAATGGGCAGAAACAATTGGTGATGGACAGAGGGGACAAGGCTGAACTCCTCAACGAGTTCTTCGCCTCAGTGTTCCTAAGCAAGAGGCATGACAAGTCTCTCACTGGGAGTGTAGGGAGGCAGCAGCAAGGCACCAGACTTCCATGCGTGGACCCTGAGGTGGTGCAGGGTCACTTGGAAGAACTGGATGCCTTTAAGTCGGCAGGCCCGGATGAGCTCCATCCGAGGGTATTGAAGGCACTGGCCGACATCATTGCAGAGCCACTGGCGGGAATATTTGAACGCTCGTGGCGCACGGGTCAAGTCCCAGAGGACTGGAAAAGGGCCAGTGTGGTTCCCATTTTCAAGAAGGGGAGGAAGGAGGACCCGGGGAACTATAGGCCAGTTAGTCTCACCTCCATCCTTGGCAAAGTCTTTGAAAAAATTATCAAGGCTCACATTTGTGAGAGCCCGGCAGGGCAAGTTATGCTGAGGGAAACCAGCATGGGTTCGTGGCAGGCAGATCGTGCCTGACCAATCTAGTGTCTTTTTATGACCAGGTTACAAAACGCCTCGACGCAGGAGGGGTGGATGTCGTATACTTGGACTTCAGGAAGGCCTTTGATACGGTATCCCACCCCATACTGGTGAACAAGTTAAGGGGCTGTGACTTGCATGACTGCACAGTCCAGTGGGTGGAGAATTGGCTGGAGGGTCACACCCAGAGAGTCGTGGTGGATGGGTCGGTTTCGACCTGGAGGGGTGTGGGCAGTGGGGTCCCGCAGGGCTCGGTCCTTGGACTGATACTCTTTAATGTCTTCATCAGCGACTTGGATGAGGGAGTGAAATGTACTCTGTCCAAATTTGCAGATGACACTAAGCTATGGGGCGAAGTGGACACGCCGGAGGGCAGGGAGCAGCTGCAAGCAGACCTGGACAGGTTAGACAAGCGGGCAGAAAACAACAGAATGCAGTTCAACAAGGAGAAATGCAAAGTACTGCATCTAGGGAGGAAAAATGTCCAGCACACCTACAGCCTAGGAAATGACCTGCTGGGTGGCACGGAAGTGGAAAGGGATCTTGGCGTCCTAGTGGACTCCAAGATGAACATGAGTCGGCAGTGTGACGAAACCATCAGAAAAGCCAATGGCACTTTATCGTGCATCAGCAGATGCATGACAAATAGGTCCAAGGAGGTGATACTTCCCCTCTATCGGGCGCTGGTCAGACCGCAGCTGGAGTACTGCGTGCAATTCTGGGCGCCGCACTTCACGAAGGATGCGGATAATCTGGAGAGGGTCCAGAGAAGGGCCACTCGTATGGTTAAGGGCCTGCAGGCCAAGCCCTACGAGGAGAGACTAGAGAAACTGGACCTTTTCAGCCTCCGCAAGAGAAGGTTGAGAGGCAACCTGGTGGCTGCCTATAAGTTCATCGGGGGGCACAGAAGGGAATTGGTGAGTATTTATTCACCAAGGCCCCCCCGGGGGTTACAAGAAATAATGGCCACAAGCTAGAAGAGAGCAGATTTAGATTGGATATTAGGAGGAACTTCTTCACAGTTCGAGTGGCCAAGGTCTGGAATGGGCTCCCAAGGGAGGTGGTGCTCTCCCCTACCCTGGGGGTCTTCAAGCAAAGGCTAGATGTGTATCTAGCTGGGGTAATGTAGGCCCAGCACTCTTTCCTGCTTATGCAGGGGGTCGGACTCGATGATCTATTGAGGTCCCTTCCAACCCTAGCATCTATGAATCTATGAATCTATGACATCAAATTCCAGCTTTTTATTTTCACTGTCAATGCTTTTCAGAAATATGTCCTTCCTTAATTATTCTCTTTTATCTTCTATGATGTTCTTCCTGCCTATTCCCTTCTACTAAAGATGTCAGTTTCCTCTTTAGTTCTATCTTGGCGCTGTACATGTGCAATACTTTCTCTCTGCTAACCTATCACGTTTAAAATCCTTAGGTTTAGGTAAGATGAAATCTGCCCAGCCCTTGAAGGAGTGTATAAAAATTGCTTAGGTAGGGAATTGATTGAGGCAGAAGAAAACTTTCAATGTGTTGTCAAAATACGATATTTAAGATGTTTTTATACAGTTCTTTCATGGAGACCCAGAGCATATGACTATGATAGAGAGACAGAGGGAGAGAAAAAAAATTAAAATAAAGCAATAAACTACAAATAACACCATATTTGACATGAGGCTTCCTCATTCATTCTACTATTTTGGTTACATCTCACAAGAAAGTAAGAATTATGTGGCCAAATTCTGCATTCCAGTCCATGGTACATATCCCTTATCCACATTTCGTAGAAATTATTCTCGTGTCCTCTGCGTTCCAAGCATAAACAAGACTTTCACCAATGCCAATGGAAACTTTGCATGGAAATTTACAGTGTGCAAGAGAAGCCAAGATTCTCAGCAGGAAAGGATTGGAGATTTCTGGTGGATCACACAGTAAAAACAAGTAAAAAATGCAAAAATCTGGAACTCCTTAACAGGCAGGTAATATGAAAGACACAGATGGTGATTATTCCACTCAACTGAATTCTGATGAGACCACAGCTGAGGTTCTATGTCCAATTTTGTCCACCACATTACAGACAAATAGGAGAGAATCTGGAGAACAGCTACCAAAGTAACCGAGTTAAAAAAAATGTGACATGTTTTAAAGACCCAGCTGACAAAGACTTGACTGGCAGGGATGGTCCTGCTTTGAGCAGGGGGTTGGACTAGATGATCTCCTGAGGTCTCTTCCAACCCTTATTGTCTATTATTCTATGATTCTATATAAGGACAACTTTTTAGAAGACAAAACTGAGGGGAGATAGACTTCTAACACAAAAAGGGTCTTGATTAGAGCTTTTTAACAACAGGAGAAAGTTCATCATCTGTTAGTGATGAACTGGATCTACTCAGTCCTACCTCAGTTCAGGGCTTTGGACTAGATAATCTCTTGATATCCTTTTCATCCTTGTTTGTCTATGATTCAGCAGTTCTCTGATAGCATAATGTCAGAAGGAGAAATCTGCTCTGAGCATAGCATTTAATTAAAATCTAAAATAAACAAATTAATAGAATGTATCCTATTAATAATAAGCATGGATTTGTCAGAAACAAAGTGTTTAAATGTAGATTTAAAAATTGAGCATAAATCTAGATCCTGCTTATTGGCATATATCACCGTCTATCAAAAAATATCTTCAGAGAGCATTTCCTCCTGTCGCAGACTGATTTGGGAAAGAGGTAAGACAAATATTTATAAAGCAATTGAGCATCTTTACAAAAATAGCAGGTGTACATTGTTGCCTGAAATTTCTGAAATTCACAGCCAAGCCTGAAATGTTACCATTGTAGACCTACATTAAAGCACTCCATGTGAAATCCTCTGTAAACGAAGCATACACAAGATATTATGTGTGCTTGTCTGTCTATAACTCTGAAAGGATTGTAATTCAGAACATATGGAGAAATCAGTTAGCTAGATGTGCTAAATAGCCTGTCCAATATTTCTCAAACCACTCTTTATGCTTATTGACTAGTTTGTTCTATATCTTTGAATCAGTTGAATGGGGACTTTCTGGAGAAAACATTTCCACAATTAATTTCTTGTTTGTTTGGCTATAATAGCATGTCATGAAACACTCGCTGAACATAATTAGCTCCTTTACACTCCTAATCCAAACCTCTTTGGATGCAAACATTGGCTGGCCAGATGGTAAGCAACAACATTCATGTCTCACCAACTGGGAAATTTGAGTTCAGGATCACAGGCCACAGGACAGCAAAGGCTGTATCTGTGAAGAAGGTGATATATGAAGCCCCTGAGGCAGGGGGTGAGGACTGCCAATTCCATGGCAAGACACAAAATGTTTGTCTTTCTCACAAAAAGGGAGTTGTGATCACACACGGCACATTGTTGTGGGGGGAACAGAAGCAAAGGCAGTGAATAAGGGAACGTAAAACTGTAAAAAGATGTTAGGAATAATCGCATGCAAAATCTGTCTTTTGGAATTTATGAAAAAAAACCTAAAGGGCCAATTTCTCTGCTGGAGCAAATTACCACAGGCCCTTTGTAGGAAGAGAATATGTTGCACACTGAACAGTACTGCAGAACATTTATGCTTATGGGGGGGTTAAAACTTTTTTCTGTGTCTCATAATGAAACTGGTTGGTTATCATGCAGCCTCATGACTGAGCCTAAAAGTGCTTAAAGGGAGACAGCTTTGCTGGGGGGAAAAAAAACAACTTGGGCTGAAAATTATTACATTTCTCTTGAAAAATAAAACTTACGAACTTATGGACAATGCAGGATACTAAGCTAAAACCACACAATTTAAGATGTCTTAATTAGATTCAGAAACCTGAGATTAGAATAACTTAATTAGCTGCGCAAAACTAAATCAAAAGTATTCTCTGGGAAAAAAACCCACCAGCATTATTAACTTGCTTAAGTAGTTCATTATTTTGTAAGACAGGTTGAAATAAAATTGCACCTCTTCGAAGGGTAAGAAAAAACAGAAACATAAATAGCATGGTAGGAACCATGAATATTGTCTCATCTCAACATAACTTTGATTGCAAATGTAATAGAAAACAATGACATTGGCAGAAATAGTCTTTGTAAGTCCTTATTACATTCCAGCAAAGTGCCCTCAGGAAAGTTGCTTCTATATTTTTCTTGAAGGATACATTCAGGCAAATATAAGCTAAGCAATTGTAGCCGAAATTGTAGAACTGAAGGCTAATTGGCTGCAGACCCTATTTTAATTTCTCAATAACCCTTAAGAGTAGCTAGGACCTGAGCTGGCCATGTGTTACAGGTGAACTGAAATTGTAATCTGCTCATGCTCATGGTGACTTATCCAGGGATGTATACAAAATTATTTGCAGGAGAAATGGGCTTAGATTATAAAACATATATAACGGTATATAGTGTATATAGTGCTGTGTTTCCAGTGTCTAGCACTACCTTATGTTCATATATTGATAAATATAATGCATAGCAAATATCTTTCACAAGGCTAAATTGACCCGACTCTATCATTAAACTCCATGACTCTTTTGAAAGTGTTTGGTATTTGGTCAATAGAATGCAGAATTCATTGACCAGTAGTCTACTACTCCATTTAAACTTTTGTTTTTCCTTAAAGACCTAAATACACCAAAGCAACATGGCCCCCTCTGCTTCAAGGACCCCAATGCAAAGGACCAGAGATTTTGCAACAGCAGCTAAATTTAAACATAGAACATTTTATGAATTAAATATGAAAATGATTAATCCAATCAGTTCAGCTCTTGCATATTATTTATTCTGCCATTAAATTAATTTGATTCTGCTCCTCTAGTTTCAGTTTCCAATCTGCTGACGAATTTTGTACTGAAAACATAGAAAAACAGTTTGGCAGAAGTGGAGGGCACTGGAGGTTTGGTGGTTGATTAGAGTGAACTTTATGGCATCTGGCAAAGTACAGGAGATAGTTCAGGATTGTGGGATACATCTGTTAGCTGGATATGTCTAGTAAATCAATTAGTAGTATAATATCTAGCATTTGAGCTATAACCATAAAGTTACAGAAGCCCCATAGAAACAAATGCTACGCTTCACTCCTCTCAAAGCAATTATTTCAATGTTCCTTCAGACTCAGGCAGACTTTAGTGATTACCTTTAATTCACATTCTGAAGTCTATCTTTGATACCTGCAAATAGCCCAATGAGACTTTCCAAGAGCTGATGATCAGTGGACAAAGCTATTGTCCAAAATGTATTTCCCTCCCACAAATAAGCCTGTTCCATAAGCCTAAAATGTGTTAAAAGCCATTATGCCAGTCCTGCCATATCTGGGTATTATCCTTCACAGAGGGAATACCTGGGCAACTGGATCTTTTGGTCTTAGTACTGTTTTGATGTACCATATTGAACAAAACAGTTGGGCAGAGATCAGAATCTGACCTATTTCCTTTCTCAGCTTTCTTTGTATGGTGCAACTTGTGTTACAAATCCTTTGGTTGTAAAGCTCTGAAATCATGGAACGTAGGACTCTGTGTATGGTGACTACTTTTAAAAGTTGTACAATAGTACTTATCCAAAACATCCTATATCAGAAATCACCACTACAACCATCATTATGCCACTATCACCACCATTATGCCCACAATCGTTAGTATCCCCAGCACCACCAAAAATGCTTTCCTACTAATAACTGCAAGAAATGGCTATCAGTGTGTATTCCTTCCCATCTCATACTTCTTGGATTATAAAGTATACAGAAATAAGCAAAACCATATTCTTATGTTTTTCTTTTTCAACATTTCTACTTGATATTTTTACACTCTTTAATTTTATTAATTATAAGTCTGTTAGTTACCCACAGAATTATTCGCTGCCTTTTTTTTCCCTCCAGAATTCATCATGTATAAAGTAATACTTACAAAAAAGCACCTATTTCCTCTGAAATAATTTCTGCTCAGCTTCGTATTTCTAGTACGGGAAGAGGTCTATCATAGTGCACTTCTATCCAAATGAGAAGGTTGCTTACTTAAACTGATTAAAGGGAATTGTAATCACAATAAAAGGCTTCCCAGCAGGAAACAGCCTGGTAGAGAAATGTGGGATAAGTGCTCTCCCTATGGGGTAGACATTAAAGAACAGTTGGCACAAGTCACAATTTTTTAACATGCCGTACATATAGTGACGTAAGTTTTATTTGTTTTCTACAGAACAAAGCTTCTGTTCTTTATCTTATGTAAAATGTTTTTAAAACTCTAAAAAAAAATACACTGATCAGCTGAGCTTTCTGAAATTTTGGGTAGATTTCTAAAAGCATATAAGCATTGGATAAATTGATTGCACAAAGGTGTGAAGTAAGAGCATAGTCTTTTACATTGAATTAAACTGCAAAGCCATGGTTTCCTACTTGTCTAAAGAGAATCAAGTACTCTAGCAGCTTAAAATTACTTGTATCATTTGTTTTGAAAGAATTACAAAATTAATAGATGTAGGAGTTGTGGTATATTAAGATGCCCATAATGCATTTAACACAGTATCTGACAAGCTTACATTCAGATTCATTTGGATATAAAATATCCAAAATTGCTTGAAAGCTCGCCAGAGTTACCAATAAAGAATAACATGTCACAGTGGAGGATGATTCTAGTGGAGCTATGTAGGAGAAAGCTGGACAGTACTTCGGTGGGCACATCCATTAATTTGAAGCTTCCCTTGAGAACTGAGAAAATCCATATTGTATGTGAATATTGTGCATGCCTCTGTGTGTCTGTTTATGGTTAAGTGCCATAGAATTACATCAAATGGGAATGTTAAAGCAACAAAGCAATAAAGGTAAAGCCTGGTCTTTGAGGTTCCCCCCAAAAATAGCCAGGTGTGCAGTGATCAAAAGAGCCATGCCAGCCCAGTACTGGTGACAAGGATGTTTATCAAAGCTGAGAATACGGAGATCAAAAGATGCTGTTGCATTAACAGGTCTGCCTTTCAGAGAGAGAGGGGGAAGATGTCAGCAGCAGCAGGCTGACAAACACAGGCTGACTGAGAATCTGCAGTGCATAGGAAATTGCTCCACATGAGAATGGAGGCAGTGGGTCTAAATCATAGCTATCTATGCACCAAGCACAGGTAAAGGCATATAAGGTCTCCCTATTATAAGACCGGTTTTCTAAACCCTGTATTTACCTGTAAATAAATCCTACTTTGTTTTGAAGAAAGTGCTTCTGTGTCAGTGCTTACTTACTATCCCTATCCATCCCAGCATAAGAAGTAGCTAAGGCACATGCCTGCCAAATAAAAAGGTACACTCAAAAGACTGGAAGAGGATCTTGGGGGGTCTTGGGGGGAGACAGTGACAATGACAGTTTAAATCATGCAAGAAGCTAGTCCACTTTTGTTATAGATTAAAAAATAAAATCCCCAAGTGTGCTTATTGCTTATAAAACATGGAAGACAACACAATCCCTGCCCCAAAGCCACGCAATTTAAATTATACATCAGTAGTACAGTTCAAACATAATATCAAGCATACATCATAACAACGTCTATACAGCACACATGATAAATAGGGCCTGTCAAAAGTAAAATCTTCATTCATCTCATTTCTGTTTTTGTTTTTAATGATTTGTTTGTTTTCCTTTCCCTATATTTTACTGTCCCACAATGATGCCTGGAGGGTTATTATTGAAAGATCTACCTAAGAAAACATATGTGCTTTGATTAGGGATTTGAATGTGTAGTGGGAAAGTGTTTGGCAAGCAAGGGAGTTTCAAGGCATGGAAGAAGGCAAAACAAGACCAGGAGAAACTGGACAATCAAAATAGGTTTGCATGGTGCAGTAGAGTAATGATGGATGGGTAACCAGGTCACCAGCCCCAGGTACCCACTTACAGGAGGCACGAAAAGAGCAACCTCCACTGCTACCAGACTAACCACTATTTCTGTGGCAGTCAGCTCAGTCTTTGCTGCTGCTGCTGCTACCTGGGGCACAGACCCTTCTAGTTACACCTCTGACAGAGCAAGACAGCAGAGCACTGAGACACATGGGTCCTAAACTGAAAGATGTCCTACCTCCTTCATCTGCATTCACTCCTGCACCAGAAGCTATGTAGCCACATTACACTGCTGTCAGAGAGGTACCCAGATCTACCCTAATGCAGCTACTGTACTTTGCTTCCAGTTTAGGAGCTAGCACAGGTGGAATAAGCACAACGTGTTTCAGTGTGGCATTGCCTTCTAGTGGACAGCCACATCTGCAGGCAGTAGATTTTGGAAGAGTAAAGGTTGCAAAAGCAGAGTAGTGGGAAATAAAGCAGAGATGTTGGGTTATGTATCACCTTAAAAGGAAGAAGTGAGGAACTTGACATATAGCATGGAAGATAAGGGAAAGGGGACAGACAAAATGACATACGGCATGTCGGCGGGTGGGGACACAAATATAAACAAAGAAAATGGAGGATGACTATAGCGGTAGTACCGTTGTGAAAGATCTGGGGTGGATCACAACCTCAACATTAGTCAGCAATGTGATGCTGTTGCATAAAAAAATATATATAATTTTGGACTGACGTACGAGAAGTACTGTGTACAAGACAGAAGAGGAGATAATTCCACTCTACTCGGTGCTATTCAGCCTCAGCTGAAATCCTGTGTCCAGTTCTGAGCCCCGCATTTTAAGAAGCACATAATAAAAAAAACAAACAGCACTCAGAGACAAGAGACAAAAAAGATAAAGATGTGGGACACAAGCCTCATGAGGAGAAGATGAGCAAACCAGACATCCTTAATCTGGAGAAAAAGATGTTAAGGGGCATGATTTTAGCTTTCAAATATTTGAATGGCTGCCACAAAGAACAACAATAACTAGTCTCCCTTTCCATGGAGGGAAGGAGACAAGACAGTGAGTTTAAGCTGCAGGAAAGCTTCCAATTTGTAACAACAGTAGGACCGTGGATCAAACTGTTAGGGAAGTTGTGCAATCCCCTCTACTGAACATTTTCAAGTAGGTGAACAGGCATCTCTCTGGGATGGATTAGAAATCATGAAATCTGTATTTGTGCAGGAAGGAGGTTAGACTATATGGCCCTTCATGTCCCTCCCAAACCTCTGAATATAGTATGTCCCTGCTACTGCCTGGGGTGCACACTCTTAAGCACAAAGCCTCACCTACCTGCTTGTACATGTCAAACTCAGAAAGGCAATAATGTGACTGCTCAAGGGTCATCCCTCTGCAATTACTGTTGAGACCTCAGTGCCTGTTATGCTTGATAATGACCCTGGGGACATCCCAGAAGTGGCTTCACTGACATATTTCTGGGTTTGATATGTGCAGGCAGGCACAGTACACTCAGAAGCATGGACCCATGGCTGGAGCAGGGATGTGATTTAGACAGCAAGAGAGCAAAATGCTACATTGTGGATGTGTCTACATGTGCATTTGATCCAGGATCAATTTACTCACAAGTAAAAGCTCCCTGGTAGGAATCTACATACACAGGGAAGCAAGAGCAGATTTGCTGCTAATGTCAACTAACTGCTCCCACTTCCTGGTGCCCTGCAATGGTCTCCCCCTAGGTGCTAGCCCAGGGGCAGACAGGGAGCACCAGGCCAGGAGACAGCGGTCCTGCCCCCGGGGGGCTGTCTGCTGCTGGGGTTGGGACAATGTCCCCCTGCCCCAGCACCAGGAAGCTTCTGGTTCTGGCTCCCCAGTCAGGGGCTGAGGATGTGGAAAGAGTTGCAGGGGAGGAGCAGGTCTCAGCCCGCTTCCCCAATCCACCAGTGGGGCAGCTAGCATCTAGGTCACTGCTAACTACCCCATCAGCAAATTGGGCCGGGGGCTAGGATCTAACCCCAACCTACAGCTCTTTCCAAGCCCCATGCCTCGATCACCCAACTGGGGCATGGGGCTGGGACCTGCCCTGACCAGGATTGTTCCAAGTCCTTGCCCCACACACAGGGTGAGGTTGGGGAGACTGTTCCCAGCTCAGCTCTGCAAGCATGGAGCTGGGTGGGGAACAGGCTGGGGGGCTTGCTCCCAACCTAGCTCCATACTCACAGAGGTGAGTGGGGAACAGTCTCCTCAGACCCTGCCAGCAGGGAGCTCCTAGTACCAGCTCTGCACCACAGGGCCAGTCCTGGGAAACGCTTATCTCCCAGCTCCATGGTCATGGGGCTTGGGCTGGGAGACCCTTATCTCCCAGTGCCAGCTCCGCAACCATGGACCCTCATCTCCCAGCACCAACTCTGTGACCATGGGGCCGTCCCTTATCACAATGCTGGGAGACCCAATTGTGATGGCAGCGCAGGGCCTGAGAGATAAGGGTCTACCAGCCCCCATACCCTAATCGTGATCTCAGAGTGTGGGGCTTGGAGCTCCCTTCTGCTGGGGCAAGGGGACATGGTCTGTCTCAGCAGCAGGCAGCTCCTGGGAGCAGGGAGCAATCTTTTACGCCTTGATGGATGGCTGACTAGGCAGCATATTTGTTCCCGGTCAGGCATCTACATGAGCACTACTGTGTCATTACTAACTGAAAGTAAATTTGCTATTTGCATTTTCAGGTAGCAAATTTACTCACAATAGGTGAGGTTTACTGCATAGTAAGCATCTGCATGTATAGACACATGCTTACTGTGCAGTAAACTATGCTACTGTGCAGTCAAGCATCTCATGTAGATGCGCCCAGTGTGCAGCAATGTCACAGATTACTGTTTTCTGCTATCTGTTAGGCAACAGCTGCATGTTCTGTGCTGACTTACAAGATACTTTCCCTATCCAGAGAAACTTACAATCTAAACAGATCATTAATGGTCTTAAAGACAGGCTAAACAGCCATTAATTAAAACTGCAAATGCTATTTACCTGGAGTGGACTCTAAATAATAAGGGACATAAATAGGTTAGGAAAGTGAGCAGAATAATAGATGTAACAAATGAGAAGCAGTCTGCAGAGAGCTGGGGCCCTCTAGCTGCTTGGAGGAAGGTTGAAGGGCAAGGGGACCTTCTCCCCCCGCCCCCAGTACATACCCAGATCATCCCACAGTGCACACTTGGTACCACTCTCCCCCTGTCTTCCTCCCTCTCCCTGTTCTCTCCCCATGCCAATATGTATCTGGGGAACAATACAGCCTACATATTTAATAGGAAAGAGAACACAGTAAAAGAGTAACAGAGAGAAGACCTGAGAAATGATAGTTAATGCCATATTACGGTATTGTACTACAACAGTCAAACAGGCCATTTTGCACATTTGAGCATATACTTAGACTTAACAGCATCAGATGAAGACAGCCCTATCCACCTGGATTTAGTATAACAACTGTAAAACTGTTTTTAGGTGTGGGCACCACTGTCAGTTAAAAACATAAAAAAATAAAAATACAGAGTGAATGGACCACAGTGACTATTTACTTCTAAATATCAATCTGTCATTGTAGGAATTCCAAATATTTTTTACTATATAAAATAACATTATAACCCCTATCTTAAAGTTCTTGCAGGACTTTATAACTGCCAACAAATATCTGTAGGCTATAAATTGCAAAGACGAGGAGAAGCTATATGCAGCTATATGGTATAGAAAGTAGATGAAACATAAAGGAAACTTTCAGGTGAACATCAGAAAAAAAGCTTCCTGGTAGTAAGATCCATTATGTTGTGCAATTGATTCATAGAGGAAATAAGAGAAGAGCCATCTCTTACATTATTTAAAATGTACAAAACAGAAGTACTAGAGTGAAAAATCCTGAACTGGACTAGTACCATAATGAAAAATCCTGATGGACTAGTAGACCTGACAGGATGGTTAGGTACAATTTTTCATTCAGAAACAAAAGGAAATGAAATCAGTGTTGGTTGGAGTTTCACTTTGTGTGCAATCCTGAAACTATTCTTTTAAAAGTTTGACAAGCACCAACAAAATTATTCATAACACTGAGAACCCATTGAGCCTCTTCCTCCCTAGCCAGACTCTCTCACAACTATTCTTTCACCAAGCTCAAGGGAATCCCTCTTCTGATGTAAGAGGAGGACTGTTCTGAGTCTTCCTAGTCAGAATGAAGAAACTGACTATAGGATAGCTTCCCTTGGGAATCTGAGTTCACAGAATTCAAAGCTAAGAAACAAACCTTAAAATTGGCTTATTTGAAAACCTCTGCCTACTCATAAACTGCTGAACTTGCCTTGAACACCCTTACACACAGAATCTGCACCAGGTTTCATATAGTCCTACCTAAAAGATGTTTTCTAGCAATATAAAAATAAATCTATAATTAAATTAATTGTTATGCTGATATTTATTATTTTTAGTTATCACTGTATTATATCATGTTATATATTACAATATAGAAAATAGAATAGTAAATGTTACCATATAATACAGAGGAGGCCAACCTGCAGCACACGTTCCACAAATGGCATGGATATCCTCTTTGTGGGGCATGCAGGAAATTAAAGAGGTGACAGGCAGCACAGCAGCAGATATGGCAGGAAGCAGATGGTAAAGCAGGAGGTCAGGCAAGGAACACAGGGCAGAGAGCAGAAAGAAGAGCAGGAGATTGGGCAGGGAGCATAGAATAAGTAACAGAAGCAAAGCAGCAGATTGAGAAGAGGGAGGGGACAGGAGTGGCATTTGGGGGAGGATACAGAACTAATTTGTGGCATGGCTGCTGAAAAGGTTGCCTCCCACTGATACAATATATCATATAGAGCAGATAATAATGATGACAGTATACAACCTGTAACTTACTATTATAATCACCATCATCACCACCTTCCTACCTTTCCAAAAGGCAACAAAAGCCAAATTGGATAGAAACTCCAGGTCCTACTGTGTAATTTCAGAGGTGTTTAGCCATGTTCAATGTCAACCTACTCTTTCATGTCCAGGTGGTGAGTTACTTATCTTTTGCCTGTGTTATTTTGTTACTGAAATATGACTCCTCCTCTAGAGACCAACTAACACAAGCTTCTTAATATTTTTATCAAACCACTCTTACATTTTGGTTCTGCTAAGAAACTTTGCTTTCTATTTGTAGCTGTATGCTGAATGTCAATATGAAACATTTTATGTATGCAAATACATCACTATCTCATTATGCTTTGCTAAATCCTACTGCAGAAGATTGTATGGAAATTGCAGCAGTGGCAATGTAAACCTTTTCTGTTCGACTGTGCTAACAAATAAACCCACAGAGAAGGGTCGGATGGATTTTCCTCTTGAAGTAAAATCCTAGGGAATATTCAACTTCTGCATTAAGATTCAATTTGTCAAAATGCTAAGTGGCCACTCTTTACTCCCAGCTAAGAGTGTTTAGCATGAATCATATAACTTTAAACATTATAGGGGAGAAAAACATATTACTGAACGTTGAGTTCTGTCATGACAAATAGTGTTTTTCTGACAGAAATGTAACAGAAGTGACAGATGATTTATATATTGATGGCACATTTTCACCACTTTGGAAGATTTACTTTTAATACTTATATAGCACTAAAGATGTGTATAGTTTTTAGCAGCCACATTAAGCACATGTTCTCTGCCCTGAAGGTCTTACAGTCTAATTCAGAGAAAATCATATGATCCTTGAAAAAGAAAAAGTTGGTACAGAGTTCTCTGTTGGAAGGGTAAACAGAAAGAGTAAATTTAAGGAGGAACTTGGTGAAAGAAAGGGAAGTGATTCAGAGGACAACTACAGACAACGTTTGAAGGTTAGTCTTAGCAGCATTTTGTCAGAAATGGTAACTGCCAAAAGTAAGCAATGTCTTTGAGATTAAAAGGATGACGCTATTATGCTTGGAAAAGGAGGCCCTGAGAAAGAAAGTGCTTTTGGTGAAAAGTATCATTAATAATGGAGTGTCCAATACTACTGTCATTCTTTTTAATGGTGAACTTTGTGTGCTGAAGGGCAGCAAATGAGACCCAGCAATATTAAGATTTGGTGGTTGCCTCATTTTCACTGAGGCAACAGTAATAATTATTATTCATTATTTTTAAGACAATAGCATCTACAGTACATCACAGAAACTGAAAAAACTTGATAAAGGACAGGTCCCTAACCTAAAGTGTTCCTGCCTGAACAGAGAGGACAAGCAAGTGGCGGGGAAAATAAAGTATCATTATCCCAATTTTAAAGGTGAGGAACAAAAGTATGAACAGCAGAATTCTATTTCACTTTACATGCACAAATGGCAGCTTGCCAGGAAAATAAGTGGCATTTTGGCACTTAGGCACACTTTGCAATTTTATTACCTATGCATAATTTTATTATCTATGCATATAGGTCCATATACCTACCGAGCACGTGCAGTAGGCTGTGCTATGGCTGGGTAGATATGCAGATGTCACACTTGTCTCTGCCCCCCACCAAAAACAAAAACAACAAGGAGAAAAACCACCCCACATTTTATCCCCACTAGCTGAGTGGTTAGGATACTTCTCCAGAAGTGTGGTACCTAGCCTCTAGACCCAACACCTAGAGGGTGTTACAAACCCAGCACAGTGCTCTAACCAGAAGGACAGAAGTCAGGTATTATCCAGTCTCCAGCATCCCTTTTGAGCCACTATACCTCGTTTAAAATATTCAGTATTCAATGGGTAGAA
The DNA here is from genome assembly GCF_052110815.1 of Crocodylus siamensis. Taxonomy (NCBI): domain Eukaryota; kingdom Metazoa; phylum Chordata; order Crocodylia; family Crocodylidae; genus Crocodylus; species Crocodylus siamensis. The sequence goes on along the minus strand of NC_143398.1, from coordinate 52,585,010 downwards.
GTAACGGGGAGCAAGCGTGCATGGCCTGCTCCCTTCCAGCCATGTTGTCAAGCCACACATCTTCTAGCTTGTTCACTTCCTTCTGGTCCACATACATCCTTCTCATGATTGTGCAGAGGTCCCACTTGAAAAGAAGGGCTGAAGAGGGGACATGTAATGTGTCATCTGTGGCCTGGTGGTTAGAACACTGTGCTGAGAAGTCAGAGAGATGCCAATCCCTGCCTGGCTGAGGGAGGCCTAACACCTGAATCTCCCACTTTTTCGGCAAGTGCCCTAACCACTCAACTATTAGAGCTAACATGTGCAAGGGCCTTCATCCCCTGCCTCCATCTAATATGCATTTCTGATGGTCTTTTGCTGGGTATTATAGTGGAACTTATGCATGCCCAATATACACACATAGCTGCATACTCACCTAATCAGTGCATAGCCTACTGTGCATACTCGATAGCTGTGTGATTGTTTATGCATGTCTGCACTACAGAGGTAATACAACTGAAAACTGTGCATAAGTGGCAAAAATTTCATTTGTGTGGCTGGAAAACTGCCATTTAGGTGCAAAAAGTGAACTGGAATTCTGTGCAAAGTGTTTTTCCAGTGTTACACAAGTCTGTGAAACAGTCAGGATATGAGCCAAGGTACCCTTAAGTTTCCATCTAGAGCCTTGACCACACTCCTTCCTCTCAGAATATTAATCACTGGAGTCCAGACCTGTCCTACTACACATATGATTGTTCATTTTTTAATATTAATGGAATTTCTGATCACTCTCTTCACATTTCTAACTCATTAACATTTAAATGGCAAACAGCATATACCAGAAAAGGTTCAGAGATCCTTTCAGAGATCCTGTATTTGAAAGTAAAAGGCTGAGTGAGCTGTGTCTATAGGTGGTTGTGTCTGTGAGTATGGTTGTGGCCAGGCTTTGAGCTCCACATCAGGCCAGGAAAACAGCACACTGAGCATGATTCTAGCAGCCCTAGACTGGCAGGCTGCCATTCTGGGGCCCCTGCCAGCCAGGTCTACTGTGACCCAGATCAGTGTGCTGCAGTCCAGATACCCATGCAAATGCGCGGCTGGGAGCTTCCCAGAAACAATAAACTGCAGAGCCCCCTTAAGCTGCCCCCTAGTGACACATTTAGACATGCCCATGGAGTAGTTGTTAACTCCTTTATTAGTGATGGGATACAGCTGAGTAGAAAGACTTAATGTACGGGTCAGTCACCAGGCAAATTCTGGAGCCAAGCAAACACAGTAGCTAACAGAAGTCTGGGGGGACTATATGTACTTTTCCTTCCATCTGCAATTCTATGCTTTATACAGTGATGGACAGGAATAGAATAGTGATTCTGATCTGCAACAGATACACCAAGTTGTTTTTCCTGGGTGAAGCCAAATGAGACTTTCTGCATATGAAGAACAAGTGGTGCCTATGCTGGAAAGACATATTTGTGATTTGGAAGAACAAGTACAGAAACTACAGAACTTCAGGGAGGCTGAGAAAAACCTGACTGTGGAAACATCATCATTGTGGATTCAAGGAAGGACTTTGCCACCGAGGGGACAGAGAAAATGGAAACTGAAGAGGAAATTTGGAAATCTAACTGCCTGAAGCAAGTGGGTCAAGCATCATTTTATGTGACAGAAAACAAGGGAGAATTTTCTGAGCGCCAGAGGGAAGAGGACTAGGAGGATTCTTCACAGCTAGAAGTATCGTGTGCAGGAGCAGTCTCATTACCAGGTTCTCAGCAAGGAAGCAGACATGACAATCAAGCCTGCTCACAGAGAGTTTGTCTATCTTTTGAACTATGAACAGAAGATAACTTTCTTCCAAGATCTTGAAAGAGGGCTGAAGAAGAAAAATGTGCAATGATCTTTCCTCTCCCTTGACTAAAGGAAGGTAGCTGATAATCAGCTGAACATGAATTCCCAATACAACACTTCAACCAAAACACTTAATGAAGTCCTTGTGAATATAAGTAAGAGAATAAGGAGTAGTAATACAAAACAGGTGCAGCACAGACATTAGAAATGCAAGCTTCCACATGCCAGACCTCTAGCATGAAGCAGAGAGATCATCACATGCAGGGGAGAAAAAGTAGTTCAATCTCCATGTTCATTCAATACTTGACTTCCCTGCTGAGATTGCCAAGAGTGCAAATTAATGCCAGTTTTATATTGTTTCTGTGATGTAACTTGTTCTCTAGAAGCCAGGCTTAGAAGAGGAGAGGTTATTTAAAGAAGGAAGTGTCTTTGGCACAAAGCATACAAGGCTTATACAATCTTTGACCTTCTGTTGTTTTCTGCCTCTATTCTTTAAATGAGGAAAATGTAGAAGGCACATAGCTCATGTACAAATGTCTTTTGCATTTTTCTCATGGTGAGCTCCCTTTCCTTCCATTATTTTCAGATCCAAAACCCTTTCCAATGTGTCTTTTATTAATTAAACTGTTTGTAATATCTAAATGTGTTTATGTGCTATTACTAAGCATACTGTCTAAATGCAATTGCTTACTCATACACATTACTCTGTCATTGAATCTAACTGGAAATTTTTTCAAGTACTTTGAAATACCCTGAAGTACAGAAAGCACCATTTAAAAGCAAGCTATTTTCCATTCCTTCAGTATAAAAAGAAATCTATAGTTCCCTTTGCTGTGAACAAACAATGGCTGCTGTGTCTGACAGATGAAAAGCTTTTCAAAAGAAGTATCACGTGAGAAGGTCCTTTCAAATGCATCTAGGATTTCTCAGATGCTGAAAGGAAACCTACCATAAGCAGGAACACAGATTATTTTAAATCAAGCAATTTAGGGTTAATGAGACTCCAGCCATGACTACAAATAAACTTTAGGATATGGCAGTACTTTATACCCACCCTTTTTATGTCTGCATCAGTATGAGACTGCTCCTGCACATGAAAAATAAAGTGCATAGCAGGGCTGTGCAAAGCTTCGGTCCCTGATTTGATTCAGTAGAGATTCGGCACAACTTGGTGGCTGAATCTCCAAATCTGAATTGAATCAGAGGACCCTTTAATCTCTCCAAATCGAATCGGAACCCTCCGAATCAATTCAAAGGGATTCGGAAAGATTTGGCAAATCGGACATAGACACAGCTTTAAATGTTTTTTCTACATACCTCAAGGTAGCAGGTGTCTCATGAACACTGAGATGGTGAAGCACATGGAGTATCCCACAGAAGTGTGGGGGGCTACCTAGCGTGCTCGGTAGCAGCCCCAGAAGTGGACCAGAAGCACTTCCAGACCACTTCTAGTACACTGGAAAGTATGCGGAGGACCCCCCCAGACCCCACCCCCTGGCTTGGCAACTGGTGCCTCCTGGGTCTGGGGAGGCACCCAAGGTCTCCTTGTGGCTGACTGCCAAGCTGGGGAGGCGCAGGGGGGATCCCCTGCACACTCCCTGGTGGACCCAGAGTACTTCTGGTCCACTTCCAGGTTCGCTGCCAAGCGTACAGGCCTTCCCCCATGCTCCTGTGGGATGCTCCATCTGCCCCAGCATTGCAGCGTACACAAGCCGCACCTGCTACCTTGAGGTATGTAGAAAAAACACTTAAAGCTGTGTCTATGGCTGAATCACTGATTCTCCGAATCAGCATCAAATCTTCAGATTTGGCCAAATCAAATCAGGGACAGTGATCTGAATCAACAAATCAAATCACTGTCCCTGATTCGGGCCAAATCAGAATCCAAATCGAATAGGGTCCATTTCGCACATCGCCAGTGCATAGGTTAGATTAGGTTTAGGTAAGATAAAAAGTCAGACGCAAATTGCTATTAATTCATGTGGGATAGTTTAGTAATGTTGGGGTGCATCTACATGCAAACTTCATGCAGCAATAAACTCAGGTGTATCATCATACCAGAGTTTATTGCTCCCAGGCACCACATTTACACGGGCAGCCAGAGCCACAGCATATTGAACTAAGTCAGAGAAGCCCCGGCTGCCAAGGGATCCGGGGGGTCAGCCTGCCAGCCTGGGGATGCTCTGACCTGGCTCAACTTGCTGCCCAGGGCCTGGCTGGGGCAAGAGGGTGCATTGCAACACATGCATTGCTGTGTAGTAAATTACACCACGGTAAGATAGTACTTGTATTCACAAGTACTAACCTATGGCAGAGTTAATGACTTTACTGCAGCCTAATAGGGGTGCAGATGTAGACATTGAGACTTTGATGCATAGTTTCATAGTTGTTAGGGGCTGGAAGGGACCTTACAGTTCATTTGGTCCAGCCCCCCTGCACTTGGGCAGGAAAGACTGCTGGAATCAGATGACCCCAGCAAGATGGGTGTCAGGGAATTTTTTGAAGATCACCAGGGTGGATGACTGTACCACCTCTAATGAGGCAGCTCTTCAGTGTATGTCTCATGTAGATGCACCCTCAGAAAAACTTTTGCAACTGAACAACATCCCTTTCTCAGCAGTTAGTTTTATAGAAGATACTATAAAGTATCTTTTTATACAGTAAAATATATTATTAGTAAATGACTTTGCATTTCATGTAACTGAATTAGTTACCATGTAAAATACTTCCACTTAATTAGCTGTAACTCTAAGGAGATAATGTTTTACTGTTTCATTGTTACCTTTACATCTATACTCAAAGCAACTACAGATCTGTTGACAATTTACAGCGTGCTTCTACATTTAGCTCATGACCCACAAAGGTAATGAATTCAAATGGTAAAATCAGGAAATTCCAAACTGGTGAGATGACAGCAACTGAAAGAATGTTATGTACAAATTCCAGTAACCTGACTCACAAATTCACAGAATTTGGGCTGGAAGGGACCTCATGAGGAAAGACTGTTAGGGTCAAATAACCCTAACAAGGTGTGCATCCAGTCTCCTTTTGAAGATCTCCAAGGTAGGTACCTGGCACCACCACTCTGTGAGCCTATTCCAGAGTCTGGTCACATGAAACATAAAGAAGTTTTTCCTTATATCCAATCTAAAACCTCCTTCCAGGAGTTTATGACCATTGCTCCTGGTTTTCCCCTGGGGCACTTTGATGAATACTTGTTTACCTAGCCCCTGACGCTCTCCCTTGATATATTTGTAAGCTGCTAGGCTGAACAGTCCCATATCTGTCTCTTTTCTAGGCTGAACAGTCCCATATCTGTCAGCCTTTTATTGTATGGCTTGCTCTTAAGGCCTCTAATCATATGAGTGGCTCTTCTCTGGACTCTCTCAAGCTTCTCCACATCCTTCTTGAAGTGTGGCACCCAGAACAGGATGCACTACTCCAGCTGTGGCCTCACCAATGCTGAGTAGAGCAGGAGAATAACTTCCTTAGTTCTGCTTGAGATGCATCGGTTGATGCATGCCAGCATATTGTTTGCTCTGCTAACCGTAGCAACACACTGATGACTCATTCATTTTACAGTCAATTATGACCCCAAGATCCCTTTCAGATGTGGTGCTAGCAAGTATAACACCACTGAGCCTGTAAGTTTGTTGCAGATTTTTCCTCCCCAGATGGAGCACTTGACACTTGACAGCATCTGGTTCTGGTCTGCCCATTTAACTAATCTGTTTAGGTCTGACTGGATCGTTAGCCTACCATGAGGCATGACTGCACTTCCCCACTTAGTGCTTTGTGTCATTGTCAAACTTTGCCAGCATGCTTTTCACCCCCATATCCAGACCACTGATGTAGATGTTGAAAAGCACCGGTCCAAGTACTGAACCCTGGGGGACCCCACTGGCTACCTTTTCCCAGATCGACACACAAGAGTAATACCACTTTGTTCATTTGAAAACATTGACAAAGTTTATAAATAGCCCCATGTCCTTCAGGGTGCTCTGCATAGGCAGTTCTATGTCTGGACAGAGTAGTTTCAGAAAAATGCACTCGCCTCTTCAGTATCCAGAATCCTCATATCACCTAAAAAGTACAGAGAAGCAGAAAAAAGCTACTAAACCCTGAATATGGTAAAGGGAAGAATTCTTGTGGAAAAAATATTAAGGAAAAAATCCATGAGGCTGTCTATTGAAGAACCTCTGACAAGCCCAGTTGTGAGCTAAATACTCAGCTCACAAACTCCAAAGAAGAGTACAGCCCTCAGAACTGTATTAGTCCCAGGCAGTCCTAGAGTCTTCAGAAGGCTACTGAAATTTTGGCCCCAGACAGAAGTTAAAATGAAAGTGCCATGGGATCAGGTACTTCTCACCGTGCCATATGTGCATGGCAGGAGGTATGATTGTGGGGTCCCGCATCAGATCCCATCATACCACACTGCCTGTGTAGGGTGAGCCCAATCCCAGACTCTCCCTGCACTGGTAAGTAACAACCTACTCTTCATGTGTTCCCCATCAGCTGGGAGCATTATCAACTGATTGGAGTTCTCAGCCATGGGAGCACACCATGCACTCACATGGCTGGGAGCTCCAATCAGCTAAGGGGTGCTTCTGGCCTCTGAAACACATGGGAGTCTTGAAAGACTCCTGTGTGCTCAAAAAGCTGGCCACTGGCCGCACATTTAGTTAAAGGCATGATAGGAGCCAGCCACAAAATTATTGAGGGCGGAGGAAACATTGGACTGCCAGACCAAGCAACACCCACAACTACAGCCCAGCCTAGACCAAAAAGCGAAACAAATGAACAGGTAAGCGACAGGGGCCAGGGCAACACTGGGACAAGGGGGTCAGTACACACATTCACAGGATGCCTCAAATGCCTCTACACAAATGCTCGTAGTATGGGAAACAAGCAGGAGGAACTCACCCTCCTGCTAGCTGACACCAGCCCGGACATAGTGGGGATCACTGAAACATGGTGGGACTCAATGCATGACTGGGCGGTGAATGTTGAGGGCTATAGGCTGTACAGGAGGGACAGGATAGGAAGCAGAGGTGGGGGCGTGGCACTCTATATCAAGGAGGAATACACATCCTCGTCAGTTAGCAAGGAGTCAGAGGAAGGGCACTCTGAAGTGCTTTGGGTTAAAGTACAAGGCAGTCGAGGGGAAAGAGACCTAACGGTGGGGGTCTACTACAGACCTCCCAACCAGGGGGAAGAGCTTGACCAGGAATTCTTAGGTCAGCTCACTGAGGTAGTGAAGTCTAAGGATGTGGTCGTCATGGGGGACCTGAACTTCCCGGACATCTGCTGGGAAGAGCAGTCAGCCAGGTCTGACTGCTCACGTAGGTTCTTAGACAAAGTGCAGGACCACCATCTAACCCAGGAGGTGCACAGCCCCACCAGGGGAGATGCCTTGTTGGACCTAGTGCTGGCCACGGGTGATGACCTGGTGAGGGGGCTGCAGGTGCTCGACCACCTGGGTGACAGTGATCATCACCTGCTGGAATTCACCATCCAGCGCAAGGTAGCAAAGGCCTGCAGTAAGGCAGCAGCCCTAGATTTCAGGAGGGCAAACTTCAATGAGCTAAGGAGGATAGTTGGGGAAGCATTGAGGTCCCAGAGGGGAGGGCAGCCAGGTGTCCAAGGACAGTGGTCGCTCCTTAAGGAGACAATCCTCCAAGCCCAAAGGAAGGTAATCCTAATGAGGATCAAAGGGAGCAGGAGAGCACACAAGCCTCCATGGCTCACCAAAAGTATCCGGGAATGTCTCCTTGCTAAAAGGGTGGCGTACACCCAATGGAAAGAAGGGGACATCACCAGGGACGACTATACTGCAGTCGCTCAGGGATGTAGGGGGGCAGTCAGGAAGGCCAAGGGAGAGATGGAATTAGGGCTAGCTTCCCAGATTAAGGACAATAAGTCCTTCTTTAAATACACAGGGGGTAAAAAGAAGGTTCCGGGTAATGTTGGGCCCCTGCAGGACACGTTGGGAAATTTGGTTGTCACACCAGACGACAAAGCTAACATGTTTAATGATTTCTTTGCCTTCATCTTCCTAAATAGGGACCAGAACAGTCACCTCCCTGCTGGCCCCCCCTTGGACCCCAGGGGAGGCACACCTGGGCCAAGGGTTAGTGAGGAACTAGTTAGGGAACTTCTGGAGGGGCTGGACGTATTCAAGTCAGCCAGTCCAGACGATCTCCACCTTAGAGTTCTAAAGGAATTGGCTGAGGTCACTGCAGGACCCCTGGCACGGCTTTACAAGCACTCGTGGTGCTCTGGTGTGGTGCCGGAGGACTGGAAGAGGGCCAATGTGGTTTCCATCTTCAAAAAGGGGAAGAAGGAAGACCCGGGAAATTATAGGCCAGTTAGTCTTACCTCGATCCTAGGCAAGCTGTTTGAGAAAATTATTCTGGCACACAACCACAAGGGGCCAGCTGGGGACTGCATGCTTAGGGGCAACCAACACGGGTTCATCAGTGGCAGGTCCTGTCAGACCAACCTGGTGGCCTTTTACGATCAGATCACCAAATCATTAGATGCAGGGGTAGCAGTGGACATAGTCTTCCTGGACTTCCGGAAGGGTTTCGACACTGTCTCTCACTCCGTTCTCATCAAGAAACTGGGGGACTGTGGTGTCGACATCCATACAGTCAATTGGGTCACCAACTGGCTGGAGGGCCGCACCCACAGGGTGGTAGTGGATGGGTCCTTCCTAACCTGGAAGGACGTGGGCAGTGGGGTTCCGCAGGGCTCGGTCCTCGGGCCTGCACTGTTCATCATCTTCATCAGTGACTTGGACGAGGGGGTGAAAAGCACCCTGTTCAAATCTGCTGATGACACTTAAGATGTGGGGGGATGTGGGCACGCTAGAAGGAAGCAAAAGACTACAATCGGACCTATACAGGTTGCAAGGGTGGGCGGACGAGAATAGGATGGGTTTCAACACAGACAAGTGCAAAGTGATGCACCTGGGGAGGAACAACCATCACCATACCTACAGGTTGGGGAACTCCCCTCTTGTCAGCACAGAGGCGAAAAAGGATCTTGGAGTCATCATTGACTCCAAGATGAATATGGGCTGGCAGTGTGGGGAGGCAGTCAGGAAGGCCAACCACACCTTGTCATGCATCCACAGATGCATCTTGAGCAGGTCCAGGGAAGTGATCGTTCCCTCTCTATGAGGCACTGGTCAGGCTGCAGCTGGAGTACTGCGTCCAGTTCTGGGCGCCACACTTCAAGAGGGATGTGGACAGCATAGAGAGGGGCCAGAGGAGGGCCACTCGCATGATCAGGGGGCAGCAGGGCAGGCCCTATGAGGAGAGGCTATGAGACCTGAACCTGTTCAGCCTCCAAAAGAGAAGGCTGAGGGGGGATCTAGTGGCCTGTTATAAACTAGTCAGAGGGGACCAGCAGGCATTGGGGGAGTCCCTGTTCCCCCGAGCACTGCCAGGAGTGACCAGGAATAATGGTTACAAGCTGGTGGAGGGTAGATTTAGGCTGGATATCAGGAGGTGCTACTTCACAGTCAGGGCGGCTAGGATCTGGAACCAACTTCCAAGGGAAGTGGTGCTGGCTCCTACCCTGGGGATTTTTAAGAGGAGGCTAGATGAACACCTTGCTGGGGTCATTTGACCCCAGCACTCTTTCCTGCCATGGCAGGGGGTCGAACTAGATGATCTACTCAGGTCCCTTCTGACCCTAGAAACTATTACACAAACGTTATGTGTAATATTACACAATATTACACAAACTATGTGTAGTAACTTTGTGGCTAGTTCTTCATTTATTCCTCATTTTATCATGCCATTAACTGATTGAATGTGTGGCCAGTTCACTACTTTAGATGTGCTTAACCAGTTAATCATGTTTTAAGTGGACAGTCTGTCACAAACCGAAGACAGGATCTGCCACCTTCCAGACCTGTGTAACTTACAGCAGGTGCATTTCCCTGATTTGGAGGGCACAACTATGGCTTTAGCCTTTTCTTCATCTGTGATGAAAGTTGTATAGAGTCTCAGCTGAGATCTGCAGAAAAATTTGTAATGAAATTCTGACCCAAATGAATTTAATGGAAGAAAATGCAATTGACTTCAGTAGGGAAAGATTATACCCATGAACTCTAGACTATAAAGTACCTGTTTTAGTTGAGGTATAGACTGATTTATTGCCCTCCACCTACTGAAGGATTATTTAAGTTGGATTCAGCTAATAAAATTACTGCAGATTTCTCAGACCCTGCAGAATGTGCCTTCTTCAAAAATTAGTAAAAGGAAAAAGAAAAATATGAGTCTATCAGCAGACTGTGAGGGCAGCATCTGCTAGTGGCCTGACTTGTATTAGTTTCCTAACTTGATTCTACAGTACCACAAAAAGACCACTTTGAACATTATTTACATTTTTCATATTTGACTCATTTCAAAAGTGCTCCAGAGCATGGGTGTCAAATGCCCGTGGACCTATCATCTGGCCCATGAGGTTTTCAGAAGGACTGGGAATTTGAGGGAGAGGAGAGCAGGGATAGAGCAAAACACTAAATCTGAGGGAACTGGGCCTCTTTGGGTAGTGTGTTAGTGGCAAAGAGCAAGTGCCCACTGCGTTAACACCTTTTGCTGCTGCTTGCTTTGCTACCACAGACACAGAGTCTCGGTCCAGCCCGGGAAGAGCCCCAAGGTTTGGATCTGGTCCAAGGGGCTGGGCAACTTTGACACCCCTGTTCTAGGGCAATAGGAATGAAATTGTCTCAAACAATCAGACTCCCTTCAAATTTCCTTCAGAGTAGGCTGATTGCTCCCAAAGACTGTGTCCTGATGAGCACACATGTGCAGGAGCACATGTTTCCCATGGGACCAATATTTGTCCCCGGGCACACCCCTGCACACGTGCTTAGCATACAGCAAAGTGATATGGGTGGGCTAAAGGAGGCTGCAGCCAGACCTGTGCTGGCCCCAGCAGTCTTACCTGGGGGTCCTGGGGGCCTCCAGGGGCAGCAGCAGCAGCACCAAACCAGCCACCTGGAACCTGGTCGGCAGCTGGCCAGGCTCTGATTCCTGGTGGCACACACTGCTGCTGCATGTACCACACCACTTTTTTTAGTCCCATCATGGATTTCCCAGTGTCAAAAAAACCCTCTGCACTACAAATTAGCAGTGCAGTGAACATGTGCATGTGTGCCATGTGTGGTTTGCAGTGCCTCAGATTGGTCTGAGGTGCCATAAACCACACATATGTGCTTATAGAGATGCTCCCAAAGAGTTTACTCAATGTTTACTATCTCATAGCTCTTGTTTGTAACTAACTCTCCTTAATGGTAATACTAAAGTAATTCTAAGTGGCAAACACTTCTGCTGAAATTTCAAAATGAAAATAAAAGTATTTTGTCTCATGTCCCAAACCTAAAATCACAAGACTGCATGTAAATGACAACCCAAGTTAAGACATAAAAAGAAAAAATATATCAGTCATTAACACTATATAATATTGTTATTTTGTGGAGAGTTTAAATTAATCCCCAGAAAGCTGGCACCATTCCATTTGAAGGCATAATTTACAAAGTTTTTATTTAACCAAAACCCATGAGAAGCATCTCTGTATTCTTTTTCCTATGAAACTTTGATAGTTTTGGTCTCCTGTGAGTCTATTTAAAATACATGCATTTAAATGTAGATTGAGACCTTCTCTAGAGGCCTAAAAAGAAAGTCTTGAAAGTGAAATTCTGGCAGAAGAGTAAACTTTTTTTTTATTCCCAAGATGAATGAATCTTTCCCAGTCATCTTTGGTATACTCAATTACTTTTACTTGCAGGCAATACTAATTTTTCTTAAATAAATAACATCTTTACAGATAAAAGGATCAACAAGTCTAATGCATAGGACTTCCATCAATAATTTTCAAAACCTTCTTTCTAGCAAGTATATCTAATATTTTTGACACAATTTCAACCTAACTACATGTTAGATTAATTTTTCATCGCTGCTTTTCTAATTAAGACAAAAAAAATTTAGACTAAGTAAAGAACAAAATCATATGCCAAAAAATAAAAAAGAAGGTATTATATTATTAACTGCAACAAGACAGTCACTAGAAGAATCTTAATTATATTACTTACAAAGTTAACCTATGATATTGATATTGACTCAGACCAGTGACTTACCTCAGTCTCAGAAATCAGTCACTGATGTACAAGCATTTGTTCAATAATCATTCAGCTGATGGGCTCTACAGGCTCTTCTGTCGCACACAATAGGTTAACAGCATAATTCATTTCAAGTTATTAATCACCTCTAAATGTTGGGTTGGGGTCATGCTCAAAGGCAGTGAAAATGGGATGTGATAATTTATCTACTGTGATCTTACACTTTGACAACAAGAACGGGAGAAGCCAGATTTACAAAATCTAAGGCATTGAGATTTTTTACTCTCACTTTCCCTTTTTAAAGCACAGGCTGCTGCAGGGCAGGAATTGGAGTTTTTCTATTACCTTTCCTGCAAATAGTTTAGAGAGATTTTATTTAATTGGACAAATACAAACCCCATAACATTCAGTCCTATTTAACAGCTGAAGTTTATTTCTTTTTTTTTAATCACCTAATGCAAGATACCTTAATTTTCTTTTAAGTTGTCAACTGGCAGAGAAGAAAGATTCTTAAAAGAAGCAATCTAAATTTATATTAATTTTTAAAAATATAATCCTATTTATGTATTTTCTTAATTCTTTTACGTTTGGAAATTTCAGCTGAAATTAAATGGACAAACTCAAATTAGGGCAATGTTCCCTGATGTTGTATTACCCTGACCATCTGTTAAATGTTTTGGAAGTATGAGAAGGTATGCCCTGAAGATACTTGGTGTGATAAAACAGAGATATGGAGAGATAAAACAATTATACTAGTGTTAAACTATACTGGTTAACTTTGGATCACACTGAATCAATGTAACCATGACTTCTGTTTGTTGGTATATGGTATAAGCAGAGCTAAAGCACTGTAATTTTAAATCTGTTTTAGAAGGCCACATACAGATGTTCAGTTTCTACCATGACAGCCACTGCTCTCCCAGTAGAAACGACGAGTGTACAGACACTCAATTTTTTTCTCCCAGAGCAAAAATGGCAACTCTGCAATAAAAATAAACTGACCCCAAGCCAACAGAAGTCATCCCTGAGAGTTTCTCCCAGGAAACTGCATATCTGTCCACTTACCATTCTCATAAAGCCTGCAACTTAGTCCTCTGGGAGCCCAGCGTGGTCCAGTCAGACAATGGGTGCATCTACACAAGACACTAACTTCACATTAGCCTAATAATACTCCACAGTAACGTGCCAGGCAAAAACCATGTTAATACACTACTGTACAGTTGTATTAGGCTACTGTGCAGTAAGCTTCACTAGAAACCCATGCACTGGCCCTACTGTACAATAACCAAATTAACCAAGTATTAAACGTAATGCACAGTAACTACAGCACATTAATGAATGTTCAGATGGACCTAGTGTGTCACTCCGGCTGGACTTAAGTGCTCTAGCCAAGAAGCGAGACACAGGCTACTGAGTAGCTGTGTTTCCTTCACATGACCCTGAGCAATCTGGATCTGACAGGCAGACCCAGACGCAACCAGAGCCCACCTAACTGGCTCAGGTCCATTCTCACTAAACCAAAACCCACCCACCCTTGCCCCCACCATACTCACACTTGCCAAACCGAGATCAGACTAACCCTGCCCTTGCCAGACCCATGAGACCTACATTAGTCTGACCCTGTCCCTACCATTCCTGGACGTACCAGATCATGACTCCATCAGACACAGACCCCTCTCCCCACCAAGAGCCTCCTTCTCCTGTTTCCAGACCCCTCCAGACCTTGCCTCTCCCAGCATCTGAAAGGCTTATTTGGTTCTGACATAGACTGAAACCATATATGGGGGGGGGGGCTAGGGATACAATTTGGTGATGGGGAAGAAGGGTCTCACAGATCCAGATCCAATCATACAAGCCCCAAAGTGCTTAGATCCTACCCCCCTTGACCCAGATTCTGTCCCCCCACCCCCATTCCCAGATCTGTTCACTCCAAATGTGGACCAGCCTGACCAGGGCTGGAGGTGACAAAGTCCACTTTTGGAGGCAGAGTCTGTCAGGTCTGAGCAAGGAGGGTTGAGGAGCTAAGCATTCCTTGTCCATGACGGTGCATTCTGAGTATGTGGGGGCAGGGGCAAGCTGGTCTAGGGCTGGAGGGGGGGGGGGCCAAGTGGATTCAAGCATAGGAGTGGCCAGGTATAGGCACTTAGGGACAGGGAGGTGGGAGTCTAGCAGTCTGATTATGGGAAGCGGAATGAGCTGAAGGCATTCCAGGTAGGGGTAGTAGGGTCCAGCTATGCCAATACAGACATAGGGGTGGTTCTGGTAGATCAAGAAGGGGAGGGGGTGGGATGAATATACTCTGGGTATGGCAGTGGAGGTGGGTCAGTTCAAGTTCAGAGGTAGCAGGGTTTGGTTGCTTTGGCTCCAGCATGGAGGGGAAACCATTCAAGGAAACCCTCACTTACCTAATGAGACCCTCACCCACTCAACCACACCCAGGGCCACCTGAACAGATTGACTTTTATTACTAAATCTCACCACCAGAACCACATCCTATGGGTATTCTGCCCCACCACAACTGGTGTGCAGCCAGTCAGGGCTTTCCCCACTAGAATTCCCTTACAAAGCCCCAAGGAAACCTGTGTAAATGTAAAGCCCCCAAATGAGGAAACTGAGGTACATGTTAATGCCACATGCAGGTCCCATATTTGCAGATGTTCTGTCTCTCTCTCCCCCACCCCATGGTGGTGTGCCAGAGCTTTCCCCACCAGGTTCTCCTCATAAAATCCCAAAGAAAACTATGTGGGTGCATCTACATAAGATGTTTACTGCAGAGTAGACTAATTAGCTCCACAGTAAAATGTCTCCATCTACACCTGTGAAGCTATTAGGCTGGAATAAACTAATGAACTCCACTGTAAGTTATTAGTGTCAGATACAAGTACTATCCTATGGTGGAGTTATTTACTGCAATGCACATGTAGATGTTGACCAGGGCTGGCTGAGACATGATGGTGCTATAGTGTGGGGCTGCCTGCCAGCTATACCCACACTGCAGCACCCTCATGTCCCAGCCAGCCCCTTCACAGCATGGTGAGCCAGGTCAGACCAGCCCCAGGTTGGCAGGCTGGCCCACCCAGGCCTCCTGCGTCACTCCGACTACAGTCCCAGGTGCACATGTAAGCAATAAACGCCAGTGTGAGCTGCATCAGAGTTTATTACATTGCATTAATATTCACATGTAGACATGCTCGATGAGTGCAGGAACTGCATCTATTGGCTTGTGCAAGAGGGGTAGGGATCCACTGCAGGCAGCTGAAGTAGAGATTGACATGCTTGTTACTGACACAACAGCAGATACATTTTGGTTCTCTCTCAGAACCTCACAACTAAGAATAAAGGAGGGGGAATTGTGGACAAGAGTTTCCTAGGTGGAAGGAGTCCCCTGGAGTGGCCAGCTAGTCAATGCTACTGGAAGCCAATGGAGCTTGCAACACTTGCTGAGGCACAGGGACCCATTGGTTGGGCAGCAGCAGCACAGGCACTCTGCTCTGCACCTATCCAGCCCATCCAACATCTGTACAGTGGTCTCCCAGTAGATTTTTTCTACAGGGGAAAAAAACCAGGAGAATTCTCCTGGATTACTAACACACATTTCTAAGCAATAAGTTCCCTGCCCCTTTTAAAACAGCATATTATTAAATTTGTCAACAACCTCAGGGAGGAGTTTGTAGCAATGGGTGATTTCTGTTGGGTAGAATACCTAACTCAAACTGAAAGGGAAAACGTGCATCTCTCTTCAGATTTACTGTGCTGATGAACAAAAAACTGATACATTAATATATGGCAGCAGTAAGAGCAACCATATTATTAGTATGCCCTTCTAATTCATAGCTTGCTATGAATTCAAAAGTCAGAAGGATTGAGAAGCAGATAGGAACTGCGGACTTCAATTGCAACTCAGTACCTTTTTTCCATATGTAAAGTGTGATTTTCTGAGACTATTAAACCTTACTTTTAAACCTTACTACTAAGTAACTCATTGCAATGGACTGAAGAGCTGAGATTTTACACACATAAAGCCAAGAAATGAGAAATAGGAATGACGTGGTTCTGTTACTAGTTTTGCGTAGAAGTAATCCAAATAGCTTTTAATTTAGTTACTGTCAAATAAACTTGTGCATAATGTGCCAGTACAAAACTCTCAAAACCCTCAAACAGAAATAGACTTTGTTACACTGTCTCTTCCTCTTCAGATGTAAGGCTGCTTGTTTAAATGCCTCTTTGAATGCTGTAGTGAGGTATTTCGCCATATTAGTCTGAAGTCAGGCAGAAGGCAGGGCAGAGAAATACCTTAACAGCAGGGATCCTGGTTTTCTCAGTTTTAAAAAACAAAATTTTCTGATTAAAAAGAACTGCAGCATGAACCAGATTCCATGCCTGCTTCAGGCTTATCAAAGAAACCTAATGAGAGCATATGCACACCACAGTCCTTCCAGTCTGGCTGTGCATGAAAAATGTGAGACAGTTTTACCAGGCAGGAGTTGTGGCAGCATCACTCACTTGAGAACTACTGAGGTAAACTGCAGCAGCACAACAGTAGTTCTCACCTGGGACTGTCACTAAGCTCAAAAAAGTTGGGGAGGTACCCCGACTAAAAAAAAAGTTGTGAAGCATGGTTATAAACTAACTAAAACAGAGGTATATACTTTCATTCGCAACAGCTTACTTCATCAAATGCTTTGAAATAAGCAATCTTTTGCAGGATCTGACAAAGTAAACTGTTGCTTTTCAAACCTTATGCCTCTCAGAATAAATGAGTCTATAAGCCGCTACTCTGCCCTGCCTTCTGCCAACATAGTGAAATAAAAACTTTCAGACAAACCCAATTACAAATTCACATGCAAATTAACCTAGGAAATACCTTATCTTCCTTATTTAGTTAGTTAGCTAGTTATTTCAAAGTACAACTTAAAGATGTAACTGACAGCACAGGAGTAATTGAAATTGCATTTCAATTGGTTCTTATTGCATTTGTTGGACTAGGTGAGCAGAAAGTTTTGACTCTAAATAAGCAATAAAAGCCAAATCTGGCTTGAAGAACTTACTTAGTATGACTAGAAAAGGCAAAATGTTCATAATAAAACAAAAATATATTTCCCTAGTTCAGAGACTGACTGAAATATAATTATATTTCTTATTATTACGGCTATCCTTTTACCAGCTTGATATCAACCTCCCTCATTACATAGTTTTAAGAGAAGAAAGACTTGTGAGGTGAAGCAGAATCCTTTTATTGGACCAGCCTGTACAGTTTGAAGTTAAATCAAAGGAGCTTCTTTGAAGAAAACAAGAAAGGAAGCAATAATAAAAATAACATGCCTAGGATAAACAACTCCAAGACGGTGAAAACAACAATGGCTGGAGCATGAATTGAAAATAATCTATTTTCCAAGTGCCAGTTACACAACTGGTTCACCAAAGCAGAGAGCCTAAGGATCAAAAAGACAATAAACAGTTTAGTGAAAATCCCAAGAGAATGGAAGGTGGGGGGTAGGGCAACCAGCAAGAACAGCTGGAAGTGACTCTGTGAACTCAAGAGAAAAAAGGAAGGAAAGACAAAGAAAGTAAGAGCATGTGGCTGCACTGTTCTTGGCTTCTCCTAGCTCAGACAGAAACTAGCCTGAATGGAAATTATGAAAGTATCAAGGTATGTGAAAGGAGATAAGAAAGGCCTCAAGTGTAGTTCATAGCCAAGACAAAGAGTTGTAAAATAGCTGTGTTACCAATACATACAAATTTCAGGAATATGTACATATTTTTTAATGAAATAAAATACAGGAAGCCTGTAAGTCACTGCAGTGTCTCCAGGCATCTAGGAGAACTTATTTGAATGTGAAAGGAATTACGAGGGTGTTGGTTGTAGCCGTGTTGGTCTAAGGACATAGGCAGACAAGGTTCTTTGGGTAAATGTGATATCTTTTTATTAGACAAACTAGATAGTTGGAAAATTTGTTAATTGCAAGCTTTCAGGCACAAATGCTGTTCTTCAGCCATAGGAAGAGTCTGCTGGTGTTTTGTGTCTTTTCCATTAGAGCTGTGAGAAACAGCACCATTTCTTTTTCACTTCCATTTTGCCATTTCAAAAGGACAGTGTTTCATTTCACTGTTTCAAAGCACTGCTCTGTTTCTTTTCGTCAAAACTTTTGCTGTTTCAATGCGTTTCAACGTTTCACCCATAGGCTATAATGGGGAATCAACAAAATGCCTATAACATTGTCATTTCATGCCTGATTCAGATGAAAATTGCAGGGATGGTAGCCCCCTCTGAGGGCATGAAGTCTACCAAGGATCAAGGAGATAGTTGCAGGAGTTTTTGGAAAACTGCACCTCAAACTGTTCAAAGCAAAACTCGAATCACTTGCTGGGAGTGGCAGCCTGCTGTCATCCTACATGCAGATCCGGGGGCCTGCAGCCCCTGGGAGGGCTGAGGACCTGTGCCAGACTCCTTCTGGGGGGGGCACGGGCCCCCAGATCTGCATACGGGATGACAGCAAGCGGCTTCTGCCAGTTGGGGCAGCTCCAGCACCCAAGTCAGCCCGGCGCAGCCCACACCGAGCACTGGGAAGAACCCAGTGCTGGTGCCGGCCCCAGCCAGCAGTGGCAGCCTGCTGTCATCTCACATGTAGATCTGGGGACCCTTTGCCCATGTTCAGGGACCTGAACATTCCCCCAGCTCCTGGCTTGATTCCCCAGCCCCCCTTTCAATTCCCTCAGCTCTCTGATCGCTTCCCCTAGATCTATGATCATTTTCCCACCTCTTCTTGTGGGGCACCAGCCCCCAGATCTATCCACTGGGTTTCAACAGCCTCCTGTTGCAGGCTGGAGCCAGTGGCAGCACCTCAGTCTTCCCAGCGCTCGGCATGGGCTGTGCCAAGTAGCTGCTCCTGGCCCCAGCCTGCAGGGGCAGCCTGCTGAAACCCTGCATGCAGACTGGGGACCTATGCCCCCTGGGAAGAGCTGGCGAAATGATCAGAGAGCTGGGAAATTGAACTGGGAGCTAGATGTCAATATCAGAGCAGTCCTTCCCCCCTCCTCCCCATTCCCTCTCCTTAGTTTCTGTTTGGCTGCAAGTAAGCCAGGTCGAAACTCAAAACATTTCAAGTGCCCTCATTTCATTTCAAAGTTGTTTTGAAGCCCTTCATATTGTTTTAATTTTGCTGTTTCAAGTTCGAAATGTGCAGACTCTCCCAATGCCTGAAGAAGGGCATCTGTGCTCAAAAGCCTGCAAAAAAACAAATTTTTCCAGCTACTTAGTTGGTCTAATAAAAGGTACCACATCTACCCAAAAAACCTTGTCTGCCAAAAGAATTGCAAGGAAGTGAATGTGGACACGTAGCATTATACTGGGAGTAAATATCATAGGCATGAAAGCTGCCTGGACCAAATCTCAGAAGGGGCTTAACTGCTATTTCCTGAGGACAATAGGTTTGGAATATACATAGCCCTTTCAAGACAGTGCTTTCATGCCTTGAAATCCATGATGTAGAACATTCAAAGGACCATGGGGATTAGTAGTGAAAAAATTATAATAAATTACATACTATAAATTTATATGTACTATAAGTTCAGAGGAGAGGCACTTGTTACACCCCAGGAATTCCTGGGCATAACTGGACTTTACGTGCCCCCCAGAGCACCTGTTTGGCTCTCCTCACTTACAGAGAAGGCACTCCAGGGAATCTCAGGGTGTTTTTCTATAATCAGGGAAAGTTAGAGTTCCCCATTTAGGGAGACATACCCTGATATCCCCAGGGGACTTCTCCATAAGCAAGGAATGGCCATGTAGGTCCTGGCTTGGAGACACAGAACTGAGAGAATCCCTAGTGTCTCATGCCTCCACACCAGGACCCATTTACCTAGATGCATCCCTGGAATTGCCAGAGTTAAGCCTGGGTAAGTGGGTAAACCATGATATTTCCTGCTTATGCAGACAAATTCTGGGATGTGTGTCAGTACATGGGGAAAGTTGGCCAGGTGCTCCCAACTTTTGAGGAGCCTGATCCTGTCTGGAAATTCCTGGGGTACCCAGGATTGGGCCCCTCAAGTCCCAGAAGAATACATCACCCTTGGTCCCACAGCATCAATGCATGGGTTAAGGCTCAACATGTGTGTTCACCCAATGAAGCAGATGAGCTGTACTGCAACACAGTTGGCTTCAGTTGGCAACCTTTATTTTTAGCGTCAGAATTAGAAACAGTGTCAGCACTGCAGTGTCTACACTCTATCCAGACCCAATAGCCTTGAAAGCCAGTGTGGATATAAAAAACCTATGCAGAGGCAGCTGTGTTTTGAACCAACAACAGCCTACATTGTAGGAGAAAGACTGAAGAAAGAAGTGTCTTCAAGTTCTTGTAGACAATTTTTAAATGCACATTTTATAAACAGTTACTCTTTTCTCTCTCCTAATTAAGTTACAATGGTAGTAACATCATTAACATAATAAAATTACAATGCAAAGGTTAAAAAATGCTCAGATGAGGGAAGAAATACAAGGGAAGATAACCATGTTAATAGATGGTTATGCCTCCATAGTTACGCAGCTATTATTAACCTTTTAGCACTGGCGATTGGTAGACAATGAAAGAATCATAGAAAGTAAGGATGAAAAAGGCCTACAAAAGCCCTTAATTATTTCTGTGACAATACAGAATTGTTTCTTACAATCCATTCTTCAGTTCTTTGTCTTTTCAGAAAATTTTAACTAATATATTAACACAAATGTAATAAATTACTGTAGTACAAGGTTGTACCAATTATTTTTAAGAGTTTCATATAATGAATCCTTACCAAAAAGAAAGCTAAATGTAATTATTGCATCAATATAGTACTCAACGTCACCTACCTACATAGGAATCCTGCTTCTGACAGTGGTTAATACCAAATGCTACAGAGGAGGATGGGAAAAAGCCCATCATGGACCACTCCGAAATAACCTGTTTAGAGGAGAAATTTCCTTCTAACCAAAATCAATCAGTGACTGCTTTATGACCTGCAGCATGAGAATTTTATTCCTTCTAAAAACTGCTTTATATTATCTAATTTAATTATGGGAGCTTTCATTATCCATGTAAATATCTACTCTTTTTTTTAATTGTACTAAGCTCTTGGCCTTTATCTCTAACTACAATTGATATTTTGAATCTTAAAATAAAACTGAAACATCAACTTAATCACAGAACAGCACTCATCTCAGCAGCCATTTAAGAATGTTCAGAAAACAGATATCTTGTCTACAATTGCTCCACCAATTAAGTACAACTAACCCTTCTATTCATTTCTCCACTTAATTAAAACACTCTTAGAACTATGATAGTGTAACTTAACAGTTACAAGCAGAATGGACAGTGAACCATAAAAAGTATATAACAGGTGACCACTGTTGACAATGCAGTTTGACAACAGGAGAATTTCTAACAGAGTTCAAGTATGTATAAGGGAGCATAATGGTTCTATTACTATATAAAACAGAAACATATACATTCATTGACCTCAAAGAGATGTTTTTATTCATTTATAGTATAAAGTACACTGATCCTCTCACCACAATGGAACACCATCTAGACCAGTGTTTCCCAATATTTTGATACCCTGGGCACACTTTTTCTGGATATGCAGGGGGCCCTTGAGGCTAAAAAAAATTGAGACTCACTGACCTAGCCAGTGCCACTTAAGGGTGGCAGGGTCAGGACCTCACCCTGTTATGCCATGCTCTTTCTACTTTCTGCTCCTTCCTGACACCTCAAGGGACAAGGACAGTTCCTGCTGCTGAGAGTGCTCCTGCAGTCTCACAAGTCAGCAGCCCCTCCCACCAGCCCCAGGAGCATGGAAGGAGTGGCGGGAACAAGTCAGGATTCAAAGTGTGGCTCTGCCTGTGCCTCTGACTGTCTGCCCGCTGGTGGGAGGACTGGCACAACAGCTTTCTGAGGGTGAGGAAGGTCATGAGAAGGCAGCAACAGTTGTGGACTATTTAGAAAAGCTGGACATATACAAGTCCATGGGCGCGGACAGAAAGCACCCAAGGGTGTTGAGAGAGTTGGTCGATGAGACTGCAGAGCCATTGGCCATCACTTGTGAAAACCCGCGGTGATCAGGAGGGGTCCCAGATGATTGGTAAAGGCAAATATAGTACCCGTGTTTAAGAAAGGGAAGAAGGAGGCTCCAGGGAAATACAGGCCAGTCAACCTCACCTCAGTACCTGAAAAAATCATGGAGTAGGTCCTCAAGGAATCTATTTCTAAGCACTTGGAGGAAAAGAACGTGATTAGGAACAGTCAGCATGGATTCACTAAGGGCAAGTCATGCCTGACCAACCTGACTGCCTTCTATGATGAAATGACTGGCTCTGTGGATTCAGGAAGACTGGTGGATGTGGTAACTTTGATTTTAGCAAGGCTTTTGATATGGTCTCCCACAACATTCTCAGAGACAAGCTAAGGAAGTATGGGCTGGATGAACGAACTGTAAGGTGAATAGAAAACAGGCTGGACTATTGGGCTCAGAGGGTAGTAATCAATGGTTCAATGTCTAGTTGGCAGCCAGTACCAAGTGGAGTGCTCCACGGGTCAATCCTGGGGCCAGTTTTGTTCAATGTCTTCATCAATGTCCTGAAAGATGGCATAGCGTGCACCCTCAGCAAGTCTGCAGATGACACCAAGCGATGGCGCGTATTAGATATGCTGCAGGGTAAGGCTAGGATTCAGAGTGTCCTAGACAAATTGGAGGATTGGGCCAAAAGCTACCTCATGAGGTTCAACAAGGACAAGTGCAAAGTCCTGTACTTAAGACAGAACAATCCCATGCACCAGTACAGGTAGGGGGCTGACTTGCTGGGCAGCAGCTCTGCAGAAAAGGGTTTGTGGATTACACTGGACAATAAGCTAAATATGAGCCAGCAGCATGCCCAAGTTGCAAAGAAGGCTAACGGCATACTGGGCTTCATCAGTAGGAGTGTTGCCAGCAGGTCAAGGGAAAATGATTATTGCCTTCTCTTCAGCTCTGGTAAGGCCACATCTGGAGTACTGTGTTCAGTTTTGGGACCCCACTACAGAAAGGATGTGGAAAAATTGGAGAGGGTTCAGTGGAAGGCAACAAAAATGGTGAGGGGGCTGGAGACATGACTTATGAGGAAAGACTGCGGGAACAGGGCTTATTTAGTTTGGAGAAGAGGAGAATGAGAGGGGATTTAAAAGCACCCTTCAACTACCTGAAGCAGGGTTTGAAATAGGATGGAGCTAGATTGTTCTCAGTGGTGGCAGATGACAGAACAAGGAACAACAGTCTCAAGTTGCAGCAAGGGAAGTTTAGGTTAGACATTAGGAAGAATTTTCTTACTAGGAGGGTAGTAAAACACTGGAACAGGTTACCCAGAGACGTGCTAGAATCTCCATCTTTGGAGGCTTTTAAGACCTGGCTAGACAAAGCTTTGGCTGGGATGATTTACTTGGGGATGGTTTCACCTTGAGCAGGGTGTTGGACTAGATGACCTCCTGAGGTCTCTTCCAACCTTAATTTTCTATGATTCTACTATTCTAAGACTAATCAGAGTCAATGCATGTGAAAGCACTGGGAGTGCTGTAAAAGGAAAGCGATGACTAGAGGTGGAAATCAAGATGTGCTAGAGGAGGTTTTCCATATCAGGCACATCTGAACTGAAAGACTGTTAGTGGAGGAAAGAATCAGATTAATTAATTTAAAAAGGAACAGTACTTTATTTTCCTCTTTCTCCATCTTGCTTTCTTTCCTAAAGAGGTTTTATTATTTTCAGATAAGCTTTAGGTCACAGGATCCTTTGCACAATTTATCAAGATTGCCTTGCAGAAACTACCACAAAAGTGTACAGCTAAGTAAAAGAAGGCTTCCTGTTACTGACATGGGATGGACAAAGCCTTTCTGGAAAATATGGCTTCTAACTTACCTGCAGGTAAACAGCTATAAAGTAAAAAAGTTTAAAAAAAATGTAAAATTGAAAGAAAGAGAAGGCAGAAACAAAATCACATTAAAATATGTCCAGATTTCATCAGTCTTGATTTAGTATTTGAGAAGAAGAAATCTGACCCCATCTTCACAAGTTAACCTTTGCAACACTAAAATATAAAGGTATACACATTTTTAAAGTATGTACTCTTCTCACCCTTTTTTTTTTGTTCCACCAAAAAGGAGCTCTAGTTGCTCTTTCTTCCTTCTGTCTCCTTTGAATGTGCCTTTTTTCCCTTTCAAGGTGGGTTGCCAGAGTTCCCTTAAAATATTTTTCTGCCTCCTATAGGTGCTTTATTGTCATATATTACTTGATGTTCTTTTAAATGCTGGCTCTGCCTTCCCTTGCTTTCCTTCCACTCTTGGCCTAGACTGTCACTTGTAACAGCCTGTTCTCTATATTAGGTCATAAGATCATAAAAATCTCATTTACTGGGTCAAACCATAGGTCCATCTTGCCCAGTATCCCGTGTCACACAGTGGCACAGAAGGAGGCTGAGAGGGTGAGCGAACTGGGTATGACCAGGGTTTTTTCTACTTTTCCTCTCTCACTTGCAGCCTCCATCATTTAAGGTCCAGAAAACTCTGATTCAGAAGCTACATCTTTAACTCCCATACTTCATAGGTACTGATACTCCTATCCTCCAAGAATTTGTCCAATCCCTTCCTGTCATAGCTTCTGGAAGCTGTGAAGAACAGGCTTCAGTGGTCATGCGTAACATTGGAAAGGCAGATTATTAAAACAGAATTTTCAGTAAGAAGAAAAATAAAATTAGCCAAGTCATGACTCTTTACCCAACAATCCTCCAGATCTACCTAGATACACCTGGAAATTATCCAGGTCCCACATGACACTCAACTGGAAACTAGTAAGTTTTCAAATAACTACCACTTGGGATAAATTACCTCCACTGATTTATCATCTACTCTTAGCAGCTTTTTAACTTCTCCTGTTTCCTCATTTCCAGTCTCTACAAAATGCTTTGTCCATGAATGAAAACTTCCTTACGGACTCTTTCTCTATAAATCACGAACACACACATTGCCTTTGGTTTTCCCCAATCTCAGATCTCATTTTAAAATCTCTACTTCAAAAGTGAGCCTGAAGCTTCCAAATTTCCAAAAGTCACCCATATCACTGTCATGATCAACTAAGGTCTAACAGGCTGCATAGCACAGACCTGCCTAAATCTATCCTGCTCTTGCTCAGGCTCTTCACAAAATTTCATTCCCAAAGATTTGCCTCCATATTAGCTGCTGCTAGAATTGTTCTCTGATGACAGAGGAAGAGATTTTTAACATGTCAAAAAAAAAGATCTGTTTGCCAAAAAAGCTTCACTAGACACTATAAATTTTGGCACTAAAATCCAGAAGGCAGACAAAATCAACATGAGAATTTGGAAGAAGATCTTGACATAAATCTGTTCAGTAATCAGTGAAATCATTGAAACAAATCTTTCTCCTGGTCTTCTTCTCTGGCAAAAGTCTGTCTTGGAGACATTTGTAGGCAGGTACTTCTCCTGATCATTCTCCTCTGTCAGTGTATTATACTTTGCTTTAATATTATGCTTCCCCTGGTTTACATTACAAATAGCATGCATGTAGCCAAGTATCTATGTTGGATACCAGTGTCACATCTGCTAAATACTGCACTCTGTTAATTTAGCACCTAAATGCACACATGCTGAATCTATATAAATTGTATGTGCAGTAGCCTGACATTTTAATTTTTATAACAATAAATATATGGATTTACTTAGACATAATGCAAAACTGTTGGTAGGTTTCTGTCTCTAGTTCTGCACCAAAACTTTCAACTGGTTTAACCACAAAGTAATCTAAATCATATTAATAAGGACCAATAACCATATTGGAGGAGCTTGTACCTCTTCAATCTTCTCTCTTGCCTACATTCCAATCCAGAACTATATTCTATAAGGAATAATTCTGGCATCGATAGACTAAAGTGTTTAATAAACTCCAACAAGATGCAATATTGTAGAAGTACCACTTAACACATACTAATCCAATGGCTCTAAAGCGATGATTGCAGGGACCATTTACTTAGCTATTAAGAAACACAGTGGAATAACAACTCAAGATAATACTTGGTAATTTATTTTTACCATGTATAAATAGAACAGATTGTTTCTATTATGTTTTCATGTTATTGAATGGATTATTGCAATCAATGTCT
Source organism: Crocodylus siamensis (assembly GCF_052110815.1). Taxonomy (NCBI): domain Eukaryota; kingdom Metazoa; phylum Chordata; order Crocodylia; family Crocodylidae; genus Crocodylus; species Crocodylus siamensis. The sequence goes on along the minus strand of NC_143398.1, from coordinate 52,558,878 downwards.
TTAGGTGCACCACTTCAATCGACCATTATATATCATCAGTCATGAATCAGTTTTACCCTTCTGATTAGCGGTCCAGGGCTAGACCCTAGAAAACATATCCTTCCTAGAGGTTCCAGCAGTGGCAAGCTGAGCAATATGAAATCATAAAATAGGTCATTTATGTACTATCTTAGTTTTCTTCTCTGCCATTTAAATCCAATGAGAAACAAACTACTAAAAATACTCTGACTACTGGGATTAATTAATTACCACTTCTAAATGCAAATCCCTATTTTACAGAGCTGACATGCAGTTTTAGTACCAATTGGAACCTATACACATACTCTGAAGTGTTCTGATGAGAATGTGTTGGAGCAGACTTGATTAATTAGTATCTTTAGCATCTTTTATATTCAGGAGCTTTAGTTAAAGTGCCCCTGCCACTATTTTGAGATGTGGGATGCTGAATACATGAGATGCTGCATGAGTTTTAATAGGAGCAGCTCCCGAGAGTCACTCCAATTAAAATGTCCCCCCCCACCACCACCACAGAGCACATGTATAGGCCCCCAATATTTTCAAGATAATGACCACTACAATCACATTAAATTAAGTTGTTGAGAGAAGGAAGCAAACCTGTAATTGAAGTGATATGGTTTTATGTTTGAAACCATTGCAATTTGCCAAATATAGAAATAAATATTTTCTATCAGCAGTTATCAAAGTTATATAGGGTAAAATGCCATGGCTGGTAGAGAGCTGTTCATACCAGGCCTGATTCCCTCCTTTGTGTTCAGAAGCTGATTTGATAAAAGATAAAAACAAAAGAAAACCCAAACAAACATACATTGAGTACTTCACTTAAATAATACCAGATTTTTCACAGGGGTTGCATATGACCTTCAACAGGAAGGAAAGAAGGTACAGGCAGTCCTCAGACTTATAACGCAATTGGTTCCTGAAAACCACATCTTAAGTCAAAGCGTTGTAACTCAGAACTAATTTTCTCATAGGAACAATGTTATAAATGTGGAATTGGTTCCTTTACCATGCTCAAAACAGCTGCCTCCACCTGATAAGTCTGTTTTGTTGCAGGGACAGATCAAAGCCCCTGCAGTGAGGGAGGGATTGGGGTGGGGGCTAGGACAGGGGCTGGGGCAAGGGCTGCCCAGCTGGAGTCATGGGGCATGAGGAGGGGGTGGGTGTCTCCCACCACCGTAGGCCACCGGTCTGGGAGCTGATTTCCTGGCGGCTCATCCAGTGTCTCTTGCCGTCAGTCCAGGAGAGCATGGAGGGGCGTATGCCCCCAGATCTGCATGGGGAGGGTGGGACCGGGCTGCATCAGGCAGTGCTCTGGGTGAGTGATGGATGGTGTTGGGAGTGGGGGCTATGCCCTCCTGCCACTCACCCAACTGGGACAGGTTGAAGCTGCCACGTTGCCTACAGACAAGTGGCGTCCGGAACCACCCTGACCACCCCATGCCTCCTGGATGAGCCATGGCTTCACCTCGCCTGCCGTGCCCTGGCTGGGTGAGCAGCATGGCATGAGAGGAGGGGGGAGTGTGCCCCTGGATCAGGGTGGGGCGGGCCACAGGGGGGTATAAGGGGCTGCAACCACCCTAAAATTTCCCATAGCCCTCACTGCACACCTGGAGCACAGCCTGGTGCAGCCCCAGCCCTGCTTGCTCCGTGCAGATCCTGGGGCATATGACCCCTTCCCCAATGCCCTGTAGCTGCTCACTCAGTTGGGGCAGGGTGGAGTAAGGAGGTGCGGAGAGGCCAGGGCAGCTCTGGCCACCGCACACCACTTGCCCAGAGTCAGCAAAGTGGCTCTACCCTACCCCGGTTAGGCAAGCAGCAGAAGGGTATAGCCCCCCCACTTCCAGCACCTTTCACCACTGGCCCAGAGCAGAGCCCAGTATAACCCCAGCCCTGCCCGCCCCAGACAGATCCAGGGGTACAACACCCACCATGCCCTTCCAGGCTGGCAGTGCACAGTAGTGGGAGCTATGCTACCCTCTCCCCATGCTCCTCCTGCCTGCTGCACAGTCCCTGTCCCAGCCCCAGCCCCAATCCCTGCTGCGAGGCCATTGATCTGCTCCACCATGCCCCATCACAATAGACTTACCAGCTGGAAGCACCTGTGTCCAATGTTGTAAAGGCAAAACCCTGTCAGAACCTCAAAATAGTGTCACAATTTACAAAGGTGATAAGTGACGTTTGTCATTACTCGAACAGTCATAAGTCAAGGACTGCCTGTACACACCTATGTAGATGTGACGCACAATACAAGCAAAATCTATACTATGGGAAAGTCTGTATTGTCAGTTTTCCAATGAAATATAGTATTCCTTTATGAATTTAAGATTCAGACAAGCATAAAGAATTTCACAGTGGTCCCTTGGTGTGAAAAAGGAAATTATGGTACTGATCCATTGCTAAAAAATGGCAAATTAGTTACTGCAGGCCAATTTAAATTCCATTGTCTGATAGTATAATTTTTCAGTACCCAGCACTCTCAAAGTGGATTAACAAAAATAACTATAAAAATGTTACTTAAATGGCATCAAATTTCAAAAAGACCAGCAAAAAAGAAGATAAAATTATTCCCTGCTTTGGTATTTAGCATTATTTCCTCTAATGAAACCTGTCATTCTGTGCACAAGCACCATATCCAAACTTGGATTCTAGGGCTCCTTGCTTTTCCTTACGTCTCAGCCTGATTTTGAATCAAGTATTATGACTGCATGCTTACCCAAGATTTTCTGACTGCCAAGGAAGACTGGAAGGGCATGAGGCTGGGCAGGGAGCTGCTTCAGGGCCAGGGCTGGGATCTTTCATCAGTGACAGCGTGGCCCAGAGCCAGCAGATCTGCAATCCATTGCCTGCATCCCCCTGCCCAGATCGTGTGAGCAGTGGATTGCAGTTCTGTCCCGATTCAGACCACGCAGTCACTGCCACAAGATCCTGCCCCAGAACAGCTCTCCACCCTGCCACACGCCCTGCCAGCACTGCTGGGACTGGTTTCCATGGAAATCCTGGGCCCTTGCTGTCACAGCCCTACCCTGCTGAGGTCTCCATGGAAAAAATAAGACTGTGGCAATGTGGACAGGGGCTGCTGGGAAACTGAGTCCACCATGGGTTGGACTTTGCCCACCCCTGCTCTATAAGATGTCACAATGGGCAATGTATTTATGAAACTGCATTAGAGCTTAATAATCTTAAATAATTTTTAAAACTGTATCTTTGTATGACATAGAGCCCCTCCAGATGTTCAAGTAAAGCCATGATACAATCGGATGGGAGATGCAAACAAATCACCCCTCCTACCATGCTGCTTGTGCATGGCAGGCAGCGTGATTGTGAGATCCAGCATCAGATCCTATCATGCCTTATTGCCAGTGCAGAGGGAGTCCAGGATATCAAGCTGCCATAACTAGGAGGCCCATTAGCTGATGGAACTCCCAGCCATAGTAGCTTGTGAGAGCACTGCCATGGGTGAAAGCCCCATCTGCTTATAGGACCCACAGCTGCAGCAGCGCATGATACATTCCAGTGAATAGGAACCCCATCAGCTGATGGGGCTCCCAGATGCAGGGGCATAGACCTGCTATACATACAAACTGAAGCTGGATAGAAACCAGCTATCAAGTTATTACCCATTTTCCAGCTCTAAATTTATAGTTGGTTGGACATTTTGAAGGTGCAATAGTTAATTTTCACATGTAGCCAGTCTAAATTACTTGCACAGGTAACCAGGTAATTGTGTAATACATGCAACATGTAGAGGAAGCCCTAGAGGAATATTCATTATTTATTGTTATGTATTTGTATGGAAACAGTTGAATGTGGTCAAGCAGAGATTTCTGTTTTGTCTTTCTAAGGAGTATTACTATTTGCATATAACTTATGTAACTGTATTTATTCTTGCAACAACTATGTAAGGTAAAGAAGTATTTCCAACAACTTCAATCTACAGGAATTTCTCCAAGTGGAGTCTGTCAAGCTGAAAGAAACATTTGAATTCTACCCCTATAGAACATTTAAATAAAAAGCCATTAAGCAACTTAACAAGGCCATTAGCAGCATATTCTCTTTCACAAAAAATAAAGGAAATGGAATTATAAGAGTAATTTTAAACAATTAAATGGTTCATATCGTTACCAACTCACTCTCAAAATAAAGCCAGTTTTATATATTTTTGGATATTTATCTCATTCTTTTAAAGGGAACAACTTATAAAACTACTGATATTGCTATTTCTACATTAATAGTGCATGATTTAGTTCAATACTGCTTTACTTTTAGCCTGCTAACTATACATAAATATACATTTCTAAAACTGTGTCATGACTCCTAGTGATTTAAAACTAGGCTCTTTGACATAATGGGCATTTATACACGTGCTCCGGGAGTGGGGAGGATGTTTTAATTACAGTGGCTCCGAGAGCCACTCTAATTAAAGTGCCCAGAGCATCGTGTGTACCAGCATCCCTGTGCTGAAAAAAGGTGGTGGGGCTGCTTTAACTAAAGCTTGTCAAACAAGCTTTAAAGTGCCCCCATTGACATTTTTCAGTGCAGGGACACTGATGGACAAGATGCTGGAGTCTGCTGGAGTGTGGTAATTACCGCACTCCAGCAGACTCGATTAATCAAGTCTGCTGTGATGCGCTGTAATTACAGTGCATCAGAGCAGCCTCGCTGCACATGTATAGGCACCCAATGGTTTCAATATCTGTTCTGGGATAGAGAAGCCAGCATTACTATCAATACTGTAGCAACATCTTTCCTGTCTAAAAATGAAACTGAGTGGAAAATAATTCATTATAGTTCTTCAGTCACCAAATCTGAGGTCTTTAGCTATCCTTCTTGAAAGGGAAGAAAGCCCATAATTTCAATAAGTTTTGAAATGAAGACCTACCGTATCTTGCTAAGAACACATGCATTGATCTATTAAGTCACAGAAAATCAGCAACAATTCCCCTATGACTATCTGCTGTTTAAATGGGATTTTTCTGAGGTGCCATAGAGAACAGAATGGTATAGATTCTGGAAAATGACTTAATAAATTAAACGCTTTCTAAATTTTATTCTAAATATACATACTCCAGCCTGAGAAACATAACCCCCCCTTGGGGGAGAAGAAGGTGCTCCCTGGAATGCTGGAGGATTGTGCTGAACCTCTCCTCAGAACAGAAAGTGTACAGACATTTGATCTATCAGAAACAACTTAACCCAGAATCAACCAGGGTTATTTTTATTTCAAGAGCAGCCATTTTGGCTCTAGAAGAAAAATCTTGAACTTCTGTGCGCTCATGGTTTCTACTAAGAGAGCACAGACATGACCTAAGTCTTCCAACTTATTGTATAAGCATCTAGGCATTGTATAGGTGCTTAACCCTGTCAATCCAGATCATACTCTTACACAATGTCTACGTTTTAGCCATTGTGATATGTAAGTTGTGGGATCTACCAACTCAACTTGAATCTGTCCCCAAGCTTCCTTGTGACATCACTCACTCACACATCTTTTTATTTTGGCTGGACAATCATCCTTTTTTAATGTGTTTGTTATTCAAAATATTTGCCAAACAGTTTTGATTAATATGTTTTTAATTATGTGGATAATCACGTGGTTCCTGCTCCCTGAATGGGATGATTGACATGTCTAACTAATAAAATGTTGAACAACAAAAAAGATCTCCAGTAAAATTTTAGGTATAATTAACTTAAATATGTAAAACTTTTAGGAATTATAACTAGGGCTGTCAATTGTGCAATAAAGGTGTTAATCATTGTTCACATTTTTTTTAATGCATTAATCGTGCACGTGGTTTTGGAGCCTGCATCTAGGCTCTGCTCTGCTGCTGTCACTGCCACCTCCAGCCCACCCTGTGGGGCAGCGGTGGCAGCGCAGAGGACCACAGGGCAACCCAGGTGGAGGCTCCAGGCAGCTACAGCAAGGGGGAGGGGTGTGGAGAGACAGACGTGCAGCCACAGCCTGCAGGCAGCCAGGAATGTAGCCTGGTGGCATAGAGCAGTGCCCACAGGCAAGTCTATGAAGGGGAAGGGGAAGGGAACAGAAGTGGGGTGCAGATTTAGGCCCTCATGGTGAGGGAGGGAGTGGTGCAGAGGCAGGGGCAGAGGCTGGGGTAAATGGGGTCCAGGGGCAGGTCTTGAGCTTCAAGCGGCTTATCCAGGGGCATGAGGGGGCCTCTGCTGCTGCGGGCAGTCCAGGGGAGGCATGGGGGGCAGGTGCCCCCTGGATTTGTATGTTGGGCAAGGGTGGGCTACCTGCTGCAGGCTGGGGCACTGTGCCCTGTTGCCTTTGCCCCAGGAGCTGTGTGCTGGTTGCACTGCATCCCCTGCCCACCCAGAGGCAGGAGGCACAGTATGGCATTATGTGGTTCCCAGGGCAATGGCAGTGGGGCTCAGAACCTAGCACACAGCAGCAGCTCAGCTCTGCCCAGTGCACAAATCCAAGGGGCATGTGCATCTTCCCCACTTTCTCCCTCAGTGTGGGGACCTCAACTGGCCCCCCATCCCTCCCTTATGCCCCAACCCCCCCAGACTTACCTACAGAGCAATGTCTGTGTGTATGTGTTTCTGTCTATCTGTGTGTGTCTGTTTGTGTGTGTGTGTGTGTGTGTGCCCCTCACTCCAAGCCACAGCCTCCCCAGCCCTGCTGTTTCCCATCACTCCTGACCCACAGTACCCCACATACTGCCTCTCCATGCTCCAAACCCCCCTACACAACACCCCACATCTTCAAATACCCGCCACATCCAACCCATATAGTGTACCTGCATAATTTTGCATAACTGAGTTTTTCTGTGCATAATTTTGAGGTTTTAACTATGCGATTAAAATGGTGATTAATTACGACTAATTTTTCTAATTGTGCAACTAATTGCAATCAAATTTTGTAATCGTTTGACAGCCCTATTTATAACATTAAAAAAACCCTCTCAGCTACTGTTCGATTCCTCATGAGTATTCTAATGTGATGAAATGTTGAAACCTGAGAGTTTTGATCAATTATTCTTTTACTTAAACAGTTCTTTTTGGCATATTATTGAAAAATATTCGTTATATTTAATATTTATATTTAACCAAAGCTGAAAAAAGCTTTCTAATTACAATGTATACAATGTTTCTGACAGATATAGATAGAAATTTCTATCTAGCCTGCTGATAGCTATGTTGTTTGCAATTTTACTTTTTATATATTAATATAAACTAGAATTAAATGGAATATTTTACTTTGCAAACAAAATTAGAGAATTATACTCTATTCTAGTTTAGGTAGTCATGATAATTTTATTGGACAGCAAAGCCATGGAACCTTATTATCAAGGGCTCCCCTTTAGCAACTCCTAAGGTGCCCTGTCATTCTTAATAGATAAGATACTATCTCCCACAGAATCTCACTTACAATATTTTCTGAATGTGGAAAAGCATATTTATCTTTCCAGGTCTATTTATCTTTTGTTATAATATTTAATGTACTGTAAATTTTATCCACTGCAGTCTTTTACAACAAGTTCAGGTGATGCATGCAGGTCTCTGTTATTTAGCATGGGTCATCCACACAAAAGAAATCCTTTTTCTGACTTTAAATAATTTTGCCTGCACATCTTTACCAAAAGCCAGATATATATAAAATGAGGAATGTCACTGGCTTTATATTAATCATATACATTTTGCTTTTAAGATAATGTCATTTCTTATGTTGTACATCAAAGACTGCCTAGAAATGTTACTTACTATATTCTACAGGAAGCACACATCTCCCAATGATGATCTCCACAGCAAAATGTGGGTATGTTTTAGGATGCATTGGCATGCTACATTAGGTTTACCTCAGGGATGAGCAAAATCCAGCCAGCGGGCCAGATGCGGCCTGCCAGGCCATTCTATCTGGTCTGCAGGGCCCCCCCTCAAATTTAGAAAATTAATAATTATCTGCCCCTGGCTGCCTGTCATCCGGCCCTCAATGGCTTGCCAAAACTCAGTAAGTGGCCCTCCACCTGAAATAATTGCCCATCCCTGCTTCACCTGGTGTCCATGGTTAAGTACAGACAGTCAAAAACCCTGAGGCTGAATTGATTCAGTCTTTGCAGGTTAGTCTAAGCTACGGGATTAAACTGATAAGCAAATGAACAGACTATCTTTTGATTCAGGAAATGCAGCCACATGCCTTAGTGGCTCAAGTAAAAAGCCAGGAGGTGCTGAAGCATGCCTGCCAACCACTGCCAAAGGGGAGGGAAGAAAGCAAGCCCTGCTGGAGCAGAGGAGGCATGGCCAGGCCCCAGTCTGTGCTCTGCCTGGGTGGGGGGAGGGAAGATAGTGGCACTGAATTCATAAAAACTTGAACAAGAATAGTTATTTCTCTGAAAAACTATAGACTGAAGAGTTATAAACACAGCCTGGACTGTGTGTTTGCTTACTCTTCCTGCTGCCCCCCGAGGTCTCTGGGATTTGCAGTCCACTATCAGAACAGCAGGACTCTGCAGGGTTGCTCATCACTTCCTCTTCCTGCTTCTGGGTACCTCTGGGATTTGTAGGTCACAGTCATAGCCTGCACTAAGTTTTAGCAGGGCAGGGAACCTCTATACTTGAGGGACAGTGTGTTTAACTCCCCTCCTTGGCTGAAGATCCCAGCTGGGGTTTGCTGGTGGGGTGGGGTAGTAAACCAGCTCTCACTGACCCAGCTAGGGAACAGAGGGGTGGAGCCAGCCCTGCTCTCTAGAGCAGACAACACAGCACAGCCCAGAGCTGAAAAGCATGCTGGAATGTGGGAGGAATGTGATTTAACTTAAACCAGGAAGGGGTCTAGGACAGAAATTTCATGAACTGGTTTAATATTATCAATTAAGTCTGATACTTTATTCAACCAAGTTGATCTTAAACCAGTTTCAGCCACTTTGAAACTGGTTTACGTGCACTAAACTTCTGTTTTGTTACAGCTTTAAACCAGTTTGTGATCATTTAAACCAGTTTATGTGTAACTTCTGTCTCTGGGCCATAACGGTAATACTAAAGAGATGCTGGCATGACCCTCAGCATAGATTAGCAACAAAGATGTCTAAAGTCCCCATCATGGTTGCTAACCAGGATTAAATTATTGTTGTCTGTGCTAGTTAGATTTAGTTAGCACAGACATACCTACTACCCATTCTACCATCACACCTCCATATAGCTGAACTCAATTATCTTTGGTAGGCAGTGTTTTAAATGAAGACTAGGATAAATCAGCACAAGCCTAGAAGTAGTAGTACAAATGCTGTATGACCCATTTTTAATGTGTGTCTTACTCCTCTCTTTAGGGCTAGCTCCAGTATGGAGAAGCTAATGACCCAATTCTTTATGTTCCTCTTTGCATACTAGGAACTTCAAAATGTTTGGGCAGAACTCCATTTGAACAATTTATACTCTGCCTGAATATATTCCCTTTGTGATTTCATCTGAACGCTATGCTCTTCACTAGTGTGAAGTCTTGTGCTCTGTTGCTAAAATGTCATCACCTTTCCCCTTACAAATAGCTGCATTTCAGGGGTGATAAAGTGATTTTTACACCAGTTTATAGCTTTAAAATTGCTTTGGAGTTCTTCCAGTGAAAGCTGCTATATATGGGAACACCAAAATCAAACACATTTACACTTACAGCAAGCACTGGGCCTGTTATTGGTAAGATCTAAGCAACAACAACAAATTATTTCCTTCAATTGTCCCTGGTTTGTTTGTATCTTCTCTGGAAGAGGTCAAGACATTCCCAAGGTTACCAATCTTACAGTCTTAAAACTTCTGGCCAGAATATTTCCGTTATTATAAAGCATGAATTTATCTTCTCTGATCCTGCCAGGTTTCATTTCTGTTTATTGTATACCTATTGTCTACTTTCTTGATCTCTCCTGTTTTCTCTTTGCTCTTTTGGGTAGTTCAAGAATGATGTTGTAGCTATAATGGTCCAGAAATTCTGTGGGAAGCAAAGATTTCTTAAGGTGATATCCTTTATTGGACTAACTATGTAGTTGGGTAAACATTAGACAAGCTTTCAAATGCAAGACATCCTTTGTCAGGCCTCTCTCTATTGTGGATTTTCCATAAGCCCCTGACGCTAGGAGCTGTCAGCTGATTCAGGCTTCCAGGCACTAGGGTGCACCATGTGTTCCCCCAGATGGGAGCCCAGATCAGCTACAGAAGCATATGGTGTGTCTCATTGGTTGGGAGCCTGGATCAGCTGACAGCACTCCCAACTCTAGAGGCACAGTGGAGCCCTTGACTTCAGCTGCATCCCAAAGGGGGAATCCCTGATCTGCACCCTTGCAGGTGGGAACAGCTGATCTTGGCTCCCAGCCTGGGGCCTTTGACTCCGACGGGCCTCCAAGACCATGAGGGGCAATCAGTGGATTGGCACTCTCACCCATGGGAGTACACTGGGGTCATGGGCTCCTATGAAATCTGGAGAATGGGAGCCACAAACAGCCTGGCCACATGTTTAATTAACGGTGTAACTGGAACCAACCACAAAATTACACATATTTTGCATAATAACTTTGTGGCTTATACTTTGTTTTATCATGCTATTTGTTGCGTAAGTGTGTGGCCAGGTAACAATTTAAGACATGATTAACTGGTTAATCATTCATCATTTTTTCATTTTATTCAAAAAGATTGATTATAACATGTATGGGTTTCCAAGGAATATAGTGATTACCATATGTATTTAAAAGAAATGTTTCTGAATATACTCTTTCTTAATAAGGAAATCACTATTCCAGTCCAGCTAATTGAACTAAAAATCACTGTATGTACAATTTTTTCTCTTTTCTCGAATAAAAATAAAAGAAGGTAAAGATGACTGTTCTTTCTATGGTTATTGGCTGGTATTCAGAATGGTTGTGTTTAGCCTTTGGAAATGGCAAATATGACTTACTTGCAAACTTAGATTAAACCAGGCAATATCAAAGTAACAACATTACAGTACACTTACCTCTGTGTTGTAGAAAGCAGTTCTTAAAATGACAAAATACAATAAAACTGTACTACTTAATTTAATCCAACATACAGGAAAGTTAATTAACATTTAAATCTGTAGTTGGCTAGCTATACTGTATTGATGTTTCCAATTCAGCGCAGTTAACAGATGCAGTGTTGCTTTTCTAGCTTCAATTAAAATATTAATTTAATTCAAAAAGCCTGCTAGGCAGAAAGAAATTATAAAACCATTTTGAGGGGCAGTTCATTTGAAAAAAAAAATTTTATTTATATACTTGGGGAAATGTTTCTCTGTGCTTTGAGATTCTGGTTTTGGTCCTGTGATGGATAAAATGTTTCAGGCACCAAGTAAGGATTATCTGATCTGTCAAAGGATTATCTGATTTTTCATATTGCAGGGCTTCATATCCTTTAAAAGATGCATTCAATTATAACTTGAATGATCCCCTGGTTTTTTGCTTTATCAACTTAGTCTATTAGGCCATTACACATTATTCTCCAAGTGAAAAAAATATTCTAACATCTGTTCTCAATCTCTTTTCCCATAATTTCCATTTATGCCCCATATAACTCATTATGCTCAACTACAAAATATTACTGCATACATCTCCACCATGCATGCTTTTATATTGTAATTAATGGAACAGTATTAACATTGATAGGTTGTAGGCCTAAAATGTAATCTACCTTAAAGAAATAATATTTGACTATGTCTTTCTGATCCAGAAAAACATTCTGGTTACTCCAAATTAGAATTACGACACAGAAAACATTCACCCTAATCTCCTGGGTACCCTCTATTATAGCAAAAGCAGGACACTAAGTTCCTTTCTTGCCAGTGTGCTATCTATTCATTCCAACTGTCTGTTATAGCCTTATGAGAGAAAAGGTATCTTAATGAAGGAAACACTCACTGACTGGCTTCAAAAGTACATTTTTAATATATTCAGTATCCTACCTCTTCATAAAATGTGTCAGGCAGAGGAGTGTACATCTGTCTCTACAGGCTAAACATAATATGCTGGTGTAATACCAGTCAAAAGGAGATGGAAGTAGCCACTTAAATCTCTTTTTCATTTTTTCTATATTTATGATTTTTAGTCTCTCCTCATAGCTAATTTCTTCTCTGGAAAGTATATTTGTCACCCTTCCATATATAATTCCAACTGCTGCCATTCTTATCTCTGAGATAAAAATATCTATTCGCATGCTATACTTATTCAAAATAACTCATGAAAAGAAATCTTTTAAAAGATTTTATACACATATGAAATACTAGAAATCTGTATTGACAAAAGCTGTCATAGTAACACTCTTCACTATTACTGGAGTTGTAGTCTTAACTTCCATTAGCTAAGAAAACAAGAACAAGAGAAGATCCTCAAGTAGATGAGGCCAAAAAAAAGTGGGAGAGGTGCAGGTGGCAGCAGCGCATGCCATCCAAAACTGGAGCCTGGCCAGCTGGAGCCACGCTCTACCTGCTAGCCAGGCTCCCTGCAGCTGTAGTTCCCCAAGGGTCCCAAGAACCCCAGGTAAAGCTGCTGGGGCCAGCACAGTTGCTAGCCTCAGCCTCCCTACCTGACCCAACCACGGGGTAACCTGCCATGTGCCAGAGTGTGCATGGCATGGGCGTTCCCCTGGAACCAAGTAGCAGCTGCACAAGGTGTGGCACTGGCTCCTTGTTCCCACTCATCTGGACACAGCGTATGAGTTTTAAAAAAAACTGGTTTCAACAAGACCTGAATGTTCTAGACTAGTTTTTAAATTGGTGAGGCTTCACTGACAAAATACAAGAAGAAAGAACAAAATGGTAAGATCTGTTTTATGTGCGCCTTGAGACAGAAGCCGAGTATAAAGACAGCCTAGCAAGAACATAAGAATAAAGAGGAAATACAGAGAGTCTAAAGAAGAAAAAGTCTGTGGTACAGAGAAAACAGGAACTCTAAAACGATGTCAACAAGCTGCAAAAATTAAAGGACAGTATATGGGGGGCGGGAAAAAACAGCAAGTGGAACAGCCTTTGAAACAGACAGTGAAATAAACTACAAAGACAAGCAGATTAGAGCAACAGCATTAAAAGGGTCCAAATAGGTGATGGTGAGGGGGAAGATAGCCTTTGAGACTTAATACCTTTTAGATTTCCTCTTGAGATCACGTTATTTGTTGTACGTTATTTGGGACGAAACTTTGCTACCTTGAATTATAACAAGTAGCCTTCACTCCATTGTTAAAGTCAGCAGGGTTATGGCTGTACTAAGGTGTTACCAAACTTGAGCAAGAATAGGGGAGTCCTAACTAATTTCTGCTGACAACATTATCTCTGAAGTAAAGATGTCAATACATCTACTTTTATAATATAATAAAAAATAATATTTCCATTGCAGAATGCTGAGACTATGAAATTAAATTCCTGCATGTTTCAGGTAAGCAACAACAATAAAAATCCAAATTTTGAACCCTGAAGAGTATCCTCTGTCTTTGTATTGAGCGAGAATATATGTTTTTACCAGACCAAAAACAGTTTTCTGATATTTTTGGAAATAATGAAAAATGGGTATGCTTGATCTCTAATGAGATATCTTTCTTACACTAAGAACCAACTAGACAGATGTAAAGTGTCTGTTACTTCATATGTTCCACAACATATTAATTTTACTGTTTGAGTTCACTGATTCTCTATCCCAGCATCAGCTCTAAAGGAAGACATAACTACTAAATTACATCAGTTGGCAACAGATCCTAAGAGCAATCCATCAGCCAAGAAAAGCTTGGAACACGTAGTGCTCTGGCCACACCTCTTATACAGCCCTCCCTTACTCTTCTCCATGTAGTTAAAAGTGATTTTTATTCTCTTCATGCCATGTACACAGACCAAGATTGGGCTCTCAATCTTGATCAAAATAAACATTTTTTGTTGCAATTATTTTCTTTAAAATCATGAGTATACTATCACACTGAATTAATACCTGCCTTGTAATCTGAGTAATCCATTAAATAAAATTAGCTTTTTGATTACAAACATAAGAGTGGAAAATGGGACTTACCGGGCCAAAAAAATTACTGTCAAAGCTGTGTCCATGGTGATCACCTTCCACCCACATATGGCCATGTGGAACTTTCACGTACTGTTTTTTGTACCCTATGGTTCTAAAGACAAATGCAATAATCGTTACTGATTATAGACAATACTGTATTTGAAATGATAATATACATCAATAGAAGAGTTAAAATTAATGTAAGAAAATTGTTAAGAAAATCCAGGTCTTATCATCTTGACACCTCCTCATGCAAATAGCTAAACACATCTATAACTTTATCCATGTTTAGTTTCTTTGACTTCAATAGAAGCAGCATGTGGTATTTGAATAATGAGGTCTTTGTTTATTAAATATCTCTCTGGTAAATAGTATAGCTCAGCAAGGCACAAAAGATGTGCAATTAAATTGAATTAAGAATTAAATAGACTTTTTATATTATTTAGTAGCTACCCTTTGAAGTATAGTTTTTTATCTCTAATTTAAGGAATTATTTAGTGTAAGTGGCAAATAGTATATTAAAATAGCTGTGCAACTCTGGATTTACTTTAAATTGCTTGTAAGCAAATTGGAAGTACTATTATTTGTTTTACACGCTGTACAACCAAAAGAATCCCACATCAAACAGTCCTACAGATAACTGAAAAAAGGTGGATAGAAATACTTTTCAGTGGAAGCTCCTTTTGCAGACCCTTCAAAAACTGAAAAAATAAGAATTTACTTTTATAAAAATGAACTCAAACACTGATCAGCATAATCTCAGATTACATAGTTATCAAAATGTAGTGGATGAATCATACAATTTAGTAAGAGAAAATGTCCTGAGTTGGTTAATATACACATATTTACTAAATACATCCAATAACTCTGAAAGAACTAAATTATTATTACAGATTGCTGCAGCATCTTGCCATGGTTTATTCTTCTTCATAACTGTGACATGCTGCTAGACTTCCCTAAAGCTACAAAGGAGTAGTTATGAAAACACATCTAAGGCAATAACAGAGATGTTTTCATGCTATTAAGAATTCTCCTAGGAAAATAAAAGTGAAATGCCTTGAGCAATTGCCCTGGTCTTTTTTAATAATACCTTTAATATTATACTATATGACAGTAGTGTAGGGATGTGGCCAAGCACCCAGGACACAGGTTCAGCAATGGCTTCCGGTTGTTGCACAATCGTGATTGGAATTGTGTGGCTGCCACCACGGGCAGGGTTTTTTTACCCGCTCTCTCCCCACCCCAGTTCAGTACCTGGGGCAGTTGTTCTGTTTGCCCTATGCTAGAAACGCTACTGCAATATGAGAATGTGCTCTAATAAAGTACAAATAAGAATGGGGTGAATTGCATAATCTTAACTTCACCTCCTTGTTGTGATGAAATGTAATACTACCTTAAATTACAGGATTACATACTTTTATTTTCATTCTACTTCAGCTTCTGTCAGCGAAAAGGTTGGTAAATGAAGCAGAAACACTACAGGCCCTGCCTTCACTCTAGCTCAAATTGTAGGCCACTTTAAAGCTCATGTGAGAGTTCTTTTCAGCAAATCTTGATTATGCATAAATTTGATGTCCAGAGCAGCATAATAGGGGCAGCAGTCCCAGAGACTGTATGTGGGGAGGGGGGGAGGTATGTGGACAAGAGGTGCGACACAATAATCTGCCACAGCTGGTTTGCCAGCAAGTCCCGTCTTCTGGGACTCAATGGCTTAATAGGCTCCTCTTTTCCATTCCTATATTCCTTTGAAAAAAACCAACCGCATGAACCTCATGTATAAATTGCAAGTTAATGTATTCAGAGGTATAACTATAAATTTTGGTGGCCCGGGCTCCTTTGTCACATCTGGAGAAACCTGTACCCTGTACAAGGGTTGTAGAAGCCCAGCTGGAGAAGCCCCACAGCACCCAGCTGTAGGAGTTGAGTACAGAGCACAGGTAGAGCAAGCCTGCTTTGCCCAATTCTGGAAGCTGAGCTGGAGCAACCTCATAATGCCCAGCCATAGGAAAGTTTTACCTGTCCTGGGGACTGAAAAACCACTGCTGCTTCTAGTATGCCTCTGCACCCAGCTCCTATGGCCAGCTGGTGTGGAGCTTTTCCAGTTTGGCTCCTATGGCCAGAGAGGGCAGGGCTGTAGCAAAGAGTCTGGGGAAAGAGGCGTCATTCTAGTACTCCTCTAAGTTGGTACTCAGAGCTGGTGCCCCCCTCACTTACACTAAATATGCTACTGAATTGATTTAATCTTTTCTCAAAGTCAGAGCAACATCCTTCAGATACAGGTCACCTTTGGAGCAATGTTCCTGTTGGTGACACTGGGCATAACCCTGGGTAACTCAGAGGGATGGAAGACCACGAGTGTCAAGGAAGTCCTTCTGCTCCAGGCTCAGAAGAGCCAAAGCCCCCCCCTTGCCCAACCTTTGCAACCCTTTCTCTCTGGCGCCTGCAAATCTCCTGTCCTTCTGGAAAGCAGGCGAGCTAAAACTGTTATCTGTGGAATGCAAGGGCACCACTCGGAGAGAGAGAGGAGGAGGAAAAGGGAAGAAAGAGGGGGGCCAGCGGGTGGAAAATCACTGACAGTGAAACTGACCGGGGTATAAAGATCTCGCTGTTGCAGGGTTAGGTGTGCAGGATTTGAGACAATACAGTCTCCCTGTGCCTTTTACTTGAGCTCAAATAAACTCTGTCTGCTTCTCCCCCAGTGTGTTTATTTGGCGCAACGCACACCGGGCAACGAACCCAATTGTCCCTCGGGCACCTTGTGCCAGCAACATTCCTTTCCTTTTATATACTTTCCCCAACACTTTTCTTCATGAGATAGTAAAGGGTCTGACCTTATATAATCAGAAGAACCTCAAATACTGAAAAAAAGAATGACCAATGTCATTCAGTGATATATTCGTATTAGCTATCAGGAACCATAAATCCTTCTTCAAAGACCCTTCTTTATTATGCTTTTACAATCTAATATGTATGAATGAATCTTAAATCTGTGCCACGTCCCACTAAAAGCAGTGGAGTTTAGTACACGTTTGCAAAGGTCTAAAACAACGGTTCCCAATCCGTGGTACTCATGCCACCAGTGGTACACATTAACATATTCATTATAATGACTTTATATGACAAAAATTTGCTGAAGGCACTTAAGGTTGTATCATTTTAAATTGGTGGTGCGCAATCTGTCAGAGTTTGGGAACCTCTAGTCTAAAGCAAAAGGAAGGGAACTATAGATTGTAGTAATTATAAGAGGGGTCCCCTTTTTCCTTTCTTTTTTTCCTACCTCTAAAATAAACCTTATAAGCCAGAAAATGTTGCTAGTGTTTGTAAAAAAGATTGAAGATATTGTAGTCATTAAAGAGCAATAAGCTGCAGATCTCTCTTATTGAGGTGATACTGTAGCAGAAAACCCCCTTTCTACATTTCCCTTCTGGGCATTGATATAACAAAAGCCCATTTTTGCCTGCACCCCCTTCCCCCACATTTTGTGCATTTCTTTTTCCTTCTAAGTATTGGCAGAGACCTAGTACACTCATTGAATGGGTATGGCAAGGCTCAGAGTAAGCCAGAAAGCTGAAGTGGCTTTCTGTAGGAGAAACCTAGAAACTACATCTACATATCAATTAAGCTCAGTGTCACTAAAGAAAACATAAGAACTAAAATATCCACTTCAAAAACTGTAAGTATATCCTGGAGTTAAGCTAACTTAACTCACATACTGTTCCCAGTAACCTTTGATCCTCACTATCTCACATTTCATTTTTATATATTTCTCACAGTGCATTTTTATATTTAATGCGTCTCATCTTTACCGTGCCATTTTGTACTTTATATTTTATACTTTTAAACCCTTAAGGAATGTACTCCCTGTAGAATGAAGTTACACCCTGGACCATTGTTAAAAAATGCATTGAAATTGCCATTGTAAAGTGATAAAATCTGCTATATTGGATGGTCCCTCCAGTAAATGTGAGTGTATGGTAATCAGTAGGTAATTAAATGACAACAGCCTAGCCAAAGAAAGTTACCACTACAAAACTCTACTCTACAAGCCATTTTAGGCTAATCAAGCTAAGGAACTGATTCCTGGAACTGAGCACCCACCCTGTTGACTATTCCTGTAACCCATGACAATACAGCCAGTAAGGCAGTAAGGCAAGGGTGGACTCCCAAAACTTCAGGTGCCAGCAGGTAGAGACCTCTGTGACTAACAGCTGCTGTGTACTACTCAAAATCCATGTGGGACAGCAACCTCCGGTTTGGGCAGCCAGGATGAAGCTGGGGGATCACACAAGTCTGCCAGAAAGGCATAAAAGACCCTCAGTGGCACCCTGTCATCCAGCACCTGACCTACCGAGATAGAAGGACAAGATGGTGACCCCCTTCTGCAGAAGACATCGCCTTGAAGGAAACTGACCATTGATATGCAGTCTCCACTATACTACATAGGTTTAAATAACATGAGTTTGAATGAGCGAGTGCCTGTGTGTGTGTGCTCTAAGGTGACCAGTACCACTTATAACTCAAAGTTTGCATTTATGATTTTATTGGTAACTTCATACCCGTCCAATAAACTAGAATTTATGATGATCCCGAGAGTTGGTCCTTTGTAGACAACATTACAAGACAAGGTAATATGAGACATTTTTCCTCCAAAAAATAGAATTGAAATTTGTGAAATCAACAAGTCTATAGAAAGGAAAGAGAAAAAAGGAAAGGGAAAAAAATGAATGTTTAATTATCCAGTTCAACAGAAGGACAGATACTACAGAAATAATCCTTCTCTATACACAGCAGACAATGAAAAAATGCAAAATAAAATGTTCTTCCTTTTCCTTTATGAGGTGTTTACACACACAAACACACACACCAGCTGAGTCTTCACACACACCAGCTGAGTCTTGTGCATACGGGTACATAAAAAGATTTTTCAAGATACCACACAGCAAAATGCATTTGTGGAACTGAAACAAAAAGTGAAACAAAAATACCAAATTTCTCTATTAATCAGGGTTCAACATGTTAGCTTAAACATTCTGGAGTTGTCTGCTGACTCCTAACTTATTTTGGCAATTCATTTACAATTTTTTTCTGACAAACTCTGAAATAAAAGAGTAATTTTATTTGTAATTTTCATTCCGCACGTTAATATCAATCCACAACTGTAAACTTATACTAGAGAAAACTGGGTCATCCATTACTTAATATTGTTTTTAATTTTCAAGATAATTTCATTGTAGAATTACTTTGCAACAAATCAATAAATCATTTATGCAGCCAAGCTTGGCTACAGACCCCAGAAATCTACACTTACTTAGTGACTACTGTTAGTTTTTAATTACTGTTGTGAAGATTGCCTTTAGTTTTCCCGAGAAAAGCAAAAATCCCCAGTAAAATAAAATAAAGTTAAATAAAATACAGATGCAGGATCTTCCACTCCATTAATACTAGTATAATATTTTCCACAATTAAAATTAATAATTTAGGCACTAATAGTGAGACTTTCTCCTGTGAACTTCAGAGGAATAAAATACCCAATAAGGAAACCTTATGTATTGTTTTTTGTGAGGCTCTCTTCCCAAGCACATCACCATTCATACATTTACTAGCTAAGCACTTTGGGCAGACATATTGAAAGAAAACAATCACCCATTTATCTTTTCATACTTTCACGCTAAGCAGAATCACTAACTAAACTGTACTACAGCATTTCCTAGCGGACCGAGAAGGTGCCGAGTCAAGCACTTTTGCTGTAGTAAACCTTTGCAGGAAAGTGCAATCCAATTTCCAGATTCAATGCCATATATACAAAGATTCTGGATAATTATGATAGAAATTGACACTATAAAATGGAAAATAGCTTTCCTTCTCTTTAAAAAAAATCAACAAAAAACAAGCTGAAGCCTTCAAGCCATTAAGATATGAAGCACTCAAGACACTATTACATCTAACAGTAGTTTTGCCCACTCGTCCTTGGCTTGCATTACAGAAGAAGTCCTTTGAATCAGCTTTTATTTTGAACCTCTCCTTTTCATAATGATGTAAGTGTCTCATCATTTTCCTTGGTTAAGAATTTATTTAGCCTTGTTTGCCTGAGTTTCCCTGAAATCTTGACCTCTTTTCTCAGCTTTCAGCTATAAAGTGTTTAATTAAATTTAGAAGATGTCTGGAAGAATTCTTAGGCGTGCAAGTAGTATAAGTAAATAGTAAATCAGTATTTATTAGCTTGGCAACCAATTCATTAGTGTGGATTATAATTACAGACTTATCGTTTTTAATAGAAGAATGTCACTCTTTGCAGGTGGTATTATCTTTTAATATTTTAATTTCTATGACCTACATCTTAAAGCAAGTAAATAGAGAATGTGGTTTTCCCCAGCTCAAGCCTGTGCATCTTAAAAACTGACCTTAGAATTAACATGGGGCACAAACACTAATATTCATACACAAGATGGAGGTGCTCCAAAATGTAGTGAAGCCCACATGGAAGTATGATAGATTCAGATTTCTGTAAAATTAATACTGATAACCTTTGTTACCATTTCCCAGAATAACTAACCTCTCACTATACCAAGGTTTGCCAGATTTGAATCAAATACATTTCTAAGTCATCTTTAACAAATATTGAAATATTAAATACATAAAAATTGTAATAAGAACATTCTTATTTGTGTTCTGTGGACAAGAATTATCACTATTTTAACCCCACAGAATATTTTGGAAATATATATTTGTCTCTTTTTTTGTTATAGAATTGTAGTATCACTGCAAGGGCACAATCTAACCCAACACAAAGTTTTTCTCTCTTAGATGCTTTAATAGTTAAAAACTGCATTTATACCTATCCTTGGTTGGGAAATAATTTCATTCTTAACAGTCAAAAATGAGTTTCTAATCACCAACCCCACAAAGCAAGACAAATCTTGGAGTATCAAAGTGAATGACCTGGCTCAGGGAAGCTGGATAAGGAATGATTGCTTCCCGTTTGTTCTGATCTTGAAAAAGCACAGAGTCACAGCAGTCTTTGTGACTTTGGGGGCAAGGACAGATGTGCAGATCCCCAGTCTAACTCATGGTGCTTCACAGAAAGTGCCATGAGTTAGCCACACCAACTGTCCCAACCCAACAGATGTTCACTGTTGGATCAGGAGGATGGGTGATCGAACTCCACTCTGGAGTTGATATGGGGAGAGGGGCTGCATGTCTGTAGCATCTGTCACCTAGCCCTGCCCCCCGCCTTCCAAGCTCCCATATTATCTGAGGATAGGAGAGAGAGAAGACATGGGAGGGAAGTCCATTCTGGGGTTTCTCCAGCCTGCTCTGGAGTTGGGGGGGGGGATGGGTTGGAGCCTCCCACCTCGGGGCAGCTCCAACCCATCTGCTCCACCCTCCAACTACTTGCACATTCCTGGTACATCCTGACAGACATTCATGAAGGCACTTCAGAGCACCTTTATCTGAACCTTCATGCAAATGGGCATTTTAGAGTACTCTGTAGCCACGTACTTCTGTCAGTGCACATCTGTAGAGCACTTTCAGTGGCCAATCACATGACAAACGGTCACATCTGTCAGCACCCTAAGTGTCAAGGCAGATACTTTCATGAGTGTCATGGGGCGGCATCCTAGGAGCGGCCATGATCTCTCCTAGTGCCCCCACCATGCCAAGTTGGTATCAATGCACCCTCATTCTCGCCCTCCATGTCTTTGATGTTATTAAGTGTTATGAGAGGCTGCCATTTCGACCCCTTGGAAACGGTACCCCTGATGTATACTGGTCGGTGCCCCGTCTCAGCTGACTCTGTGCACTAAAGCCTTAAGGGCTACGCATGGTTCCTACCACCCCTGATACCATGCCCCAAACCTCTCAGATGTACCGGACGTTGTCTTGTCAAAATCCCTTGCCATGCCCTCACAGCGCCCCCTTGCTTGCCTACTATTTCCCACGCCCTCACGGATGCCTTTTGGGCTCGTCTCAATTGCCCACACTCCCTGGCCTCTCTGTTATCAGACATGCCCACACTCCCTGCAGACGCTCCCTGGCCTCTCTCTTCTCAGAGATGCCCACACTCCCTGTGGACGCTCTCTGGCCTCTCTCACGGCTGTGCCCCACTGGGGCTCTCTCTTGATCCCGCCTGCGCTGAGGCTCCTGTCTCACAATCAGGGCTCGGGTGGCGGTAGCCGTGCCTGGCCCCAAATCCCTTCCCTGGGGCTTCTCGCCTGTGCGCCCTCCCTGGGGCTCCTCTCACACTTGCCCCACACTGGGGCTTCTATCTCCGCACCTGGGGCTCAGGTGGCTATAGCCATGCCTGGCTCACTGTCTCCGCGCTTGGGGCTCAGGTGGCCATAGCCATGCCTGGCCCCTAAATCCCCTCCTTGGGTCTACAACTCCAGTGGGGCTCAGGCAGCCTCGACCTTACCTGGCCCCCAATGCACTGTGCCACTTCTCAGGGCTGGGGTCTCAGGTGGCCTCGACCTTACCTGGCCCCCAATGCACTGTGCCCCTTCTCAGGGCTGGGGTCAGTGCACCCCTCACTGCTGTGCCCTCTCTGGCACCGGGGTCCCCACACCACTGTGGAGCCCCTATGAGGCCTCCTCCAACCCCTATTAGCTTCACCTGGTCCTCCAGTTTAACAACAAACAACCAAAAGCATTAACACGAGCCCATCAGCTTCAACTCAGAACTAAGCCTCCTGGCTAAATGCAAACCTCTAAGCCACCTGGATAATCATCAATCAAACCCCTACCAGGGCTTTCTCCTCCCAGTATCCCCGAGCCAAAGCTATTCAGGCCATCAAGCTGCTCTAGGCTGCATACTCCAGCAGAGCACCTTCTCCCTTGGATGTTAGTGGGGAACTGCCTTTCTGGCCTCAGCCTGGATTGTTTATATAGGCCAGGCCCTGCCCCCTTCTGGTCAGCTGACCAAAACGCGGTTGCCCCAGCAACCGGCACCTGTAACTCTTTATAGGAGCAGGGCACTGTGCCCTGCAACAATGAGTAAAACCTTCACTGCAGATAGTAGACAATGAACAGTGCAAACCTCTCTGTACGAGCAAATTAATATGTAGCTGAATGCAATATTTCCCCTAACAATCTATGCTATAGACCCCATGATATACACACAAGTTATACATATGCAAATTTTGAATAGACAAAGGGCTATGTGAAGAAATTCCCCTCTGTCTGTGCCTGGACTGACATTCCAGCAACCCCTCTGTTTTTCACTCTGGCTGCTTGGTTCAACCTGGTCACCTAGGTGACTGGGCTAGGTACATTCCTAAGAGAGCGGGGAGCTCACTTTCTTCCTCTGGTGGGTTTTTTGGAAACAACAAACAAGCAGAGCACTTCCAGAGTGCCATCTGAATGAATCAGTGAGTAAATCTGGAAACTAGCTAATAGATTAGAACAAAGTATTTCAGTTGCATATTAAAAGGACCAACACAAGGCCATATTTGTAAGATTCAATTTATTAGAACTTGCTCAAGGCTTTTTCAGCTCAAATTCCTTTGTATATCCCTGCCCCCCCAACACTTCTTCTTCTCCCTGAACAATAAAGGTATTGGGTAACAGCATGACTGGCTATTTTCTCTGTGAAAGCCTGAAGGGAGAGAGGACAGAGATGCTTCTCTGCTCTCAGCAGAGCTTCCTTGTTTATTGACTAACTCAGTCATACCTGCAGTTTCCCTGGGAGGCTCTGAGCCAAAAGAAGCACCCAGAAACTTTACAAGTGGGCAAAGCACCCTCAAGGCTTGCAGGGTCTGTGTACTCTGGGCTGCACCGAGCCCTAGCAGAGACCAGCACCCAGGTAGTGGCATCATAAACCCCAGTGTGCAGATATTCTCCAGGCAGGGGGATGGCTTGACATAGGCTCCCCAGGGGAGACTCCTGAAGCATGGTTTAGGCCCTGGCATAGTGAGGTGGGTGGGTTTGCACAGTAGCACCCCCTACTGGGCCACCAAAGCCTATGAAGGAAAAATCAGTACAACTATCAAGGTGACACTCAAATCACCAATCCTAAATGTTAACATTATGTGATTCTGACTTTATTATTATTAGTTATTATGCTATTATTATTATTACTACTACTGCTACTACTATTACTATTATTACCACTTTGTGTCACCTTCATTATCATTCCATCCTTTTTGCACAACTCATTCATTTCCTCTGATGTCCTGTGAGCAGTACGGCAGCGGAACAATGACCTGTAATTCTTTTCGCACTGATTATATACATCTTTTGAGACTGCATGGCTTCCTAGTTTTATCTAATAAGTTGGTTAGAAAGAATATGATTGTAAGCCAACTGTGTGAGACTATAATCTCGAGCCAGGTTACTGGACCATTGAGTACCTCTTGGGTTAGGGGACTTCTCAAGTGACAAAAAGCTGCTTTTTTTCTTTTGTTTTGAACTTTCTCCTACAGTCATCTGCAGGACACATAGCCACAGAGATCACGCTCACGCTCACGCTACCCAGCAATACATATCCACTCCTTGAGGCCATAGGATGTTAGTGCAAAGCAAAACAATCCTCAGGCTACTTTGGCGTATTTCACAAGACAAACCCGTTGTAAAGAGACTCCAAAATTGGAGGAAAATAAAAGCGATTTAAAGCTGACTTTGTATACAGTACTACTGGCAACCTGGAGCAAAAGTCAACTCAAATAAGAGTTTTATCTTCAGTTATATTTACAGTACCAATTGTCTCATAGCACCTCTTTATAGTTATTTTAAAATGTTCAGGTATTCAACATACTAAACACTCTCTATGCTTTATCTTCTCCATTCCCAGCAGCTAGAATTCAAGGTAGTCCTTATATCAGAATCTGTTCTTCATATAAGTTCTAAGATACTCAGTAGTTCTCTGGGCTCCCAGCTTACATGAATGATGAAGGAATTGACCAGAGATGAGACTAGACTGCAAAATTCTGGGTGTGAATAAAGGATTACTTGGACTATATGAATACACAGAGCAGAATGCTGAATACAGTTTTTTCTGACTCATATTTCTGAAAATCATCTAAACTCAGGCATTGTGATATTAAGAAGACCATGCATGACAGAATGGACTTGGATATTATTATGTATTCTTTTGTGTATAAAATTGGAAAATAAAGTGAAATTTTAAATAAGTCCAAATTTGTACTAATTTAATTAAAAACAAGAAGCAAATGCATTTTTAAGCACATAGTGACAGTGTTTTCACTGCATCATATAACCTACTGTTACGTCAACAATTTTTATCCATTCCATTGATAGGATGCAGGCTAAACTCTAAGTTTTTATTGCTAAGACTGGAAAAGCCAACCTTCCTGCTAAACAATACTTGGCATACTCATGGCTGTAGTCTGCAAAAAAAAAAAAGAGAGAGAAAGAGGAAAATTTAAAGGAATCACTGAAGGAGTGATGTACTATACTAAATCTATTCAATGCATTTAATTATGTTTTCTTTTCTTTCATTAAGCTGTCTCATCCTACAACTTCTCCACAATTTGTGAGCTTTGAAGCACAATGATGACAATTAGCCTGGGAGGCTTTTACACCTTTGCAATTTCATAGTGTGCTTCAGTATTGTACACTGGGATTTCCATTAACAAGAAGTCCTGAAAATTCAAAGGGTTATCAAATGAAAACCTTTTAATATACAATAGTTTATTCCCTCACTGCCTGTCTGCATACCTAAGAATTGGTAATAAAAAGTAACTTCATATAACTGATTCTGAATGCACTGCAATTTGTTTGTGGCTTTGTTAGGTCTTCAAACATTATGAACTTTTTTCTTTAACCTGACTCAAATTTCTGTTCATCTACCAACACCTTCAAAATAACAGTAGTTACCTTTTGAACATGCACCATTCAAACAGTTCCTGGGTTTCAACTTAAATTAAAAAGCAGTCCAATCGTATCCTGGTATTTTTAGTGTTTGACATTCATTTTCTCTGCTTTATTAAAAGTCTTTTAGGCTAGGTACAAACAGTCAAAAACCCCAAGACAGAAGCAATCCAAGTTACACAGTTTTCTGTAAGAGACATAGTTTAAATCAGAAGTGAACAGAACACACATTTGCCCTTTGGCAAAGGGGGCAAATCTTAGACGGGGTTCCACCATTTTTAAACAGTCTGTATATGCCAAACTTCTGTTCTCTTATGAATATACACCAGTTTCTGATCACTTATACTGGTAAAAGTGTATTGTCTGCACCTGTCTTTAATTTGATACATATGCATGTTATGCTTACCCAAGCCCAGGTCCATGTCCCAGAGGTGGCCATGATGCCACCTCTGGGACATGCACCCTGCTGGTCATATAGTTCCTGCTCCACTGTCTCTAAGGTACCCTCCCTTTGCTTTTTCCTGGCACACCTTGATATTCTTAATACCTGTGGAAAGGAAAGCTGTTCATGGGTATTAGAGCAAGCCTCTGTCTATCTCTTTGCCGGCGGATCCCCCACTCTCTTGGACCCAAAGGATCTCCAATCAATCCTTCCCATTAGGTAGGCCTTCCTGGCCCACCCACATCCCAAGGTATCCATTGGCTTATGAGCTATTCATGGTCTCCAACCTCTCCTATAGCCATATCCATGCCTTGCAGATTTTATTTAATACCCTTCTGTCCTTTGTAGAGGCCTCAGGCTTCTGAGCTTCAGCCTCTCTTTTCTCTGGCTACAAGCCTTCAGCCCTGGCTCACTGGTTCAGATCCAGCTCTCTTGGCTTCAGCCCTGTCAGTTGACAGTATCTCTGTGTCCCTGGCCCTTGTGTCTCTCTCTCTGGGTGCCTGGCCCTAGAATCACCCTTCTGGGAAGCTGGGCCCATGGTCTCTACCCTTCTGGGCTGGTCTTACCCCTCCTGGGATAAAGGTCCCTGGCCCTGGTTTTCACCTATCCTGGGCTGAGTTAGCCCCTCTTGGGCTACAGGTCCCTGACCCTGATTCTTGCCCCTCCTGGGCTATGAGTTCACCTCTCTTGGGCTTGGGTCCCTGACCCTGCTTCACGCCTTGCTCAGGCACTGGGCCCTGGCCCTGTCTCTACTACTGTCACAATTTGAACCCCAGCCCTTGGCTGGGTTCAAGGCATTCATGTGCTCTTCAGGCATAGATGGGACCTCCACCTCCCCAACAGTCCCAAACCCAAACCCCTGAGGCAAAATTCAAACCATTCAAACACCTAAGCACTCTAGCTCTAAAAAAACCTAAGCACTCTAGCTCTAAAAAAACCCCAAGCCAACTGACTGCATAACAAGCTTTCCCCTACCCTCAGCCCTATCCATCCTGCAGCAAGTACTTAGTGCCTTACTGATAATATCAGGGAATTCCAGGAGTCAGCAGAGCCTCCTGCTGCAGTTTCCATGACAGAAGCTCTTCACTCAGTAGCTAGCAAAGCCAGATTACTTGCCTGGACTCAGGCACTAGCTTTACAACTCTCCTAAGACAAGCCCCATCTGGTCATGTGCAGAAACTCACAGGATCTTCCCTTCTGTGCCTGATAACCCACCTGCTCACCCTGCTAGGACTTAGCTCAGCTGTCTGCAGCCCATTGCTTCTGGGTTGCTTCCCTGGCTGCCCTTGGTGCATATTACTGTTCTGTCTCCATTCTCTGGTTGGGTTAGCTTCCCCTGGTTAGCTTCTACCTGACTTGCAGTCTGTCTGTTTGCTGGCAGCCAGTTCATTACCTAACTTGTTTCCTAGCTGTCATTACCTAACTTGTTTCCTAGCTGCCACTCCTCCCTGCTACACTTTTTTCTTAAAGTACCAGGAGCCTTCTGGCTTCCTATTATATATACCTTTAAAAATTTGTCAGTGAATCAAAGTCTGGAAACATTACTTCATTATTACTATCCAGTATCAATTACAATATGACATACTGAAAGTGAAGGAAAAATTATGACTGACTAGTCATAATTTCAGATATCTAATATACTTGGATTGTACATACATTACTTGGATCTGATTCTCATTTACACCAGTACCATCATTAATCCATACCAGCATAAAGATGCCCTAATGTAAAGAGCCCATGAATTTTAAGATAAAAGAAGGTAGACTAATATGGTCATCTAGGCTGCAATCTAGATTATCATTACCCTTTGAATTTCCTCAGATAATTCCTGTACTAAAAGGAATTATGTCCCTAACTACCCAAATTCTATAAACACACTATGGGCATGTCTACATATTGCCATACGGTGATATTGCTATGGTGCCTTTTGGAGGTACTAAAGCATAGCGCAGTATAGGCAATTAGTGCACTGGGTGGGCAGCACTAGCTTAGATTTCCCCACTACATAGCCATAGCAGTGCACGAGGGAGCATGTTGCTTTGGTGACATAGCTGGTGATCACGTGTAGACCTGTATGATAACCATGTTGCCATAGTGCATTGCTACATCACTGTAGGGCAACATATAGATGCGTCTAATGTATTACATTTAAACTTTACCTTAAGTTATTTAAAAAACAAATGTAATAAAGGACGTTTTCACTGTGCAATACTACGGGTTTGTTTTTTGTTTTTTTTCATTTGTACATGTTGTTGTTCCCACAGACATCTTGGCTCAGAAGAAATCTTTCTTCTAAGTAAACATCTGAGCTTAACATAAGTGTTCTAAAATGTTGACTATCATTCACAAATTGTTCTGCCCTTATAAAAGATGGAAATGAAGATAGGTCTGATGCATTCATGTAAGCAATTGGGAGAAATGAACTTCTGCTACAGTTACGGTAATATGAACTTTTACAAAAGCCACTCTTGGAACTTTAACTTGACAAAATTATTTACCTTAAGGGACATCTGAGCAAAAGGGGGGAAGAAAAGTTACAGGAAAATAATTAAATTGTGTATGGGTTTATTGTAATATTTCAGTAACAGTTAAATTCACTCCCATTTAAAAGGCCCTATGGACCATTTAATCACTGCATGCTTGGATTTGCATCTGGATCATAAAGAAACAGCTGCAACTACAGCCCATTGATCCTGTAGTTATATGCCATCACATTTCTTAAAGCAGATTGTATTAGGAAGATCAATACATATATTTGTCCCTACTGCACAGTACGGCAGCTTACTACTGCACACTAGGGCAGTTTAATGTGCACTTATTTAGTATGTCACATTATAGATATGCACACATTTGTCCCCCTATACATACATTTTTCTGCTCCAACACACTGGAGATCTGGTACATTGGAGCAGGCTCAATTAATTGAGTCTGCTCTGCACACCAGCTGAAGTCCCTGGTGCTGTGGCACATGTATTTGTATAAATGGTGAAATGCACATCAGCACTGAGAGAATGGCCGCGGTGCACTTTTGAACTAAAACACCTTGATGTGTTTTAGTTCAAAAGCACACCACTGCCATTTTCTCAGCACTGGTGTGCATTTTGCTGTTAATACAAATGCATGTCCATCTGAGCCAGATGCTTTTAAAAGCTCCCAGTGCTGCAGTGCAGTATGTGTAGAAATGCCCAGAGGTACTAAATTTAATGTGCAATAGGAAAAGCACATTAAGAAATACGTAGAAGCTCCCACTAAAACTTTTCTCTATTGCAAAGTCAGCTGTACATCTTCATGGAAAGCATCAAAAAAGATAAAAATAGTATCTTCAACATCATTTCCCCCTCATTAAATGGGCAGCTATTTCTCGGAGGGAACTTCACTGCAATAGACAGAATGAATTTTTTTAAAGGAATATATTCTTTCAGTCATCCAATGGAATTTTGGATAGAGACAGAAAACAAAGGCTTAGGCTTAGAAATGGTATTTAAAGGTCTGTTTTTTGGGAATTGGCTTATAGGTATAGATATATACATTATGAGGGTTCAAGTTGGGCAGCAGGGGTTAAATGATTTCTAAAAAGCTTGGGTCTCACACACAGAGTTTCTCACAGCCCTGGAAGCAGACAGGCTATCTAACACAACAAGACCAACAAGGACACATAGCCTAAGAATTGAGAAGGTATTCTATAACACGAGATTGCAGCCTTCAAGGCAGGCAGGGTGTCTAATACAACAAGGACACACAGTCTTGGAAAACAGTCTGGGAACTGGGAGCATATACCATACTGCCCATAACACAAGATAAGTGACACCAGCTACAAGGTCCCAGAGCAGGGGGCCCAAGTCCCAGTTTTGGGGGAACAGAACAAATTAGGAGAAGGCCCAGAAGGCTACAGGGATGTGTGATCACAGACAGACAACCAACTAGAGATAGCCATGGATGAAGAGTCATCAGGAGTCATCAAGAGGGAAGGAGTAGACAAAAGCAGAGACTTAAGAGTAACAAAAGGTCCCTCCCCCATCCTGTTACCTCTTAGCTCTGTGTTCTTGGGGAACCCTGGCACAGGATACAGCTTGTCTGACTCACAAAGAATTTTCCTGTCCTCTACCTGAACAAGAACTAATTATGAAAGACAATGAAAATGTAGTGGGAGATGCACCTAAAGCCCTCCAGGTGAGGGAGCAACGTTCCTGGTCTCATTTGCATCTGAGATGGAACCAGATGACAGCTCGTTTAAATGGGAGATGGGACAGGAATGCACCTTCATTAGCATTCAGGATGGAGAACAGAGATTCCAAGGCAAGGACCGCACTGAATTCTGGGATCAGAAAAGCAAGGGAGCACTGCATGATGTGGAATCTGTGCTCCAAATGCTAACTGACCCACATTTACACACACCCAGCTCAGCATTTATCAGACCAATTCTAATTTGGATTTACAAAGGACTTCCCCCCCCACACATACACGCACACCTCATCTAACCAAAACTAAGCAGAAGTAAAGTTTAATAGGCATCTCAGGCCATACATTCCCTGGTCCCACTGTGGGAGGCCTATTTAAACTTGATTGACTAAAACTCGGTTGCCAGGTTAGAGAATGCTGAGGCAAAGAGAGAGAGTCAGACGGGGTATGGGCAACATTTGAAAAATGGTAAAGGGTTCATCCAGCATCCAGCCCTTTGGAGCCCTGACCACAAATGCTGTCATACTTTTCCCGGGATGACTGGTGAAAGTCCTCCCCACAACATCTGTGAACACTCCAATAATCCCCTCAAATCTGTTAAAAGACTACAGTAAGATCTGGAAAATTCATGATAACCT
Organism: Crocodylus siamensis; assembly: GCF_052110815.1. NCBI lineage: Eukaryota > Metazoa > Chordata > Crocodylia > Crocodylidae > Crocodylus > Crocodylus siamensis. Next base: position 52,527,779 of record NC_143398.1, on the reverse strand, counting down.
GAGGCTTATTCACAACAGGTAAAAATACAAAACCCTGATGCTGCAAGCTATCCATTGTTTCTGACGAAACAATGAGGTATCCCATCCAGTATATCTGCTACCCATAAGAATTTCAAGCTGGCTCCTAAGTGTCTAGTTACTCAACCTTATGTTTTTCCTGGTTATTGATCAGTTTCTTGAGATGTTCCGAACTAGATAACCCCTTGTCAATAGAAAAGACAATTATTTACAGAATTAAAAGAATGCTTTGAAGAAGCTGAACTGAAGGTATAAAAACAGCAAAGAAATCTCTCTGATACCATCCAGTGTTGTTCTCGAGAAGCTGGAAGAAACAGATCATCTCCCTTCGAGGACTGTGTTAAGAACTTTACCTGTCAGCATTGGAACCCGAGTTCCTTGCACTGGTGAGATCCCAGCTCTCGTTCTCTCTCTCTTTCTCTTCTCTCTAGGCATAGATTTCTGAATCTGAACTGTGTTAAACTTGAGCTAAGCTTCCCCAAATACTAAACAAAACCAGGGTAGTATTGTGATTGCTTGTGTTTGTTTTCCTTTGCATGTCTATTACTCCTAGTACCATTATATATTTCATATACTTAGCAATAAATAACTTTTATAGTCAAACTGGTAGTAACCAGGTATATTTTTCCATCTCTACTTCTCCTTCCCCACTCTGCAGCAATGTTTCTTTTACCTAAGCTAAAGATCCCTGTGAAGCCCAGAAATACTGTGGGGTCTGCTCATCAAGAGGCTACCACTACTAGGACAGTTAGGGCAAAAGATTAGGACATGCTGAATTTGAAACACATAAGGGGATCAGCTTGTACAGGCTAATTGACCCAGTTTGGCTCAGATGTGCCCTAATGAACTGAATGCTGGCCCATGAGGGTGTCACCTGGACACCCAGATGGATTCAGAGGTATTCTGTTTACCTGAGTGCTTGCGTCTGACTGCATTTTATTGTTACCTTAATGAACTGATTCCTGGCATATGAGGGTGTCAACCTGTCCATGCTGATCCACCCAGCCGGGTCAGGTGTGTCATGTTAATTTGTGTGTGTTTGTGTGTATGACTGATTTGGTGACTGAAGAAACCCAGCCCCATTAAAACTAAGTTTTGCAAGATAGCTCTGTTGGGGGTGAAGACTTGCAGAAGGGAAAGATACAGCTCCGTATAGAAACACAAGTAACACAAGAAGTACATTGCTAGAATTACAAAGATTCTAAAAACGTATCCCTAATAAATGAGCACACCCCAAAATGATGGGCAAATCTGGTAACAGTCCCCATCCCCTGGGAAGGGTTCCTGAAGGGGCCATGGACAGAGGGCACAAACCATCCACCCTACCGAAGGAAGGCTATGGGCCTCAGCATGCCACCTCCAGACTGCTGACCTAAGAGACAGCTTCAGAGGGAAGACTGTATCCTGGCCAGATATACTTTGACTCTGATGACAGCCCTACGATTTGGTAGATATACAGAATTGCTTGATTGTTTGTATTTCTTTTTTTTTCTTTTATCACTGTGTATCAATAAATTTTCCTATTATTGAACGGAAAGGCTGTGGTCAGTCTTAGGGACCCCCCTCCCTGCCACCACCCCAGGAGAGGGTATCTGGATTCTAAATCTGAGCCAAAAAATACTGCCTTTTTTATTCTGTATTTAGTATGTATTCTGTAGCATTTAATTTCCACATTATGTAGATTTTGCCTGTTGCTTACCTGATTCTTCTCAAACCTTCTCTGCACCATTCTAGTTATTCCAATCCATGGGGGTAGTGGCAGGGTAAATTAGGACTCAGTGGGGCATGAAAGGCATAATGGAGTCTAAAGAGTCTTGGTGCACAAGAGGGTAAAGCTGGGTATGGGGGGTATATGCAAATAATGGATAGAGCCTAGGGGGATTTGACAGCAACTTGAGGCCATTGCTCCTTGTCCTGTTTGTCATGATGGCCAGATTCAATAAACATAGGGATATGTGAATAAAAACTAAACAAGTAAGTTTTATTTATGAAGAAGTAGGAAAACATTTGCAGTCCTTCAGTTTCTTTAACCAACTATTTGACTGACTCTCAGCTCTCTGAGGGACCATCTCCTAATTCTAAACTCCTCCAGTCTCCTGTTAGGGAGTGTCTCTAAATTATGGCCACAAAGAAAGTCACATTTCAATCCTCTCTATAACTGCCCTTTGGGTATCTGTAGACTGTTATCAACTCCCCCTCAGTCTTCTTCTTTCCAGACTAAATAACCCTAGTTTTTTCAGCCTTTCCTCAGAAGTCTTGCTTTCCAAGCCTGTAATCATGTTTGTTGCTTTGCACTGAACTCCCTCCAGTCTGATCATATCTTTGTTGAAGTGTGGTGCCCAAAACTGGATGCTGTATTCCAAGTGAGTTCTCAGCAGTGCCAAATATACTGTCAGAATCACTTATTTTGATTTGCAAGCAATATTTATGTTGATACAACCCAATATGCTATTGACTTTTTTTTGCAACAACAGCACACTGTTGGCTCATATTCAGCTTATGGTCCACTGTAACCACCATGTCCTTCTCTGTAGTAATGGAGCCTAGCCAGTCATTCCTTAGTCTTTATTTATGAATGTAATTGGTCCATTCCAAGTGCAGGATTTTTTACTTATCAATTGCGTACCATTTCTCTAATCTAACTATCTGTGAGGGTTCAGCTGGAACATAGGCAGCTAGGCCTGTGGACAAGCCCAGAGGGACAAAACAGGGGGTCAGGAGGACAGAGGCACAGACTACCATATCATTGGCTCAGGATCTGGGTTTGAGTATCATCAGGTCGGCAGAGCAGGGTGCATGGGACCCAGTTCCAGGGGATCCAAGAGATGTAGGCTGAGAGGTATACCAAGGTCAGGAGCTAGGAAGTCAGAGTCAGGGCCAAGGTCCAGGGAGAATCTGAGATCAGGATTAAGGAAGCCAAGTTGAGTCAGAATGCCAAGGAAACCAAAGCCATCACCAAGTTTCAGGGGAGATCCAAGATCAGGGTCAGGAAAGCCAAAGCCAACACCAAAGTAAGAAGTCAGCAGAACCAGGAAGAGCTGTGAACATGAGGCTTGCTGGGGCAGACTGAGGCTGTGTCAAGGAGTACCTGCAGCATGAGGCTGCAGGTACACTTATAAGGTATGAGAGCCACTTGTGGCAACCATTCTGACTGCAGGGAGCTGGGGCAGTTGCATTAGCCAGGGATCAGGGGCAGATGTGGTAGCTCAGTTACTTGGCCCAGTCAAACATGCTTAATCAAAGGCCCTGACACCATGTCATTCTTGATCCAACCCCTACAGTCTGAAGTATCTACAATACCATACAACTTGGTGTCATGTGCAAATTTACTAAGTGTGTACTTGTTCCCTTCATCGAAATTATTAATGCCTATATTAAACAATGCCGGACCCAGGACAGTCCCCTAGGAAACTCCACTTGATACTTCCTCCCAACTAGCCATTAATGACTGCTCATTGAGCATGATGATCCAAACAGTTACACATTAACCTCACAATGTTTTGATTTATTCTATACTTCCTTAGCTTGTTAATGAGAATGTCATGAAATGCAGCATCAAAGTTCTTGCTAAAGTCAAGGTAATGCACATCCACCTTTTTCCTCCCATTTACAGAGCCTGTCACTTTATCATAGAAGGAAATTAAGCTTGTCAGGAATGACTTGCCTTTGGTGAATCCATGCTGGCTGTTCTGATCACATTCTTTTCCTTCACGTACTTCACAGTGGATACCTTGAGAACCTGCTCCATAATCTTTCCCGGTTTAGAGACTGGACTCACTGGTCTGTAGTTCCCTAGGTCCTCCTTCTTCCCTTTCTTAAAGAGATGGTGAGGGGGGCTCTGATCCATCCACCCCACCCTTCAGCGCTGGCTGGGGAATCCCTAGAGCAAGCTCCCTTTCCCCCCTCCCTTTCTGAAAACAGTGCCCGACTGTGAGGGAGGAAAGGCCATTGCTAGGGAAAACCAGGTGCAGGCTGGCAGCCAGCAGCTCAATTCCCCTTCCCCTTGGAACCAAGAGTGAACTTCTGTTTGGTCCAGGGGATCATTGTAACTCAGAACACTTCCTGCAAAGTGTTCTGAATTACAGCGGGGAGCTGCACTTCTGTCTGAGCCCACTGTCTCTCTACATACACCATTTACTTCCTGTTACAGCCATAGATTCATTTACTTTTCCGAGAGTGGCCCATTAGTTAGCACCTTTTATTGATAATGCTTTGCTTTTTTATCATTTGTCTCAATGTTCTAATGATGAAATGTACAGATGGGCCACAGCTTTTCCAACTCTTGAAATTATTTTCCTATATACAAAGGCAAAACATCATACATTTCCTTACATGGTAGCAGAACTCTAAACTAGAGATAAACTAGCTCCTTCTGCTAAGCATTTTGGTAGAGGATCTAAAGACATGGATAGAGCAGCTGTAGGCAGTAGAGGTTGTTTTATAATAATTGGAATCAGCTGAATTACAGGGTCAGTTCTTTCTTATCTTCTCATTGCTTTCTATAGGTGTGTACAGAAGTGGTTTGTGCACATATTATAGTGCTATAGTTTAGGGCACTTGTTATAGCACTGTAAAATTATGGTACTCTTAAACATGACAGAAGGGCAGTGCTTGGTGAGCAGGGGGAGCCTCTGAGCCTCCCTGCACTTTCCAGGTTAGGATGCAGGGGGCACTCCACAGCCTCCTGGGGTTTCTCCACTGGTCAGAAATTTGATCAGTGTACAGAAGTTATTTACAGTACTCTAGGTTGCTATAGTGCTGTAAAATAGAGAACATCTATCCAAACTTCCTTGGACACATTCTTTAAGAAAGCAGACAAGACTCCAGAAAAACCTGCAGCCAAGACTCCAGCCAAGAACCCTTCAAAAAGTCCAACCAAAAGTCTTTCAAAAAGTCCAGCAAAGTCACCTCAAAGAAGTCCTTCAAAATCAATGATTGCTATTTACAGTATACATACACTAATGTAGCTATATTACTCATCTATAATTGATTGGGTACAAAATTCTGGGGTATTTTTGGTGAAAATAAGGTATTGGGTCTTGGTTCAGGAACCAATCCTCCATTTATAACATTGTTTCTTATGAGAAAATTAGTTCCGAGTTACAACACTTCAACTTAAGATGCGGTTTTCAGGAACCAATTGTGTCATCAGTCCGAGAACTGCCTGTACTCCTTTCTGGCTCAGCACACTTTCCACCTGAAACTACCTGAAAGGCAGTTGGCCTGCCACTCATGTTAGTACAACAGACATACTTTTACTTGTCCTTTCATGAGCTGTTTCAACCACAAGCACTTGCTACAATTTATTCTTGGGAAGCAGTGTTCGTTCTGCTACCACAACTGGTCCAAAAGAACTTCTAGCATTAGGAATTTGATCACTCTTCCTTCCTCCTGTGACCAACCAATACTTTCCAACAACATGCATCTCCTTAGCATGGCCTTCCTACACAACTCTATTCATACTGTGCTTCTTAGAATGACTTCTATCACCCTGTATATCTCTCTTACTCATCCTTCACAGCACAGTTTTCCTTTTCTACATATGAGTCCCTTTCTAAGGGAAAAGTAGGATTGCTGACTAATGGTACATAAATATCTCTGTTGATTTGGATTTACAGTGGCATGGGTGACGCCAGAATTTGGCTATTTCCAGGTTCCTTAGGCTGATGCTACAAGACCAATGTTAATAGGATATTGTGCACTAATTATGTTAAGCCCATATTCCTTTCAGTACACATGTGTAACTCCCCCTATCTCTAACTGTAGTGCACACTTCCACTTAAAATTAGTGTTACGCAATATTAAAACTGCTCTTAATGGCATTGCACAATAAGTTAATATTGAACAGTATGTACTATCTAAAGATAACTACAAGTACTGTATGTGAATACAAATATTCCTACACATTAATACACAAATCTGTTGCTCTTAGAGACTTTGAAATTACCTCATTCTATCACTATGCACATTTCCCTAATCAGAGTTATAATTTTCTGCAGAGTAAGAATTTTAAAAGAACAGTAAGAGAAAGAATAGTATTTTATCTCATAGAATTTGCCAAGTTAGATGGATAACATGGTTGCAGATTCATCAAAAGAAGAAGAAATAGAACACAATATAAGGCATTTCTCTATATTATTTTTATTTTTCCACTTGTGAAAGATTACTTCATTGACAATCCTAACCAGCCTGTCAAGTTATGATTCTGAAAATAATTTTGTATGGTATTTATTGTTAAGAAGTACCTCAAATCAATTTCATTACCAGTTCGCATTACTGACCAACATACTAAATTTCTGTTATTATTAAGTGTACCATTATAACTGGAGTATGAATTGCTATCAGTAATCAGTAGAGTAGCATCACTGGAGTATAAATAAAGTATGAATTGCTATCACTATATGGATATCATCTGAAGGAAGCCATATCATTATCAATATAATTTTACAAGGATTAAAAGATCCCTTTCCTACTGTGGACTTGGAATCCCATAGATGGGGTTTAGAAGAGAAAAGGGGAACTTACCCTGAAAGTTGTGCTTCCCCATTCATACAAAGCCTCGGGGTGCATACACTGCTGCATGTATGGAACTTCAGAAGAATATCAGACTCACGTAAAAAACCAAAGTGCCAAGCCACCAAATAGTAAAAGGAGTATTTTCCAAGTTTATCACTCAGAATGACATTTGCAGCTGCTAACAGGAAGTCTTACCTCCCATCAAGTAGAACAATGTCACGCTACCTTTCTTTTAAGCATGTAAAGACTTAAAATGGTGAACAGCTGTCCTTTAAAATCAGATTCTAGTGGAGCGCATCTGTTAAAACTAACTGGCAGTATGTCTGCATAGTTCTAAATGCAAGAGAGAGTTCTCTATGCACACATCTCTTTGATACCACCTTTGACATAGAAAGCTAATTGTTCTTCTTTATACCTTAACAGTAATTCAGCTTAAAAGTATCAAAATCCTTTAGTCTGTTTCAAGCAAAATACAGAAAATGTGGACCATTAAGAAATATCATAAGAACTTTCAAGAATGTGTTATTTATTTATTTGTGGAAGATGGAAACTTGTTCTCTGTTCCATATTATCAGCCCTGAAGTATTTTACAGTCCTCTTTCCATCTTTTAAATCAGCTGGTAGGGAGAAAAAAAGGGCAAAAGATGGCCTTTTATTATTCCTCCTTTAAAGCTACCGTTCCATTTTTAAAAGGACACCACAACAAATAAGTAACTGAGAGAGTGTTAAAAAAATCTGTAGAAAACATTCTATGTGATTATAAAAATAAGTATCCCTTTCCTGATGCATCTAACTGGGGGCTGTTTGCAACTCACAAATATTTGGATTCAAAGTAAATGCTATAATTTTTTTAAAGCGCTTAAGGCTTTGAATCATCCTGGTATGAATTAGCTTTGGACAAAGCTCAGAAAACAATATCAGTATAAAATTTTAAACTAAACTCATTATGGAATTTCCTGAGCAACAAGTTAATTCTTATTTTTCATTTTTCATAATCCGAGCTCTCTCACCAGCTGTGGAGTGCTGACGGACCTTTAGAAAAGTTTTCTTGACCTTGAAGAATTTCAAGAAATGCAGGTTTCACTAAATGCCTAGCAAAAGTCCCAGTCCCAATCAGCCCAACTTCAATCCATGAGAAATACTGAGAGAAGCAATAGATATGATATATCTTGACTTTATTAAGGCTATTGACAGTCTTTCGTGATATTCTCAGAAGCAAGCTCAGGGTATATGGTCTAGATCGGTGGAGTCAAATGAATGGCCTGTCAGCTGGATCTAGCAAACAGACCCGTGGACCTGGGAATTTGGGGGTGGGGCTTATTGATGAAATCCAGAGCTCCTTTGGGGATACATGTCAATGTCAATTGATGAGTGACAGCTATATTAAACCCCTTGCTGCTGCTACCAGTGCCATCACTTGTCCCACCATCTTTTGCCCTGCCACATCCAGATCTAGCCTATGTGGAGTCCTGTGGTCTGGATGCAGAACTTGAGAAGGGGTGAGTTTGACACCATAGATCAGTGGAGGCCACCCTTTTTGGCATGCATCCCACAAATTAGCCATGCATCCTTCCCAAGTGCCACTTTGATCCCCTTTCTCCTGCTCAATCTGCTCTCAGCCCCATGCTCCCTGTCTGATCTGCGCTCTGCTTTCTGCCTCCTTCCCTATGCTCCCTGCCTGATGTGCTGCTTGCTTTTTGCTTCCTGCCCTATCTGCCACTGTGCCACACACAAAGGCTGTCCCGGTTGGTTAGTCCTGGCCTAGATAAAGTTACTGCAAGGTGGCTGCACAAGTGGTTGGGTAACAGTACTAAAAGAGGACTAAAGAATGGCATACTCTCAGCCTAAATGGATGCATCAAGTTGGGTTCTATCATGGGTGGTATTGTTCACTGTTTTTATTAATGACTTGAATGATGGAAGAAAAAGTAAAGGCTAAATCATATTCCACCTAAGAAGATTTCTGTGCTCAAGTTCTATGCCACCCTTGAACAACCTTTTGCATCTGCTTTTGTAAGGCACTATCATCTTACCCTCATACTTCAATTGCAGAAAGCAGTAACTGGTAGGATGATCCATCCAGTCTTTCGATTAATATCTTCTTAAGGATTTGAGTCTGGGATAGGCCTTTGGCATTTATAAAGAAAAATTATTTGCTGAAAATTTTTTGATGTTTTCTATCAAAAATCATTGTTCTGGGATGGAAATACTGAGAATTTATTTTTTTCAGTAAGAAACATCAAGTGTATATTCCTGAATAAAACAGAAAAAAATGCGTAGTGATTTGTCCATCACAACTGCATTATCTTAATGGTATACAAAGAATTTGAAAGCTTTTGAAAGAAAGCAGTTTCTAAGACAACAGATAAATTAAAGAACAACTGAAACAATGAACTGGGATTACTAGGAAGGAATTATTTCCTATGTGCCAGAAATATGGTTTGATATTTACCACCAGAGCTAGGCTGAGAAAAATTTTATAAAACACTGAACTTTCTCATTCTAATACATTCACAAAATCTAAAACTAGCCAACTTTCAACCCACTTTTTATATCCTGTGTCCTTGCGAGACATATAATTCAATTCTGTCTAAAACCTGAATGTGTCTGAACATCAAGCAAGTCAAAATTAGATAAGAGAAAAAGAAGTAAAACTAAACATTTAACAATTTTGTCTAAGATGAATGTTTGCCAAATTACTCAAATTTAATTTACATGCTGTTCCAGAGAGACTTTGGTAGTCATTTCTAATAGTTTCACATACAAATTACTGAATAGAAACACCAAAAAAATCTATTTTTCCTATTGTCAATAAGAGATGTCTGTAAACTTTTTTCATAACTAAAGTCACAGGTGCCTAATTTCATAATTTCTTTACAAATCTAATTAAACTCATTAATTAAATGATGTTGCTGTCTTCATGCCTGATACTTAGTACAAGCAAAGAGCAGGGAGAACATAGTACATACACAACAGCTGTTTTTAATTTCTGGCCAACTGTCTAGACATTTGGAGCAACATTTTCTTCCCCCATCCTCATTATTATTGATTGAAACAAAAACTGTAGAAGAAAGCCATTCTCTTATATGCATGTAATTTCAAAATAGTTCAAAGGCAGGTGTGTGTGTGAGAGAGAGAGAGAGAGAGAGAGAGAGAGAGAGAGATCAATGGGCCTATTGTAGCCTCCTTGAACTATCTACAGATATACTTTTTGTTATTTTTCCCATCAAGGTGGAATGTAAAAATCCAGTCTCCCACTAGCATTTGTCTATAAAAAGCAGTGAGAGGAGACTTACGAACATCCAGGATGACTGGTGACCTCTGCCCCTACAGCTATTGTATGTATTGTTTTAATTGATTAAACAAAAAACCAACACTCTTTGGTGTACATGAAGAGATTTTCCATATCCTGCAATTCAGTTTATTTGATTAATAAGATATTATATTCCAGAAGGCTGGTATAAGGAGTGTTTCACTTTTCTAATTTAAACTAAAGGTTACTGTTAATAAAAAAAGTGCTTCTGAAGGGGTAAACTGTTATTTGGTGTTTGGGTAAAATGGCAAATTTGTCCATCTTCAGACTGTTTGGTACAAAATAACTCAGCTTTAATCTTTTGATGATTTTCTGTTGGAACTATGCTTCTAGCAGCAGGAACTGTAAATATCTGTGAGTATTTTTTTCTGACCTTTATCCTGTCAAAACAGACCTATATTTGTTGAACAATCTAACCGTGGTACAATTTTGACCTTAGCACTTACACCAATACGGGGAACTTCATAAACAAAAATGCTTAACCTAAGGTTATTCTTACGTTTTTCAGACAGGCCTGTGTTTTATCATCTTTAAATATTTTCTTGATCAAGTTTACCTCCAGAGAATTCGATATTTGACAATAATAAAGCATGCTTCGCTGAACCTAAAACAACCTTAGATAGCTAATGTTTGCCCTCAGGAGCAGATACTAATAGTAGCTTATTTTATTTTTAGATCTCAATACTGGTATTCCTTATTATTTGTTAACAGAAAAATACAGCAAAGTAGTAGAAACTTCAGACTGGAGATCCTCAAAGAAATCATCTAAATCACCTACGAAGTGAACAAGTATCATTGTCATAAATACTGTTACCCCACAGTAGCCCAGTCTACACGCGCACTTAATCGAGTAGACTAATTAGCTTCAGAGTAAAGCATCATCGTGTACACACGGGGTGCTATTACGCCACAGTAAACTACTTAACACCGCTGTAAGATAGTACTGTCATGGACAATAATTAACTGCAATTAAATGTGCAGGCAGATAGTGGCCATGGAAGTAAAACGTAACGTCAGCCAGCCAGAAAGGAACTAGACTCCTGCCTACCACCTAGGCACATGGCTCCACACTTTCAGCACCCTCATGCCCCAGCCAGCCCTTCTGCCGCCTGACACTGCCACCCAGAGCCACAGCTGATGCCCTGAGCCTCCTGCCAGCTCAGGCCTGCCACACTGCTGCTACCAACCACAGCCCCATGCTGCCACTCACTGCCCAGGCTTGCCCCTGAGCCTGCTGCTGGCCATCGCATGCTGCCAGAGCCTGGCTGCTGTGGTAGGGCAGAGCAGACCAGGAGCATCTCTGGCATAAACTGCTCTGCCTTAGCTCAAATTGTTGCTGTCCCAAATAATGTGCCTGAGAATATTTTTTCATATCTGAAAATTACTAAACCAAACAATCACTCATTGAATATTCATTTAAGAAAACATTTTCAAAATAATTTTTTGAACATGTTTAATACTACTGAAGGACCCAAACCGGAAGCATTATGATCAACAGCACAAGTTATATTGATCTGAATGAGATCAGGAACATTGCCATAGTAAACAGTTTATTAGGAGCTTATTCTTCAGAGAAACATTTGTAAAACAAAAGAAACTAAGATGAATCCTTATATTTCCCTTTTTTGAAACCATTAAGTATTTCAATGGGAGTATTTCTGTGTGGATTTGGTATACTCTTATCTAGAGGCTTGCACATTGATCCTGAAATCTCCCTAAATTATCAGCAAAAAATTGAAAAAGTATCATACAAACAAGAAAAAAATACATCACAAAAAGATAAATTCTGCTTGAAAATTATTTGAGTCCTCCTCTCCAGCATGAATTCATAGTAAAAGCAAAACAAATCTTGCATTCTTTTCACAACTGCACACTTCCAACTGTTTTAGTAATAGGAAAGTAAAAATATAATAATATAGGGGGCTCTGACTCCTAAGAGACTCAGCATACTGGGTTTCTGGAAAGAAATGGCTATAATGTTATCAGCATGATCAAGTGGTCTTAAAATGAGATAGTATAGTGATAAGCAAGCCACAGGAAAGGGGAACCCTAATTCTAACACACACATAAATCTACACATTCTTATTTATCAGCTGTAGAAAACAATTTTTTCTCACCCTAAATTGAAATTTTTGTTCTAGGTAGGATGAGATAGAGAAGAGTGTTATTTAGGAACAAGACACAACAAAGCTGATTTTACCCTAAACATTTTTAAAACTATAGACTTGAAGCTTCTCCTCTCTGTACTTCTGCACAGTGCAGTACTCAGTAAGGGTACCTACCAAGGTTCGAATGATCTAAATGACCTAGTTTACAAGTGTTCACAAGGCTTAAATTGCCCTAAAAATGGTGCATCTAATCCGAAGTTAGGTCTGAAACTGACCTCGGTTAACTGCATCTAAAAAGGATTAACCCAGCCTAGTGAAAGCTCGCATGCATTCACAGCACAGCCCCAGAGGTGGGAAAGCCTGGCCACTCACTGTACCCCTGGGGCTGTGCTTTTCTGACCCCCCCAATCCTGACCAGACTATTTTTAGCCTCCCAGCCATTCCATCTCCAGATCAGGCAACACTCCCTCCCCCTGCGGACTTATCAATCACCCTGTACCCCAATTCCACCAGCCCCTTCCCACACCAAAGTCACTTACTTCAGGGTTCCTGCACCAGCAGTGATGAACACCAGTATACACCATTCCCAGTTTAGCTTAAAATAAATTGCTTAAACCTAAACCAGATCCCGCCAACAATTGTTTACACCCTTGGTGTACAGTAATCGTACAAACTTGAAACTTAGGGGCATGCATAAAGTAAAAAAGGGTGGCATAATCCTCAGCAGTGTCATTTCAGCACACATTAAAAAATATACGGATTATCTGGGACAGAACATACCAGAAATGAATTGAAACAGGGATAAGACACTTATATTGTTCAGAATTGCCAAATATGTTTTATATAATTACCCTGAGATTATGAACTCTCTCTATATATAATCTTTAGCAAGCTGAAAAACATGACAAGAACCAAGTGGCAAATGCTTATCCTGTGCCCCCCAAAATGTTGAGATTTCAAATATTTTTGCAACTCTGCATCAGGCCATAATGGAGAGCTTTCAAAATGTTTTGTGAAAAGAATGGGAGAAAGAGACGGACAGAAAGACACAGGAAGAGGATAGGTACTCATTTGCAACATGATATATATATATATATATATATATATAGTTTAAATTTCCTGCTTTGCCCAATGAAAAGCAGAAATTTTATCCTGGGTTTCTTACTTACAAGGTAAATATACTACCTGTTTGGTTATTCAGAGTGATTTCTTTCTGGTCTTGACTTGAAAATCCATTGTGAAATCAAGAAATAATCCTAATGAAGCTTTTATCAAAACAGATTTATTCCTGCACAAAGTTTTGGTTTCATTAAGTTTGGAATTGTTTGATTTAAAAAAATGCCAGTATATTCTGATCTTCCCCAGTGGTGAAGCAGAAAAAATAAAAGAAGGTTAATTAAGCTTGGTTAGTTTCTACTGAAGTGGAAGCCATCTTGGGCAAAGCAGGTAGCTAGACATGGAAAATCTACCTACTTTTAAACTTCTGATGAGGGTGATTGGGAAGAGGGTGGTTACAAGAGAAAAGGAACAGCTCAGTAAAGGAAAGATGCTCTTACTGCCCATTTTAGAAAGAAGAGATAAGAAGCAGAGAGCAAAATTTCCCAGGAGGATAAAGGGTAGGACAAGTAGGAACCTAGATAAAGGCGTGTCCAGACGAGCGTGGATATGTGGGCATTCCCCACGCTGTTACTTTGCAGTGAGAGGGGTTTGTTCAACTCTGGGAGATCCTGGGGTCAAAAAACCCAAAGCCAAAAGAAGTGTGGCAGCACATGTGGTGGCAGCATGTGTCACCCAAAGCCAGAGCCTGACCAGCCAGACCCACGCTCCAGCTGCTGGCCAAATTCCCTGCTGCAGGAGCACTGTGGATGCAGCCCCGAGAGGCCCCCAAGTAAGGATGCTGGGGCCAGCACAGTTGCTTGGCCCAGACTCCCCTACCTGACCTGGGGTGACCTGCTGAGCACTGGAGTGCGCATGGCACAGGCTTTCCCTGGAGACAGTAGCAGCACAGCTTGTACTACTTTTTGCAAAGTTTGCATGTTAAGTGCTTCAAATGTAATGTCTCATGACAGGTAAACTTAACCAGAGTTTTAGATCTTTGGGAAATGTCATGCTTAGGCAAGTGGGATATGATGAGGGTCTGCCCTGGTCCTGGGAACACAGTGCACTGAATCAGGACACCTCACAGAGGTGAAGCAGTAACGGATAGTTTGTGCACAGGAAGTGACTCAGAGTGGTAAAGACCATGCTGGATCATACTAACACCATGGAAAACTAAAAAGTTCATTGACTGTGGGACCCCAAGCTTTATGTGCATCCAGTACATGTGGGCTTGGCCAGAGCTGTGACAGCTACAGATGAGTATCAGTTCTAATAGTTCTTTGAGGTTCAAGAAAAGAGTTCATCTGCATGCAAAGCATCCTCAGTTAAGGTGGTTACTGAAAAGTAAGTTTGCCAGCTATATACCTACATTACAAAATTGGATCAATAGGGATTTAAGAGCAGTTGAATGCTTGGCGTTTGCCCCTGAGCCCATCTACATATGCAATTAATGCAAAGCAATAAACTCTTTGATCCAACAGAGAAAAAAGGTGGGAAGAAGGAATCACTGTGTTTGAACTGTTCCTTTCTGGGACATTAGGTAGAGAAAAGACTTGGGGTACCTTGAGTTTTTTAATTCTTTGTTAAATGGCATAATAAAGGTAGCACCCCACTAAGGGGTGGGTGGGTGGGGGTGTGTGTGTGGGGGTGTGTGTGACAGAGAGAGAGAGAGAGAGAGAGAGAAGGAGAAAGAGATGCATCTTTTCATTTAGGATAACCAGTGTCTCTTTTTATGGTAGAAGAGCCTATAGTCAGCAACTTCAGCTTATTTCCATAGCAACGCTGTGTAAGCCACACAGCAAATTGCAGAATAACTTGATGTTGCAGTTTATATTAACTTCCTCTTCCTGGCTTCAGACTCAGTATGCAAGTGCAATAGGGGAGCCAAGAGATGCTTGCCACAGGGGGACTCACCCTGACACTTTTGAAAAGATCAGAAGTCAAGTGGCTGACCCTGGAGTTACAGGTTTAAACTCTTATTGCACTAGGCATTGTATTCACATACAAACAGTAACAGAGACAGGTCCTGTCCATAAGAGTTTACCGTCTAAATAGGAAGCAACAGACAAAAGGTGCACAGTTATGAGGCCCTATCATCCTCACTTTAGAACCAGGGATCTGAGTCAAAGGAGAGTTAAGTGACTTGCCCATGGTCACATAAATAGATCTTGTCAGATTTTAAGAACTACATTCAAATGTCCAATGTGCTAGGCCAGGATCTCAGTCCCAGTGCCATCCTTTCCTTGTTTTACTGCCTATATGGCATGATTTTAGAAAGGTAGCCTTGAAATATGCATTTTCTAGATTTTTACATCTATAATTATCATTATAAAAGATCAAGAAAAACTTGTTCTAATAAATTATAACTGTATAACAGCCAATCCCATCTGTTCATGTTTCTTCCTTGGGGTTAAAAAACTGAAAAACTACAGTTTTATCTGGAGTAGTTTTGCCACAAACCGTTCATGTTAGTTAAACAAACAATAATAATATTAATAAGCCTTTATTCCTGTGGATCCAGGTGAGTCATGCCTGCAGGACTGGCTTCTAAAAAGTAATATGTGCATCACTGCAGAAGAAGAGATATATATTATTGCTGGTTCTGGCCTCTTAAGAACCCACACAGAGCTGGAGTATTACAGATGAACAGAAGGCCCCAAACTCATCTTAAATGACCACAGTGTGAACTTTGCAAGTGTTACAAATGGCATGTTCAGCAGAGTGTTTGAAGTAATTAACATACTCAGCTAAGCAAATGGTAAAATTGGCAATTTAGCTTAAGCAAGAAAGTAATAACAGGAAACAGCTTGCTAGAAGGCCTTAGCCTGAGGTTTAATTACTAATGAACTATTAGTAAACAAGTAAAATTGCATATAAAGTAAGTGCATGCTGTAGCCCTAGTTATACCCATAATAATTAGTGAATTATGTAACCTTGTATGGCTTGCACATTACTACATTGTAGCTATAAGTTTATGCTAAATTTTCCTAACCAAGCTGTTAGAAACTTTGAAAATGAATTTGAAGGGATAGGGTAAGGAAAGGGAGAAGGCTAGGTTTGTTGTTGCAGAATTAAATAAAGGGTTGGGGGAGACTAGAAGGTGAAAGGAAAATGAAAAGGAGATTGCCCAGACTAGTAAGGAAAAGAATTTTAAAAAAATCCTCTCTTTCTCAAAACTCTGACTAGAGGGATAAGGGGACTACAGAGCAAGAGACACCCTCATGAGCAGTGAGCAGCCTCCCATCTCAGATCACCTCATCTGAACTAAAACTGCGTGGTAGGCACTGGAATGGAGACAGGCTTTACCCAAGATGAGTTCCAGGGTGGAAACACAAAGCAAGGATGCTCCCATGACAGTAGTGTATTGGCAAGAAAGCTCTTCATTGAGCCCCTGCACAAGTAAATACACCACTTTGACTAAAGGGACTAAAGACCCATAGGCAGCATGGAATGGGGAGGAAACTTGCCCACTGATGGTGCTGTGCCCTTGGATATGCCAACCCTGATGCTGCAGTTGATACAGGTATAGCAAAAGCAGATCAGGGAGGTGTCCCAAAGTCAGGTACAAGAGGAAGAGGAACAAACTACCCTATTTGAACAGTAACAGATGCTGTTCGAGCAGTGGATGGAACAGAACAAGAGAGACAGAGAGTAGGCAAGGGATCACACTCGCTAAGATAACCACAGATGATGCCTCCCGAGGCCTATATTGAGACTTCTTGAAAGGGCAGCAGAGGTAGCAAGTTGGGAACCTAATACATGGGCAACATGACTAGGTGTCCTCCTAACAGGGGAGGCTCAGGCAGCATACAACCTCTTGTGCTGGCAAGAAGCCCAGGAGTACAGGACAGTAAGGGAAGTGGTGCTATGCTCCTTGGAGAATTTGAAGAGTATTACAGATTAAAATTCAGAGCTAAAAGATTAAGGGAAGAGAGAAAGCCATGGATGCTAGCTTATAAGTAGTAGTGGCCAGAAGAGAGACAAATGAAATACTCGACGAGGTAATCTTGGAGCAACTCTTAAATGACCTAGATGTCACTGTCTAGAAGTGGGTAAGGAGACACCAATCCACTACACTCAAGAATGTAGTCCTTCTGGCAGAGACATTTGCCCAGGCTGAAAAATGACCCTGTGCCGACTCCAGGCCCACAAAGCCCACTGAATTCTGGGGACAGATGCTAAGGCGAGGGACAGAGGAGAGTCCACAAGGGAACCAGGCCTAACAGACAGACAGAAGATCTGTGTTACAACCGCAGAAGGCCTGGACACTATGTCAGGTCCTGTCCAAGGAAGCCAAGGGAGTGGCCATCATCATAAGAGGCCACAAAACACGGAGAGGAGACGAAAGGTGAAAATCTCACCAGTAGAAAGAATGGGTTTCAGCTAGGGGAGAGAAGCCATACAGACACCCTCTAGGCCCTCAACTATGGTGCCAGGTAGACTAGCTATCATCCAGAACTCTACAGCCCTGGACTGGCAGCTGGGGACAGCCAGACAGTAGGTGAGTGGGGAGAAGGCGAGATGGATGAAGTGGGGAAAGTAGGTGGGCAGGGAGCTGCTGGGCTACTATCCCTTCCATCCTCAAATCACCCCCACCGTCCCTGGATCACCACCACCTCGATCCCTCCTGCCACTCATATTGTTGATCACAACTGAAACCGGGGGTGGGGAGGAGGTGGTGCAAGGGCTAGTCAGCCGTGGGACCTGGTAAGGACTGGATCTTCATGCATGGAGACAGTGTGGGCTCCAAGGAACCCAAGACCAGGCAGGGAGGAGGAATCTCCCCACTTATGCCACCATTCTTAGGCTGATCAGGATGGAAATCCAGAGGTAGAAGTGCTGATTAAAAGGCAAGGAGGGGCAATCTGAGTGTTGCAGGGGGCTCTTTCTCCCCCTCTCCCAGCCTATACTACAGCTAGAGAATGAATACAGGTCAGGCAGGGAGCACCTTTCAACTCCTAGCCACACTCCTGCTCATCAGCTCTCTAGCAGCAGGTCGAATTAGTGCACATTAAATAAGGTATTAAGCCTTAACATGTGACAATCACTAGCTTGTGCTAACATTACCACCTAACTTTCCTTACAATTAGCACCTGCTAACTCTAATGTATAATCTCATTTTTGTACTCTGAGTGCTAAACCATAAGAAGTCAAGCTGTAGATCCATATCCTACCTCTTTTATCAGTAGCTGCCTCATCAACATACTTGTAATTCCATTAATAGTGTTAAGGTTGTAACACAGCTTCCTGCCCTCACCTGAATTAGAGAGAGACTGGTTTGGAATACACCAAACCTGAAGTTGGGCTGGATTGTAGCTTGTGGACAATACAGAGTGGCCCTACCTCAGCAGTAAATACTAAGAGCCCTCTAGTTATCTCTGACAGCCCTTTACAAAGCTAAACTTATTTATCTCCTTTGAACAGCTGACCTTTTCTATTCAGCAACCCTCTCTGCCCTCTTTCAACTGAGCTGTTCCAGGGTGAGTGCATGGAAGTAGATATTTTTAAATTTTCCTGGGAATCAGGCCTGTACTTCTTCCCCAGCTGTAAGGAACAGGCTCAATCTAGCCCAAAACAATGGAAGTTCCTTGTCATAATGCAGGGGTCTGTTTTGTAGCCATGTTGGTCTGAGACAGAGAAGAATACAAAACTCAAAACTCTTGATTCAGAGGCAAAACCTTTTATTAGACCAAAAAGAAAATAACAAAAAAAAATCTTTCTTTACAAGCTTTCAGGCACACCCACCCTTCTTCAGGCTGATGGGAAATTAAAGATGGTAAAGTCCTACTTCCTAAAAATCTTTTTTTTTAATCCAAGTAGAATAAATTAGGTCCAAAATCCATCCTGTTGTCTTATGAAAGAAAGCAAATGGGAAACTGTGGCATGGGAAAGACAAGTAAGCAGAAGAAAAAAACAACACTTTTAAATCTGAAATACAATCAAAGTACATTTGAGTAGAGAGATACATAGATTTTTTTTTTTAAAGAAAAGAATTATAATGCAAGAGTAACAGCATCCAAAAATTTTGTAGATTTCTAGGAAGATGGTCACTGCAGTATAAAGGTGTTGAGAGAAGGGAAGGGTATGTCTGTGGTTTCAGGGTCTGTGCCTTTTTCTCCCAGCATTTCTATGGTGTCAGAATCTCAGGAAATAATAGGACTGCTTTGACAGTTAAAGTACAATAATGATGATGACAAAATGTATAACCGTGAGTATAAGACGACAGAATCCAAGATACAAATGTCTAAATAAAACATCTTCAAGAGCAGTATCAATATGGTGGCTAAGAAAGGGAAGATTGAACCATATGTTCATCATACCTAAGCAACTGGGAAAAAATCAAAAACCTAAGAGACCACTTGCATGGGGTAGAAATAAAGGGGTACTGCAAAAACCAACCTGTGCAGGTATCTATTTCTGACCCCTAGCTGTCCCCAGTAACTGATAAACAGTCCATCTAATGCTGATACTTAAACTGTAAGCTCCTCCGGCAAGACTTGTTTCTTTGTTCTGTGCATACAAAGCAGTTGTGATTGGGGTTATTGGGATCATGGTCCATCATGAGGGTTCCTTGGCACTCTGATAATATGAATATTAACTAATTACAATCCTTGAAAAAGTTTATAGATTGGGCAGTCTATGTTAGAACCTACTACAAAACAAAAATCATACTGGGCCTACACCTTTATTTTTATCATTAACATCCAGCACAACTACTGTAGTATAAAAAAGGAAGGAAGCACAGAAACAACATGACAACAGATGAAAGGAGAGTAGCAAGGAAAATAGACATGTACTACAAGGTGGACTTTTTAGCTGTAAATTAGCTGTCACTCTTATCTGCCCTTCTACAAAATAGCAGCAACGTGACATTTTGTAGATGGATCAGCAATAAGAATGGACAAGTACACAATATTTCAATGCAGATAACATTTTTATTTGGGTGACAGTCAGATAAGCTAAGTACGAATGTAATTCTATCTTCTACCTTCAAGTTTTCCTGTGGATTTCCATAAGAATGGGGTTCCACAAGCATGAAGCATGTCAGGCTCAGACTACAATTTAAACAGTTAGTTCCAGTAATGGCATCCAATTGTCAGATATTGAGCCTGGCTGCTCCAGGATTGGGAACAACTGGGGAACCTAAAAAGTTACCATCTTACCTAAGAAATAGATCAGATGAATTATGGGAACTAGATTTCATTAACTGTCACACAGCAGTGCAGAATAAAGGGGGACCAACAGCTATCCTAAAAACAGCCAGAAAGGATTAAAACTGAAGGACAGTATGGACATAGACGTATAGACCACATTGGGTCAGCTAATCTCAGCACCCCTGAGACTTCAGAATCTACCATTCATCGGGAACTTTTCCTCTTCTCCCAACTCCTTTGTAAATGAGAGCATTTCTTTCCCATTCTTCAGAGAGACCAGAGAAGGAAGCCACAGGCATTCTTCTTCCAGATTCAACTTGGAAGCAGGAATGGGTCTCAGACAGCAGCAGATTCTCTTGGCTGGTCAAACAGGGGAAATTTCCTGTTTTTCTCTTAGCACTTTGTCCTGCCTGCTGACCGCATCTGACTGAGGATCCAGAAACCAACTACAGTAGTAGAATATCATGGCTCAAATAGAACATATAACACACATTTGGTCAGAAAATCTCAGTAGAGACACTTTTTCAAATTTGGCTATGTAATATTTATCATGCCGTCATTATTTCTGAATTAGTTTGATGCACCTAAATCTCCAGGTGGCTTTAAAAAGATATTACAGGAAGAGGATAACAGGTGAAATAGATATATAACAAGATCATTTGGGCATTAGAGCCCCTCTCTACACGTAGATAAAGGCACAATGGGGTTTAATGCATAATTCACATTTGCATGGCAGGAGGTGTGATTGTGGGATTGCCCATTACATACCACTGCACCTTATTGCCAGTGTAAGGGGAGCCTGGGATTGGCAAGATGCACGAGCAAGAAAGAAGCTTTGATGGCTGGGAGCTTCCTTAGCTAAGGGACTCCAAGCTGCATGCACCCCACATGTGGCTCAGAGACACAGCTGCAGCAATTTCCCAGCTGTGATCTACACACCTCTAAGCCTAAGAGAGTCCCCTTGCACTGGAAGATCTCAGCCACTGTCGTCTCCCAGCCACAAGGGTGTGTGGAGTCCCTGGATCACCCCTAGAGGTGGGAGATTGCAGCTGCGCCCTGTGGCTGCCAGGACCCAGCTTCCCACAGGTACAGACACAGGATCTTGGAAGCCACAAAGTGCTGGGTCCCAGCACTGCAGGACACTTCTGGGACCCAACACCTGCAGCTGATGAGTGCTGCCAGGGCTGAGAGTACCCTCAACTGCAGGACTCCCTGTCTAGGTGGGCATGATGCACCCCTGCAGCTTGCAGCCTGGTCAGCTGATGGGGCTCCCAGCCACAGCAGAAACCCTACTACAAGTGTAAATTAAAACTGCATAGCAACCAGTTATAACATTTATTGAGGTCTAACTTTATAGCTGGTTTGACCGCTTTACTTTCTAAAGTAGCTCATCTCAGTTAATTGTACAATACCAGGAACATGTAAAAAGGGCCTTGCATATTGCAGTGGCCATAGCAGTCATGTCTTTCAATATTTATTCCAATAAATTACTATAATTTATTTCCAGTAGTGCCAAAACATGGTGAGAACTTTGATATGAAGACAGCACCTGTGCCCCAAAGAGCTTAAATCAGAACATAATAGAATAACTATTTTTGTGAGACTGGATGGCTCAGGTAACAGATGATGATACACAAATATTTTCACAACTAAATTACCAGTTTAAATCTACCCCAGTTTGATGGAGACTGATAATTATTGCTGTCCACTTGCAGTTTGCTGAACATAATTGCTCATATGAGTGTAGTTACTAGTAGGCCACTTGTCCACATCACAGAATCATCATCAGAGCCACCCTTACTGTAAGTCTCAGCAAATGTCAAAAATGCAACCTAATACCCTCTGAAGTACAGAGCTCCTCTCCCTAACATAGGCAGGGATAAAAATGAAAATAAGATATAGATCATTCGGTCTAAAACAGGTTAAAAAAACTTTAAAGTTAAAGATTTAAATATATGGAAGTAAGAAAATTCAAAGTTATGGATCCCAGAGCAACTATAGCTGCTTCTCCTTGCACATTACATATTGAATATATTTTTATTATAATACATGCTTTTAAAAATTGGTGCCTTAATAGAAATGTGCAATGTGGTATAGTTATGACTGCTATGGGAACTATAACATTAAATTTCCTGATTTACGTGCCTAAATTCTCAGATATAATGCTGTATTAATGCAATTTTTAAAAATAAATTTGTGTTTTTCCACAAATCTCCAATGTACCATTTCCACTCAGGAGGTAGATTACTCTCTATGGCTGAAATCCTGTCCCTGTTGACATCAATGGGAATGTTGCCACTGAATTTAATGGGGCCAGGATTTCATCCACTGTCTTTGCACAAAGTGCAGTTACTTATGCATATATACTGAGGATCTGAGATGACATACATCACTTACATATTTATATATATATAATGAAAAAATGATATGATCAGGTCAGTTCTCATATCTCTTTTGCTACCTGTCTTAGTTTCAGTCAATGACCACATCTGTTCTTTTCCATAAAGGACTCAGTCCTTATTAAAGCTAAGTTGCCCAAGCCAATACTTAGGCCCCTTCTACATGTTACATCTGTTATGCAATTATCTGGTTAACTTCACAATTAATTTAGACTGGCTGCACTTGCAAATTAGCTATGGTGTCTTAAAAAGGTCCAAACAGCTATAAAGTTATTGCTGGAAAATGTGAAAGAACTTTATAGCTATTTTTTCTACCCAGCTTTAATTTGTATATATAGCCTGTACCCCAGCAGCTAGAAGACTGCAGCTGCTGTAGTCTCACAACTGTAGGAACGCCTCATGGCTGCCAGGGCTGAGAATCCTGCCTGGGGTACTGCTGGGGCTGAGAGTCCTGCAGCTGATGGGACTCTCGGGCCTGACAGCCATGGGGCACAGCTGAGGCTGAGAGTCCCATCAGCTGTGGGACTCTCAGCCCTAGCAGCTATGGGGCCAAGAGTCCCACCAGCTGTGACACTCACAGCTGCAGGAACTTGCTATTTGCTGGTGCAATGACAATCCTGTGCCCCTCCTGTACCAGCAATAACACCTAATAGGATCTGATGCTGGATACCATAATTATTCCTCCTGCTGTGTGTTGGCTTAGAAAACAGTATTTAAAGGCCTGTTTTGGGAATTGGCTTATAGGTATAGATATATGCATTATAAGGGTTCAAAATGGGCAGCAAGGGTTAACTGATTTCTAAGGAGCCTGGGTTTCACACACAGAGATCCAATAGCCCTGGAAGCAGACAGGCTGTCTAACACAACAAGGCCATTGGATGGACACAGCCTGAGAACTGAGGAGGGGACATCATAACATGAAATCACAGCCTTCAAGGCAGACAGGTTGTCTAACACAACAAGGACACACAGCCTGGGAACCAAAGAAGTATGTACCATACTGTCCCATAACCTGAGATAAGCGACACCAGATATAAGGCCCCAAAGCAGCAGGGGGGCTGAATCCCGGTTTTGGGGAAACAGACCAAATTAGAAGGCCCGGATGCATGACCACAGAGAGACAACCAAGCAGAGACAGTCATGGATGAAGAGTCATCAGGAGTCATCAAGGGGGAAGGAGACTACAAAAGCAATGATTTGAGATTCACAAAGGGTCCCTCCCATCCCTCCCTGTTCCTTTTCCATAGTTTCACAGATGTTACGATCAGAGGGGACCTATTAGATCATCGAGTCCAACCCCCTGCCCTGGGCAGGAATGAGTGCTGAGGTCAGATGACCCCAGCCAGGTAGCTGTCCAATCTCCTTTTAAACACCTCCAAGGAAGGGGACAGCACCACCTCCCTTGGAAGCTTATTCCATATTTTGGCAACCCTTACTATTAAGAATTTTTTCCTGATGTCCAATCTGAATTTGCTCTCTTCCAGTTTGTGGCCATTATTTCTAGTTACCATGACAGGTGCCCTGGTAAACACTGTATCCGGATCAGATGTATTTCCAGAATTCGAAATCTCTTCTAGATTACTATACTGCCCCTACATTCCTCTTATGCTGATAGTCGAAAGCAATCACCTTTTAAAAGCTGAAAGATTGGTCAGTGATTGTGGTACTAGCATGGAGTTTGAATACACTGCTCTACTATAAACTTTCAGTGTCAGCTTAGGTAATTCACTTAATTCACTAATAAAAAGTGTATTATAAAAAGAATTATGAAGAATCCTTTTTTTTTTTTCAATTCTCTCTGGGAATAATTGTTACAGAACCTACTAGAATCAAAAAACGGTGCAGATGCTCATTGCCTTTCAAAATTAAGGATTGTATCTGCAACTAAATATACCATTGTCCTGGGACGCAAGAATACCGGCAGCTCAGGAAACCCCATGTAGGAAACAGGAGGCAAAATCCATGCGGCTCGTCAGCTGCCTGTTTATACAGCTGCAGCAAGCCGGTGACGTCAGCGCAGAGTGCCGGCCGGCACAAATAAAAATGGCAGCGCATGCTGTGGAAGGGAGAGAGGAGACAACACCAGAGGTCCCTGCAGCTAAGGCAAGCAGGTACACCGGCCCAGAGGGGAAGGAACACCTGGGATGAGTGTGAGAGCCGAGAAGAAGGCTGTCCAGACGACGCTGTGGACGCAGCTGCCGAGGGATGCCAGGATTGCTCTGTAAGGACTGCAGAGGGAAGCCCTGAGGAGATTAATCCCGGGAGTGAGAGACTGTGTGGGATCCCAGAGAGAGGTGCAGCCAACAAAAACATCATTGCTGGATCAAGAGGTGCCTGGGAACAGGCAGGGGACTGAGTGCTCAGGCTGAAGGCAGTCAGTACCCTGGCAAGGGGGGGGGGGGGCGGGCAGTACGCCCAGTCTTTGTGTTGGAGCTTTCTTTTGGTTTCTGGTTTTGTTTTCTCCCCGAGCTCCAGGGGACACCCAAGGGACATGCACCTGCACTATAGGCTTAGACAGGGTTAGGGAAGGGCCTGAGTGGGATCCGGTCAAGAGCCCAAGGAATGAAACACCGACCAACTCAACATTGCTACACAGGAGGCGTGAGGCTGGGGTGTAGGGGTGGCGGAGCCCCGAGAGTGACCGCCAGGAGGAACCTTGGGTCAATGAGCGCGCCCGATGAACGACCCCGGACACTGAGGTCATGAAAGACGTGGCAGGAGAGCACGGGGTCCGGGAGTCGGGCAGAAGTCAGCAGCTCAGGCAAAGGTGCGAGCCCGAGAAGTGGGTAACATCAATCACCCGGACGAGAACGGCACAGGAGAGACTAGTTGAGTCCTGGTGGCGACAACCATAATGGCATCTTCTTGGAAAAAAAATGATGTAAGGCATTGGTTAAATATGGATTAAGGTTATAAATTAGAATTCTTAGGATACAAGTTCAGTTCCTGACTCTCTTTACAGACTTCATATGTGACCCTGAGGAAGTCACTCAGGGCTGGGTTTTCAAAACCATTTAGTGTCTGACTGATGGTGTAACTGTGATGGTCAATGAATTATGCAACAGGCAAGGATATTTTGAGATGATACCTTTTTTAGGACCAAAAGCCATACAGAGGGAAAAGCCATGCTGTCCCTAAGATTCAACAATAAAATAGTAATCAAACCAACAGAAAAAGGTATAGCTATAGTCATCCTCACCATGAGGACTACATCAGTGAAGAAAACAGATAAGTCTCCAACACCAAATACTATAAAAACGTGGAGGACTCCACATCAACACTCACTTTAGAGGTAGAAAAGATCATCAAAGCCTTCCAAAACCAGCTTTAGGAAAAAACATTTCCACTTATCCCTACTCCTCCCATCATTTTATAGGCTCCCAAAGATTCACAAACAAGGGAATCCTGGCAGACCCATGATAGCAACTATGGTATCCTCATTGAGGAGCTATCAGGAATCACAGAAACTATCCTGAAACCACTTGTCATTCAAGTAGAAACTTTTCTACAAAATGCAATAGACCTCCTCAACAAAATCATCCAGACCATCAGCCACCTCCCCAAGAAGGCCATATTTGCAACAATGGATGTCACCAGCCTGTACACTAACATCCCACCCATGAAGGCACAGCTGCCTACCTGAAATACTTACAAGAACATGAAATACACTAAAATTTGCAGCATGTTGCAAAAATCATCCTCACCCCCAACAACTTCATATTTAGCAATAAACATTTCCTACAAACCATGGGCACAGCTCTAGGCACAAGGATTGCCCCTCAGTATGCCAACCTTTTCATAAGCCACTTGAAGGAAGAATTTCTAGAAGACTGCACCACCAAACCTGCACTATACCTGCATTAGATACATATTTTCATCCTCTGGACTGAACACCTGGATTCACTTACTGACTTCTAACACAGGTTTAACAACTATCAATTTTTTTCTGGAATATTCCTATACTAGCATCACATTTTCAGACACTATGATCCATATCCAGGATGGCACCCTACAAACTACCATATACAAAAAACTCACAGATCACTATACTTCTGCCCACAAGCACACCAAAAAAGCTGTAAGTTATACTCAGGCTCTCAGATCCCACTACATTTAGTCTGAGAAGAACACATGTGGTGCCTATTTGGCAAGCCTAATATCTGCCTTTATATAACAAGGACACTCCAGTACAGAAGTAAACCATATCTTTGAAAATGCCCCTCAGTAGCATGCTCCAATACAAAAAAGAAGCTCACCACCCCATGGCTGCACACCTCTTCATGGTCACCTATCACCCTACACTGGACACAATTAGAAGAATCATCAAACAACAGTTGACTGGGATGGTTTAGTCAGGGATGAACCTGCCTAGAGCAGGAGGATAGACTAGATGACCTTGTGAGGTCCCTTTTAGCTCTCCTTTCCTGTGATCCTATGAACCACAGCCTATACTTGACAAAGATCAGACACTGAGAGAAATATTTCCAGCCCCTCTGCTACTGGCTTTCAAACAAACCCCAACCTTCCTTAGCTCATCATCAAAAGTAAGCTCCCCACCATTCAGACATCAAATTGGATACAGGCTTGCCTTAACAACAGGCGCTTAACCTGTCAGCACGTCTCTGTACTGCCGCTACAATCAACACCCCTCAGCGATGAACCCATCAGAATCTATGACCCTACAGACGCCTTTCCCAAAATGTGATCCATCTGATTGAATACACCAAATGTCCTCACAGTAATTATGTATGCGCAACTGAACAGCAACTATGTACCAGAATAAATTCTCACAGAAAAAACAAAAAGGGCAGAAACATGCACATAACAGTAGAAGCATGTTTTAAAAAAACAGTCACTCCCCCTTTTGGACCTCAAGACACTTGTGTTCAATGAAAATCTACCAAACACCTTTAAAAGATAAGCGTGGGTACAAAAATCATAAGCTGACTGGACTCTAGGAACCAAAAACTAAACGTGTATACTGATTTTTTGATACACTATAATCGATTTGATTCTTGACATGCTTCCTCCACACGACAAATAATAAGGACCCTCCTCTCTCTTTTGATCTCACAGTAATCAAACTTCTTTTCTTCTGCTGTTCGTCTGCTACCCCTGGGAATTTCTCCTCCCTCCCAGTTCACAGCTTTACCCACTCTTCTTAAAAATTGTTCTGCTTGCTTTCCTCTGTAGACCTGAAGAATGCTTTGCATTAAAAATCTCGCTTAACTTTATCCCAACCCTACAGCTGGTCCAATAAAAAAAATCCTTGCCTCTCACCTAACGGTATTTAGACCTGAAAGACTTGTTTTTCTGTGCCTCATTTTCCTACATTTCAAATGGGGATGATAAAACATCCATTTGCATTCATCTGTCTTACACAGAAAGGTCATGATCCTACAACAAACCCTCTGGGCAGTCTACCCTGCACACCAAAACAAACTCTAAAACCAGGCTCCATAGAGTGTAAGCTCTTTGAGGCAAGGTGTTTTGTACACCTAGTACAAAGGGATCTTTAAACAGTAAGGTAAATATTACCATAATGAAAAAATACGAAGAATTTTAAACAATCAAAATGATTCTTTAGGGAGAAAAACATTTAACTGTAAGGTGAAAATGATTTCCATTTGCAACTTACTTTCCTGGTAGGTTATAAACATTTTTTAAACTAGTTTTAAATAAGAAAGCCTGGTAATTAATGGAAGCATAGATCCATAATAAAGACTAAACCTTTTTTCTTTGTGGAAATAGATAAGAATACAGATCTTTCATCTCTTAAACATCTCTTCCTTTCTGCACATAACTCACTAACATTTAAACTGCTGGGAAAAGGAACAGACAGAGATAAACATATCAACGTTTTAAAAAAGCTGACAAGTACAATGTAGTATTTCAGACCCACTGGTGCATTAAAATCTCTGTGTCTAGAGTTTTCTATTGTACTTCCAATGAACCAGTCAAACACGGTTCTTAACAAAATTCCAGATGATCCTTTTGTCAGAGGTTATTCCTTTCGGTTTTTTGATAAATCCAACTGATTAGTGGTTAAGTTTCTAAAAAATCACTTTTAAAATATTTTAAAGTATCTCTAGCATTCTGTCTCTTACTTATGAAGAAAATGTTTATCTGTACAGAGGGGTAAAGGATTCTTTCTTTAATAGCCTAACTAATCATGAAAAGACAGTAGCATTAATTGCTTGAAACACAATGTTCGCATTATATTGATTTAATTTGATTATACGAATTAGTTATTTAATATATTTCAGGGTCAGGTTCCTAAGACCTAAACTTAGATGTACCTCCACAACAAGAATATTAGATTATTTAAACAAATTACTACTTACCTTCACCAGGTTTTACTACCCTGACACAGTAGATTAAATATAAAGAACTGCACGAAACATTACCATAGTTATTCTACACAAACATGATTGTGATAAGGGGTCCAGACATGGCTTTTAACAGAAATATAATTACATTTATATTGTATCTGAATGACAAAGAAAAAATTGAAAGAAAAAATGAATAACACAATAACTGGACCTTCATTGCCTAATGAAACAAACCCTCTTAGGAGTTCTTGCTGTAATTTACATGACAGAATCATAGAAAATTCGGGTTGAAAGGAACCTCAGGAAAGCACCTAGAACAACCCCCTGTTCAAAACAGGACCATCCCCAACTAGATCATCCCAGCCACGTCTTTGTCTAGCCGAGGATGGAGATTCTAGAACCTCTCACAGTAACATGTTCCAGTGCTTCACTACACCCCTAGTGAGAAACATTTTCCTAGTATCTAACCTAAACTTCCCTTGCTGCAACTTGAAACCACTGCTCCTTGTTCTGTTATCTGCCACCGCTGAGAACAGGCTAGCTCCATCCTCTTTTGGAACCACCTTTCAGGTAGTTAAAGGCTGCTATTAAATCCCCCCTCAGTCTTTTCTTCTCCAGACTAAATACAGGCAGTCCTTGGACTTACGACACAATTGGTTCCTGAAAACCGCATCTTAAGTCGAAACATTGTAACTCGGAACTAATTTTCTCATAAGACACAATGTTATAAATGGGGGATTGGTTCCTGAACCAAGGCCCGATACCCTATTTTCACCAAAAATACCCCAGAATTTTGTACTCGATCAATTATAGATGAGTAATATAGCTACATTAATGTATTTATATTATAAATAGCAATCATATTGATTTGGAAGGACTTCTTTGAGGTGACTTGTCTGGACTTTTGAAAGACTCTTGAATGAACTTTTTGAAGGGTTCTTGGCTAGAATCTTCTCAGAAGTCTTGGCTGCAGGTTTTTCTGGAGTTTTGTCTGCTTTCTGAAAGAAAGTGTCCAAAGAACTTTGGAGAGCTGTTCTCCACGGAGATGAGCGACGCAACAAACTTGTTCACTGGCATGGCATTGCATCAGATCAAGCGTTGTAAAGTCGAAACCAACATCATAAAGTTGAAACATGGTGTCAATTTATAAACACTGTAAGTGCAAAACATTGCAACTCAAAACACTGCAAGTTGAGAACTGCCTGTAAGCCCTGTTCCCTCAACCTCTTCTCATAATCCATGTGCCCCAGGCCCCTAACCATTTTCATTGGCCTCTGATAGACTCTCTTCAGTTTTTCTACACCCTTTCTGTAGTGGGGGTCCTAAAACTGGACACAGTACTCCAGATGTGGCCCCACCAATGCTGAATAGAAAAATCAGGGGATTTTTCTCTGAGGGGGAAAATCAGTTCCCTCAATCTGCTGTGGGAGACTGTTTCAAAAGCCTTGCTAAAGGCAAGGTATTTCACACCCACTGCTCTCCCTGTGCCTTGTGTTCATCACTGAAAGCAATCAGGGTGGCCAGGCATGATTTGCCCGTGATGAATCCACGCTGGTTCCTAATCATCTGTTTCTCCTCCAAGTGCTTAAAAATAGATTCGTTGAGAAACTGCTCCATGATTTTTCAAGGGACTGAGGTGAGTCTGACTGGTCTGTAGTTCCCCGTATCCTCCTTCCTTTCTTAAACATGGGCACTACATTTGCCCTTTTCCAATCATCTGGGACCCTTCCTGACCACCACAAGTTTTCAAAGACAGTGGCCAGTGGCTCTGCAGTTACATCTGCCAACTCCCACAGCATCCCTAGGTGCATTGCATCCAGCCCTATTTTTAAATAGTCCCCAACCTGTTCCTTCACCACTGCTGGCTGATCACCTCCTCCACAAAGTGTGCTGTCAGGTTCAGTAATTTGGAAGCTGACCTTGCCTGTGAAGACTGAGGTGAAAAAGGAATTGAGTACTTCAGCCTTTTCCACATCGTCTCTCATTAGGTTGCCTTCCCCATTCAGTAAGGGACCAACACTTTCCCTGATCTTCCTCTTGTTTCTGACACACTTATAGAAACCCTTCTTGTTAGCCTTCATGTCCCTTGCTAGCTAGAACTCCCACTGCACTTTGGCCTTCCTGATTTCATCCCAGCATGCCCAAGCAATACTCTTATATTCCTCCCTAGTTGTTTATCCAAGTTTCTACTTCTTGTAAGCCTCCTTTTTGTGTTTTAGCTTGTTGAACAGTTTCCTGCTAAGACAAGTTAGCTTCCTGCCATACTTGCAGGTCTTCCTGTACATCAGGATGGTTCTTTCCTGTTACCTTAGTAAGGTTTCTTTAAAACACAACTAACTCTCCTGGACTCCTTTCCCCTTCAGACTCCCAGGGGATTCTGCCCATCAGTTCCTGGAGTGAGCTGAAGTCTGCATTTCTAAAATCTAGGGTTCTTATTCTGATGCTCACCTTCCTTCCTTTTCTCAGGGTCTTAAACTCTATCATCTTGTGGTTGGTATTGCCCAAGTTGCCACCCACTCCTGCACTCCCCACCAGTTCTTTCCTATTTGTGAGCAGCAGGTCAGGAAGACCAAGTTGGCCTCTCCAACACTTGCACCAGAAACTTTTTTCCAACACTCTCTAAAAATTCCCAGCAGATGTCAGTGAGACTGAAGTCCCCAATGAGAACCACAATCTATGATTGAGAAACTTCTGTTAGCTGTTTAAAGAAAGCCTCATTCACCTTATGCTCCTGGTCTAGTGTTCTATAACACACTTCCACCATGACATCACCCTTGTTGCTCTCCCCTATGATCCTAACCCAGAGACCTCCAACAGGCATGTTAGGGTGACAGTATTTGGATCTTAAGGAGCATTGGATTTGCAGCTGAATAAAAGGCTATAACCTGTGGCCTAGCAAGCTGCTAACCACAAGGCAGAATGATATGTTAAAAGTAACATTGCAAGATGCTTAGGCAAGCATTTTCCTAACAATATGGTATTGTTGTAAGATATATAGCTCATTGTGTAAGAAAAACAGGATGCAAACCACCGACTATCGTTAGGCGATAAAGCAGAAGTAAGCCCTTGGAGATGGCGAGGAAATCAGCAAGAAAACACAAGTGACTGAGAGAAGCAGAGGTTAGCGTCTTAGACATGTGCTCATAGCAGAAGACATGTAAATAAGTGAAATGCATAAGTAATTCCATGATAATGAAATAAACAGTAAACAGAGGCAGAGTTTAGGATGGGAAGGAATAAGGGTGGAACAAAGGAGGGACAAAGGTGGGGTAAAGGTTAATGAGCATAAACCAAGGTGTATAAATATGGAAAGAACTAATGTTCATGGCAGCTCCCTGGTTTGTTGGAGCATTCACCAAAGCTGTCTCCACTTTAAATAAAGTTGTTGAAGAGCAATGCATGCATCAATCCATTGTCCCCCTGAGTCGTTAGGCATTGCATAGGGTCGGGGTCTAACAAGGCCTATCTCCAGTTTCATACTGAAGCTCTGAGCAATCATGCACCTCTTCTACATAAAACACAACTCCTTCTTCTCTTCTCTCCTGCCTGTCCTTCCTGACAAGTTTGTACCCAACCATGACAGTGCTCCAGGCATGCAAGTTATCCCACCGACTCTGTTATTCCAATCACATCATAGTTCCATCACCGTGAGGACTTCCCATTCTTCCTGCTTGTTACCCAGGTTCTATGTATTTGTGTTCAGACATCTGAGATAACTAGCCAATTGCCCTTATCAGAGTATTGTTGTAAGTTTACTTTGTCAGACAGTTGTTCAACACTCAATGTTCAGTTCTTTGAGCTCCATCACCATAATCCCACCCCTCTCCTCATCTTTTTTTTTTCTTTTGGTAAAAAAAGGCATTAAAAAGAAATGTTATGTATTGTTTGACATTTTACTGTTTTGGGAAACTCATCTATTCAAAATATACTTTTAAGTACTTCATTAAAAAAATGACAACAAAAGTTTATCTAGATATAGGTATCTATGTAAGGCATGGAAAGGCTCTAAAACTACAAGTGCTTTATTAGCATATGTTTCACTATGTTAAGCTTTCAAGTCCTTGCATTTGATAAAAATGAGGCACCCTGAATAATTTTTCCCATTTATAAACTGTGCCAGTGGGTGAATGAGTGTTTTACATCCCCAGTTCCTAGAAACAGTACAATTACTGCGATGTGTGGCACATTACTAAAGTCTGTGGGAGTACAACATACTGGTGACATCTGTCTCAGTTCAAGGTTTTTCAAACTAATGACCTGTTCTAAATTTGTATTTTGTCTCAGGAAAATGCTAGATAACTGCTGCTGCTCCTCAGCAGCAGATGTAAGTTCCTAGTGATACAATTTATAGTGTCTCAATCCAAGTCATCTTGTCACATTACACAAACATCCCTAATTTCTACAGGGTAGCTCTATCTCAGATATTATCACATTTGATCTGTCAGCAGATTTAGTTACAAATGAATGAGAGGTGAATCATACATATTTGACATATCTGAAATATGTGTGGAAATCACCAAATTATATTAGACTGTGGTCCTTGACATGCATGTTATTTAATCAACTTTTTAAATCAGTACTTTTTTACAATTAAGTCAGTATTTACTGAGGTTCATTTCCTTTTGTATCCTATTAGTGTGGCTAGTAACACAAATAAATGGCTGGTGTGACTCTTCCTTATTGAATCTTTTTCTCTTGCTCTGTTTTTGACTAAAATCATAGATCTCTAACTCACCTGTTTAGCTTTCTAAATCTTCAGCTAAACATCCTCCACAAATATGGTGGAGAATGCAGTTATTAAAATTAAAGTTATTTCCTGATAACAAGTTACATGAAGCATAACCTAAGACTAATTAGATTCCATTATGATTACTATACTATGGAAGTGGGAAAAGCTATTTTTTAAACAGTTGTGTGAAGGTTTTTATGGGAGAGAAAGTTTTGTCTCCAGAGTTGAGAAGGACACACTTTCACCAACTGTCCCATAATTACAGATTCCCAGTGGAAAACTTATAAACCCAGATGTTCGAAGCATTATGTGTTAGATTATGTGTATATTTTCAGAATTCCTTTTATTGTTTTTATTACCTTGGTATCTAGAAGCTGCAACCAAGACTTGGATCCCACTGAGCTAGGCCCTGAACAAACACAGTTACTGTTACTATACCAAAAAGCTTGCACTATAGAATCATAGAAAATTAGGGTTGGAAGAGACCTCTGGTTATCTAGTCCAACCCCCTGCTCAAAATAGGACCATCCCCAACTAGATTACCCCAGCCAAGGCTTTGTCTAGTCAGGTCTTAATACCCTCCAAGGATGGAGAGCCCACAGTCTCACTCAATAACCTGCTCCAATGTTTTATTGCCTTCCTAGCGAGTAAGTTTTTCTTAATATCTTCCCTAAACTTCCCTTGCAGCAACTTGAGACGACTGCTCCTTCTTCTGCCATCTGCTACCATTGAGAAGAGTCTAGTTCCTTCATCTTTGAAACCACCTTTCACACAATCAAAGGCTGCCATTAAATTCTCTCTCAGTCCTCTCTTCTCTAAAGTAAGCCCAGTGACCTCGGACTCTCTTCAGCAGTAATGTGCCTCAGCCTCCTAAACATTTTTGTTGCCCTGCACTGAACTTTCTCCAATTTGTCTACATCCTTTCTGCAGTGGGGGGCCCAAAACTGGACAGAGTACTTCAGATGTGACCTAAACAGTGGCGAATAGAGGGAAAGAATTACTTCCCTCAATCTGCTGGCAACACTCCTACTAATTCAGACAATATGTCATTAGCCTTCTTGGCAACAAAGTCACACCGTTGGCTCATATTCAGCTTATTGTTCACTGTGCACTCCAGGTCCTTTTCTGCAAAGCTGCTGCTTAGCCAGTTAGTCTGCAGCCTGCACCAGTGCATGGGATTGCTCCATCCTAAGTGCAGCCCTCCGAATCTTGGGGCCATTAGTAGGCCACATCTAATACAGAGTCACTCACTCAGCCACCACCAAAACATATCCCCTGTGGGGCTCCATAGCCCCAGCAGGGTGTCAGCAGCAGGACCCCCTAACTTGCTCTGCCCTCAAATTCCCAGCCCCTCTAGGATCCCCATGGTCATATCTTTGACATCTCTCCTCTAGATGATATCTTAAGGTATCAACCACCCATCTATTTCTATGCTTTTATGATCCTCAGGGAACTAGAGTATCTTAGCAGTAGGTAAGTTAAAAAAAAAAAGTAGTATCTCAGTGAAAAATAGAAAGGTAGCTAACCACACCAGTTTGAAATCAGGCAGAAAGGAGGGCAGGTTGGCACCTTAAAGGCATGAGTTTTCTTAGGTAACAACCTCCTTTATCAGATGCATCTGAAGTAGCTTGTAGCCTACAGAAAGTCTATACCACTCTGAAGCAGTTGGCTTCCCTGCCCTACCTTCTGCCTCTCAGTATAAAAATAGGTATTGAAAGGCCTCATCCTTTTAAAAGATAGATCAGAGTATTTCAGATGTGATAATCCAGGAAATGTCTGAGAGGCAAGGTGGGGGGCGGGGGGGTTGTGATATCTTTTAGTGGACCAACTATATGGTTGGGAAGAATCACTGGACAAGATTTTGGGAATTGGGTACCCTTCCTCAGGTCTGAAAGGGAAACAAACAGAAAGCGGGGGAGGATAGCACCTTAGGAACTACCTGGTTGTGAAAGACATGTGCTTTTGTAGGCAACAACCTCATTCCTACAACCTACTTCAGATGTGTCTGATGAAGTTATTTAAGAGAAGCCTTCAGACCTTCAGACTCATCTACATTGGATGAAATAGATAAAAATGTTCCGGGTTTTTTCTCTTCTGTTTGTTTCTTTGTTTTGTTTATTTGTAAACTTGTTTGAGTTTTTAATGAAAAATTATTCTGAGTTGGATAGAGTGAGTTGTGGATGAATAAATATGTACAAGTTATGAAATCTTAATGATTGAATCACCAAGTAGTCACTTATAAATCCAGAACTTGCTCTGACTTTTGGTTAGGTTGGATATAAATCTAGCACACAAATAAATACATACATTAAATAAATAAATAAATTGGAAGAAACAGCATAAGGAACAGAAAGCTGACAGTTCTTGTTTGTTATAAGCTATGATATCTCTTAGGGTCAGTACCAGGTAAAGAGATAAGCATCATAGCACCTGGTCTGTAGATAAATATAGTATACTCCTAGTCTCCAGGGCTGTCATTCCAGCACATTTCAGTTGTCATACACTCTGGGAAGTACAAAAAATTAAAATGTAGCCACACTTTTTATCATTAGTTAAACCTGAATATTGAATGGTAAGAAAAAAAAATCTTTTCATTTTCAATTACTTCAGTTCAAAAAGATGCTCACAGTACAGTCAAAGATCTATTTTATCCAGAAAAAGGAATCAAGACAAGACAAAATGCTAGGTCTGTCAAGTGTAGGAATGCCTTTCTTTTCAGAAAGGGAATGAATAGGTTTCCAGCAACTTCCTACTATCATCTTATTGTTATAAGTGAAAATGGGAGGCTGCATTGCTTTTCATCTTGCTTTCTCTGTAGAAAGTATGATGAGTGAACATGCAGGTGATTTTCTCAGAAGACCATGTAGACAAGTGGTACATGACACTTGTTAAGTCACTATCTTTTTATCTTCAACATATAATTGGGAAATTTTGCTCAAAATGACAGAAAGCAAGAAAATTATACAATTGACTTTTACAAAGATTAATTCAACTCCTCCTCATCACTGGGTAGTTTTCAAACTTTCCAAATCACTAACTTAAAAGTGGAAGTTGGAGGAGTCAAAACACAAACACACACAAAAAAAGATAATTGAGGAGATTAGCCTCTAAACCAATAAAATCTAGGACAGGCTTAATAACCTTCTCTTCAAACAGCAGTTGACACAATGAATACTAAACTGGTCAACCACGAGAGATGCCTTGATGAAGCCAAAACCAATTTAGGTTCTTCAGAGGACAGTCCATTACACTATAGTGACTTCTTTGTGACTTTCCTTTCACAAATGTGTTTACCTTTTTTAGCAAAGCTCGAAATAGATAATTGAAAGGTGGGTCTCAAGCAGCAAATTTTGTAAATGAAAATACTAAAATCAGCTATCAACAGGGCCTAATTTAAGGAGTTTATCTAGCACAAGTAATATTAAAAAGCATGAATAGAGAAGGGATGAAAACATGTGTTGAGTACAACCCCCTGAAGTTCTGAAATGCAGGAAAATAATTGGGTAAAGACTCTTAATAATCTGGTGGCAAGAAGGAATTAATAAAAATGTGTTAATGCAAGCATTTCCTAAAGAATGCAGTAATCACAAATATGAAAAAAATCTTCAAGGTAGTTAGCTAAAGCTGTGCAGCAAAAGGTATTGAATGTGCTATCTGACTTTAAATAAAACATACACCGTAACACTTTGAAATAAATCAGATATTTCTATATTGGTATCAGTGAACAAAAATAAACATTGTTCTTAATGTTATAATACGTGTGTGCATGTGTGTTCCCTGCCTGACAATGTTAACTGTCCTGGGGCTTTACCTTAATGGAACTAGATTTTCAGTGCCTAATGTAAGGATATTGAAAAATGTGATATTCCAGAACTGTTAATCAATTTTACAATACTACTATTTATTTTCCATTTAAAACACCTACATAGGTTTTTAGAAGATTCAAAATATACAGCCAATGAAGATCTGGTTTATAGACTTAGAAGTTAAAGAACCAGAATCCTTGGCTCAGTATAGATGTACATTATTGATCTATGGCTGTACTTCTGCAACAGGAGTATCCATGTCCTCAGAATATATCCATGTTTGCAGAATCAGGTCCTAAGTTTCAAAAATTGAAGCACTTCTACATTTTAGAAGTACTTCATACAATTAAAAATCTGCTTTAAGAGACAGTTAGACTGCTACTACTGCATCCTTCCTGTCCTCTTAGGGGAAAAAAGGAATTATTCAGTAATACCTTTGGTTGTTCTCTCCTCTCTTGTATCATTTTTCAAGCTGGTGATGCTTGTAGCTTTCACAGCATATTTACATCCACTTAGTTATGTGACTCTTACATCTTGGAAAACAAACATGCTTAACAACCCATAGGAGGCCATGAGGAAAACTATTTTGACACATATCTTAGAACTGGATGTAGAAATCACTCTAGTGCAAGAGATACAATCTGTCAAAAGCTGACAATGAAGTGCTAAAACAAGAAAGGGTCATGAAAGTACTCTACTTCTCTTTATCCTTTAAAGATATTGCAGCATTTTTTTCAGGAATACTAATCTACTGTGAATCCTAAGTCCTAGTCTTCCTTTTCAAGATTCTTTTTTTTCTTTTTTTGCTCATATAGACAACAGCATACTCCTTGCTTTTTAAAATTAGTCAATACATTTTAATACAATTTTCTTTAATGGGGGGATATAGTATTTTTATTTTATGCAGTGAAAGGTCTTCCTAAGTCTAAACAGTGCACAGGGTTAGCATGATTAAGGGACACATGCTTTTTTAAACAACAGCATATAAGTAAGTTTTATGTCTGCCATTACTTCTCAGTCTGTAGTTGGGTTGAATGAGGGCAGCCTTTACATGAGTCTGAAGTGAAGCTAAAGCTCATGGTACTGGAGCTATAGTAAGAAATATAAAGCATTCTGCCACCTTATCCTTATTTAACGGAATAAAAATGCAAAATCAATATATTAAAATGATAGAGTGATGTTGTTGCCATGATGGTCCAGGAATTATGTGAGAGGCAACGATTTTTTTAGGTTAATATCTTTTATTGGATGAACTACATGGTTGGATTACAGTTAAGACAATCTTTTAAATGTAAGACATTTTTCCCTGGATGCAAGACTTCCTTCATCAGGTGGTAAAGAAAATCTTGTATTTGAAAGCTTTTCCATTAGTCCAACCATGCACTTGGTCCAATAAAAGGATATTACCCCCCAGAATCCTTGCCTCTTACACTAAAATTAAGTACCATATTTATTTGATTGTAAGATGACTTCATATTTAAGACTACCCCCAATAATTAGATTCTAGGTACAGAAAATTATAACAAATGTATAATTTTCCATGTCTAGAATCTAATTATTCAGGGCGGTCATCTTAATTTTGTCCTCCCACTGCTATGGCAGAAAAGCAGGAGCAGGGGAGACAAGCAATGCAAAAAACAGAAGCAAGGGGGTAGGTGTGGGGAAAGCAGGAGTGGGGATAAGCAGCAGGACCGAGGAGTAGGAGGCAGGGAAAGTAGGGGCAGAAGGAAAGCAAGGTTGGAAGAACAATCATCCTGCCCCTCATCCCTTGCCCCTTGGTGACTACCATATCATCACGTATCTTCTCCTTCTGCTGCTTTCCCTACCCATTCAGGCACAGATGGAGCCCCAGAGCTGCTCCAACCCCATGCTGCAGAAAGCAACTGTGCTGTGAGCCCAGCTGAGCACCCCGCAGATTTCTCCTTCTTTGCCCCACTCCCTTCCTCCCCACCCTTCTGTGGGGAGACCAGCGGAAGGAGGGGCATCAACATGCAGACTCCACCTTCCCTTCCTGGCTCAACCACCAGCAAGGGAGTGGTGGGGAAGGGAGGAAGGGATTTGGTCAAGGAGCAGAGCTGCTGATGCTTTCCCTGCCCCAGGTGGACTCCCTGCACAGCCATTTCTAACAGTTGTGATACTCAGTTCTAAGCTTTGTTTTTCCCATGATGAATGAGGACAAATACTTCATCTTAAGATAGAGTAAATATGGTATTAATATACCATTTTCTTTACTATCAAGAGATAAGCTAGGTGACCTAATTAACTTTCTTCATTTCAAATTTTTGCCCTGATTCGTCTGACATTCCCTATTTTGGAGTGGGAAGTAGGTAGCTTCATATACCTATTGTAAGGAACACATTAGAGGCCTTGGCATATGTGTCTCCATCTTGTATACATTCTCCATTATACAAAGGCTGGAACAAGCTTTGGCTAACCTTGTATAGAGACAGGCTTGCATGGTCAGATTCCATGTTTTTGCTGATGTAAACAAGAAAGCACTCATTTAAGTGTTTGAGCACAGTAACACAAACAAAGCAATTGAAACCCATCACCATAAGGAACAGCATTCATTGTCAAGAGTCTAAACCTAACTGATAACATGTGAAAGGTCATCCTAGTAAATGGTTGTTAAGTATTTATCATAAATTCTTCACTTAGATGGGGAGAAGGTCTTTATGATCAACCCCTTTCGTTACATATACCCAATCAGGTGTAGATAGATGCATGTCATTGATGATTGTACATCTATGACTGTAAACCTGAGGGAACCAGAAAATAATGGACAAGAATTGTTGGGGAAAGTGAACACCTAACAAGTAAGAAAGTAGATTATTCCACCACAAATTCTGAATCATACATACAGGAATATGTACCCAATCTAATAATAGTTTAATTACTCCAGAATTATACAAAAGCAGGCAGACAACCAAATCTCTTACAAATACCTATGTATTTTCCTATATAGACAAAACTAAGGTACAGTATTATGATGCACAATGTTCTGAATATAAAAATCAAAATTCTGTTCACACATTCTTGTACACTTTTAATTCCACTTAATTCCA
Source organism: Crocodylus siamensis (assembly GCF_052110815.1). Classification (NCBI taxonomy): domain Eukaryota; kingdom Metazoa; phylum Chordata; order Crocodylia; family Crocodylidae; genus Crocodylus; species Crocodylus siamensis. The sequence goes on along the minus strand of NC_143398.1, from coordinate 52,487,242 downwards.
ATGAGAGTACAAGGGACATTATAGAAAGTCCATAGCATTCAGTGAACACATGCCACTTTTTAAAGCAATGAAAGGATCATTGACAAATAATGACTTTAGGTTATATTTAAGCATTTAAATATAAAAATTTTCTCCAAAATAGTGTAGACTGGATAGAAAAATATCTTTGTTTATGTGGAAGAAAGTAATTAAATATTATTCTGAGGCCCCTGGCAGATATTATTTCTATCAAACAACAGGTCATATCACTTGATGGAAACATTGTGCCATGTAGCTTGCTTCACATTCACAGAGCAAGCTATTCAGATGGGGAAAAAGTGCCTTGGGAACTTGCTCTTCCAGCACTTCCCAACAAGGGGAGCTGGAGAGCTTCTGCCAGGGGCTGTCATTCTTGCCTTCAGCTGTGTTAGAAATGAGAATTCAGCTGAGCTCCCCCTGGGTAATGGACCTGCTCCCTGATCCTTCTGCAGGACCACCCTGGGGGTAGGGGCACTCAAACTCTCCAGGGACCTTATGAGGTGCTTTTGTGTATATGCTTGTCCTGCCCACAGATTTCTGAACAAATTCCCTCCCCCATCTCTCCCTATGTAAGACAAGTAAGTAGGTATATCATGTCACAAACAACTACTACAGGCTTCTTAAAGAAGCAGCCTTGAAGACTAGTTGAAGAAATGGAGGAGGGGCCATGAGTAATGACGTCTGCTGCTGCTATGTTTATAACTAAACACAGGAGTTTAATTACATATAGATATAGATATAGATAGTAATGAATCAGTATAGTTATATTTTGGGACCTACCAAATGTAATATAGTTATATTTAGGGGCCTACCAAATTCACAGTATAAGTGGGCTGCATGAAAGTTCCTTTAATCTTGCAGGTTCCTCTGTGAACTCCCCCTCTCATTGCCAATTGTATGCTGAACTCCCCGTTCCATCGCCGGTGGCCCTGCTGTCTGCTGCTGACCACCTGGGAGACAAAAACAGTGCCATGTTTAAAACCACGGTTTTTGCCTCTCTGCTGAGCAGGAGCAAGTAGTGAGGCTCCTCCAATAGGTGCGTGGTGGTTGACAGGGGAACCTGCAAGATTAACAGAGCTGCTGCACTGCCCACTTCCACTGCAAATTTGGTAGGCCCCTAGTTATATTATATAATTAATCATATCATATATTATATTAATGATATTATATTACATTATTAAGCATAAGTCACAGACAGTCCCCTTGCAGAAAAAGGGGAAAGAGGTAGGAAGCTGGAGAATTTACCCAAGAACTATAACCCTATGTGTAGCATGCCACATATTCAAATTAGGGCACAAAACAAACAAGCTACAAAGATATTCTATGTTATACAGCAACATTTTTGAGGCTGGATCACCATTTTTGCAGCTTGTTATTGGGTGATAAACTACTTGAATAAGCAGTATGTTAGAATTTATCACTCTCCCAGGAATCCGTTCTAATGGCAAAATTAACTAAGATTTCACTGGTATGTTAAGTAGAGTTTATTCAGGGCTTTGTTACACATTATGTTTTAGTGGCTCCTAGAGCTCTTACCCCCTGAATTATCCAAACATTAACACCTGAAACTAATTTAAGCACATGTAAGGCAGCTTAAAGTTATACCACTCGTGGGCAGCTTTATCTCTGATCCATGTTACCCAGCTCATGTTCCATTAATATGTGGCCATTTCCCACAGATAAGCCACCCAAGTTGCAGTCCTTGAGCATCCCAAGATGCAGTGTCTACTCCCACACCCTCCTGTTCTATGTGAACAAACTTTCCAACCCCTGAACTCTACAGCTCTGGGAACAATTCTGGCACCAAGCTAACTCCCCATCCTGTCCCAAAGGATGCAATCCCACACAAACAACCTGAAAAGCACATGCTGGCTAGCCATGTAACAGGGAATGGATGGGTTCAGGAGTGAGGGAAACAAGGTAGCGGGTCCAATCAGCCTCCCATGAGCTGGGGATTCTTTCCCAGGTAGGGGCAGTAGCTCCCCCAAAAGTGACTGCCCTCACCACTGCAATCTCCCACCCACCCCAGGAAGCAGGACCAGCACCCCAGATACCCCTTTCCTAAATCCTATTTCATTAAAACATGAGCTCCTCTGTAATTTTTTTCCTCTTTACTTATTTTTAATTTGTAATTATTATTTTTACTACTTTTTATTTTATCCTTCAGTGGCAGGCTGACTTCATTTCACTACCCTTCCCCAATCCCATTTCCTTTCAACCTCCCATTTTATTACTTACCCCCATCCCATTAAGTCTTTGCCTCCCAATTTCATGTTCTAGCTCCCTGCCCCCCCCCCCCCCCCGCGACCTCTCACATGCCCCTACCTAGAGCAGATATAGAAGCATGTCCTGGCAAACCAGCCCTGTACTGGCAACTCATAGCTGTAGTTCCTAGTCAGGTTCCTGCTCGCCAGCCCTCTACTGGTAAGTCACAGAGGAGAGTTAGAGAAGGTTTTTAGCTTTAAGGTGCACCTGCTCCAAAATAACCTAGCACTAACATCCATCAACATTTGACCAGCTCAAAATGCAACATGTAACAAGGTCCTTAGTTACTTGAAACAGACATAAACTAATGATGTAATGAGTAAATGTTCTAGCCTAGTCATAGAATCAGATAAGCATATATATATATATATATAGTCATGGTTACATAATCATAAGCCAATGCAAGACTAAAATATATATCAAGGCCGTGTCCAGATGAGCACTCATGTGCCTCTTGCCCCACCTCAAACCCCTTTGAGATGGGGCAAGAGGCATGTGCGGGAATGAAGCATGGGGAGAAAACTAGACACTGGATATCCAGGAGTAAAAAAAATAATGCTCCAAAGAACAAGCAAGGCAAGGTCCCAGACCATGTCCAGAACCAGCAGGTAGTCAGTCCTTCACAAGAGATACTCTGATTTTGGCCAGAGCATCTCTTTGGTGCTCCTGCTACCCCCAGCCCCTGGCACTGTCCATGGTAAGCAGGGGAATAGGGGTGGGGGGGTGAGGGGTAGCAGAGGGATGTCCCCAGGGCTGCAGGGAGTGAGGACCTGTCCCAGACTGGTGTGGTTCAGTAGTTTGGCTTTGCACTGGAGCAGGTCGCACGGCTCTGGGATATGCGCACAGGAGCCGCACCTCCTGGAGCCATATGACCTGCTCTGGTGCGAAGTTGGACTAGCGAGCCACATGGGGCTGGCCCAGGTCACACCATGCACCACCTCCCCTCAGGCATAGTGGGGCAGAGTTAGGACCCCGCATGAGATGTGGGGACTGCATGCCAAGCCAAGTCAGGTCCTGCTGGCCCTGGGGCTGCTCTGCCGCCCAGCTGGCCCGCTTCAGTGGTGTGCTATGGGACTGGTGCCATGGGACTGGCCTGGCCAGGCAGCATGAGTAGTCCCAGGTCTGCACCAGGTCCTACCGCCACAGGACTGGCTGGGCTGGGTGGCAGAGAGGCCCCAGGGCAAGCAGGACCCGGCTGGGCTTGGCATGCAGGAGGGGAGCTGGGACCCTTGGTGGAGAGGCTGTGGCCCTCCAGAGGGAATCTGGGTCCCTGTAGGGGGGGGCTACACCCTGTGGGGGCCAGAGGACCCACTCCCCCTGAGTAGCCCCCTCCCACTAGGTCTCCCACACCCACAATCCCCCCAACAATTGCCCCACACCTACCCACAGACCAGCCCACATCCCTCCACACACATCCACCCACACACCCACCCACCTTCCCTCACACCCCTTCCCCACCTTCCCACCCCCTTCCTGCAAGCACCACATCCCCCCATCACACACCCATCGTGTGCAGAAAACCAAAAGCACAGAACAATACATAAAGGCATTTCGAATTTATTTTAGTATGATGATGGAGACACTGGTAGACTTCCAAATTGCTTTGCCATTGTACATATACCAATAAAGCATTACCCAAATCATCAATCAATCACGCTCTCTCTCTCTCTCTCTCTCTCCCTCTCTCTCTCTCTCTCTCTATATATATATATATATCAGGTTCAGCAACCCCCAGCACACTTGCTGACCATGGCATGCAAGGCCATTTTGCTCAGCACACCACTGCCAGCCTCGCTTCTAGGTAGCTGCTGCCAGCCACAAAACCCAGGCTGCTCCCAGCAGGGAGCTGGGCAGTTGCAAGCCCTGCTGCAAGCAGAGCAGGCTCTATGACTGGCAGCAGCTACCCAGAGCCTGGGCGAGTTGCAGCTGAAAGGCTGCAAATATCTGCTCCACGCTCCAGCATTAGTTCAATACTGGCGGGTGCACGTGCACCTCAGAGTGGATGGTGGGGGAGCGGCCTGAGGCAGTGCAACCCCGGCTTCTCCCCTGCTGCTAGCCCAAAGCCGATACCTGGGCTCCAGAGCCTGTCACAGCTGTTTGTATCCAGCCTGGGCTCTGGGAAGCTGCAGCAGGCAGTGAGCAGGCTGCAAACAGCTGTGCCGGGCTCCATAGCCCTGGCATCAACTCTATGCTGGTGGTGACTGCACATGCACCTCAGAGCAGAGAGCGGGAAGGTTGTGCTGCCTCAGGCCCTATCCCCACCATCTGCTCCAAGGCGTGCACGCACCCAGCAGTATGGAGCTGATGCCAGAGCCCGGAGCAGCTGTTTGCAGCCTCCCAGCTCCAGTCGGTCCAGGCTCTGGTAGCTGCTGCCAATCACGGAGTCCAGGCTGCTTGCAGCAGGGCTTGCATCTGAGTGCACCTGACTCCCACCCCCTCCTAGCCCAACCTCAGCCCAGCCCCACACCAGGGTGAGGCTGGCACTGCCGCTTGCCAGGAGCATTGCACCTTTTGCAGGCTTAGCTGTGCAGGGTGGGTTGGTGGTTGGGCTAATGGGCAGGCTCCGGGCTGGGGTCTTGGCCAGCTGCACAGCAGCCTGGGGGCTGGCTCCCCGGGGAAGCAAGGACCAGGGCACTGTTGGGTTATACTTTGTCCAGTGGCCCAGGAGCCTGGCTCCATGTGCCTGTGTATCTGGTTCTGTGTGTTTGTCTTCCTCTGTTTGGTTCTGTGCCTCTGTGTACACACATGTGTGTCTGGTTCTGGACGTGCGCATTTGCCTGTTCCGGGTGTGTTCTGGTTCTCTGTGTTTGTGCATGTGGTTCTCTGTATGTATGTGTGTGTGTCTGGTTCTCTCTCTGCTCTCCTATTTCTTTCTCTCCTCTTTCTCTTATTTGTCTCTTTTTTTCTCTCCCTCTCATTGCAACATGCTCAACAAAAAAGTAATAGACAACAAAAAGGCAACATTTATAATTATTAAATATATTAATATGCAGTGTTTCCTGCCATGTACCGCTCCCTCCCCCTCTTCCCCCCCCCCCCATTTTGTTTTTCTGGCATGCCGGCACTCTGGCACCTTCCAAGGTAGACATGATTTTTTCAGCACTTTGGCCAAAAAACATTCCCTACTCGTGGCTCTATATAAATACATCTGTGTGTGTGTGTGTGTGTGTGTGTGTGTGTGTGTGTGTGTGTGTGTGTGTGTGTGTAGAGTGGTCTTTTGTTTTAATTGTGGAAAAACATGGATTTGGGGGTATTTTTAAAAATGGATTTGGGATGCTGCTGCAGCAGTCCAGCTGGCACAAGGGGTAGTGTCCCCAGATACCAACTGGCTGGGCCCCAGGAGCTCCTGAGAGCAAGTAGCCCTGAGCTGCTTGCCAAGGCAGCTTTTTGTACTGCTGGGGACAGCACAGGTGTTGGCCCCAGGCTCTAGCTCCCCCTGGCTGTAGATCCGGGAGAAGCCAGGGAGGGTGCCCAAGCGGCACAATTTGCTCCATAACAAAGTACATGCCTGAGCACAGGCAACAAGCCCTGACTCAAATTTGCACCGCTTCTATTTGAGCTGCTGCAACCACATGTGCTTGCATGTGTGGACACACCCCAAGAGGTTATTTAGCCCCACTCCCTGCACTAAGGGACAAGCAAGTACACTTATTCAAAATAAAAAAGTAACTAATATAACCCAAAAGCAATATGTCACCTTCGTTTTTAAAAATATGATTAAGGTGCAAGATTTGGAGTGAAAATCTGCAAACAGTTGTTGGATAAGGGGAGAGAATTCATTTTTAAAAATTAAATACTTTTATTATTAGAAGGTGGTCCAAACTAATACCCCAGAACATTAAAACTTAGAAGCATGGAAACAGAGGTGCACAAGAGAGTTTGACCTGTTTGCAACAGCAGTAGTGGCAGTGACAGTGGCAGCACAGTAGCTTGGAGGTAAAATCACAGAACACTGGTTCTCAGCAGGTTATCATACCACCACTGCAGTCACCACATGGAACTGTCCCATCACCTGTTTTCAGGAAGCACATGCATAGATGAACAGGGAAGCGGCTGCAGCAGGAAGACAAGGTTTATCTACCAAATGAAATACTACAATCACTATCTGGTCTGGTTCTACAAGTAGCGTGTGGAAGCAGAGGCCTTCAGGACAGTTTTACCTAGCTGCAATAGTAGCGCTGATGCTATGGCACTCTTGAAAGGGTACCATGTTACCCCAGTTAAGAACCACTAGAACAGATGCTTCGCATGGTGGGGGACAACTTAATTAATTAGCTTACAACTCAAGTCCAGTCAAACACAATATATTACATGCTACCTTAGCCACCCACCTGCCAACATGAAATGCTGCAGGCCAATCCCATCCTGAGTTATATGGAGTGAACACATAAAACTGTTATTGCAGTTGTCAAGGAGAAAACTCTCAACCCACTCTTTTACTGAAAGCCATTAATATATGTACCTCCCATAGTAAAGGCTTCATGAGCCCTATAAACCAGTGGTAGGTCATAAGGATATCAATTCTTTCTCCTTCACATTGTGAAGAAAGGTAATCTATCAAAGCAAGCTACCAGCACCATGCAGTGTGCCATTAACACTTAGTATACACCTAGGGGATATTCTGAAAACTACCTGCTGCTGCCATCTATCTATTGGCTGATTGTGTAATTTATCTTCATAAAAGGTAGGGGCGTTACCAATGGCAGAGAAGTATAAAAGAATTGGGGGGGGAGAAAATCAGCAATTTTATGAAACACATTCAAAATTGGGGAGAACATGTTAGAAATTGTATTATGGAAAGCAGGCATTGTATCATGAAATGGGAGGGCAGCAGGAGACAACTTTTATATTAAAACTATGTATTTTCTTGGTGTTAAAGTAGAGAAGGAAGTTTGAGATTCTATAATTTACAGTAAAGTTAAGTATTTCTTAGAAGTGGTGCATTAACACACCTACACTCTTCTACATAGGAACTGATGGGCTACTCATAACAGTATCAAAGTCTACCAAAGTCTCCAAAAGGCTTCTATTTTTTCCTATATAAACATCACAATTACATGCCTAATTAGTCTTGTATATGTTTAAACAATCAACAGGTGATGCCTAATAGCAAAGAAATGGTTGCATACTAAAATAACAGCCTAGAGAAAACTAGATGGGCCAGAGACACAGGCAACTATTTAAGCATGCAATGCCATTTTCAACATAATTAGTTATCTAATTGCAAACCCGAACTTAGTCAATGCACTTGCACGTGCAATTAATTACAATTTATTTAAAAGCACTCTGTTTGTAGTGCTTAGTTCTTCATTTCCCACAAATCGCATTACCAGATGATAGATTTAATTTTGAAAATCAACAGAGACAAATATATAAAAATACAAAAGTAGCATTAAATATAGGCATGCACTTCAGGGTAAAATGACATTAATCATATCTAGCAGTTTAGAAACACACCTGTCCTATTGTAAGTTTCACTAATTTGAAATAATTATTCCTGTAACTACTAAATCTACCCTTATTATTTCAAGGCACTCCATATTTGAAATTTATCTCAGTGAAATACATAATGCAGGTCATAAAGGCAAACACTTGTTCCCATACACAGCCCTATTTTATTATTATTTAGTACTTGTGATACAGTAGCATCTGGAAACCCTAGCCATGGACCAGAACCTCACCCTGATACTTTCTGTACAGTTGAACGGAAAACAACTTACAATAAGGCAAGAGACAACAGATAAAGACTGACAGACAGAGGGTGGAGGACAAAGAACTATTATTTCTTATTTCTTAGTAGTGTTTCTAGGGAAACAATAAGTGATCTTGTCAAGACAGATAGTCAAAATGCTGTCAAGTTTTTTGCAGGCATCCTGGTCTAAGAGGGATTTGAAAAAGGACAATGAAATATATATGCAAATGTTTATAGAGAATTTCCCCCCAGGCAGAGGGAGCAACATGGAAGAAAGCACAAAGGTACTTGATTGAAAATTTAAGAGGGGGAAAGGAAACTGGCATCATAGACTGATCAGAGGCAGGAGTCAGTTTCAGGACAGTAACTAGTCTGTTGTGTGAGGGACAGTAGAGAAGCTGGGGATAAGCCAGCAAAGCCCTGGAAAGTAAAGACCTCTTATATTTGTTCAGGAGGAATCAGTGGGGATTGGCTGACATGGCCAAAGCAATGCAGCAGAATGGCTTAGAAGAATGATCTTCATAGCACTGTCATCAGAGTGACAGGACTGAATTTTTCCAATACAAGGGATGTTGCAATATTCAAGACAGAAGGTGCTGAGATCTTGGACAAGAGTATTAGCTGTGTGGAAAAAACATATTCCATAGAAAGAATCTGTAAAACTTAATGATTGAATAGCTGTGGGAAGAGACCTTTTGTAGGTCATGATCAGCCTGAACCTGATGGCTAGACATGCATGAGGAGTTGAGACAGAGAGAGGGAAAGATGACAGGGACATGCGAGAAAGGTAACTGTGAGTCACAACACAAGAAGATGCTAACTGCAGATGAGCTAACACAAAGATAAGGTTCAGAGGAGGAAGGGAACCAAAGAGACAATCCTGTAAAACCCTTCTAGAAAGCTGGCAGAGGGATTAAGGAGGATCTTCTTACAGACACGCTCAAAAAGCGATTAAAGTGATTAAGAGAGGTATGAGAAGCAAACAAACTGAGCAGCCAGGGGGGAATAAGAATTCAAAAAGAGCATGACTGATGGTGTCAAACAGGGCTGTCAAATGTGAATGAGGCTCACATAAACTTACTCAGACAAGGTTGAACCTAGCCAGTTAATGTACTAGGATGCAGCTTCAATGGTACAGACCTCAGTATAGGCTGAAAAGCCCTCCTGGAGATATTCTTACCTAGCTAGTACATGGCATTAGAACCCAAGCTAGAGTAGAGCTTACAGCTATATTAAACCTAGCACAGATATTTCTGACAAGCTGCAGTCAAAACTTTGATTTCAGAATAGACCTACAATTTGACTTCAGTATAAAAAATGCCTTGGTAGCTGACAGGTCAAGAAGGATGAGCTCAGAATATCTTGTCTGAGATTCAGCTAAGACTCAGGCAGAGAAATGTTGAGTACAGAGGGGTGAAGTTAGACTTCAGAAGGTTTTGGGATTGAATTGGAGGAGAGAAACTCCAGGTGATAGTAAACAATGTGTTTAATGAGCTTAGAGACCAAAGAAAGAAATGAGAGAGTATAGTAGTTCCCGGGGGTGTTTTTTAAAATGAATTCTCACACATTTGTGTTGTGAGTTAGAGGTTAAGAGGGGATTGAGGAGATGAGAGCAGACAGAAGAGATATCAGGAAATGAGATGGGATAGTGTCATTGTACAAGTGGAAGGGTTAGAAGAGAATAGATGAGAAATTTCCACCTGAGTGATGTGGGAGGATGAAAAGAAAGTCATAAGAAGGTAAGGAGAATGGAAAGGCAGATTGAAGAAAGGACAAGGCAACATTTTTTTAAAAAGCACTCTTAATTTTTCAACTGATATTTGTGTATGCCTCCAGGAATCTTGAATCCACCCACTTGAAGCTTACCATGGAATAACGGCTATAGTATATGCCCATGGATGAAAACAAATGACATATTGTACTCCAATGATAATCATGGAACAAACAATAAAAAGATAGCAAAGAACTTTTATGTTTTAAAACAAAATATTCCTGCAACTATTTCTTCTTCTTTTTCTTTAAGTTTCAGAGATTAGCATTACATGATTTCTACCCCTGGAGGAAATGGGTATATATTAATCCATAGTGTCTGGTATTTGCAAAGTAAATTCAGAATGCGTATTTTCTTACTATATATTTATCTTCTGATTTCAGTCAGGGTGAGAATTGTTAACAGCTACTTACATAGCACAAAAGATAGGATATTAGCGAACAATGAGACAGGATGCAATTGCATGCTCAATTAGGCATTCATTTCAATGTGAAAAGTGCCTTTCCCCCATAATCTTAGTAGGATTATTGTCCAGCAGGGACTTTTCCTGTGCCCCTCTTCTGAAAGGATACAGGGCAAAAAATGAAATAACAGAATTGCCTAAAAATAAAGGATGCACTGAATCTCTCTGGAAAGACAGGTAGAGCAAGTGATAAGCAGACCGTGGAAAAGTTCGAATACTCTGAAGCTTATCCTTCTTTCCATTGACTGAAGAGGAGCCTGGTATTTGCCTACATACATGGGCAACAGTATTACAATAGCTTGGTCCTATCCTCCTAGGAATAAACCAGAATGATTGGCCATAACAGATTTTATATTCCAACACTTCTTCTCACGTGTATTCATTCCATTAATTACTATGTGTATGAACACCTTTTCTCCAATGACTGGCACCATTGTTCACTAGCTTCTTGCCACCATTTCTCACTGGTGATGGTGGCAGAGCTGATTCCTGTCCTCCCTTAATATTAGTGCCAGTGGGTGACTGTGTGGCCACAGGATTATGTGTCATCCTGTACTGTATTGTAGGGTAATAGTTTGTTGCCAAATGCAATTTTTAACCATTGCTCACACTAAAAATGTGGATACATTGCACATAACTTGACTTTGCGCTCTAAACCTGGAACACAAACAAAGTGTCTGATGTGTTGATGTCTGCTGCCCTAGTTCAACTCTTCTGCTGTTCATACTGAGTATTCACCCAGGAGGTTGTCAGAAAATTACAAGTACTCTCCCCTGTTTTCTCTGCTTCCTGACAAACTCTTTCCCAAACACACAGATGGGTAATATAGGGTGCTTAGGCAAGATCTTCTTGAGGGAAAACATTCATTCACAAGCAAATAAATTTGTTTTGAATAGAAACATGCTCATGTGTGCAGAAATAATTATATTCATAAAGCTGCACTTCAAACATTCTTGAGAATCAAATATTGTAGGTATGAAGGTTCAGGGAAAATGAAAAGGTAAAAAAATAGTAGCAGGGTAGGGTCAAATAATGAATCTATTGTCCTAGTAACTTCAGGTTATCAGACTTTATCTGACTGGCAGGCTGAGCTAAGTACTGTTGGAATAGATAAGAGGAGCCACAGCTATTGAATGGCTGGGTAAGAATGGCTTTCTCCGATTGGCCCATTATCATCAACTGTATGGGTTAACAAATCATGGCCTGGACTTAAAAACTGGCATGTTTAAAAATGAGAAATTCTAGGTATTTTTATTTGCCTACCAGTACTTGAACTTCCAATGTTCCCGTTTCTCTATTATGATGAGAGCTGATAGCTCTTACAATTTTAATAGTGTCCTAATATTTCAGTTTGGTCAGAATAGGAAACGTTAGCTTTTTAAACCATTTGTCTTATATACCAATCACAAGTAAGATCCTATTAGTTATTAAATCAAAGTGATCAGTGCCTAGCAATACCTGACATTGTTTAGTTCATCCAACTGCTCAACAAGCCATTTGGGGGGGAAGGCAACCAAATCTTGACCCCAAAATTTTCCCATCTCTACTACTGAATAACTGAGGAACGTTTACAAATTTTACTCTTATGAGTCTCAAGTATGAACGACTTTCAGTGAGATTTGGGGCAGTGGTTTTCATAACTTCCTAAAATTCTAGAACCCTTTTATATCATTTATGCCACAGGACCCCTACCACCGGCTCTGCGGGACCTGATGCAGACAGATGACCCAGCCTGGCAGTGGTGGTGCACTGTCTTCCAGCCCACTCCATTACCCCAATTTCTTTCCAGAACCCCTGATGTCCTGTTGTGGAACTCCAGGGTTCTGTGAAACATGGTTTGAAACCACAGGTGGGGCTGGAAAAGCAGGGGCAAGGACAGGGATGAAGGTAGGGACACTGCACACAGCAGCTGACACAATCTAGGTGTAATATCTACCTGACCCTGTAGTGATACAAGTTAGCTAAACATCCCTAACTTTGACCTCAAAAGGAAGCAGGGTTAAAGCTGGAGTGGTTTTGCTACACTTCTATTGTTACAGAGTCATCCAGGTACTACAGTTGCAACAAAACAGCTTTTTTCTCCCCTTGATTGTGATATAATGATTATATCTATTTTATGCCCTTAATCTCTTAAAAGACAAAGTAACTTTTTAATGGACTAAGGCTCCTTAAGCTCTTGGGCACTTCTGAAACTCTAATGCTACATGCTTTCTCAGGTTTCACCATAAAAAGATGACAGAGGCATTGCTCAGATGAGTCAATATAGTCAAACCCTATGTTACTACATGGTTACTTCAAACTTCATCAATCTGACTTTATTATAACCCCAAGAAAAATCAGTCTATCACTAATATTTTTATATTTGTCATGAATGATGAGTCGAAAAACTATAAAGTTTTGCACAAATTAGTTTGATTTCCTCAAAAAAAAAATCAATTCAGATTATTTCTAACATCAAAATCATGTAAGAGGTAAACAGAACATGCTTATAAGTATGTATCATGTAATTATTGTGTGCCACAAACATTTTGCTCAGAACAGCATTAGCTGCTTTGCAAATAGAGGTAGCAGGGGGAAAAAAATCACCAAATGAGTAGGTTTTGATCAAAAATGCAGCATTTAAGTAAAAAGTAAAATAAAATGTTTCACAGGAGTTTATGCATTTTGATTAAATTTCTTCTGATAGAATTTTAAAAGGATGATTTTTAATAATTTTGGTTTGACTTGGTAATATTGAAACATTTCATTGAGATGTTAGTATACATTTTGTTTACATTTTTTATTAATGTATTATATATTGATGAATACTTAAATACTTTAAAAATGATACTATGTTTCAATTGCCTGGATGCTGCCTCTGGTGCAGAACAGGGTGGACCATTTTCTGATGAGGATAGGTTGCCAGAAGCATATAACCTCAGTGTTTCAGAGACTATAACGGTTCCCAGTAACATTCTGGGTGCAATTTAAGATGCATTTGCTTTTATGGCTACAAATAGACTGCTGTACACCCATTATAATACCTAAGGTGTGCCAAGAAGAACCTCCTGCAGTTACCATCTGTATGGTCTGCTGCATGGGAGGTCATTATTAGCAGCTGTTCCTCAGCTCTGGAGCTCCCACCAGAATCTAAGCAGGGACATCTTTTGGAAGTGCTGTAAGAACTTCCTACTTGAGTAGGTATTTAACAACCAAGCTAGGGTGCAATACTGGTTAGGGCTCTCCATTTTATATAGCTATTCTTCTGGTTCCATTCTAAGTTGTTTTGTTCACTTGTTATGCTCTTATTAAGTTTTATAAGTTATTGTGTTCTCTTATTGTAAGATGCTATAAACCTTTGTTGGGAATGGCAGCATGTAAATAAAATTAAATAAAATATTAACACATGCAAACATTCAATATTTTCAAAATAAGACTTTTTTGGAACTTCTGTGAAAAATGTTGACTGTGTGTCTGTCAGTTTGGTTGGAAAAAAAAATCCTCAACATTTATGGAATTTCATGAGATGGAAATTCTATTTTCCAGGTCTTTGTATTGCCACCATACCTGATTTACTAAGAAGACATGGAAGTTGTCTTTACACTGGAAATTTAAATAGATAAGTACTTTATTTTGTTTGAAATTAGAAAGAGCATCCTAAAAAAGGTGGTACATATGCCCACTATGAAATGCCTATGGCACATAATAAACAGCAGGTTAGTCGAGCCTTTCCAATGTTACACTGAAGCCGGGAAAAAAACAGTGCAATCTTTGGCTGCATGCACAGGGGAATCACATCTTGGAGCAAGGAGGTAATAGTCCCTTCTCAATATCGTTCTGATTAGCCTGAACATGGTGCATTACATTCAGCTCTGGGCACAACATCATCAGAAGGAGTGTCCCAGGAGGCAGAACAGAGCAGAGCAACAAAAATGCTCTCGGAGAAAAGCAGCAAAGCTGAAGAAGCTAACTTACAAGGAACACTTCTAAGGACTGTATATATTCTGCTCAAGCACAGAGTAGGAGGGGAAAAAACAAACAAACCTATCTTAAGAGATCTTGTAATTAGTACTGCATATAAGATTCAAGTACCCAAAAGTTAGGGTATTAATTTGCTTATGTTCATTTCTATGGTGCTCATCACTATAATATCTAAGAGCTTGGCCAAAATTAATTCATTTTGAAAACACTCTTGAGGAATAGGGATAGTATTCCCATTTAACAGAAGAATTGAGGCACCAGAATGAAGCTAAAAATATCAGCTAATTTGAGGTGCCTTAATGGAGACACTGGATCTGATTTTTCAAAGAACTTAACACTTTATTTCTTATAACTTGGTCATAGCATTACATGTTCCATTCAGCTGCTTTAACCATGCAATCCCCAGCACTGCTTCCAACTTCTGAAAATAGCGAGGCATAAGTTTTTCAAACGGGAACCTCCTTCACTACACAGCCTTGCTTGTGCTCCAAAACAAGTGTATTCTGCAGAATTAAAGTGGCAATAGTTTAGGGGAAAAATAATATGTGACAAAGACTGTGTCATAATAAATATATACAAGAATGGCAAATTAGTCACAGATACTTTCTCTTCCTGTGAGCCAATGGAAGGAGGGAAGGAGGAGGTATTCCTTATAGAATAAGGAAAACAGGATACCATGCTCTCATGAGGGTGGGCTTTGAAAGTAGTAACTTTTGCCTCAACCTAGAATTTTCCAATTTATAATCCCAAAAATATGCATGTCAAAATTAAATCTATTTAATCTCTGTTCTCATCCCCATGTTCTGTTTATTGTAATGACACATACTGCCAAGCAAAACTATTATATAACAGGTGATCAATTTATAGCTTATTGGAGAATTTTGCAATTAAAGATTCCAAAATTTTATAGAATTATTAGGAAAAAAGAGCTGAAATAAACCTCAAAAGGTCAATAAGTGCATCACCATGAGTTAAAGCAGGATCCTGTGCATCTTAACCATTACTGCTAAGCATTAATTCAACATGTTTTTATAAATCTCTAGCAAGGGGGGTTACAATCTCCCTGGCTAACTTGTAACAGTGTTTAGCTATCATAATACACATTTTTTTCCTAACAACTAACTTTAATCTTGGTTTAACAGTTGATCACCATGATTTTTATAACGACTTTTGATATATTGGAACATACCAGTCCCCCCTCAGTCCCTCAACCAAAAAACAAATTTTTTTCCCCCTTTCCTTAGATGTCATATGCTTTCTAAACCTCTAATCAGTTCCATTGGTCTCATCTTGTTTCTTTCCAATGTCTCTATATCTTCTTTAATGTGCAGTTATCAAAACTGGGCACAGCACCCTAGATGAGCTCTAAAGACTGCTGACTGGAGTTGGAACTAACAACTCACACAAACCACTTTTAGGAATCACATCCCAAAATGGTGTTCACCCTTAATGCAGCAGCAATGCTTTGCTGGCTTCTGTTCAGTTTATAGTGTACTATAACCCTTAGTTCTTTTTCTGCAGTTCTGCTGCATTTATTCCCTATCTTGCATTTGTGCATGACAAATATGATGTGTATTTATGACATGTGGCATGCCTCTCAGTGAAACACAGTGATAAGCACATCATACACTGGCTTATCAACTATGATATGCCACCTAGGCTGCAGTGTAGAGTGAAAGGCATGTCACGGTCTGGGTTTTTTGATGGAGAGGCTTGCCACATGCCATAATACGCTTTCCCTTTTTAAGATCATCAGTTATTATTGCTCTGTGTTCTCTCATACTGAACATCCTACAAAAGACATTTTTTCACTTTTATTATTAATTCACTCCGATTATACTGCGCTTTGCTTACTTATTCAGTAAAGTGCATCTATAATTTAAATGCTCAGGAAAGTAAAGGAGGCCTATTACACACAGTTATTGGTGATATCTATTCATCAGATTACTGACAAAAAGTCTCCTAGCATGCATGTCAAACCCATTTGATTTCCCCAAAGGCAAGGTTTTACACCTGGATGTTTGATTTCACCAAACAATGTATAGAAGTATAAACAGGATGGCAGCTCTCTATTGTTCATACATCTGAAGTAGTTTGTTTCCCTTATTTCAACAAATGTATGAAACATATCACAATCATATAACATGATTTTGATACACTAGTAGTGGACAGGGCATGTGCTGATAACAGTTGACTAGAACTAAAACCTTTCATAGAACACTTGGTTAAATTTTGTCTCACACTTATTAACAAAAATCAAGGCACGATCAACCTTAATACCCACTCCAGGAAAACGGTAGTGCCCTAATGAAGCAGCAGTCACAGGAAGATACTATTACTAGCCCTAAAGCCTATAGAGTATTCCATCATTCGCTGGTACTGTATAAATCAAAGCACAAAATGGAGCCCTAACTGAGGAAGAATAAATATAAATGAACCTACTCTAGATAAACTTCCTCCAGGCTAGAAACTCTAGAACTCTGCAGTGAAATTTATTACAGTGAAGATCCGTGATAAAAAATAAAAAAGTAACTACTGTCCTTGTATCACGAAGTTGCTAATATATTTACAAATTTTCTGAGCTGCTAATATAGTTACAGATTTACTAGTGTTCTCATGATTACTGATCTGCACTTTCTTGAAGTGGCCAAAGCAAATAGGTGTGTGAAGAACAGCTGAGAATGATTTATAGCTGCATTAACTGTATCTTGTACAGTCATGCATTCAGCACATGTATCAAAATTTTGAAAACTACTGTTTTAGAATATCTGTATAAATCAAAGTATACTGTCAAGGCTCAAGAGAAAAATATATTTGCTATTGCCTCTACCACAGACATATTGCTCAACAGGAATAATACAGTGGCTGTGGAGATGTCCTATATTGTGACAAATCTCCACAGACTTCTCCAAATCAAAGCTCAGAAATGTCATCTGCATCCATTATCTGAGTAAGATATATAAATGTGTGTCAAGGTTTTCAGTCATATATAATGGCACTGCTGATGTGCTCTTTCTTTTCTAGGACAGGATAACAAGTGCTGGTACTGGGTGCTGAGGAGGAACTGTTAACAATGTTTTACCTCCTGTCTAAGGATATGATCAAGACATCTATATCTTACTTTTCAACACAGATTTTACTGACTACTAGTACTTTCTTCAGTTGGTATTATCTCAAGATGTTCTGCCTTAGGTGTGATCTGTGCTATATTGCGGTCTCACTTACCCCTTGTAGGATTCCAAGCCTACCCTGAGGTGTTATAATTAGATATCATGTGGAAAGTTCAGTGAAGACATTGCTAATCATACAATGTTAAGCCATCACTAAGAATCACCAGTGCCTGATTTCACCAGGATTAGGTCTCAGTTTAGGTAGCATTTGTACACTGGTTCTAGAAGTGGGTTGGTTTTAAAAGGCCTCTTCTCATCAGCCACCCTTGGTGCACCCTCACTGGAGACCTTTGGTGCTTCTGCAAGGATTCTTTGAGGCATGCTATTGTAACAACAGCTTTAGGTGACTGGAAGTATTTATCTATGCATTCAGTTTCCAACATACAGACCAAAAATGCAAAATGAATTACATATCACCTGGTGCATGTAGGAAAAGCCTGTCCTGTATACAACTAGACTGGTCATTTTACTTTACAACCTTGTACATCAGAGTACCAGTTATTGGAGTACACGGGAATCCATTGGGAATCAGCTGTGGGTTTAAACAAAGCAAAACAAAGTGACACCACGGGTTTACTGAAAAAATTAGCATGGCTGCATTTGTAACAGAAGCTGGGGTATAATTCCAAAGTGTAGAGCTAATGGCAATTAGGTAGGTGGACGTAGCAACTGTGAAACAATTTTTACAGTACTTAAGGTCTTATATGTTTGGGTTTCCTTAATTTTAAAGTACCTTCTTCCCCTTGGAGGTCTCATTATATATGGGCAAAACCTAAGCCTACCAGGCAGTGGTTGTGAGATCATTACGTGGTTTCAAAACAATGTTTTTGTAATGTGTTGGAGTTGACTTAAAAAGGGCACTCAGTTTGCTGTGGCGTATTATGAAGTATATGGATATCACAGCTAAATAGGAATGACCTGGAAACTTATTTTCAGCTTGATTAGAAAGGTTTGAAATGAAAGTGGCTCATTCTTGTACTAAAAAAAATATCTTAGACGATGGTTAAGAAATTGGGCTTGACAGCTTATAGAAACTTATAATCATAGAAGTAGGGTCGGAAGGGACCTTGTAGATCTTCAAGTCCAACCCCCCGCCTGGGCGGGAGAAAAACTGGACTCAAATGACTCCAGCCAGGTAGGCATCAAGCCTCTTCTTAAAGATCCCCAGGGTAGGAGCCAGCACCACTTCCCTAGGAAGTTGGTTCCAGACCCTAGCTGCCCTAACTGTGAAGTAATTCTTGCGGAAGTCTAATCTAAACCTACTCTCCAACAACTTGTGGCCATTATTCCTTGTTATGCCAGGGGGCGCTAGGGGAAACAGTGTCTCTCCCAAACCCTTCTGGTCTCCCCTAGTGAGTTTATAGACAGTCACCAGGTCCCCCCTCAGCCTTCTCTTGTGAAGGCTGAACAGGTTTAGGTCCCGCAGTCTTTCATTGTAGGGCCTGCCCTATTGTCCCCGGATCATGTGGGTGGCCCTGCTCTGGATCCTCTCAATGTTGTCCACATCTTTCCTGAAGTGGGGCGCACAGAACTGGACACAGTACTCCAGCTGTGGCCTGACCAGTGTTACATAGAGGGGGAGGATCACCTCCTTGGCCCTACTTGAGATGTACCTGTGGATGCACAACAAGGTCTGGTTACCCTGCCAACTGTGACCTCGCATTGCCGGTCCATGTTCATCTTGGAGTCAATAATGACTCCAAGATCCTTTTCTGCCTCCGTGCTCTCAGGAAGGGAGTTTTCCATCTTATAAGTGTGTTGCTGGTTGCTACTGCCCAAGTGCAGCACCCTGCACTTGTCAGTATTGAAATGCATCCTGTTTATGTTAGCCCATTCCTGTAACCTATCCAGATCTTGCTGCAATCTTTCCCTCCCTACTAGCGTGCTCACCTCACCCCAAATTTTGGTATCATCAGCGAATTTAAACAGGTTGCTTTTCACCCCGTCGTCCAAATTGCTGATGAAGAAATTGAACTCCGCTGCCCACTTCCCCCCAGGTCAAATATGACCCGTCCACCACCACCCTCTGAGTGCGACCCTTCAGCCAATCTGCAATCCATCTGACTGTGTAGGCATCAATGCCACAGTCGCCTAATTTTTTAATAAGGATGGAGTGGGAGATGGTGTCAAAGGCCTTGCTGAAGTCTAGAAAGACTATCCACGGCAACACCTGCATCCATTGCCTTTGTGACCTGATCATAAAAGGCAATCAGGTTGGTCTGACATGACCTGCCCCTAATGAAACTGTGCTGGTTGTCCTTGAGCATCATCCCTGAAGCCGGCCCATCACAGATGTGTTCCTTGAGGATCTTCTCAAAGAGTTTCCCTAGGATTGAGGTAAGACTGACAGGCCTATAGTTGCCCGGGTCCTCTCTCTTCCCTTTTTTGAAGATGGGGACCACATTAGCTATCTTCCAATCATCTGGCACCTGGCCCGAGCACCACGAGTGCTCGTAAAGCTGTGCCAAGGGCCCTGCAATAACCCCAGCTAGCTCCCTCAACACCCTGGGGTGGAGAGCATCTGGACCCGCTGACTTGAACACGTCCAGCCCCTCTAGAAGCTCTCTAACTAGGTCCTTCCCAGCCTGAGGTCTGGAGGCTTTCCCCTCGAGTTCATCTTCAAAATATTCAGAATGTTTGGGTCTATTTTTGGTGTGCTAAAAAACAGCATTGTGATGGACAGATTCTGAACAACTTCCTATTTTGGATTTCCACCCCCCGCCCCCCTACCACTTAGGTTCTACTGTGCACTATAAACTTTGTTTTAAGGTTTGATCTTCAAATTGAATTGGTGATGTTTTTGCCATCTGCTGTTTTCTTGTGTGCATTATCTGCCCACGCTCCAACAGGGGCCGGAGCTCCAGCAACCTTATGGCTTTTTACCTGAGACCCTACCTTCTTGGCTGCAGTGAATGCCTCTGCCAGCTGAAGGGCCTCCTCCACACCCTCAGGTTGGTATTTCCTTACCCAGCACTGGGTCTTTTCATCCAAGTCTTCCAGGAATTGTTCCAGAGTGAACAAACCCAGTATTTCTGCCACTGTCTTGCCTGCTGGCTGTATCCACCATTCAAGCAAGTTCCTCAGTGTCTGTGCTAACAGTCTAGGCCAGCGTTCCTCAGCTTTCTTCCTTGCCCGGAACTGCTGGTGATAGAATTCCGGGGCAATCTCAAACCTGCAAAGGATAGCCTTTACAGCCTAGTAGTCGTTGGCCTCTTCTCAAGATAGGCCCTTTACTAATCAGGCAGGCCCAGGCATCCTACAGGGCCCTAACTGGTACAGCCCCCTACTTAGGTCCCAGTCAGTGGCAAGGATGACCCTTTCAAAGGCTTCCAGATAGGCCTCCATGTCATCTTTCATCGTCATCTCAGGAATTCTTAGATTCTCTGAGGACCTCAAGCTGAGCTTGTTGGGCCTCAGTCTTTTCCTGCTGCCACCTCAACACAGCAAACATTGCCTGTGCTTCTTGGGTCCTTACTCGGACCAGCTCCTCCATTTGCATTTGCTCTCCCTAGAGCAGTCATAAGACCAATTCATGTGCCTGCTGGCAATCCTTGAGGACCATGGCTGACAGGTATGTTGCCTCCATGGTTCCCAGCCAATGTGCCACTGTGGGTGTTGAGTTGGCACTATAGCATTGCTACTGCTTCCTGGTGCATACCCCTGATGGTCTTCTTACTCGCCCACCATGCCTCGATGGAAAAATAGAGATGATGAGAAAAGAGCACAGAGTTTGGGGTGTTCTGCTCAAGACACCTCAGGATACTGGCTGGAGTCTCTTCACAGGGCTACTATCACCCCTTCACCGTGCCCTACCCACACCTGTGCTGTCCCAGCCCTTGACGTCATCCCTCTCTCTTCATCTAGTGCAGTCTCATGGTCATGATAATCCCCTTTGCTGCCTTCTTTTCCTGCCACCAATATGCCTAGGAAGATGGCATCCTGCTGCCCTTCCTCATACCAGGCTGCTTGCTTCACAGCCCCAGTGAAGGTTAAACAGTAGTCCTCTGTGAACTGGCCCTTTAAATCCTCAGGGTCACAGCCCCGAGGATCCCTTAGCACTACAGGTAGCTCTCAATCATCTATTGTTGGCTGCAGATCCTCTTCCTCGAGTTCCCCTTCCCCAATAAGGAAGTTTGAGTTGACTGACTCCCTGGAGGTCCTCACTTTGGCTCCTGCAGCCTCCTCACCCCCAGGCAGACCCTTCCCAGGCTCAGCACTCACCTAGACCCACCCTTGCTTCAGCTTGTCCGGCTTCAGTGAGGACCTGCCTCCAGTGTTGCTTGGCTTTTGCCTCTGGTCACAGCACTGTTCTCTCCGGCAGGCCCCTGCCCTGGGGGCAATTTGTCTCTTCCCCCTACATGCCTTTTTCCTCCCAGCTCCCCCCCAGGACCCAATCCACCAGGTCCCTGCTTCCATGGGTGGTCCTGCTGGGATCCAGGCAGGGCTTCTTTGTGAACACCTGAGTTCCCTGGGCCTGGCATTATTCTGCCTTTCTTGCTGTAGTCCAGCTACAGATAAGTTTGCTCCTTTGCACATCCCTTTTCCCCCAACACAAGGCACTGTATCTGGTGTCCTGTCACAGCCAGATTCACTCTAAGGCAGAAATACCTTACCAACTGAGATTCAGAAAGGCTTTTTCTTTTTGTCTTTCTTTTTTTTTTTTGGAGGGGGGGGAGAGTCTAAATGGACTGAAAAATAGGATTCCACTACTGAGAGTGAGGATCAAACACAGCTTTTGCACCTTGCCCCTTACACTTGAAGGTGAGAGGACAGTATATGAGTTTAACTAGTATTAGAATGCTGTAGCCATGATGATCCATGAATTATGCAAGAGGCAAGATTTTTTGTGGTGGTATCTTTTATTGGGCCAACTTGTTTAAGTTTAAGGAAACAATGACTTGATTCTACCAATGAAGAGGGCAGAATAGCCACATTGTAGAGAAATATCATTTAAATGTACTAGAACTGTTTTCAGTGGCAGGTAAGCTGCTTTTTGCAAATCTTGACTGAGCTATGCGATATTACTTACTAGTTAGTAAGATAACTCTGATGGAAATGTATTGGTTTGAAAGCATATTCAAGCTTGTAATTTCTTGGGGCCATCTCTTCCACTGGCATAATCTGAAGTCAATTAAAATATATATATTTATATACACTGAAAATTTGGCCCTTTATTTTTAACACCGCTATAACACTGATAAAAATGACCCAGGGAACCTTTTCATTTAAATAATAATTTCTGTAATCCAAGTAAAAATGTTTAACATAATCAGGAAGCAATAACTACACTGCTTATTTGGGGAAATTACAATTGCCAATACAAATTTGGTATTGTAGAAAACAGATACTCTCATGAATCACACTATGATTTATCACCAAAAAGAATCTAAAACTGAAATCAGAATTAAAATAATTAAAATTATGTTAAAGTTCATCTAGAATTCAGGGACAGTTGCTAAAGAATTTCACACCTTCAGCCTAAATGAAACACTGTATTCTTGCTACAGACCTACTGAGACACAAATCCGGTTTTTAAGTATGTCCTGTTGATGACAGTATCTTAGTTGCATAATATATCAGTATATGCAAAACAACACTACAAGCAAAACAATTTAAGATGTTCATCTTAATTTGTTTTCAAATTTGCATTTATTGCCAGCTACTGTGATTGTCAGATGGGGAACTGCAGGTACTTCAGAGCATCATTTTAGCAATCTCTTCTTGTTTTGAATGACACAAAAATCTATTTCTCCAATCTGCTTTTGTTTCATCTAGGCAAACTACTATCATTTGTTCAATGAGCAATGGATGCTTCTGAAGTCCCTGTGATTATAGCCAAAGTGTTTAAACATATATTATAAGCTTAATTTATACTTTATAAAGATACTTAAGGTGAAAGCCTCTGTTCTCTGCAAAGTAAAAAATCTAGGCAAAATTTAGATTGTGAATAATGGGAGAGAATCATGATTTAGTTATATGCATCACTTCTGTTCCCAGGTCTACCTTATATCCTCAGTTTGGGACATCAAGAAAGGTTGCTTTAACGTGAAAAAAAAAACTTGCTCAGACCCCTTTTGTTCAGTGGATATTCAGATAAAGATAATTTGTTCTACTTCTACAAAAGGGGCCTAGTCAAAGTTGAAGTGTTGAAGAACTAAATATGGTCCATTCAGAGTTGGGAGAGTGGGAACAGTAGCTGGGCTTGCTGCACGTGAAAACTGTGAAAGTTTGGACAGTGTCTCTTGCACAAAAATACAAGGCAGAGGCAGTGGCTGGGGCAAGACTGGGTTGAGGTAACAAGACTGCCACAAGAAAATTAGACTCCACTAATGGCTTGCAACCCAGTAGGCACAGAGAAACTGGACTGTTCTTGGTACCCAATACCAGACCCATGCCATAAGATAATAGCAGTCATAATAACTGTCCTCAACCTTCTACCACATCTGAGAACTGATGCTTAAAAGTATTGGCAGAGACCTAACACACTCATTGCATAAATGTAACAAGACTCAGAGAGCCAACCAGAAAACCAGGTGACCTGAGGAGAAACCTACAAACTACATCTACATTTCAATTGAGCTAAGTGTCACTAAAGAAAGCAAAAGAACTAAAATGTTCACTTCAAAGCAAAGACTCTAAGAGACAAGGCACTGAAAACATGACTGTAAATATATCCTGGTTAACACATTCCCCCTTTGATTAAGACCTATTTCCCAAAGCAAACATCCAATATCTGTCTAAAAAGTTTTATGCACAAGTCAGTCTACTAACCCGATTTAACCCAAAATTAACTCACATTTCTTGACCCCAGTGGCCTTTGATCCTCACCTCAAATTTGCAGTGGTCAGTCTCAAAATGTTTATTATGTATTACCTCCAGTTACACTTTAACAAACCTGCTTTGGTTTAATAAAGGTATCCCATACAATCAAGACATATATCTCTCAAAACAGGCATTCAATATCTGTCAAATATCTGTCATAAACCATTTAATGCAGTTCCATTGTTAAAGTAACTACTGAAAGATAGTATTCTATGATCAACTTCCTAAAGGTATCTCATTCAATCAATACCCACCCTATTTGATTCTAAACTGATCAAAAACTTGCAAATTTCACACACACGAACAATTGTAATATGTTAATTCCACCCTTACCTGCTTTGTTCAGACTTTGATTAATGAACTATCAAGAAGGAATGCTTTGAAGCTATACAATTAAAACAGTATAAAAAGCAAGACAGAACTGCAAGCAAGGTGCATGCAGTCCAGGAAAGACCCAAGAAGCCACCCTGCACCACCCAGCCAAAAGGGAAGGGACCACAATGGGGGGTTGAACAAGAACTGCTTCCTGCCTGCATTAGCTCATTTTATATTGGGAAAGAGTCATCTTCTGTCATTTAGTTTTGTAACTTGTTAGTAGTTATTAAAACAAGCCTTTCTGCTATTTATCAACCGAGTGTTGTGTCAATTCATAAAGCACTAGGTTTGAAATTTGGTTTCTAAGTGCAACAAGCTTTCCCAGCAGCAGGGGCTGCCCTGAAAACGTGTACAGACATTCATTAAAACAGGCTAATTCTTTCTTACATCAGGTTCAAGAGATCTTGATTTAAGTTAGTGCACCTACTCAGAACACTTGTCTTTGGAAAAATCAACCTACTTTAAAGGGCCTTAAAAGCTAGGTATCCAAAATCAGCATCCATTTTGGAAAAACATGGCTAGGATACCCTCTAGATCGGGGCGGGCAAAATATGGCCTATGGAAGAACATTTTCTGGCCCGTGACAGGTCCCTCAGTCTCACCTGGCCCAGAAGCCATCTGACCTGTGGCACGCCCCACTGCCCTTGGGTGTATAGCGGGGCTGGAGCGGCTCCACAGCTGTACTGCATTTCTAGGCAGCTCGGGTGGTGGCAGCTTCTTCTGGCTACTGCCGCCACCGGCCCCAGCCCTCTGCTATTGGCAAGGACTCACGTGCACAGGCCCAACCCCAGCCTGCCCCAAGCCCTTTTTGGACTCGCCCCAGCTGAAGCAGACCAGCTAGAACCCATGCACATAGCCCCAAACCCAGCCTACACCACACCTGCTCCAGACCACCTACCCAGGCTGAGAAGCAGCAGAGACCAGGAAGAAGCTGCTGTTAGGCATGGGGGGAAAGCAGCCATCTCTCCCTCACTGGTGCCAGGCCCTTCTTGCTGCAATTGCCAAGAGGCCATGCCTAGGCTGCCCTGTGGCTCCTTTCTACCTCCACCACTGCCTTACTGGATGGCCCTGAGGCAGCACTGATGGTGGCAGAGAGGATCCACAGGGCAGCCCAAGTGCAGGCTCCAGCAGTTGCAACAAGAAGGGTCCAGCAGCAGCAGGTGGGAGGTGGCTGCTTTTCCCCTGAGCCTACCAGCAGCTTCTGCCTGGCTTCTGCTCAACATGGGCAGGTAGTCTGGAGGAGGTGCAGGGTGGGCCAAGGTCAGGGCTGTGCACATGGGTTCTAGCTGGAGCGGGTCTGCTCTGGCTAGGGTGAGTCTGGAGTGGGCATGGGACAGGCTGGGGTCAGGGCTGGGGCTGTGCACTCAGCTGCTATTGGCTCTAGGCTGTTGTGGGGGGGTAAGGGGTGCTTGACCAGCCCATGGCAGCTCCCCAAAACTGAGCCCATGGGCCCAGATGATTGCCTGCTCTAGATCAGTGGTTTTCAAACTTTTTTTTATTTGGAGGTATGGACCCATTTGAGTTGTAAGTATGGATATTCACATACTTTTATTGATCACAGCCATCTTTTCACGGACCCATTAGGTATAGTCTGTAGACCCCCAGGGGTCTGTAGACTACAGACTGAAAACCAGTGATTCTGAAAAGCAGAAAATTAGCCTCCAATTATCTCCTTTAACATCCCTCCTCAGAAAAAGTCATTCTAATAGATAAACCACCCCTTGCAGTGAACTCAGAATATCAATATATACAGCTTGGGTGTGGGGAGGGTTGGGAGAAAAGAAACAAATAAATGCCAAAGTTAAGAACCTTCCCCTAAGAACTGGTCTCATCAGAAATACATCCAGGACCTCTACATTCTACGATTAGGGATGGTTTCAAGTGTAGGAACACAACATAAAATCATAGAATAAAAGAAAATTAAGGTTGCAAGGGACCTCAGGAAATCATCTAGTCCAAACCCCTGCTCAAAGCAGGACCACCCCCAAATAGATCACGCCAGCCAATGTTTTTCTACACCATTCTTAAAAACCTCCAAGAATGGAAATTCCATAACCTCTCTGGTTCCAGTGTTTTACTACCCTCCTGGTTTTTCCTAATATCTGACCTAATCTTCCCTTTCTGCAACTTGATACCATTGCTCCTTGTTACATATAGTGTGGGAGCACTGCTTACAGAAAAAAGGAAGAAGAAACCCTATAATTCTAACACAAAAATCGAACAGCAATATGCTTGACTTGTGAATGCCTTCTATATATTTGCTTGGTTCAGATTTTAACATAAAAAAGTCCCTCAGTGGCACTACTAAAATCAAAATTACTGGATGACTTACCACCTTACTTTCAAAGAACCATTTATGATACTGGGATCTTCTTTCAACACTGACCACACAACAGACCCCCAAATTAAGTAGCTACCAACAGAAGAGGAAGAACAGACTTTAGGGCAATGCAGTAATGTTTACATTGAACATGTCCTCATAACTAGCCCAGCATCTACCAGCAAACTGCAGTAAATTAGAGATCAAAGGTCATAGGAAAACTGGGCTGGAAAGGACCTCAATAGGTCATACAGTCCCACACCCTCCTCAAGATAGGATCATCACTGACTAAACCACCCCTACCAAGTATCTTACTTGCTTCTAAACTTTTCCAAGGATGGAGATTCCACAACTTCTGTAGATAACCGGTTCTAATGCCTGGCCGGGCCATGTTGATATACAGAAATTTACTTCTAAAGTTAAAACTTGCCGGAAACAGATTCAACTCTGCCAAAAATATGTGGTTGAAGGAATCAACTTCCAATATACTTAATATTATATGGGCAGGATTAAAGCAACCCTTAACATAGCTACTGGGCTACTTCTTACTGAACAGCACTTATTGATCTTTATAGTACCTCAAAAGTGATATTCTCCAAAATTCATGAGAGTACAATAATCACAATCCAGCCTAGGGGAGACTCCAAAGGACTCCTCTGAACAAATCAGGATCATCTTCAATATTATCCAACAAATCAAAAGTCAGGAATCTGTGGTTTCTCTGTCAGGAAATCAAGCATTGCTTCAGGGGACTCCACAGGAATACTCAACAGAAGTGAGAACATGGCCTGGAAATCAAGTCAGACCTACTTAAGAATCTAATCTTTAGAATAGCTTTCAGGATCCTTTAAATGGACTAGATAAAGGGCAAAGTAACACAAATAATTTTAAGGCATTGGAAGTGCATTTTAATCATCATTACACACACAAAAAGATTAATAATTAGGAGTCTTGCTAGCCTTTTTACTGTAATGAAAGGATATATAAAGTGGTTTGAGTGCTTGTCCTCTACCATTACCAAAGAGGACCAAGGTGTGTTGCAGAAAGGAGAAAATAGTTGAGGAGAACTTCTAGGAAAGTGTTTCTTCACTTTCAACTTAAAGCATAGCTCTTCTTGCATACCTGCAAGAAGTGTTTGAGGTGGCTGCCAGAGAAACTCTAACCTAAGCCAGAGACTGAAAAGTTCTCTTAATTTCATACTCAAAGTCTTATGACACAAAGATGTACAGGTGGGCTGCAGTCTTCAGATGGTAGGAAAAACAACCGTTCACTGTCTTAATTGTCTTATGTAAAACTACCTCAGTTCTACCCCACAGGAGAATGCTCTCAAGTTACACATGTACAAATTATGTATTAACATCTAAGTCATCTTATAAAAACAAGAATTAGCTTTAGTTGAAACGCTTCAGCTTACTGGACTGAAAAATATTCTAGTACCTAAACACATTTCCTAATGGCAATTTTGCTCTTTTATTTCACCAACAGGGCTCAAAGGGTTAGTTTTGCTGCTAAAAATATTAGCACAATGCCTAAGGATATAATTTTTTTACCTGACTGTGAAACCTTGGCAGCTAAAATGCTGAACTTAAGCCGTAGAATAACTCATTAGGAAATATGAAGTAGCTATGGTAAGATTTACTACAAATATGCTAGAACTGCTTTTAAAAATTAATATTATACAGCTATGCTTGGCTTAATTAGCTTTCTTCTTAATTTACAAAGCATATCTGTCTGGTTTATGAACTTAGTCTCTATTCCCCTTCCTTGCAAACCTGTTTAATTAAAGTTTTAACAACTGTATAAGCTTTAGAAACAGTAGAATGATTTTTATTACTAAAATTTTTAAATCCTCTTTTTAAACATGATCAAACTGCATGTATATTACATTGGAAACATGGCACAGCAACATCCATAATACCCCAGAATGGGTATACACTGTACTATTACTACTTATTACAAGTTCTGTTCCATTTCCATCATGGTTTATGTACACAGTTTTATTCTGATGTGCACAGAAAGCTGCACCACTACAGAAATGCTGATTAATCAGTCCCCAAAACTGTGCCCTCTAACCCATTAAAGGATACCTTTCTTTTTAGTATATATCTGTTTCTAATCTGTTCATTGATTTCCTCATCTATTATTATAGTATATCCCTTTTATAGGCCTATCACTTATTAGGCTTCCATCTCCAGTAGTAGGGTAACTATACTTCAGTTTTCAATTATAATACATCCTATTAAAATCTGTTTCAGCATATATCACTTGCTCCTATGCATGCTATCATAGAAGATTAAACACTAATTTATTTTTTTCTATACATCTAAAACTGAAACCTACTCACTAGAAATGCTACTTTGGATATACCTGAAGTTTCAGAAAAATATGATATACAGTTTATTACACTATATTTTAAGCTACCTATTAAAAAGCCTGTGGTATAATGGTCAGTGAGCAGCAATTATTTGTACATTCACTAACTCAACATACTAAAGCAAAAAAATATTCTCGACTCCCTAGTACACAGAGTTGTAAGCCACAACTTAATGACTTGTTGCCCATCATACACAAAATACAGTGCAGTTTCATAGCACAATTTACTTTACTGAAACAGCGTCAACAATAGTCAGTTCCATAATAATGAAAAAGAATAATAGTCATTTTCACTCCTGTTCTCATTTGAATCTCATAACCACTAGGGCGATCAATTTCTAAACCTTATTAGTTCTGCTAGTGTGAACCATTCAGACCCTCATATCAAGATCACTTTGCAGTGAAAAACTACAGAGGCAATCTTTTTAATGAACAATTTACAATTAATATTTCTGCCAACACGTATCTGCAAGTTTTACACAACAGCAAACACCACAGCTTCAAATTTAAAAATTAAAACATGGCTAATTATTGTTTACAACTGACAAACAATGTTGTAACATATGCAATGGTACTAAAAAGCTTAACAGAGTGTAATTTTAAAGAAGAAAAAAAGAAAGTTCCATATCTTTTGACTGTCTTTTAAACAAAAAGATAGTAAAACTATTGTCAGTGTATTTAAATCTATTTTCTATACAGGATATCAAACATTACCCTGCCTTTCTCAATTATTTATGCAATGGAGAAAATTACAAGATGACAGCTAACTCGACAGAGACACAGACTTTTAGAACTTAGTTATAAAAATGTTTCTTAAAAAGGTAGACTTATACAAAGAATATACATGGCTCCACAAGGTGCTGGACATAAAAGCATTCATCAATCAAACTTACGTAGTAACCAAAATATTGAAAGCCTTTCCCCCTGCTGCCAGCTCCTTTCACACAGAAACTTTTTGGACTAATTGATCATCTTCCACCATACAGAGTGCCCCTTCAATGACCCAGCATGACACTAATTCATCTGTGTTTTGTTGTATGGTGAAGTGCCCAAACTCAATGGGGGGATGTGCCTGGACAAGAAACCAAAAAGGTTAGAGTGCATCATTGGAGCCAGTCCCTTAAAGTAAGTTCCTGCAGCTCTTCAGATTCACCATCTTGGCCCAGCAAGAAACTGGCCAGGCAGATCATGCCCACTCAGCTGCTTGGAGAATGAGGATGGTATACACAGTTTCAGAAAAGTCTAAATCCAATGTACAAAAGAAAGTGCTGAGGGCAGCAAAGTGGCCACAGCTGAGGGCAGATCAGGAAGGTATGCAAGACTGTCTCTTCCACCTCCTCCTGGCAGAACTGGCAGGGCACCAACGCCATCAGGTCGCAGTGGCAGGCAAAGGAGCCAATGGTGAGGGTTCTATGCAGCAGCTGCCACTGAAGGCTGCCAGTCATCTTGGTGATAAGTATCTTCTACAGGGTGCATCAAGCTGGGTGGGCTTGCTCTGGTGTTGCTGTCCCTAGGCATCACCTCCAGATCATGTAGAGGTGGAGGGCAAGGATACAGGCATGATGCGCTTTGGCTGTCCATGTATACAGTGCCTTCCTAAACAGGATCTCAAAGCAGCGATTCTCCTTGTGCACAGAGAGGAATAGCAGAATACTGGTCCTGTCATTCTTGATGCTGTCCACAGCTGGAAAAAGAGGCAGCGGTAGATATGGTAAGTTCAGCAAGCTGCCCTAGGGGAGGAATTGTCATGGGAGGAGGTGATCCTCGAGGACAGCCTTCAGTCCAGCCAAGAGACGCAAAGCAAGTTGGATGGAATACTTACTTACCAAAATGGTCTGGGCTTTAGCTGACAGCCAGTCAAACCAGGCTGGATTGAGGAAATAGATTGGTCTGAGAATATGCAACTGAACCAAGGGGGACAAACAAGCTTTCAGAAGCGAAATTCTGTGCCTTCTGCTTCAAGGCCAGGTTGTGACAGGGATTCCTGGAGCCATTCTGCAAATCACAGATGCTTGGCCTAAGGGCTCAGGCAAAGAGAGGTCCATGAGGCCCAGGTAAAGCTGTAGAAGGGCAGGAAGACATCCCGGCCAAGGCAATCAGGATTCAAGAGGAAAGGCAATCAGGATTCAAGAGGAAAGTTCCTGATCAAGGCTGAGGTCAACCCCCCAGCACAGGCCCACCAATAACCAGGAGAAGGTTACCCATCACCAGGAGGTTTCACCAGCAGAGAGCAGCTGCTGAAGGACTAGCTGGCAGAAAGCTGTCACTCTAGCTGCCAAATCAATTAATCATTCCCACTGTCAATGCACAGACAGGACAGCACAAGGATCTTCTACAGTTTCTCGAGCAGGGTTACTGGCAGGTTCAGGATGGCACACCTGTGCCTCAAAGTTGCAGCTACCAGGTTGTTGATGACCAGGATCTGGCCAGAGTAGCAGAGGATTGGCAGGCACCAGACAGATGTTTTAGATCTTTCTTATACAAATGTTAAAGATAAAAAGGTAAAAAGTACACAAAAATATACCTAACCCCATACGTGGTTGCGCATGAAAGCATTCATCACTCAAATTTGCATCACAGTCAGTATATTGAAACCTCTCCATCCCCCAACACTCTTCACATAATTACACTTTTTCAACTAGCTGGGCATCTTCCACAATACAACGTGCACTTTCAGTGGCCAAGCATGACAAATTCATCTGTTTTATTGTGGAGTGAAGTGCCCACACTCAAGGGAGAGATGCATCTGGATGAGCCAAACAAAAGAATTTGAGTGCATTGTCAGAGGAAGGTGAAGGCAGATTATGGTCCCCTTAGTTGCCTGGTACGGGATGGAGAAAATGTATAATTTCAGAGAAATCTAAATTCAGCATGCCAAGGAGAGTACCAGGCCTGTTGCTCTCATGGCCGGAGAGATAGGAAGTGGTGGAGATGGTGTGTGTAGTGAGCTGCCACCTGGGAGGACGTGTCGTGAGGAGATGATCCTCCAAGGCAGCCTTCACTTCAACCAGGAGGTGCAAAGCAAACTAGATAATGTTCAGGCATGGCAAATAGCAGACATTGCAAGAGGCAATCAAGGAAGGAGTACAAGACCTCATCTGATCCTCACAGAAGGAGCAGTTTGAACAGAATTGATCAGGCCCTGACTCCACCTTGTCAGTGGGCAGATAGAGGGCAGCTTGCTAGAGCTAATAGCAACAGGCCCAGAAGAAGACCATGAGGAGCTTCTCTTGCAGGGTCACTGGTGGGTCCAGGATGCCACATCTGTGCCACAAAGTAGCATCTGCCAGGTTGTTGATGACTGGGCCTCCACTGCAGTAGGAGAGGCTGGACCTTGCAAACACCACTTCTGTACACAGATAGACTTGTTTTGGGGTTTTTATCTTTGTTATAAAAATGTTAAAGTATACATGGCCTCACAGGGGGATGGGCATGAAAGCATTTATGAAACAAACATATCATAAATAGAAATTAACTCTAACTCCCCCCCAGTCTCCTCATGCCCTTAAGGGAGTCAATTTTTGGCTTAAATTAGCCATCTTCCACTACAAAGAGTTACAGAGTGGAAGGTCCCCCTCAGTGATCCAGTGTACAACAAATTTGTCTATGTTCTGTTATAGAGTGAAGTGCCCAAACTCAAAGAGAAATACATAGAGAGATATGACTAAAATCTAATGGTTGATGAATTACCTACTGCAGTCAACTTTTTATATTCTTCATAGCATCCTCCCAGAAAAGACCTTATCCTTATAAAACGGTAAAAATTCAGTCCAAAAATGTTTTAGGCAGATTTCAGTTCAAGTCAATCAGTATAGCGTCCCTAATCATAACAGAGCTATGTTGTTTTATACCAAACCTTTGGGATTTATACTTATGTAAATTCTGCTTAATTTTACCATCATTTGATAACAAAAGGACTTAGCTAGGGGATGAAGAAGAGGTGAGAGGGAAGCAGAGAGGTAAAAATACAAATTCAAAGCAAAGAACAATCCTGAAAATCCTAGCATAACTTTATGCAGATTCTGTCCTTCCTGCTTTCTCCCAGCCATTCAGACACCTGGCAGTATGACTCCTTTAGGAGCCATACTGCAGTTGGCTAACCTCTTTCCACACACCTGCACCCTAAAAATAATTAAGCAAGACAGAAAATGTGGAAATGGACTTGCTGCTGAGACAAAAAGGAGTGTATAAGCAAAGGAATTGCTTTGCATAATATGAAGTTTGGTTTTCTGTTCTATAATGCATTTCCTCAACTCGTTAAAACACCCAAGACCTATTCTTGCACTGTTAGAGTTAATGGGAGTTTTGCCTTTGGGGAAGTAAGATCAGGCTCTTCATTCCCAGAAGTTCTATATTTTCAAGCTTGTCTAGAACTCCAGTATAGCTGATATCCAAAAAAGGTGCATCTATCAACTTTCAAAAAGGACAAATGGCCTTATTAAGACACTGAGCTAGGACACAAGAGATCTGGGTTGAATTAATGGACAGACTTTTTGTGTGACCTCAGGAAAGTCTTATAATCCTCTCCAATCTTGAGTTCACTTAATGTAAAATCAGAATTAATCCTCTTTCTCTTCTCATACTCTTTGTCTCACTTGTCAGTTTAGACCCAGTAGGAATATCTATGAAGCTGTGCTTCTATGGAGCCCAGCTTCTTTCAGTGGGACTGCTCGCATGCTTAAAGTTAAGTACATGTGCCAACATGCAGGGGACTGAGTCCTACTAATGAAAAGTCTTTGGGTTGCTGACTCCCATTATACTAACTTTTATTCAGATGCCAAATTTTAGGTACCCAATTTTGAAAACATCATAGATGTTCAGTATAGATGGAAATCATTCATGAAAATGAAAAAAGTAAAGATCAATGTGCTTTTTAATTATTAAATCCTTCATCAGTTTGACAATGTTGATCTTTTTTATTCAGTTGCTTTTTAAACAAAATCCATCATAAAGACAATCTCTTCTACCTCCCATTGAGGTTATTAGACTTGTATGCCTTTTCTGCCATCCAGTATCTTGGCAGAACATCAAATTTCAGTGAAACATAGATAGACCAAACATTTTTTGTAAAGCAAAAGATTCTCCAGGGCTAGGGTCAGCCATTTAAAAAGCCTGAGCCTGAATTAATTCAGTCTTTGCAGGTTAGTTTAACCTGACTAGGCTAAATCAATTTTATAACTCAACAAACATCCAGAAATGCAGGCACATGCCTGTAGTGGATCAGGCTAAAAGGCAGAGGGCACTACAGCAGCCCTCTCTTGACTTCTACAGGGCTGAGCCGAGGAGGGTGTGGACAGGCACCATGTGGACTCTCTGATTATTCCCCCCTCCCCCCAACAGCCCAGCCAGGAATGTTTATCACCTCTAACTCAGTGTTTATCAACCCATTAGGAAAACAAAGCCTCTCTCCATTAACTAATGGGGCTCTTCTTAAACAGCTCTTCCAAGGAAGGACATTAAGCTACCTCTTGATCAGCTCCAAAATCCTGTCTGCCTGTCCTCTCCCACAGCATGCACCATAGCCAGCATGTGGTCTGCTAACTAATGCTGAGGTGTCTGCGTAAGGCAGAGGGAAGGGGAGAATAATCCCTGCTTAGCAGGGAGAAACCAGGCAAATGCTCTGTGCCTGCAAGTCTTTGCCGGAGCTCTGGCCAGGAAGCAGAGGGGAGGTGCCTGCCCTGCTGTGGAGCAGAAAGCCCAGCAGAGAGAGCATGCTGGGATGCTGGGTGTGTCTGGTTTATCTTAAACCAGTAAGGGGTCTGAGACAGACATTACATAAACCAGTTTGACCCAAATCCATTAAGTCTGACACTATATTCAACAAGGTTTATCTCAAACCGGTTTCAGCCATTATCAAACTGGCTTATGTGCACTGAACATCTGTTCTGTTACAGATTTAAACCAGTTTCTGATCACTTAAACCAGTTTATGTGTACTGTCTGTCCTTTGCTCAGATGGCTACATGCCCATCCTTTCTCAACGATAATAAAAGGTTGTATCAGTTTATCCTGTGACAGAAGTACCACTGTACCAAAGACACTTAACGGGTTAACCAGAATCAGACATGAGGCAATTGGGTTTTTTTCTTAATTAAGAAAGCATTTGCATGCTTTAGGCAGGTCAGATACTGGTCCCTTCTGTTATACACCACATCAGCAAAACACAGGAAATGTCAAAAGACCTTTCCAGCCTACAGGAATTTCTTGTAATGCACAAGCTGCTCACAGCTGGCATAGAAGCCCTTTTGCTGGTTCTACTCACAGTGCCTAGCATAAAGTATAAGATGGGAATTGGTGAGGGGGCAGAAGAAATGGCCACACATTGTGAAACACAGATAATCTCTGTTGTAGAGGAAGTTTTTACAGGCAGCTGTTGAAAAACTGCTGCAAGTCAAGTTGCGTGCCCCAGGACTGTGATAAGAACGGTCATGCTGGATGCTAGTCAAACAGAATCTGGGCAACCAGACTCATATTCTGATACGTTTGTGCCCTTTCTCCCTCAGCTACACCTTCTGTGCATCTCATCCTTTTGCTGTAGTTTCTGCTAACAAGGAAATAGATGTTTGAAGTTTTTTTTTGTTTAAATGAACTGCAATATCCTCTCTTGATTCTTTGCAAACAGCATGTACTACCACACTGCAGTGTGGAACTACACACAGTTATTGCTAATAATATTTTATTGAATATTGGAGAGAAATGTTTAAAGAGATTTATGTCTTTATTGCATACACGTAGTAGAGTACAATTCACAAACTGGAGAATATTTTAACCATATGACTTCCACTGAAAATCAGAAGAAATGTTACCTCCTGCATTGTATTTGAAAAGCTTACCCCCAGCATGACTACAGCAGATTAAAATTACCTTTGAAGACTCTAGAGACTTATTATTTATGGTGTTCGTAGTTATGAAATCTTAAAGGAGATGCTGTCATTCTGAGTTCAGTGTGCAGCTTTTTTAAATGTAAAAGATCTCTCTGCCTACTGCAGAGACAGCTGTCATTTGTATTTTGGTTCAGAGTAGAGTGTTACAGAGAAAGTCACTGAGTGCTCTTTTCCATGGTAACTCTTTACTTTGTGGAGGCTTTTTTTTTCTCTTCTGAATAGTAACTCTACAAAAGAGTGGCGGTGTTTGGATATAATCTTTTTGTCGCTTAGTGGTTTCCAAATCAAACACACTTAGTTTATAAACAAAACCATGTTTTCCTAAAGCCAACTCTTTACAGGACTTTGGGAGTTACAAGAGGTTCTCTCTTTTCTGTGCATCTCCACTTACAATAAAAGTTCTGGGAACTAAATTGGGTCTGCAGTACAATCATATTACCTTCAGTATAATCTAACAGTTGGAATGGACTGAAATGCTGAACAATTCTATTGATGATATGCAATGAGCAACAGAATCCACCATACCCCACTTTTTATCTGTCCATTCTTTTTGTTGCATTGCTGTAATATTGCTGTAATACAGAAATACTTCTTAACACTGCTAATGAGTACATATTGTATACATTGTGTACACTGCTAATAAGTAAGACTTATCCTCAAAGTATGTTATATATGGAGAAAGGACCAGATTAATAAAAATTATGTCATTGTAACACAACCACTTTTTGATAAAGAATACTTTAACCTGAAAGATCCGAGGGGCACCTATACACATGCTGGACGTCTGCTTCCATGTTTACTAATTAGCATGCATTGGAGAAGACTCAATTAAGTAATTGCCACATGCATAAGCTGCACTATAAAATATTATTTGAGGGGCTGGGTGGTGCAGAGTGCACCTGCCTAACCCCAGCCCTCCTTCCCACAGGGCCACTCCAGGGCTGGTGTACACTGATGCTGTGTGAGCAGCAGTGGAGAAACATACAGCGGGAGCCCTGGGTGTGGCACTGCCATGGCAGTGGTACTGGAGGCGCTGTCACTGGTTCAGTTTGGGGGGGGATAAGCCCCATTAGCTCTGCCCCTCCACCACCTATGGATGCATACTAATTAGCACCCATTGGAGCAGATGTCCAGCACGTGTATAGGTGCCATTAACATTAATTAACACATTCCAGCAGCCACTGTGTCACATGTATTCAGCATTCCTGCACTTCAAAATAGCGGCTCAAGTTCAAGCACCCTGCCACCATTTTGAAATGCAGGATGCAGAATACACGCGACTCTGAGGGCACTTTATTTAGAGCAGCTCTTGGAGCCACTCTAATTAAAGCACTCATCCCTCCACCCAGAAGCACATGTATAGATGCCCATATCAACTAAAACAATACATTCTTCTCTTTGCATTAGTGGAAATTATATCACTTGCATTTGCTATAAGCAAAGTTCAACATCTTTTAAATCTTTAAAATTTTTCCTGATATTTATCCATCTATACCTCAACTCTTGGGCCCCTGATATATGTTCCTCAAAATTTAGATTTATCAACATCTCGCACAAAATAAAAACCATCTCTTCTGGATCCTATATAATCCATGTGAGCAAACCAAAATTTTGAAGGGTTGACTTCGTCTTTGTTCACACAAATGATCCTTTAAAGCTGATTTACACATAGGAAAACAAAATAACCTCCTACAGTGTGTTACCAGATAATATTTGCAGTGTACTGGTAATGTACCAGTAGGTATTCCTGTCATTTATATTTATAGAAATGGTGTCCAGTCAGGTAAGGAGTCACACTAAGATCAAAGGAAAGGGCTTTCTAGATTGGATCAATGCTGAAGAGTCATGAAGACATTTAGCTTGACTGTAACTCAAGTTTTCATGGGCTTTGATATATTGCACTTAATGATCAGTATTGGCAAGAGTACTGCATAAATTGTAGCAGGGATGTTTAACTTTGTGCCTAAAATCACAAGGTAAAACTATGGTAGTAGAAGACAGAATAGTTCAATTAAGAATTTTTAATAGAATGGGAAGTTTCACTATGAAGTCACATTACAGATGAATATGCTACACTGACAGAAAGAATGTTCTTAAGATTGCAAAGCCAATACTGAAAAATTAGGAAGCGCCAAAATAAAAGGTCGCAATGCCAAGAACAAGCTATAGCCTAGTGCCTGATTAACATGGAGAGCATATATGAAGTTCATTACAAAACATAGCCTGGAGAGAAGAAGGTAGTGGCATACATTTTTGCCCAATCCACTATTGGAGAAAATGGGAGACTTGACTTTTAGGCCCTCCTCAGGCTGAGGGGATTTAAATCCACATCGAAGAGAGTGCCTTAGCCACCAAGCTAGGGGATAGGCTGGGCAGGGCTCCCTACTTCTATTGCAAAGCCAAAAGTGGGCAGCCAAAAGTGCACACTAGCCTATAGCCAAGTGGGCACTTTCCTGGGAAGTAAGAGATGGGGGGGTTGAGTCCTCTCTAGCTGAGAACATCTAAAAATAAAGAAGATGAATTATAGTTTCAAAAGTGACCGTAATTCTGGCATTTCTTAACTTCTGAATGTTTCACTTTGCAATCTCAATTATTTGAGCACTGATCTTGTGTATAAAATTTACTGAAAAAACCCCCAAAATCAGAAATACCATCAGATGGCATCCTACTGTCACCAACATGGTTTAGTAGGTTTATATCCACTCCACAGAAATCCACCACGTGAGCTAATAGATTGAGCTACCATCACCTGAAGAGGTGTGTGGAACAGCAGTACTTTGTGAGGATCAGAAACTTTGTCACTGGGTTACCCAGATGTTTACTGACAGCAAAGGAATAGGCATTTTCAGGAATCTGGGGCTATATAATGAAATCTGCCCTGGGGACTCTTTAAATTCTTCCCCACAAATGTGACTCTTAGCTGATTTCCCCTACAATACTAGCTTTATCCCTTCTTCACTCCTGCTTCCTCAATCTAGTCCCATTCCCTTCACCTAACTAGTACAAAAACTGCACTCTGCTGGCTTTTCATCCCAGCCTTATTTTCCTTACCCCACTTCCAGATTTCTTTGTTCAGTGAATCCAAGATTTCTCCTCTGCTCCTTATAAAACTATTAATTCCAAAAGTGGGTAAAAGTCTTCCTTTTTGCCACTTATGGCTTATGGTTAAGATAAAGCTGTATTACAGAAGTTGACCTATTAATGTTTTTTCAAGAACTAAAGCAAGATGGAACAGGATTGTGTTCATGTGTCTATGTACCATTGACATTTTAAAGTACAAAATAGGATTTCGGCCCAAATTTCTTCTCAACTCTGGCAAACTGCAATCTGCTAAGTTTCAAGTCCCTGTTCTTACATACAGAAGAGCTAGAACTATTCCAAGAAAATGTCACCAGAATTTTTTGTCATGGGCTTAACGTTGTATTTTTGTCAGTTGTGTTCTCAGGAATGACTGAATCATTCTGGCTGAAATTTCCCACTAAAATTCAATCTGATGCAGGCCAGGCATGCAAAATTTCAGCAAAAACAGTTAAAAGGTTTTTATAATAGGAAGTGCCAGGCAGCCTTAATAACAAGAGGCATTACCAGTCCTTACTTAGTGCTAGACATATAGTCTCTGAAATTTGGCCACTTATCAAATAAACTTCCATTATTTTCATATCAGGAGCAGCAACAACAAGAAACACTTGAAAGCTGCATTGTTCTCATTTTGAAACATTCAGGATCATGAACACTAACTACCAGTAGTCTAAACATGCCCCAGAACACAATTTCTCGAATACATGCCTCCTTAAGGGGTCCGTGAACTACTCCCAGTACTGTGTGTTATGAATCTAACTACTGTCTAAGATAACTTGATGTGCTGAATCAACCTTTCACAGAGCTGGGCAGTTTTGCTGCCCATAAAAAAGCAGTATAGCATGTTATAAACCAGACATTAATTTAAGTTTTACTAGGAAAAAACTTATTTTAGTACTGTTTTTCATTTCATAATGCTTCATTATTTCTAGTACTGTACATAGCATGACTCAACAATTTGTGATAGATTACTATAGATTTTTGTATTTCCAATAGCATGTTTAAGATAAATTGGTTTTAAAATGTTTAATTTCTACTGATTCAATATGTTTTCTAATACCAACATTTATTTTTAATAAGTTAGATGGTATTGACTTTTTTTTAATATAATCCCTCTCCTAGAAGAATAATCATTTAAAAAGATTGCAGTAGGTAGGAAATCCTGATCATCAGGATTTCCTACCTACATAGTTATTTCTACTGTGAATTTATAGAAGACGTATAAAGTCTCATCCATGGAAAAAAAGTACTGTATGAAATTTGCACACTGTCCACCATGGCTATTAGAGTTGACCTATAGCAGCATCTCTCTAGGGCCGAAAGGTGATTTTCTTCCTGTTCTTTTTAAATCTCCTGAGAAAGAATTGTTACTAGCTGCTGAAAGTTAAATTATCTGTGATGGGTTTGTGATGTGGACTACAGTCGGCTGGGGATTTAAAAAGACACCACCTAACTCATAACGCTGGTACTGCCAACTAGACTGGAACCAAGGTCTCAGAAATGAAATGCCAGGACTTTTTATTCAGTGAGACTGCAGTATTTTTCAGTACCTAAGAACAAGCTCTAAGGAATGAGAAACCCGGTTTGACTATGTGGAAAATCTACAACACTATGTCATGATGGCACCGCTGCAGATCTTTGACATACTGTGATCTAAAAAATTACAGTCCTTATTTTTGTAGTGTGTTAATTTTATCTTCTATATACACTTCACTTTTTTACATTAAGTACTGAGAAAATAGCTTTTTTCTACAATAAGGGTCATAACAAATGAATATAAAACAAACAACAAAAGGTAAGAAACCCTTTCTGTGGAACTAATGGTTCTGTCTAAATATTACTTTCATTACCTGCAGTACTGGACAAATAATAAAAAGCTAACTAAACTTGTTTTGGTTAATGACATGAAAAACACTGCATTTTTATGACAAATTACTCCTAAAGAGCTAAAACACTTTTGTACAGTCAATTCAGAAGAGGTTAGGTAGGTCACTGTTCTATGATGGGATTATTTTAAAAACAGATACCTTTTTAGATAAAATCTGATTTTAAAAAAGCAAGATGCTGTATTTTTTTAAAATAGGTAATATAAGCCATGTGCATTATGTTGCAGTAATTGTCTCTGATAATGTGGCCTGACTTCAGACCTCAGAGAAGCATTTTTCTCTTTTTTATTTGTGCATACCATATTTTTCACTCACATTTCACTCTGAGGTTTGCTCCCATGTTAGGAATAAGGTCACATTAAACTTTCCTATATTATACAGTAATAACCTTTGATAAAGGTGGGACAGACCCACAAACAGCTCCCTTTCACAGATTATTAAATTGTGGCAGATTTCAGCAGCGGTCAGAACAAATGCAGACATGTATTTACTATTAACTGTACCTTGTGAATCCCTCCATGCATTCACATTTATGACATGTGGGGCCTCTGGCACTAAGCTATGGGCCTGCTTTGAAAAGTCATGTCTTTTGAGATTTACAAGCACTTTCATAGAAGGGTGACGCCATTCCTCTACTTTCTATAGAATGCATCTCTTGGCCACTTCAGTTGTTTCTCTCAAGTTATACAAAACTTCAGATTAAAAGAAAGGATGTCAGGAGACAACTCACAAAGGAACAACAGCTTCAGAATAGGAAACTCGTGTCCTTATAAGGCTTCCATGCATTCCCACTTTAATCAACTGATCAAAACAACCTTCCTGAAAATGATGACATTACTTTGATAACTCCACTTTAGACTGCAGTCCACAAGGAAGAAGTCACCAGCCCCATCCTATTGTTCTCAACATCCTTAGATTTCCACACATCATATAGCTATATTCTTTATATTCTACATTCTTCTCAAGATCTCACTAGTACCCAGAGAAAACATGTTCCCAATACCCGGAGTGAAAATACATGTCTCTGTTTTCCCCTGGACAATATCAAACTCTTTAGATAATATGCAAGAGTTACTCACAGTAAGGGGTAGGCTAGAGACAATCTATTACCAAACTCAGCCTTTCAAACTAGACAAGAAAATAAGTGGGGGGAATCTACAAGTGTGCTTTACTGCGAAGTTGACTAATTAGCTCCACAGTGAAAAGTAACAGTGTACATGTGCAGTGCTATTAGGCCAGAGTAAGCTAATTACTTCTGCCAAAGGATAGTACTGCCCAACACAAGTATTATCCTATTGTGGAGTTTAGTGTACCACAATGCACATTCAAATGGTGACCGGGGCTGGCTAGGGCACAAGGGTGCTACAGTGCAGGGGCTGCCTGCCAGCTAGCCCTACAGCATAGCACCCTCATGCCCCAGCCATCCCCTGTGCAGCACCTTGAGCTGGGGCAGAGCAGCTCTGGGCTGGCAGACTGACCCCCTCCTTCCCTCCTTCCCAGACTTTCCGCCAGCTGGGGCTGCACTGCTCGAGTTCAACATGCTGCGGTCCCAGGTTCACATGTAAACACTGCACCCAGGAGCCATAAACTCCTGTCCCTATTCCCAGCTACAAAGGGCAGAGTGAGCTTTGTGAGCAAACTGTGCAGGAATTTATTCAGATGCACTAATTTTACATGCAGATGCATCCAGTATCTCCTATTAAATGATTCACTCTATAAGAAGCAGTCCAATATCAGTGGCCTTCCTTGAATGTATTCTCCTGACAGAAATTTGCAAAGCAAAACCTTGAAGTTCAGTAGACACTTTCAGCATGCTCTATTTCAGGGGCCAGCAACCCTTGGCACATGCCAGAGCATGGCATGTGAAGCCATTTTGCTTGGCATGCCACAGCTGGCCCAGGCTCTGGGTAGCTGCTGCTGGCCATGGAGCCTGAGCTCCTCTCAGCAAGTGGGAGGGAGGCTGCAAGCCCTGCTGTGAGCAGCCCAGGCTCTGTGGCAGACAGCAGCTGCCCAGAGCCTGGGCTGGATGTGGCAGGCAGCCGCAGCCTTGCAAGCAGCTGTACCTGGGCCCAGCTCATTGCTGCATGTGCCTGGGGGAGCACCATGGGGAAGGGGCTGTGCTCTACCGCTGGGGGCTGCATACCCGCAAAGCCTGACATCCGTACAGGGGCCAGGACAGGAGCAGAGCATGGGGTAATAAGGGGGCTATGTACCATCCTTGTCTCTGTTTCCAGCTACGAAGGGCAGGATGAGCTTTGTGAGCACAGCAGCCCTGCACAGGAGTCTCCAGCCCTGCTACCCCCATCCGCATCTCCTCTTCCTGCAAAGCTCATCCATGCAGTGGCTCAGGGAGCTGCGCCCCAAAGGGAGCCACATACTTGGCCTGAACTATGGCCCTGGGGATGGGGCAGGGCATCCCTCAGCCTGGCCATGGGGCTGGGGGAAGGTGCTCACAGTCAAGGGCAGTGCCACAGGGGTGGTTGTCTTGAGTGATCCCAGGGGGACTCCTTCTCCTGCGCCTGAGTGCCAGTGGACCAAGCTGAACCATACTGCTGGCCCCAACTCCCACCCCAGCTCTCACTCCTTCTGCAGAGCCAGGATTGGGGCCACTGCTACAGGGTAGCACAGACCTCAGCCACAGCCCTTGTCCCTGTTGTGGCTCAGGGGGTCCCAGAGGGATTTGCATTGCCCCTGCAGCTACTGCCCAGTCTGCAGTGGAGAAGGAGCCATCCCCCACCCATGCCCTATGCCTCAGCCCCTTCCCTACCATGTTCCCCAAGGCATGCTCTATTCTTTGAACTTAGCATCATGCTCCAATACTCAGTTCAGAAATGGTAGTACTTAGCTAAGTGCTCACTTGCAATACTGCAAATCTCTTATTGGTCCCAGTCATTAGGAAAATCGTTTCATCAGTGAAGCTCGATTCATCGTGAAAACCACAGATCAGTTCATTCCCACATCCAACACCAATTAATTTGGGCATTCCTTACAATACAGAACATTTAATTTTGTCTCCTTCGATTATTTATGCCCCCTAAACAACACGTCTATTTTCTATTTACAACTCCACAACTGCTGTAGGTTAGCTCGTATATAACCACATACACAGACACCATACACTTACCCTCACAATTAACACAGATGCCCCGCCAAACTGATATACCTATATAGCCCCCCTCAAGCCGTATGACACCATCACATAAAATTATCCCCCATACCAATAGTCCTCTGTGCCCCACAGACTCTCTGACAATGAATAATCCACTCA
Source organism: Crocodylus siamensis (assembly GCF_052110815.1). Classification (NCBI taxonomy): domain Eukaryota; kingdom Metazoa; phylum Chordata; order Crocodylia; family Crocodylidae; genus Crocodylus; species Crocodylus siamensis. The sequence continues at coordinate 52,442,898 of NC_143398.1, read as the reverse complement.
TACCGTCCCAACTATCAGTGTGTACACATACACACCAAGGCCTAACTAGAAACAGGGGATTATTCATCTCCTTAAGCTTGATAAGGAAGAGGGAAGGGGAGCTGCTGTTCCTATTCTACTACAAGCTTGCACACTTCAGCCCTACATTTTCAGAGAAAATAAGAGAGCATTAGCTTTTCCATGTAATGAACTAGCTGTGCATGGAGCAACTCTGATCAAAAGTAGAGTGACAAGGGAAATCATTAAAAGCGGGCTCAAAGATGTGCCGCTATAGTGCATAGGCACACCATCTGCTTTAAAGATCCAGAATTAGGAGTAAAAGCAGTTTGCGTGCTCCCATATACCTACAAGATCAAGCACTTCCGTTCTATTACATGTCCATAATAAGAGAACAAAAAAAAATCAGATTTTCTAACCAGGGGTGAATAGCATTCATTTCACCCCTCCTCAGAAATCACACTGAAGTGTGGGGTCAATGTACACATAAGCAGGAAATAGTTTTACTGATTTTCAGTGGTACAATATTTTTTTCTGCTACTTTAGACTTCCAAATGATCTGACTGCAATTATTCAGTGTGCTAAGAAGAAAATGAATTTAGTTCTCATGAATATATTTTCTCCAAACTTTTCCAATCTATTTTCAGTTTAACTCAGAATATCATTTCATGGTGGCCAAAGATAATTTGATGCAACACATTAATGAACACATAAACAATACATTGAGACGATTCAATACAGACTTCACTTGTCTTCTGAATATATTTGTCTTCAAATTAGTCAAACAGAAAAGGAAATATTTTTATTATGTTTTTGATACATACTTTGTTGCCCCAATCACCTGTGTCCCATAATAACTTGTAATATCATTGCAGTAAATAATCAAACTCACATTTTAGGGGAAAAAAATGGCAAATTTGCACTCTCTCTGATTGTTATTGAAACATTTCATAGGTAGACAGATAGTGATAAATACTTCCTAAACTTAATTTTTTGGGAAAAATGTGTTGCCTTTTTATTACATAACATAAATCCTTCCAAGTAAAGTCTTAGGGTGAAGTCACGTGTTACACTTGGGCCATACTAAGGGTACTTACAGCATAAGCACCTGCACAATAAAGCTCGTTAACTCATGCTAAGTGCCCTCTAAGCTTCTCAAAGTTACACCACTTCAGGCAAGGGTTAATTCTGGAATAGGCTACCTAGCTTATGTTAAGATAATTTCAGTCTGCTCCATGGAGATAAAATAAGCATTTTGTAGTCCTCCAGCATCCCAGGATGCATCGCTTCCAGCCTCCTCCACCCCCATTCAACCCAGAACAGGGATAGAACCCAGGTTTCCTGGCTCCTTGCCATGTCCCTGCTCACTAGCTCTCTAGTGGCAAGTCAGAGATGTGCAGGCAAAAAACAGTATTAAACCTTAATGGGTGACTGTTCACAGCATGTTCTAACTTTAACACTGCTTAATATTCCACAGATGTAGTCGAATCCTCTCCCCATCCCACTTTTCATAAGAAGTGTTCTAGGTCCTGAATTAGTTTTAGCTAATAAAGGTAAAGTTTTTTGGTAGGTTTTTCAAGTCCCTGATATGCTGATTCCTGATCTCTTTAAATAGTACTCTGTGTATGTGTGCATCACCCCTGCCCAACAAACACATACATATGTGTGTGTTACAAAACATAATGATTCTAGCTACAAATAAAAGCAAAATTCAAGTAGGTATTCCACCCTGCTCTCTGATTACAGTTACCATATTTCACAGTGTACAGGTTGACATAGTGTATAGGTCGACTCCTGGCTTTCCTATCTGAAAGGTAAGGATTTTCATAGGCACTGTGTATAAAACAATCCTTCTCACAGATAAACCTCATCCAATCCACACTAACCAGAAGGCCTGAAAAATTTAATTCTAAACAGCAGTTTTCTAACAGCCATTTTTGAAGAAGCAGGCTAATGGACGAGTAGAAAAGACAGCAACACTACTAAGTAATATTAGGTGAGGATGAGATGGAAAAACAGCTGCCTAACCAACATGCTTTCCCACTGGTAGAACTGCAGTTGCAGCGTGGACTAGAAGATCAATGGGCACCTATACACATGATGGAGCTCTGCAGATTAATTGAGTCAGCTACAAGTCTGCTTAAGCATGATGGTTAGTGCACTCCAGCAGGCTTCGCATCACGTGTATTCAGCATCCCTGCATTTCAAAATGGCAGCAGGGGTGCTTTAACTAAAGCTCATTGAACAAGCTTTAGTTAAAGTACCCACGTCACCATTTTGAAGCATGGGATGCTGAATACATGCAATGCTGTTGGCACTTTAATTAGAACAGCTCTCAGAGCCGCTAACTAAAATGCCACCCCCTCCATTCCTTTGACCCTGTAGCATGTGTATAGACACCCAATGAGATGGAAACAAATTAGAATAGGGAAAGAATTAGAATAGTTGGAGAGTCTAAGGAAGCCTCAGGAAACAAGATGTTGGATTTTGGAAAATTTTGAGATTTCAAAATTTAAACTAGGAAGTCCTATGCTACTACCAGGAAAACCCAAACAAAGATTGTCTAAATATCACTCCCTCTACTAGTGTAAATTGCTCCAGGTGAAATATACCTTCTGAACTGGGACAAAAATGGGACTTTTTGAAAAATTGAATTAAAAAATGAATTATAATAAAACAGAGAAAGAAAAAGAAGAATACCAATACTTCCTCTGCCCTAAACTAGCTAACAGTCCTCTGGTTAGAACACTCACCTGAGATGTGGTACATTATATTCAAGTCCCTACTCTGAATCAAAACTATCTGGGATTATTAAATATTCACTCTGGGCCAGAGTGAGAATCAAGCAGATAAGGAACTTGAATTTTGGTTTCTCACATCCTATGCATGTGCTTGAACACTTCAGATATTGGTATTTTTAGGTTGCACTGTCTCTCTTCCTCTTTCTGTAAAATCCATTCTACATTTGAGAAAAATCTAGTAAAAAAAATCAATGTTTTCATAAAACGTTCTGGTTTCAATGCTACAGCATTTTATTCCTGAACATAAGTGCTATATCTTAAGAACATAAGTGCTATATTCAGTCAGACCAGAGGTCCATCTAGCCAAGTATATCCCTCACTCATTATCCACCCTAGCATCTACCATCATTGGTTTAGGAATGCTAGAGGATACAACTGAGTGTTCCATTTAATAGTTATTAATGGATATATGTTCTATGAATTTGTCTAGTCACTTTTTGAACCTGGTATACCATCTGCCTCTACAATATCCTGTGGAAATCAGGTCCACAAGTTAGCTGTGCTATGTAAAAAGTACTTTCTCTTGTTAGTTTTAAACCTATCTCCTTCTGCCTTCAGTGAGTGAGTGTCCCCAAATTCTAGTATTCTGGGACTTGGTGAATAACATTTCCCTATTTACATTGTTCACACCCTTCATGACTTTATAGACCTCTACCCTATCCCCACTCAGCCTTTTACTTTTCAAACTAAAGAGCCTTAGCCTCTTCAGTCTCTCCTGATATGGCAGCTGCTCCATAACCCTTATCATCTTGGTTGCCTTTCTCTTTACCATTCTAATTCTACAACATCCTTGTTAAGACGCAGAGACCAGAACAGTGCACAGAATTCAGGATATGGCTGCAACATAGATTTGTATATTTATATACAATATATATGTACACATACACATACACTTATACCTCAAAACAAACACATTCCAATGTTACTCCCTCTACAAGAGTAACTAATTCCAGGTGAGATTCACCATATTTCCCCATAGTGTGAGTTCCCTGGAAAATCCTGCAATCAGGACAGTTGTTTGCATGAGTTATTTTCTTCAGAGATGTATCATTCCTACTTGAAAAACCGCAGCTCTGGAACCCTAATTTATACAAATCTCTGAACAATTGGCTTCCATAGATTTGTGAAAGGGAACCAGACACTATAGACAGCAAGCATGATTTACTCATGTAATTTTCATAACAAGGTGTGAAACATTTCTTATTTCTTTAGAAAATAGACATGTACAACAGACATCCCTGTTAAGAATAGACAGCAAGAAAATACTAGAAAGTTCTCGTTGTCTAGGATACTGATTTAAAATTCACTGAAAAGCAAAATGCTCTTATAAGAAGTTAAAGACTAAAGCTTAAAATACTTACTTGATAATGTCTCCTTCAAGAGCAATCACTCTTTTAATGATCTTCTGTTCAGGGTTTCTAGGAGACCTGAGAAAGGGGATAAGGTTATATAATCAGTAATGTTCTCATTGTTTTAAGAAAATGAAAAGAAAGTCCACAAAGAAATAGACACTATTAAAGTCATTTGGGAACTCCATGTTCTTCTTGATATAGCATCAATCATGATGTTCCACCTAAAGTGAAGCCACTCTTATCATTCTCATTTCAAACCACCTTAGAAAAACAGACACTGGAATATCACCTGAATACAAAAACTAAGATAATCAACAGGGTTTGCATTTCAAAATAAATGGGAAGATATTTGACATGGATGAAATTAGAATTCCCCATTACTGATGAATTGGGCCTTTGCAAGTGGTTTCAGATATTTAAACCTGAGTTATCCATCAAACATTAATCTCATATTTTGTTTAAACATTCATGTCATTTGTTTACTTTAGGGAGGGAAGAAACAACTGAAAACAATTTTAATATTTATCACAGTCAGTCAAATCCAGTTTAAATCAGTAAAGAAAATGTTCATCAATATCTTCAAAAAATGAAGGGTTTAATCAATGCAAAATGCTCCAATATGATATATTTTAACTATGGTATTTTTTCACACAGAACTTGATATTCAGAGTAGTCTGGGGCCTGTAATCATGATACTTTTACATTGTCATAATTTACATCTATTTTATACACTTCCATAAATTACAACAGGATCCAAAGTAATCACATGACCACCTGCCCCACAGAGATGTGCACAGCTAATGCTATTCTACTGTTTTGCCACTTGCTAGAGGGAAGTAGGTCTGCCTGCCTTAAGCTATCTTGAGCTAAGGTAGGGATGCAGGATACATATATTGGTATAATTATCTCCCTGAATACAGTATTTCTAGACCAGATTTAAGTAATTTACATTAACATAAGGTGTATGTCATGTGTCTGCTTTTTTATTTGGTGTAAAGATTCATTATATAAGTATAAACATATTGTATGCCCAGGGTTACACATTAAGCACATAATAGTCAAGTTAAGGCTGCATTCACAGCCTAATTTAGGTGTTCTCCTGCATATACATTTTGATATACTACCATTAAAAATACAGTATTCTATCAAATTTCCTATAACACACAGACATCTGTTTCCTATAAACAGACAAATCATGTACTTTTTTATTGTGCAATTACTCTTAACCCATTCTTGATTTTAAATACATAACTGTACATACTTAATGTCGTTTATTCACATTCTCTTAAAGAAATTTTCATTTGACTGTAGCATGCCACACACAGAAGCTGCCTATGTCATGTATGGCACTCCTGTTTCAGGCTGGCCACCCCTCCTCTAGACTGATGTGTCATAGCACTAATCTGTATCCACTCTACAAATAGATAGTGGCTATCACAGAAAATATATTCTAGACCTGCCATGTCAACTCATTTGCTCTCATCACCATATAAAATGAATGATTTTGATGGGTGTTGAGTTGATTGGAACAATTGAGCTATATGGAAATGACTTCAATGACTGGTAGTCCAGGGGTTAAAATGCAGAGACTATAATATGATTTGTAATTGCTTAGGAACAGTTGTGTCTTGATATCATTTTCTGTATAGTATTACATAGCCTGACTTTTAATTCAAGTACCCCACATTTTAGTTATCTCATGTCTTTTATCTGTCTTCACCAAACAGAACAGAAAAATTTGTATTAGCTCTGCATGCCATTCATGAGAGGAATCCAGCAAGTTTTAGATGGCAAAGTGATATTATTAGCTGGAGCACCTTTAGCACTTGTTGACAACATTACTTTTCCCAGCACATTTCTGTGCGTCAATACTCCAGGGGAATTATGATCAGGTGTAGGAGAAGACCAGGGCTCAGCATGCTATTTTATCTACTAAAGTTACTATAAATTAAACAGGTTTTTTTTGTAAAATTACTTTCTACCTTTTTTTTTTTAATTTACGCTAAGTATGTAGCATGTCTTTCTATAAAATTTATTGACTAATCAGAAATAATAATACATAATGTATGTGCTAAAGTATGTGTTTTTTCAAAAGAATGAAAAAAAAGGCCATCAATTTTTAAAGCTGCTCTTTCAAAATTCTATCCTGATTTCACACATCACTTTTAAAGGTTCTTTTGAATTCCCCTCATAAGCATTTCCACTTGATTAACATATACATTTGTAATGTAATTACTGACCTCTGTGTTAATTTGTCTCTACTCAGCAATAACTGTAATGACCTTGAATAAACATCATTCTAAATCAGAGGCAAGAACATTCATTTCAAAGTGGTCACTTTTGTGCCAAAAATAGTACATTTAAAAAAAAACAAACCCAAAACTGAATGTACTAAAAATGCTTCAAAAATAGCCTTATACATGAATATTTTTTTAACATCTAGAACCAGAATAGACATAGTACATTAAAATAAGCATTATCTTTACATTTTTCCTAAGTCACCCAAATGAAAAAGTAAACCCAAGGGTTAAAAAGGTATGTTTAAAAGGTTCCAAAACATATTAATACCTCTAAACCAATATTTTCAACTGACTGCAAAGGAGTAGTTTTTTTAGTGTCCTCATGTAATGAACAGTACATGACGGATTACATTATCAAGTCATGATACTGTAACATGCTTAATATAATCCTAAAGGCTGTGTGCTAGGAGTTCAGTGCAGGAGTGAAACCTTAAATGCTTATGGAAGACTTAAAAAGAACAAGATGCATAGGAAATCTGGTATTTTAGAAATTTTTTTACTCAAAAAACCTGCAATATTTTAGCTTATCCTTGGGCTATTCATTTGGTCAAAAAATAAGAAAAAGCATATTATTTGTAAATTATTAATTGAATATTTTGGCAAAGTGTGTAACTATTGTTAAATCTGCTTTAACTGTGAGAGAGGAAACATCTTCAGATACTTTTAAATACCCTTTTTTCAGCCTATCTATAACCGATGTCCCTATCAACTCTGATAGCCTATTTTGTCAGTTAGCCTCAGTGGCATGTCCAGACGAGCATTGAGGTGTGATTTGTGATGCTGTAGATGCTGCACATGCAAGCGTTCCCTGCCCTGCTACTTTGCAGTGCAGGAGGGTTTTTTTGAACCCCAGAGATCCTAGGGTCAAAAAGACCCAAGCCAAAAAAAACAGGGCAGGGCAGCTCAAGTGGCAGCAGTGCACACTGCCCAAACCCAGAGCCTGGCCAGCTGGAGCCATGCTCCAGCTGCTAGTCAGGATTCCTGGTGCAGGAGTGCCACAGCTGCACCTCCCGGAGGCCCCCAAGACCCCAAGTAAGGCTGCTGGCACTAGCACAGTTCCTGGCCCCAGCCTCCCTTATGCCACCTGGGGTACCTTGCAGCATGCCTGGAGCATGCATGGCACAGGTGTTCCCCAGGGACAAGTAGCAGCAGCGCAAGGTGTGCCACTGTTACTTTTCCCTGGAGAAGCACAAGTTCCTCCTTGTCTGGATGCACCCTCTGTGTCCATCCCCTGGGAAGGCAGAAGTAATGGGAGGACATCATAGGATAATTTTGTATAGGCCTCTCATAGGCACTGACCACGAGTATTAGGTTCTAGAAACTCTGAAGAAGCTCTGAAAACCTGAAAAAATAGAGTCTTCTCCTCCTTAGGGATATCTGTCTAGAATTACCATAGACAAATAATCTTGATTAAATTTTACTTATTAAAAACAGGGAAACTGAATAAAAACAAAAGAAATTATTTTTTAGCATGGTTAGATCTTGCATTTATTTGCTAGGCAGGCTTTTCAAACTTAAATACAGGCAAAAAAGATCTTACATACTTTAAAAAATTATGTCCCTGCCCTAGTATACTCATGTCCAGTCAAGATTAGCTACTAAGTCCAGAAGAGATTAATGATTCCCTCCCTGCCACCCCACCCTGCCTTATCAGGTTGGCTACGCAACATTAAACCCATCTTCCAAACTAGTTTTTTCTAGCTATGTACACATACAATTAGGTTTCTACATGTTACATTCTCTGAGATATGGCCCACAAAGATATAAATAGCCTTACAGAAAAACAAGTCTCTGATAGACCTAACTTTCAAACTCAAGTACCAGATTTCACACATTACTTTCTTTATCTTTTTCCTAGCCTTTTACTGAACTACCTTTTTAAAAAACAGAGATTGACCCTTTTTCAATAAATTATTAGTTTGACTTGGATGTAAAATAAAATTACAAAAAAATTCAGTTCAGATTGCCCCATAATAAGATTTTTTGTTCTCACCCAACTGACAAAAATAAACGTTCTTGTTTCAAGCTGAAATATTTAATTAATAAAAGGCACTAAAGGCCTACAATCATGAAGCACAAGGTTCTATATTTTTTAGTCAATAGCCAAGGAGTTCGGACAGTCAGACATGTCTATACTGTAGTAGTAGTGTGTTTCAACTAAAATGTCCTGAGTATGTCCTGGCCTACCTGTTCCTACAGCCACACTCCAAACCCAAAGATATCTTGATGAAGATGCCCCGGACCATCCTTGGCTGTTCTCAAGCACACTAAAGACTAACACCTTGAGAGCACTAACAGAAGGTCTCCCCGAAGTTTTTTCACCATGGTATTTCTGGGTTGAGTTCAGGCTCAAAAAAGCACATACATCTCTGACTTAGTTAGACTATAAGGTGCATCTCTACTCTGCCTTCTAAGCAGGATTATAGGCTATTTTGGGGTGTATCAAGGCCCCTGATGCTGGTTAATTGTTAGTAGTTAATTGCTACAATTAGCAACTGGTTAATTGCACAATAAATTTAGACATGCTACACATGCAAAGTAACTATCACCCATTAAAAATGGCTGGGTCATAAAAATGGCCAATGAGCCATAGAACGTAGGACATTTTTATAGCTTGCTTCTATCAAGCTTTAATTTGAACCTGTGGCACATCACACACAGGGCGACAGTGTTTAGCTTTGTCTTCCAGTTTCCCAGAGTAGCCTACTCTCTCTCCCTGTCCCTCACACCCCCTGCTTCCTGTAGGGGGACTCTAGACGCAGACAGAAGTGCAGCTCCCCGGTCTAACTCATAGCTTTCACAGAGCACCATTAGTTAAACCAATCCTCCCAACCCAACAGACATTAGTTGTTGGGTCAGGAAGGCAAGAGATTGAGCACCAATTTGGAGCTAATACAGAGAGAGGTCATGTGCTGGTAGCCTCTTCCCCTAGTCCTGCCTCCCTATTCCCAGCTCCAGTGCTGTCTCAGGATAGGAGTGGGGAAAATGGAGGACAAGGAGCTCAGACTGGTGTTTGCTGAGTCTGTGCTGGAATGGGGGTGGGTGAATTGGAGCCCCCCACCTCAGATAACCCCAGCCAAGCTCCCGCTCCTCCATCCTGAGACAGCACTGGGAGCAGGGCTGCCACAGGAGCAGACAAGTTAATGAAGGTGCTCTACTGTGGGGCACCTTCATTTGTACCCTCATACAATGGTGCATGATAGCAGTGCTCTTCAGCTGTGGTCTTCTATTAGGGCAGTGTTTCTTAACCTGTGGGTCGTGACCCAAACGTGGGTCCCAAGAATATATGAAAGGGTCATGAACAAACTTCAGAAAAATGAATCAACAAACTTTAAGTATGGATTCTCCTTTAAAAGAGAATTACATGGGAAGCCATGGCTTTTCCCTTGCAGGGTGGCAGAGTTCTAGCCTGGGAGGGCCTACTTGCCTAGCTTACGTTTCATTCATAGCACAACTGTAGAGAATAATGATAGCCCCTGCCAGCACCTCTCCTGTGAACATGAAGCAGTTCACGTGGCATGACAGTCTCTATTGAGTAGTACTGCCTGTTGTTTGATGAAAGTACCATCTGTCAGAGGCCATAGATGCTATCCTTTTGGAAAACCAGAGAGGGTGCAGAAAAGAGCCCCAAAAATTATTCAAGGGTATAAAAACCAGAAAAATTCAAATAAGAAATAAGTTACATGTTTTTTTACAGTGAGGGAACTAACTACAATGGGACTCACCAAAGAAAGACATGAAGCAATGGACTTCCTATGGAGGATTAGTCTATAAAGAATTCTCTCCTTTTCCTGTATTCGTATCAAGACCGAATGCTTTTCTTGAAGATATGCTTTAGCCAAAACTCAGGTTTTGCTTTAGTCAAGCTAGTTATTAGGCTCAACATAGAGGTTACTTGATGAACTGTGCTATACAAGAGATCAGAACAGATAGAGTTAATGGTCCCTTCTGACCTTCAGCTCTGTGAATCCATCCCCTAGATCTCTCAGACAGAAAACAACACAGTCATTCTACAGCATCTGCAATTGCTTCAACAGATTTACAGGCTGCATGCTGAGTGAAGAGAGATTTTTCTACCAACTGAATCAACAGGGTTTGGGTACCATATCCAGATGTGAAACCAAATTGGCTGAGATTATGGGCTAGAGTACTCCACATATTGCTTGAGTTGGCTCCCCATAGTATTAACAAAAATAAATTTCCAAATCTGGAGACTGAGACAAGATAATAATTTGAGAGATTATCTGTAAAAAAAAAAAGATGGTTTCATGAATAGAGCTATAATAATTTCTCCTTTAACGGAAGCTGACTACCTCAGGTAAGCACTGACAATCTTTTCCAGACCTCAACAGCTATTTATTGCTCTAATGAAAATGAAAATACAACTTTAAAAATACAACTTATATTTTTGAAAAATAACTTTCCTCTTTCTTCTCTCATCCATATTTCTGTACACAGGTCATTTCAAGCATGTAATATATAGCCCTGTCCACATTATATAGACAAGATTTTATTCCATGCCATCAGAATATTGTTAAAAATACAATTTCCTATATAACTGCATTTTCAGTGAAATGTAGAAGGTCTCTCAATCTTTCAATCTCAATGAGAAGTCCCCAAGAACATAAGAAACACCAAATATACCAGAATATTTTATGGATCTGCATCTTACAGGTTCTTAAAATTTTATGCTATTTGTCAGAAATGACAATTACTCGATTACAATTTGTCCGAAAATTACTAGATTTTTTTATACAGTCTTACAGTTCACACGGGCTTTTCAGAGCTGGAGATAGCAAAATCAATCACTTACTCAAGATAACTTGCTGATCCATATCCCAAAGCATTTTATTATTTTGCTACACCTTATGAGTCTAGAGATTTTTCTCCAGACAACCATGAAAACCAAGACAGGATAGCCAAGAGACAGCATGAAAACAGGCAAAGGTAATGTGACTGACTAGAACCATGGGACAGTGAAACAACTCAGCTTTGATGGCAGTTACACTAGAACCATACAAAAACACAAAGTTATCAGGCCAGACCTATGGAACAAGGAGCCATGTTTACTGTTTCCAAAAGAGGCCTTTGGAGAGGCCTGCTTTCTTCTCCATTATCATGTCACTCACTATAGCTTCCACAAGCACCCATGCAATCATTCACCAACACAGCAACACTCTTACTCACAGCTGATATACTCATGAAACACAACTATCTCTATCCTTCAATATACACTCACAGTCTCCAACTCACACAATACATTCTGGTACATGTACCACCCACTGACTTCTCTTCTGTGTGTCACTCTCAGGGCACCCTACTTAATTATGCTTAGATATCAAATCTCCCTCACTAAGATCACACTTTAAAGGCTTTTTCCAAATGGGTGATGAGGGGACTTCTCTCAGCTACTTCATGGGGGTCGCATGGGGGACTCCCTTTATCTCCTAGATCATGGGTGCTCAACCTCTGGCCTGCAGGCTAAATGTGGAATAGCATCTAGCCCTGGGCCAGGAAATATAGCAGTGGGGAGCAGCAGCCATTAATACTGAAACCCTCCTGTGTTGCCATATTCCCATGCCTCCTCCCCACGAACAGCCAGATAGGGCCAAGCCAGGCCCCCTCCCCCCTGCACAACTGAATCAGGGCCAGGCCACAGCCCCTTCCCACCATGCAGCTGAACTGGGGCCAGGCTATGACCCCTTCCCCCAGCATGGCTGAACCATGGCCAAAGTCATACCTCCTTCATTCACACAACTGAATCAGGACTGGAACATGCCCCCCTCCCCGCAAGCAACTGAATCAGGCCCAGCCCACATCCCCTTCCCCTGGCACAGCTGGATCAGGTTTGGGCTGCTCCTCACCCTTCTCCGAACAGCCAAATCAAACCCCACCATGCCTGCCCTGGGTGCCAGATCTGGCCCATGGCCATACTGGGCAGAGCCCATCTGGCCCACCAGGGGAAAAGGTTGAGCACTAGTGTCGCAGATTATGTTAGATCTTCTCAGAATCATAGAAGGAAGGAGTGTCCTCACTTTTCCTCCTGGAGGAAAATAATTGTCAACTATGTGGCTTCAAATGAAGTCCTAATCTCCCCTTATTCTCTGATTTACAGAAAGAGGGGTAGGTCACTGCACAAGAGCAGTGGTTCTTTATTCAGCCAGTGGCAGCTTGAAGGGAAGACTTCAAAGGTAGACCTAGAGGGGAACACAGTGTCATACATGCACACCCCTTTCAGCCAGTGATGCCATGGGACTCACAGCTGGGAATTTTTTGTTAACCAGCTGAGTAAGAATTCCTCTCCCTTCCCCATCTGTGCTCAGTGGCATGTCTCCTTCCCTCTTCTCCCTCCCCCTACCCCACCTGTGTCAGTGTCCCTGGCTGGCTCGGAAATGGGGGCAGGAGCAGGGGGAGGCTCCAGAACCACTCCTGATCATGCCAGCCAGCCTCCTCAGGGATCAAGGCTCAGCCAGGGACAGTAGGAATGGCAGAAAGATTCTCCCTTCTTGTCCAGTCCCTCCAGGTGTTCTTCTTCAGCCCAGAAGCAGACACAGGGAAAGGAAACTGGACAGTTGCCACCACTGCTGCTGCCTCGGGCCAGGCCTGGCTCCATGTGCCACCTAGCTGAAGTGAGGCAGGAGGGGCTCTGGAGCCTCCCCATAACCCCTGGATCAGCTAGGGATAGTGGGGACAGCAGCAGTGACAGGCAGGAGAGGCAGAGGATTGGAATGGGAAGGGAGGGAGCATGCTGCAAAGCATAGAGGGGAAGGATGCAGGGAGGGAAGTTTCTTACCTGCAACACTGGTTTTTCGCATTCCCACTTTACAAAATCCTGGATCTGCCCATAGAAGAAATTGAAACTATTGGGAAGTGCAGAGGAGAAAGGACCCAGAAGTGAAGGGAGGAGTTGCAGAACTAGCTAGGAAGTCTGCTATTTAGTAGGCTTATCTTGAATTAAAAGGCTCCAAGTGTCCCTCAACACCTTTGCTTAGAAAGCAGCAAGGGGGTTGAGTCAGTAATTGCCCTAGATGTGCCCCTTCTCTCATCTGAGCTACTGAGTTGCACTAAATGAAAACCATTTAATATAATACCAAATAATGCCTTCCATATGCTCATTAACATTATATCAATCATTAAACTTTCACGGCACTGCCATTTTTTGCATGTGTCATTTCACCATCTAATCACCCCTTCATTCTTTGATTCCTCTTTGTATTCTCCCAATAGTCCCCTATAGCAATTTATGTTTAAAAGCTTGGAACTAAAGTTGCTTTTCCACAGACAGTGCTTGTTAGCATCTATCCCAAGATCCCAGCAGGCTAAGTGAAGGAAGGCAATTGCTTCATTTCTACTCTCTAAAGGAATATAGACACATACATCTCCAAATACTATATGAGATCATTCCCTGCTGAGCATGCACTCTTTTGTAATAAAAAAGTAACCCACAGATCCTGGATAATGGTCAGACATGATATTTGATGCTCAGAGTAGACAAACTAAAAGCAATTATATTTTTCAACGGACATTAGTAGAATATCTATTACAAAAAGAAAAAAAAAATTAGACTCTGTTGGCATTCAAGTCTATCTAAATTACTGCTCTATCACCTTCAAAGAACACCCAGAGTTTGTGGGTGCATGTGTGGAACAAAGAGGAGATAGTTTTGTACTATTAACCCGTAATCAAGAAGCATGTAATATAATTTAAAAGGAGTAGACTGTATGAGACACTGTGATAACCTCCACTTATTTAATATGATACATTATTTTGGTTAGCATTCATATGTGGAATCTGTTCTATATTTTTTTGGTTGATGCAAACAGACCATTTTATAGAGTAAGACCAATAAGAAATATTTAAATGTCATGGTAAGAGGTGTCCAATGTTTGTATGTAAATTTACTCATGTACAGTTTGAGCTCAGTTTATTTTCAGACTATACCAAATGAGATTTATGGGAACCAGTGACTTGGCTCACTAATAGGCCCCCTCGACATATTACAGGTATTGTGCAATTAACTAGTTAATTGCAAAATTCCCTGGAGACCAGCTACATATGTAAAGTAGCTGTCACACTATAACAAGCTCCAACCAGCTATAAAGTTAGACCTCAAAAATATGTACCATATAGTTAGTTGTTATTGAGGTTTAATTTGCATATGTAATAGGGTCTTGGGCTCCAGGATGTGAGAAACCTCCAGCCCCCTGAATGATTTCCCTGGTCCCAGGGTTTCCTGTACCCCCATGGTGGAGAGACTGCCACAGCAGCAATCCTCTATACTCAGAGTTGCAAGCAGTGCTCCCACAGCTGGAAGCACCTCAGCTGGAGTGTGCAGAGCTCCCAGCCACGGGAGTTGCCCCTGCACCAACAATAAAGCACAATGAGATCTAATGCATGATCCCACAGTCACACCTACTGCCATGCATGTGTGGCATGGCAGGAGGCATGACTATGTGAATCACGCTTTAGATCCCATCACGCCTTTACCTGCAAGTGTAGAAGGGGCCTTATTTACATAAAAAATAAGAACACTTTTTTTATGGGTATCTTTTTGCATCTATAACTGGCTCCTGTATTTTTAAAACCCTTGTGTCTAGAACCAGTAAATAACTTAGGCAGGCTTTACTAGTTGAAGTCCATCTAGGATCCAAAAATGTACTGCTCAGTGGCAGTCTAACTCTGGAGGTGCCTCCCTGTTTGACCTGAATATTCCACAGGTGCCTGTAGCTTTTCTTGTTCAGACCTGGGCAGTTGTGGCCAACTGGGCACATGGCTCTTGCCTAGACCTGATTGGGATCTTGAAACTAGTGAGAACAGTCCTTACAGATGGGTCTGATAAATGTGCTCAGAGACATCTACCTGAACAGAGGCACTTCGGGGTATTTTTGTTAAAAATATGCTTGGAGAAAGAGGTGGTGGTGATAATAGGTGTTAACTCTTTCACTGGGCAAGTTTAAAAGGGAACAGGGAATCCTGATTGACTATTTCAAAATAGTAATGCAGAAAAAAGTATCTGCCTAAGTCAAGTGTCTGAGCCCCTGGGGGACACAAGCCTTCAGACACAGCTCTGCCCTTAAGGCCAGATTCTATTCCACCAGTTAGGTGTGAAAGCTGGATGGATACTCCTCACTGCTGTTCTGCAATTCATTCTTAAGGGTAAGACAATGGTCTAGGTGCATTATTGGACTGAATAAAGTGGAATAGAATCACACGTAGGTGCCTGAGTCCACTTAGATGCCAAACAAGTAGTTCAGAATCCAAGCCTCAGTATTACTTTCTAGCATTCTCCATGCAGTTGCCCACTCACCATGGATGCCATTCTGAGGCGCCAAACTCTCCCTATAGCACAAAATGAACCTAGCCATCTTACTCTGGGCTCCATCTTCAGTGTCCAGGTGCCTAAAAAGTATATAGCATAGAGCCTAACTTGTATGTACCTAAGTGCTTTATTGGATCTAGCCCTTTTGAGTTTGAGTAGGAGCTTTTCTCTCCTAGGCTAGGGACAGAAGTTACACATGAACCAGTTTAAGTGATCAAAAACTGGTTTAAACCTGTAACATAACAGAAGTTCAGTGCACATAAGCCAGTTTCAAAATACCTGAAAATGGTTTAATATAAGCCTGGTTGAATATAGTATCAGACTTAACTGATTTGGGTCAAACCAGTTCATGAAACTTTTGTCCCAGATCCCTTCCTGGTTCAAGTTAAATCATAGTTCCCCAGCATCTCAACATGTTTCCAGCCCTGGGTTGGGTTATGCTGTCTGCTCCAGCAGAGAAGGGTTGGGAGGGTGGGGAGAAGAGGCAGGGACTGCCCCCTCCAGGCAAACCATGGCTGGGGGCTGGAGCCAGGGAGGATGGTTAAACCCAGCTTCCCCCAAATACAGAGCTGACCTGCCCTGTTAAACTTACTGAAAGTTACTGCCAGCTATGGCTGTGGACTATAAATCCCAGAGACACCTGAAAACAGGAAGAGGAAGTGACGAGCAACCCTGCAGAGTCCTGCTTCTGTGATGCAGGACTTCAAATTCCAGAGCCCTTGGGGGCAGCAAGAAAAGGAAATGTCAGAGAGCCATTCTTTAGCCCCTGCCACCCCACTTCTGTCCTGAGCCACCACAGGCATGTGGCTGCATTACTTGATTCAAAGGTAAATGTGTATCCAGTTGTTTAGTCTCTGAAGCTTAGGCTGCCCTGCAAAGACTGAATTGGTTCTGTCTTGGGCTTTTTGACTGTCTGTACTTAGCCCTGAAGTTTATATTGCATATTTAAGTTTTTTTCATGACATTTTAGGAGGGTTAGGACAATCAGCTTCTTGGGAAACACATATAAGGAGTATTCTCCAGGTGTTGTGGCCTGCTTAAGTCCTGCTTACTCCCTAAACTGTACCAGATTAGAAGATCTTAGAAAAGTTTATTAAAGAGGCCATCCTTAATGGACTGGCTGATGCCAACATCTGAAGGGATAGCCAGCACAGGTTTGTTGCAGATACATCTTGCTTGACCAATCTCATTTTCTTCTACGACCAGGTGACCTGTCACCTGGACAAGGGAGAAGAGATTGATGTCATATATCTTGACTTCAAAAAAGCCTTTGATCTGGTATCACCTCTTGGCAAAACTGGCCAATTGTGGCCTTGGATCCACCACGATCTGCTGGCTGGGAAATTGGCTCCGTGGTCAGACCCAGAGTAATTGATGGAAGTCACTCATCATGGTGTCCTGTGACCAGTGGGGTCCCCCAAGGCTCTGTCCTTGGACCCATACTGTTCAACATCTTCATTAATGATGTGGACATTGGAGTCAGAAGCAAACTGGCCAAATTCACCGACGACACCAAACTTTGGGGCAAAGCATCCACACCAGAAGACAAGTGGGTGATCCAGGCTGACCTGGACAGGCTCAGCAAATGGGCAGACGAGAACCTGATGGTGTTTAACACCGATAAATGCAAGGTTCTCCACCTTGGGAAGAAAAACCTGCAGCATCCTTATAACCTTGGCAGTGCTATGCTGGCTAGCACTATGGAAGAAAGGGACTTGGGGGTCATCATTGACCACAGGACGAACATGAGCCCGCAGTGCAATGCTGCGGCTAGTAAAGCGAGCAAAACACTGGCTTGCATCCATAGATGCATCTCAAGCAAATCCCGGGACTTCATTCTCCCCTTATACTCGGCCTTGGTGAGGCCGCAGCTGGAGTACTGCGTCCAGTTTTGGGCTCCACAATTCAAAAAGGATGTGGAGAAGCTTGAGAGAGTCCAGAGAAAAGCCATGCGGATGATCAGAGGTCAGGAAAACAGACCTTACAACGACAGGCTGAGAGCCATGGGGCTCTTTAGCCTGGAAAAGCGTAGGCTCAGGGGTGATCTGATGGCCACCTATAAGTTTATCTGGGTGACCACCAGGATCTGGGGGAATGTTTGTTCACCAGAGCGCCCCAAGGGATGATGAGGTTGAACGGTCATAAACTACTACGAGACCGTTTCAGGCTGGACATAAGGAAGAATTTCTTTACTGTCTGACCCCCCAAGGTCTGGAACAGTCTGCCATCAGAGGTGGTTCAAGCACCTACACTGAACACCTTCAAGAGCAAATTGGATGCTTATCTTGCTGGGATCCTATGACCCCAGCTGACTTCCTGCCCTTTGGGCAGGAGGCTGGACTCGATGATCTTCCAAGGTCCCTTCCAGCCCTAATGTCTATCAAATCTATGTCTATGTAATCTAAAATTGTTCCAGGATCTTTGGGGTACAAAGGGTTGCACTCACACCTTTGTCAGTGAACCTGCCATTCAGGAAGTGCCTTCCTCCAGTTTATGGATAAGCTGTGATGTAAGTAGATGGCTTTTTGTACAAGAGCTTTTTGTCTGTGTCATGTATATTTCAAGAGAACAGCCTTGAGAGTAACTGCCATCTTAAGGCATCGATATCCATTAAATAAAATTAATTATAACCAAATGAGTTATGCACTATTACATATATTAGAAATAAAGTCACCTAAGGGTATGATAGCATATCCTACCTGGAAAATAAATGGCTTGGTTTCACATCTGATTAGTTATTGCTGGATGTGACTATGCAGATATTTAATACAACTACACAAATTATTACATATTAGCCAATTTTAAAATTGTGCCCAGAAAGCTAAAGCCAGAGCCAGGGCCTGGACTGCACAGCCTCAGAAAGCTCAAAAAATACACAGGTCCACTAAGCTGGGATCCAAATGTAGCAGTTTTGTAAGGGTCCAAAAGGGAGAACTTTAGCAAGGCTATGACATAACAGCACATTTCAGAATTGTCAAATAGCTGCCTTACCTGAGCATTTGAGAGTATTTGCAGTGGACAGTACCATTCACAGTTAGTCACTGCTATTTGCCAGCTACATGGAACCATCTGGGGAACTAGCTATGACAAAATGGCAGGGAACTTCCCATGTTATGGTGACCAACAGAGTAGGACAGTCATTCACAGGAACTTGTATTAGATAAGGGGTGGACAAAATGGCCGATTTGGCTGGCAGCCTGACTCCATTTCCCAGCTGCCCCTGCGCATGCCTGGGGCCAGTCTCTATGGAGACCCCAGTGGCACCTGTACTGGGAAAGCTCAAGGCTGGGGTTGCAATGGAGACCAGCCCCAGCCCTGTGGAAGAGTAGGGCAGGGGGCTGCTCCAGAGCTGTTGGGATCTTGCGATAAAGGCAGCTTGCTCCAGAGCCAGGGCAGAGCTGCTATCTGTAGACTGCACACTCTGGGCTGGGATTGCATCTCTGCCCCTGCTCCAGACAAGGTTGTCCCTGCCACAAGAAGACAGAGCAGAGCAGCAATCCCCTTCATGCATGCCCCTGCCTAGAGCATGCAGGCTACAGATAGCAGCTCTGCCCTGGTTCCAGAACAAGCTGCCCCCATAGCAAGAACCCAGCTGCTCTGGTTGGGGCTAGTCTCCATTGCAACCCCATCCTTGAGTCTCTATGGAGACCAGCCTCAGCCATGTGCAGGGTAGGCTGGGAAATGGAGTCCCCTGATGACCATATCCAGCCTGCAGGTTGGACTTTGCCCATCCCTGTATTAGATTAATTAAACATAGTGAAGGGGTGCAGAAGTATGTGCTGTTCCAGTTTCTCCCAGTGTTCCTGCTGGGCCAAAACAGCTACATACCTCCTCCAACACAGGACTACTGCTAACAGCGACACAGATGCAAAGATCCATAATGTACATTAATATTTCTTGAATATAAATCATCTTCAATTTGCAATATTGTTTTCCCCTCTTCATACATTTTTATTTTCTGTTTTTATAAGCAGTTTTTTAAAAAAGCATTTCTACTTTAAAATGAATGTTGAACTTCATAATTTTCTCCTTCATGGAAGATGAATAATTTTAGTTTGAGCAAATATGGTATACTTTTTCACCAAAATATATTGTGTAGATTTGGAATGTTATGCATTAGTAATTAAATGGAACTTGCTTATATTAAAATGTCAGCAACAAGTTTCTTTCTGAATTTTAAACAGCAATAACATATTCAATTCAAAATATAGACTGAGGTCAGAAAGAAGTGATGTAGTCTGACACATTGTACACACAGGCCATATATTCTAATATTATAAAAGTGTAAGTCTGTCTGTCCGTAACACTTTGTTCTCTGATTGGCTGATGGAAACAGCCAACCAGAGTGCTCCAAATGTGGGGGAGTGCCCATATGATTCTGAAGCCACACCGAGGACCGGACAGAGGGTGGAAAAGCTTCTGGCCTCAGCTCCTCCACTCCACTCCCTGCAAGTGGTGCCAAGAATCAGACAGGGGGTGGGGGAGCCAAGGCCAGCAGCACTGGCCTCAGCTCCCCCACCCGCTCCCTACAAGATGCAGAAAAGAATCAGCATGGGGTGTTAGGTGGTGGCATCCTATCCCAGCCCCCTCCACCCCCTGTCATTCTTGATGGGCAATTGTCTAGTTATATACATTATTCCATATATATAAAGGGCGTAGTCCAACTGTCTGTGTGTCTGTCCATAATGCTCTTGGTGGGTGTAACTCCCTGTGGGGCATGAGCAGGAGGCAGGGTGGCATAGGGCTGGACATGGAGCAGGGGAGAAGCATGACAGAGGGGATGGAGCAGTGGGGGGTGAGGCCAGGGCCACTGGCCTTGCCCTCCCCCCAAGGCCTGATCGTTGGAGGTGGCAGCGGTGCCGGGTAGTGGCAGAGAGGGACAGAGGTGATGGCAGGGATGAAGTGGGACAGCAGAGCACTGCCATGATGGTGGGGATGTAGGGGACAGAGCAGGGGACTGAGGCCAGTGGCCCTGGCCTCTCCCCACCTGGCCCTGCTTCTTGGAAGTGGTGGTGGCGGCATGCAGGGGTGCTGGGTGCTGGGCTCGCCCCCCCCATCCATCCCCAACATCATGACAGCACTTCATCCCTGCTGTCATTCTTGACGGGCAATTTGCATATGTGTGTGTGTGCGCGTGTGCGTGTTCCCAGAAGTTATCCTATGGAAAGTTATCTAATCTTACTTAAAGATTCCAGGGGACAGCACATCAAATA
Source organism: Crocodylus siamensis (assembly GCF_052110815.1). Lineage (NCBI taxonomy): Eukaryota > Metazoa > Chordata > Crocodylia > Crocodylidae > Crocodylus > Crocodylus siamensis. Next base: position 52,421,916 of record NC_143398.1, on the reverse strand, counting down.
TATCCCCAGCCAAACTATTCCAATGTTTAATTATCCTTGCTGCAAGGAGATTGTTTTATTTCAAAGCTGAATTTACCCAGTTTTCACCTATCCAAATTCCAGCAACTAAGAATTATGTTTAGCCATTTATCCACAGCTGTCCAACTGACAAATCATACTGAGGCAGTTATCCAGAAAGACCCCCTTTAATTTTTTTCCCAAATTATTGCTTCCTAAGACATGGCCTCTCATTTTCTAGATAAGCCAAAAAAATTGTTATCAGATGCACTAGCCTGTATTTGACCCTATTACAAGGCATCTTGTTAGATAATGACCATTTAAACAGCTGATTTAGATCATGTGTAACAGAAAACTATCCATTTTCTTACTTACTACCCCACCAATCTTTGTCACCTGCAAATTTAGCAGTAAATATTTTATATCATTGTGGAAATGGTCAATAAAAATATTAACTAACATCATACACTGGGGAATTTCATTAGAAACAGGCCCCACTCACTGATGGTTTCTTATGAACAACTACATTTTGATTTGTCAGTCGGTGTGTGCTTAATCCATCTAAGATGTGCACTTTTAAATCAAGAAACCTAAATTCATGTTTTGTTCTCCTGACCATTACTATAGGAAAAACATGTATTTTTGGAATAAGATATAATTTATATCCCAGTAAAAGCTTGTTTATAAAAAGAGTAATTATAAGTAGGGCACAGTTTAAAAATAATGAGAGAGATGAAAGTGATAAATGCAGTAAATAGTTTAATTTCTCTATTTTAGGTGCATATCTGAACCCTTGTTAACATAATATCTGAGCGTCACAGAGTCTAATGAGTTTATCTTCCAAATACTCCTCTGAAGTATCTAGAATGTAAATCCTGAAGTCCCCATTAGGTCACATCACGCTAAGAAAAATGAGACAATAGCTCCAGTCCTGTTCAGAGACAGTATGTGTCCATACCATAATCATGAAATTATTACTAGTTCCTGTCCTTATTAACTTCCTCAGCTAATGAAGGACCAATGATTAAAGGATCCTGGTAATTCTTAGCCTTACCCAGTAAGCAATTTCTCCACTTCAAGACTGAGAGAAAACACACAAAGTGTACCTGTTCTATAGACAGACTGAAGTTTCCATTTTGTATCAGCAGTATATTCACAAATAGAAAATTAATCTTAAAAAATAGAACGCCCATCTTGTTACGACTGACAATCTCTATTCAGTTCTATGTAACAGTAGCCAACAGCAATGGGTTTTAGTTCAGAAGTCAAGTCAACTGACAAAGCTACATAGGAAAATTTGTATTGAAACTCCTGGCATTCTAGGGCACATAACCACAAAAGCTTTTGACTTGACATTCTCATAAGGAAGCTATGGAAATACAATCTTGATGAAACAACTGGATGGCCAGTACATCGCTGATTGGAAAGGTGCACTGAAAGTGTCGTCGTTAATGATTTATTGTCAGATTGGACCCTCCCTAAGACAAGGGGCAGACATTATGCATAACCGGTTTAAATAATCAGAAAGTGGCTTAAATCTGTAACAGAACAGATGTTCACTGCACATAAACCTGATTGAATGTAGTATCAAACTTAACTGATTTGGCTCAAAGTGGTTTATGCAATGTCTGCCCCAGACTCCTTGCTGATTTAAGAAAACCAGCGTCCTGGCATGCTCTCTGGGCTGTGCTGGGCTGGGCAGGGCTCTCTGCTCCACAGGAGAGCTGGCCTTTCCCCCTAGCTCTCTGGCAGCAGTTTCTCTCCTTCCCCTCACCATTCCCTGCTAAGCAGGAATTCCCCCCTCTTCTCTGCATTGCAGAGGAGGTGTCTGTGTATTAGCTAGCAGACCACGTGCTGGCTATGGTCCTTGCTTAATCAACAGGTAGGATCAACAGGAAGAATCAACAAGTAGCTGGTAATGTCCCTCTGTTGCTTTCTTAATTGGGTGATAAACACTATTATCAATTCCCTGCTGGGCTAATCTTAGCTCCACCCCACCCTGGCCATGCCCCCCTCAGCTCAGTACTGTAGAAGGAAGGGAGGGCTGCTCTAGCATCCCCCAGCTTCTAGCCTGAGCCCCTGCAAGCATGTGCCTGCATTTCTGGGATGCCCATCCTGTTACAAAACTGATTTAGCCTACCCAGGTTAGACTAACCTGCAAAGATTGAATCAATTCAGGATCAAGCTTTTTGAATGTCTGTCCCTAGCCTAAGGGTCTGTCCTGGGTCTAGTACCATTTAATACTTTCATTAAAGACTTGGCTAATAAATAGGAAGTACACTGATTACGTTTTCAGAAAAGGAAGAATTGCAAGCACTTTGGAAAAGAGGATTAAAATTCCAAATGATCATGATAAATTGAAGAAATGACTTAAAATGAACAGGATGCAATTGAATAAGGATAGATGTAATATCCTTAAAAAAGTTAGGGTTGAATAATCGTAAGCGTACAATATGGAAAGTCAGTTTTGCAGAAAAGAATCTGGAGGCTAAAGCTCTCTAACTGAACCTTAATCAACATCATAACATTGTAAAGACAGTACAAATTATACTTGAATGAACATAAACAGGAGTGGTAATATGTGAAATAATCCTCTACTTCACTCAGCTTTGGTAAGACCTCATATGAAGTACTATGTCCAGTGCTGGGGACTATTTTTCAAGAATTATTTGGATCAATTGGAGAGTGTCTATAAAGGAGAAAAATGAATTATTAGAGTTCTAGAAAACATGACCTATGCTGAATTATTGAAAGCACTAGCTTTATTTAGTTTAGAGAAGAACAGGTGTGGGGGGGAGCGGAGTATGATGATAATTTTCAAGCCTGTAATAGGTTTCTGTCAAGAGAAAGGTAATACCAGTATATCTTTGTACCTACTGGAGATAGGATAAGAGGCAGTGAGTTTAAACTGTACCAAAAGAGATCAAGCAAAAAAATCTCTAGAAGTGGCTGGGTGCAAGAATAGATTATCTAAGGAGGTTGTGAAATGTCTCTCAGTGAATAGTTTTGTTGACGTATCAACAAAGGTGAGACACTGAGTGCCCAGGAGGCTGGAGGGAAGCTGAATGACAGGAGCATAAGAATGGAGAAGATAATTTGAATAAGGATGGATATCAGCTCCTGGGGGGGCACACTGAAGGGGTCTAGCACAAGAGATCAGCAGAGCTTTGTGGGGCTCAGAAGCTGGAGAGACTGGAAAGAAAACAGCAGAACAATCCCGGAGTGCTCTGGGCTGCGTGGGGTGCATTAGGGACAGGAACTTCTTAAACCCTGGGAGGGGGAAAAGAACCTCTGGCTGGGTAGTTTTGCCCTAGTAAATGCCTTTACAAGTAGAGCTGTCTGTTTGTTGCTTGGAACTTTGAGGTGCACTTGTTTTTCCCCAAAGAAGTAAAGTGCCACTCTCAGAAATGGAAGGAGATGTTAGCTCCTTGAATTAGGACCATTGAGAGATTGAAGGGCCAGGGTCTCAAAGTGGGAAGGATGCAGGGGGGATTCCATTCCCCACCTCCATTTCTACAGTCTATATCTGGGCTGGTTTGGGGAGACACTTGGAGAACAGATAAGGTCACAGAATTCCTGAGCAACTACCCCATGAAGGGAACTCCCATGAACTGAGTTTACCTTGCTACCATTCTACTCCTACTATTAAATCTTGCAGTGACATCCAGGCATCTTTTACTTTACCTAGCGGAAGTTCCAGCCCTAAGTAAATGGGCAATAGTTGATCCACTTAATGGCCCCTGACCTTCCTTCTTTTCCCAGCACTGCCAAAGGGAGAAGCATGCTAGAGATAAGGAATATTCCTTCATGCCCAAGTGGCACCAATATTAAACCAATCCTCTTGTGTCAGATGTCCCTTTTTCTTATAGGACAGCTAAAACAGCATTTGGCTCAATTTCTGTCTTAACCCATGTTAGTCATCCTACACTTTCGTGAGTGTGACATATATATGCAAATTTCCAAATAAAAATTCTGCAGAGGAACCATGCATGACATTGACAGTATTAACAGATAGCAAGAGTAACTGAAAACTTTCTTCAACTAGTCTTAGATTCCCTATAGGCTAAGCATGAAAAAGCAGACCTTCAATTTTAATGAAAGCTGATTCAGTGAACCATATTCTGAACACCCCCTTTTTTCATCCATAACTTGGAAACCTGGCTTCATTATACTTCAATAGTGGAGTTTTGCCAACTAGTTGAGTGTTAGCTTCAGTGATGTTTCATTAGTGTCGTATCTCCAGTGGAAAATACATTTGCAGTGATATAATTAATAATATCAGGAAAACTATATTTCTAATCACATATGGTAATTCTGGATCTCACATTAGACTGGTCTCTGCTGGTGGTCATCTCCATAAAAGGACTTTTGTAATTGTCTCCTATGGACTCTAAAAGAATATTAATTGTCTTGAAAAAATCAAGCAAAGCCTTTTTATTCCCCCTCCTCCCCCAAAGACTTTGGATCAGACAACCAAGATTTTGTATCTTCTATGTCATACTGAAAATGTGTAAGGCAAAACTCACACAGGGTCAACAAAAGATGAGTTATCTTTTTGAGATTTCAGCCAACTGCCTCAAGCCCATTAACAAGAAAATACAAAAGGAAAAATGAAAGTTCTTATTAAAATGCTTCACTACAATAAAATTAATTGGTAGACTGCAAAGTAATGTGACTAGTCAGTTTGAAAACCTGAAAGTATTATAGTATAAACTTGCAAACATAACTACGCTTGTGAATTAAAATCTCATTTTAATTAGTTCTCAGCCCTCCAATCTAAACACTTTAAAGTTAAATGACTCAGCTGTTTAGAATGCAGACTATATAATTGCTATAGTTATATGTACTTGACCTCCTCCCTGTTAACAGAGCAACTCAATTAATTATTTGCTGTTTTAAGTGGCCATTTCACCTCACCTCCACCTTTTCCTTTAGGGTTGAAACACATCACCATGTTACCCTTTGATTTGGAGAATGAATTTAGAATTACTTATCAGCCAAATTCTAAGCCATCATGATCTACCAAGCTAATCTGAAGACCATACTTCTTATGCCATAGTCAGCTAAAGTGAAGTGTAAACTGACTGCCACATTATGCTGGTGCTTAAGTTTCGGTATATGAATTAAACTATTTTATAACCTCCCAAATATTCTAGGCTATAATGAAAAAATGAATATGATTTACTTGCATTACAAAAAGTTGCACACAAAACAGTGAAAATCTAAGAAAAACAGCTAAATAAATTGAATGATTGTCAAGAATTTCCATACTGCAATATGAGTTTATCAACCTGGATATACGGCATGTTAACACAGGTGTAGTTTACACTGGTGCCCAGAGGAGACAAATGACTCGCCATCCTGGGGCAGCTTCCACTGCAGATGCTATTTCAAAATCTTGCCCCTTGGCAGCAGGACAGTTGATAATAGCCTGCTTAAAGTAGGAAAATGGCTATCCAGAAAAAAATTGGACACACATAACATATACTAGTGTAGCTTACACCAGCATGCTTTTACTACTATTTTTTCCAGAGTTACTATATCTGGGATTGGGTTTACAGTAGTGTAAAAGTCAGTTATGCCAATGTAAATATGTTGTGTGTCAAGCCCTAACCTATAACATATGCAAAAAGCATACAGTGTATCCAAAATACATTATAAGTGTATTTTATGCATTATCTAAAGTAACCTAAATGCATAAAATGTACACCTCTCTATTTGCATGGTTCCAGAGTATAGACCTATATCTGGCAAGTTACCGTCAAGTCTTCTCATTCACCTACCACGTGGGAAACCCAAATGTGATTAAACCTCTGTTTGAAGAGATTCAAACCAGTAATTCCCACCTCCTAGGAGTGTCCTAATTATAAGATTACCCTTATCCAAAAATAGCCAGTTATCTCACAGTTTATTGTTGGTTGGGACTCTCACCTGAGAAAGGGAGGATTTGCATTCCGGTCATTCCTAAGACTGTTTATGCATTTTACTATTACTAGATAAAATGCTTAAACAATCCTTTGATTAGGGGCATAACCCTTCAGGATGAGAGCACTAAGATGAAAAAATCACATTCACTTTCATTTTCTCTTTCTTACCCAGTTGATCTAGGATTATTTTCAGCACAATGGAACAGCTTTAACTGGGAAAGTTTATACTGTCCCAGTTTCACAATCGCTTACTTGGAAGACTCCTCCAAGAAAATAGGAAATGAGTTTAATTCTCTTACTGAAGGAGATTCCAGCCCAGATCTTCAACATCCAAACACAAGGTACTCCAAATACTAGACAAGTCTGTAAAAGGAGGACATGTTCACCTTATCTTCCTATAGCTGCATTTTAAAAGAAAAGTGACCTCTGCTGTTTCTGAAAGAAAAAACATAGCTGTTAGGGCTGTGCAAAATTTCATCAGCTGTTTCATTCTGATACCGTTTCGACGTATTTTGAGTTTGAAACAGCAAAATCAAAACAAAGGGTGTTGAAACAGCCTTGAAACAAAGCGAGAGCAGTCAAACATTTTGAAAGTTTCAAAATGTTTTGAGCTTCGAAGCAGCCTGGCTAAGTTCCCCTCCCCAGCACTACAACTGGGCTGGGGAAGGGAACTCAGCCCAGCTGCACTGAGTTCCCCTCCCCAGTGCGACCATCGGGCTGGGGAAGGGAACTCTAATAGTAATTATTTTCTTTGGTGTTTGTTGTGTAATTTATTCCAAACCATCCCCAATTACCTTATAAACTGAAAGAGGTGATAGTAGCCTGACTGCAATCAGATATAGATATGTATGTGCATTTCTGTTGTACCCTCTCTTTGTCACATACACACAAATAAATATATATTATTTATTTTATCAATCCTGTAGTGCTGGGGAGGGAACTCAGCTCAGCTGGGCTGAGCTCCCTTCCCCAGCTCAATTGCTTGCAGTGCTGGGGAGGGGAACTTAGTGATGGGGCTCAGTTCCCTTCCCCAGCTTGATCAGGCTGGGGAAGGGAACTGAGCCCCATCACACAGCCCCCACAGCCCTCCCAGGGTTGCAGCCCCCCAGTCTGCCTGTTGGATGAGTGAAGCTGGGTGCTGCTGCCTAGGACTGGCGGTGTCCTGGCAGCAGCACCCAGCTTCTTTCCCTCATCTGGCAGCCAGATAGGGGGCCTGCAACCCTGGACGACTGGCACAGCCCCTACAGCCCTCCTGGGGTTATGGGCACCCTATCTGCCTGCCAGATGAGAGAGGCTTTTTCGAGTTGTAGCCATTGAAGCCTATGGGTGAAACATCGAAACAGCATCACTGTTTTGATTAAATGAAATGGACAGGTGGTTTCGAATCAAAACAAAATTTGAAATGAAATGCTCTTCCGTTGAAATGGAATGGTGCTGTTTTGCACAGCCCTAATAGTGGTACGCCTTCAGAATAGGTTTGAGATGTTGGCTGATTAGCAGAAGGAAGGTACCTCCCTGCAGAAAGGGTTAGACTGAAGATGCCTGCCTGCTGCCTAGTTCTCCCCAGAAACTGCCTAGGGAATGGATGTTTGTTGTTCTAACCAGGGAAACACAAGCCATGGGGCAGTTCAATGCTCAGTATCATAGCTTTTAAGTTACCTTTTGAATTTAGCCCTAAAACTGCCAAAACCTATACCATCATAGACATTTAGGTGCCTAAATACATTTGAGGATCTGGGCCTGTATTGCTTTTGAAAATGCAAGTTGGTCTCCTCAGGGAATTAGATACTTTTAAATATTTTACCCAATGTAATTTTATTCCAAGTATGACTACTGAATATGAGCATAAAATGTACATATATGTTTATAATACACTATGCAAAGATGACAAAAATGCAGATAAAATTGTAATGGATGAAGTGAATTAAAAAAAACTTTAAATAAGATAAATATGTACCATTGGATAAGATGAGGGCTATAGGGTGCTTGGCACTTTCACCTAACTGAAAGTGATAGCCCTGTGTATGTCACAGGTGACACTGAGCAGAACACAGCATCAGGCCTTAGAGAGAGAGACACGGTGGGTATTTTGAAATAGTTGCAAACTATATGTACCAGGGATTGAGGCACATTTTATAACTGTGTGAGTGGGTACCAACTATAATTTTAAACAGCAGGCTCCACTACTACATTGAATAGAGGATGAAAAAGATGACCAAGCATACTTTTTCAACTCTGATTCTAAGATTCAGCAGTGTCTCACAGAAAAATAATATGCTCAGATCCCTTAAAAAAAAAAGCCAAAAACCTTATTTTAAGAATAGTGGCATCATGTCAATATGAATCCAAAGAAAAAGATATTATATCTCTTGGTGGTCAATAGAAGTTTTGGCTTTGTTATAATGATTATTATAGCAATAGTGGGCGTACACAGTAGATGCTTGCTGTGTTTGTTTCAGGAAAATGACAACAGATTATTTTCTAGTTATCATAGGGTAAAGACAAAAGGAATGGCAACCTTGTATTTCTATGGAAAAAACAGACAGGTATCTGAAATCATCATAAAGATCTATATATTAGGTTGGCCCCTCTCAAATAAAATTTTTTCTGAAATAATATAATATTTTATTATATTCACTTAGATTACATGCATATAGTTTTAAGGAGTCATAAAAATTGGAAAAGAGATTTATGCTCTGTGATAATGATAACACTGATAGATTTGAAAGCATGATCTTATAATAATAAATTAGAAAACGTAAGGCAGCAGAATAGCTCTTTCAAATCATCTTTAAAGCAGTAACTGAAAAAGTTATCTATACATTTCATTTTAGTGGATAATATATATAAAACACGTTTTACAAAAGCTTTGGCACACACACATACAAATAAATAAATGCAGGTGTGAGTGAAGTTATTTGGGCATGCCAGAACCTAAAAACTCTTTCTATAAAGAGAAGTCGACCTAATTTTTTCCTACCAATTCTGGTTTTAGGCTAAATAGCAACATTCAGTACCAGTATAAAGTAAGTTGCAGGAGTCCATTTCTGCAAATGAAGGAAATCTGAATTAATCACAGGCTGGCCACTGTCACTGATGTGCCTTTAATTATACAGGCTATGACCTGCATACGATAACCCAGCAAAGAACAGCAATGAAAAATACAATATGAAGCACTCTTTGATATGCTATTCTTAGCCAGATGCCAACCTTGTGTCAGAAGGGTCATCAGGCCTTTTGCTCCAAATGATACTAATAATAGTCTTTTTCCCTTGTTTTGTGAGTTTTCATTGATATCAGCGAGAGCAGAGCAGACTGTTGTCCAAAGAAACTCTGGTCACTTGAGCAGATCCAAACACACATTTGAAGACTGAGCAAAAATACGAGGTTGTCTCGTGCTCTCCTCACCGTGATATTTATAGGTGTCTGAGCACTTGAGACAGCGTTTCAACCTTACCTCTCACATGATAACAATTAGGCAACTTACCAAATACAGACAAAAGGAAGAGCCAAAATAACCATCAACAAAGCCAATCGTACCTTGTCGTGTATTAGCAGATGCATGACCAACAGATTGAGGGGGGTGATGCTCCCCCTCTATGCAGCATTAGTCAGGCCGCAGTTGGAGTGCTGTGTCCAGTTTTGGGCGCCGCACTTCAAGAGGGACATGGCAGATCTGGAGGGGGTTCAGAGGAGGGCCACTCACATGATTAGAGGTCTCCGTAAAAGACCCTACAAAGAGAGGTTGAGAGATCTGGATCTCTTCAGCCTATATAAAAAATGGCTGAGGGGTGATCTTGTAGCTGCCTATAAATTTATCAGGGAGGACAGCAGGGAATTGAAGATGTGCTGTTTACTAGAGCGCCCCAGGGAGTAACTAGGAATAATGGGTGCAAACTAATGGAGAGTAGATTTCGGTTAGACATTTGGAAGAAATTTGTTACAGTAAGGGTGGCCAGAGTCTGGAATGGGCTTCCAAAAGAGGTGGTGCTATCACCTAACTTGAAGGTCTTCAAGAGGAGGCTTGATAATCACCTGGCTGGGGTCGTCTGACCTTGATCACCTTTCCTGCCAGAGGCAGAGGGTCGGACATGATGATCCACTGGGTCCCTTCCAACTCTATCATCTATGAATCTATGAAAAGCCAAATAAGACATAGCAGCTAATCATAGTAACAGAACAAACAAGATTGATAAAATAAATAATATATATTTATTTGTGTGTATGTGACAAGGAGAGGGTACAACAGAAATGCACAATATATATCTATAGATATAGATATAGATTGCAGTCAGGCTACTATCACGTCTTCCATTTTATAAGGTTATAAGGTATTTGGGGATGCTTTGGAATAAACTACATAACAAACACCAAAGAAAACAATTACTATCAGAAACCTTGCACACAGACTTAGCATAAATGATTTTCCATATGTACAATGATGCAAGTAGATTGACTGACAATTAAACCTAAAGAGTATGCCCAAAACTGCTCCAGTTACCCTCTTGGAAAATCCTACGTCCATTCATCAACACTCAGGCTCCCAGTTAAGCATGCCTGTGGGACTTGATACATGTCAACTGCTGAAAATCCTGCAGCCAATTATTAATTGCACATGGGGGCCATAAACTGAGAACGATCACACCTAATTAAGCTACATCTAATGAACAGGAGCAGATGAAAAATCACTTATTGTTGCAATATAAAATTAAAAGTGCAAAAACCATATCTCCTCAGACTGTATACCCACCACCTTCACACCTATTTTTTTAGCTATACTACATATAAAGGGCAGCCCCTATAGCTTTATGTAATGGTAAAATGCTTATGTTCATTATTTTATTGTTAACAAAATGACATGATAAAAAATTGAAGTAATTTAGAAATGTTTTCAACCTTTTTGAAAGAAGGAACTGAGAAAATATGCATATGTCAGCTCTATATAGAAAAACAAAGGGGTTTTGGTTAACATTTAGGAGAGTACTCTCATGTTTCAGAACAAGTGGTATGAGAACCTATGAGAAAAAAAGGAAGTTATATTGTAGGACTGGCAACTCTTTGGAGATCTTGTAGTGCTCCTGATACTGAATCTCTCAAGTATAAAAAAAAAAGGCAAATCATGTATGCCAGACAATAGTGATAGAGATTCTGAAATGTGTTGGCACTCAGTATACACAGTGGGATTTCCTAACCAAAATATCAACATGAAATGTTTGCTGGAGAAACTCAAAACATTCATGGCATCACAGCCTTTGGCCATCCAGAAATAAGACTTCGTATTTTCTTGAGAAGTATTGGGCTGAGTTCTGAACTGCAGAATACTATACAGTCAGGTATGAGACAGGATGTCCTTTTCTTTTCTTAAAGTTTCAAATTCCTGGGCATATGAGGAAATGTAAGTGAGGGTAAAAATCAAGGAAAAAGATATGAATGCTTCTAGCTTTGGTGCTTGCTGCATTGCAAATTTTAAGAAGTGGTCTATAGGCCTCCAACCCCTTCATCTAGGCTTCTGCAGTAACATCCTTCTATTCATTCCTGAATAGATATTCTTGATTTATGTCCACAAAATTATAAAATGTATACAGAACTGTTTTAAAACAGCAGGTACAATGTTTTGAGATATTGACTATACTCTTCTGCTTTAACATTTCTAGATAACTTTTGTACATGTGCTACAAATGATTTATCGCCACAGAACTGGATCCCATAATCTATGCAATCCCTTAAAACTCAAACTGACAGTGTGTTTAATAAATGGGTCCTCTGAGCAGGAGAACAAGAAAGGTACCTATCTGTTTTGCTTAATGCACTGTATGATTTAAAGGTTTCAGCATTAGACTAGGTCTGTCTCTTCAGCTGAATAATATTAATAATAATACTCTGGACTCTTTATATATTCAAAACATGAAACGACACCACGGCTAACATTCATGATTTTTTTAATGTAGAATAAAGGAGTTCCCACTGCACTCAGAAGGCTGCTACTGTGCTCTTCTATGTGAAGGTTTTAGTCTTTAAACGTGTATAATTGGAACATGATCACAAATATATATTAAAAAGTAAGCGTCCTGTTGATAAGGAAAGACATTAATCCACTGCAAATTGCTGAAGTGTGCTACATGCTGCTGGGATGAATCAGCAGAAACAACGACAACACAGCAAGCAAGGGTGCTCATAAATATAATATGTGTTTATATTTATAAACCCCCGCACAAAATCTCCAGTCTGGGAATGATCACAGTCCTGGGTAGGGCACTTTGCTTATGTGAAAGCATTCTCCACATCCCGTCTCTCTCCCCTCCCCCCGAGAAGTGCTTGCCTCTAGAGCAGGGGTTCCCAAACTGATTTGTGTACCTCTGTGGATACACATGACATCTCTGGGGGGTATGCAGGAGAAATTATGTAATGGCATCTTTAATTTTTGTTATAATAATAATAATTGGCATTTGAAAGGTTAAAATATAAAAGTTATGCTGGTAGAGGTATGCCAGCAGCTGGTAAATCTGGAAGGGGGTATGCAGTAAGAAAATGTTTGGGACCCTCTGCTCTAGAAGTTTACAAAAACATCTATGCTAAAAGAAGTTGGAGTTAACCCATTAAATGCTAGGAAGAAACTGGAATCTCTGTGTTGTCTTAAAAAGAAACATTCAAAGTGATTCACAGGAGGCGTGAGATTTTTCAGTGCAGCTGGCATGCTCACACATCTCCCTCCGCTTTCCATCTCTCCATCCCTTAGAGAGGAGTTCTACCAAAAGATACCACCTGCTCCTTCTACAGTTGGGTTACTTCAGACAAATAGATTTACTGTCTGGAATAATAAATGTTTCCTTTTAACTGTTTTATACTTTTATTTTATAAAAGGTATGGGAATTATACATAAAGGCAATAGTTAAAAGACCTCATTATACTACATTATCCATTGTCTTCACTTAAAGAGAAAATTAATTACATGATCTTTTACAAAAATAAATAAGAAGAATAAAAACCGAACCTAACACACCTTTTTAGTGAAGATTCTGTATTAATTGTACAGGTCTTGGTCACCTGAAACTGAATTAGGTCCCTCATTCCAAACCACAGAGCAGGGGCTCCCAAACTGTGGTATGCATACCCCTGCATCTCTTGGCAGGGGTATGCGGGAGAAATTGTGTAATGGTGGATTTAATTTTCACTATAATAATAATTGGCATTTAAGTGGTTAAAATATAAAACATATGCTGGTAGGGGTACACAGGCACCTGGTAAATCTGCAAGGGGCTACGCGGTAAGAAAAAGTTTGGGAACCTCTGCCTTAGTGGATGCTGGGGCTACTTTATGCTCCATACAGAATTCCTACACGGATAGCAATGCATCATTTTTAGCAAGAAGAATCATATTCTGGGTCACCAGGGAAAAAAACCCTGCCCCACCTGTGAGTCTCATGCTGAAGGCAAGGATGCAAATTGGAATCAAGGTCAGCCATCTCAAAGAACAGTCTGAATAGGGTGGATCTGTTGTAATGCCAGCATGCTATTCAGGTCATTGGTTTGAATCTAGTCCATTGGTTTGAATCCAATGGAGAGCGACTAAAAGCTACTGCCATCTGACAACTATCCAGTAGTCTGACATGAATAGGCTGTTTCAGCCCAGTCCTTAACTAATATATATCACATTATATAATTAAATACATACACCCAATCCAGTGTTTAGCACTATCTCTACCATCTTTTCATAGATTGTAGGACCAAAAAAGGAAACAATAGCCACTAAATCTGACTTTCCCCATATGTGTAGGGCATCCATAGGGCCTCCTTTCACTTAGTCACTCTTTTTTTTTTCTAAACACCTTCCAAAAATGCAGTAAGCCTCACATCTAAATACACCAGCAAATGGAGGACGCATGTCTTTTTTCTTTCCATTTTATTCAAGAGCTAACCTTTACAGTTAAAAAAAATTCTGCCTTATTTTCTAATTTCCAAATAAAGTTGGAAGCAGGATGGTACAGCAGTAGGGAGATTTCATGTTGCCATTCTCTAGGCACTGTTTTGTGCATTAACATTGAAGTATTGCCATCCTTAGGCTGAAGAACACAACACTGAAATTAATTTTGTAAACTCAGGAAAAAACCCTTTGATTCATATTTGTTTTATAACTTTTCAATATTTTTAAGGATTTATTCTGTTCCATCAAGCAGTGCAAATAAAGAGAGTGCCAGTCTGGTGGCATTCTGCAGAGCTCGGCATATGCAATCCCCTGAGCCATCTGAACAGTCCATGACAGCCAACCTTTACAATTTGTAAGTGATATGGCAGCACTGGGTTTGTGTTTGTTTTGTTCTGCTTCTGAATTAGTGAAACTTCACATAAGATGATGTGCCACATGGTTCAAATACTTGGTATTAAAAAAAAAGAAACAAAAAACAATTATCCTCTGTCAGAGGTTGATACAACCTGCAAGAATACAGAAAGTTGTGGGGGGGGCGGTATTTAGAATTTTCTTGAATAATATAGATCAAAATTTGTTCCCAAGTATTTGCATCCTGAATCCTTAGCCAGCAAAATGATAGATGACCAATCTTATTCTTTCAAATGCTTCCTAACAACTCATGTCAGCATGATTACCTTGTGAATCATTTAGCAAAATAAACAGGGCAAACATTGTTCTTCCTCTGCCGGACAATTATTTCTTGATATGTCACCAAGTCCATTTCAGATGACACATTTTGCTAGACTCATGGCTTCATATCCATGAATTTACAGTAGCTTTTGAATACAAATACTGTTGCACTTTTCCTTTTTTACAAAAATCCTGAACATATTGCTGTTATTGTCATATCATTCCAGCTAGAAATATAAATAAGCTGTTTATGATGAACAGGCACTGACAATTTCAAGCTCTCTTAAAGCTCATCTTCAGTACCATTCTACCAGTCTTTTACGCTTTTTTCATCAGCTCACACTACAATCTGGGGAATTTATTCCTTCACTAAAGGCTAATCATAAAGAACTCACCTGGTAATATACCCGGAGTAACTGCTGACTTGAAGCCTGATTCAAAGCCAAGGGAAATCAGAGTCCTTCCATTTACTTTGATGAGATTTGTGTCAGGCTCTAAGTATTTCTAGTAATATGGCACTTTTTGTGATCAGTGAAAACTGATCATGACTGATTTTACAATTAGAAAATACCTTGTATTAAATACTTGTTACAACTAGTTTGATATGAACTCCATCCCACCCCTAAGTGTCTGTATGAACATACCTGCACACAAAACAGATGCAGAGAGGTTACAACCTCGTGCAGGTGTTAATGACATGTTCTTTCCTGGATGAAATCTGTGGATTTGTTTTAGACTTGGGTTATATTTTAGCAAAAGATTATGTCTTGTGCACTCAAATCAGATCAGGGCATATCTAAAGCTTGCAAAATTGTTTAGTTAGTGTTTAATACAAACAAACAGATTATATTAAACCCAAAGTGAACAGAAATAAGAGCTTAAGCTGCTTTGCCCCCTTTCCCCCCCCCCTTTTTTTTGCCTTTTTCAATTTTGCCTTGCAATACTGATTGCATAAAGGGATTGTGGGGGGAAGGAGGGCACAGGGCAGAGATAAACCTCATATAAACTAGAACTGCGAGAGCAAAGTGCATTGTAAGTAAATGAGATTCAGGTAGCTGGCAGCAGTTCAATGAGACATCACGAATCTTCCAGTATTTCCTCCCCAAGTTTTTTTTAAGACTATCACAGTGCCTGAATGAGACAGATGCAGTTTTCTCCAGAACTAGTGAATCTAAATTTCATTCATCATTCATGTAGTAGAGCAGAAAATATACGAATGAAATTAAAAACTGCTTCTCCATTTCAATGTAGCAAGTCTTATAAAACATAATAAACTGTGAAAAGAAAATTAAGGCTATGTAAACACAGGAGAGTCTTGTTTATTTAATGATCACTGTTATGTGAAGGACTGCAACAATAAATACTGAACCATTTATAGTGAACATTTTTTTCAGTCCTGAACAAGAAGGCCTAAGTTTTAGAAAATGATGAGTGATTTTGCATACCCAGTTTGAGATATTTCAAGGACCTGACTTCTCCATGCACAGATCTCATTTTTTCGGTTGGTGGGGGGAGGGTCTTAAATAGGAGTATCACAAATTTTGGGTACCCAAAAATCATTCATCAGCTTTAAAAATGTACCCATATTGTCTAAAGTGTACCTGATAAATTGCCCTTTTGTTGTTGTATGCCCCCTGACAGAAATGGATAGACACAAACTGCACTTGATCTCATATTTGTGAATTGACATGATGTGTGAATGTGACAGTTTCTACAATCATAAATGTGGAATAAAGAGTTTGGATTGTGGCTGAATGCCACCTCTGTTTCTCCCCAAAAACTCTCCTACGTGACAATTTGGTTAATATGGTCCCTGAAGAGGGCAGGCATCCTGTCCCTATAGGTAACCCTGAGTTGTAACCTGAGCCGGATACATTCCTAAGACGGGGGGGAAACCTGCTCCCTCTGCCTACAAGACTGCCATACCCGGGTGGGGGCTTAGGCTTCCTATTGTTCTAAGCAATGCCAGTCTACCCGGCAACCAGTAATGCATTTCAGATTGGTTGGCTTGCAGCCAACAGGTGCTGGCCTCCATTGGACCAGGTAAATGAGGGCATAAGGTCTATATAAGTTAGGGACTACCCAGGAGGAAGGGCAGTAGCCATGATGAAAACTTAGAGAGAAGCTGGAGCATCCAAAACTTGCTCTCTCTTGAAACTCATGGTCAGTAAACTCCTCGCCTCCAGAAGAATCTCCACCTGCCTCTGGATGATACTCGTGAGTAAACTACCTGAGCTCTAACTAGATATACAGCTTGCAGTAACTCAGATGCGTGATCAAAGGCTATCCAGCCACCCAGTTTGCTCTACGGGATTTCTCTGACATTGCTCTACCCTATACCCTATTCCAAACCTACTCCTTGTAACCAATAAAATTTGCCTTTGTACTTAGCATGGGCGACTTATTGGGAGTGGGTCTAGATTATGCCTTGGGGTCCCCTTGGTTCAGCTGACTAAGGGAGACCACTTTTGTGCTTCAGACTAAGGGAAGCACCCCAAGTTCTTGCAGTGGGTCAAGTACCCTTAAGGATTACTAGACCTGTGTTTCCCAGGGGGCAATGGGCCAGGATCAGTCCAGACCCTGGGTGGTGGCGGCATTACCCCCAGGCTACTGGGTGTGCTCAAGGAAGAGGGGGGTCAGCCAGGTGTGAGGCGCCCCCAGGGAGGCACTTAGAGCCTGGAAGGTGGTCGGGCACAGTGAGGTGGGTGGCACCCCCTACTGGCTTGTCACATGGATCACATCATTTTAATCAAAGATATAAACTTCAGTGAACTCTCTGACTTCAAGGTATGTTATAGTACTTTTCTGCCAGGTTTTTAAAGCAACACATTTATTTTGTACATTGGAGATACAGTTCTTATTTGTTTTCTTTTTCAGCAATTTTTATTGGAAAGGATATAAGCATAGGGATTTTCTATGGTGTCTTTTCCTTTTGCTGAAAGAATCAACAGCATACAGGCACAGGCAACATGACACAGCACCCTGAAAGAGGTTAGGAACAATTCTTCTTCCTGGGCAGATTACTATATAATGGCTGGTTTTGGAGTTTCTTTTACATTCCCTTAAAGGAAGGTTCTGTCACTTTTTTCAGGCTGACAGCCCCTCATTCAGAGTAAGTATAGTTTGAATCCCTTGCTTTGTTAGTAAGTAATGTAAGAGTAAAAATGTATTGGTAACAATAAGTCTATATAATTGATGTTGCGTGTGCGTGCATATGCATTTGTGTGCTGCAAGCTGCTGACAGCAGTGGCTTCGAGGGTTAGGTGAGTAGGGAAGCATGGGAGAGATGCAGAGGGCTGCCTGTGTAAACTAAAAATGAGTTGCTGTTTCTACAATAATTAAGGTTAATCTCACAAACAAAGATTTGGGCCATGTTCAAGTTACTCTGGTATTTTCTTTAAAATAATTTCCCTTAATTAAGATCTGTAAAAAAATTTTCAACACTACATCATCCTCTGATTACTTTTTGTATATCTCCTGGATTCTAGCAGAAGAGCACTGTTTTTAAGACATCTGCTTCTGAACATCCTCAGGGACCAGTGTTCAGATATGGAATAATAATTCCAATGTTCTGGCTAAGAGAACACTGTGTTATCTCGGCATTCATTTTATTTATGCTTTACAGTACCCCAAGATTCTTGCATCTTGGATGCCAGGGAATTAAAGTTATTCTAATAATAAATAAGTGTGGCAATAAAAACTCAAGGCTGCTTGATCACTTGAAGAAGGAAACACAGCAAGATTTTGATGTTCATATACCCTTTTCATTCATTTCTCTGAGGGCACAGTGAAGGAAGGAAACGAGCAAAAAGGGCTTAGCAACATGAACTCTCCTAAACAACTATTACACAATTCCTACCTTGCAGAAGTCTGGTTGCCTCCTTACTTATAAACCCAGCCTCTAGCAATAGAATCAGTGAGCAAGTCTTTTTTGCCCCAAAGCTTAAGGGCAGATACATCAGCCCTACTTTTACAAAATTCACCTTAGATATTCACATCAGTTCCCTTTTTCTCTTTACCAGTAACACTTTTGCTTGCTTCCTTCCTGGACATGAAGCATCATCTTCCTGTTTGATTCTCAAATAGCTCAGAAGAAGGACTCCTTCAAAATAGCTTGGAAGCCTTTAGCAGTTTCATTCTTGCATTTGCTAGACAAAATGACATTTTCTGCAAGACCCATCCATCTTTTTGCCCTTTGTTATTCATTGTTGTTATACAGATGCCTAGACATGTCTTCAAGCCATAATAAAACTATTATAAATGCAGTATGTGTTAGCAAATAAAAGAAACTACATTTGTGGCAACCGTACCTACCTGCATTATCTTGATACCCCTCAGTCATAATGTGTGGGACTAATTATGTAAACTGTCAGATTGAGTTGTCATTGTCAAAGTGACATGTCATCCAAAAATGACACACATCACGCAGGGGCCACACACAAAAACCGAAATAAAAACAAAACACAACCCAAAGATCAGACAGCTTACTCTGAGAGAAAAAATCTGATATCCTACTGCAATACAGTTACAAAGAAACATGAAAATCTGGGAAACTGGATATGCAGATTATACTATAACTGGAAAATTTTTGAGCAGGAATAAAATTTAGACATTTGTATAAACAGGAAATGTTATATAAAGCTCACTTGCTGGCATACAAATTAAAATGAGACAATACAACCCCTTAATAAGCCTTCTTTTATGTCTATCTTCTAAGCAGGAATAAGCCACAAAGTCTGCATCTGGACTTTTGTGCTAAAATTTGAAGACCTGACTATATGATTTTGCTCCAGGACTAGCAAAAAAAAAAGAGTCAAACCTAGACACAAACAGCTTCACATTTCTTATTGTTTAGACTCGCCTGTCTTGTAAGCTTTCTAAGAGCCACACACGTCACTCTTCATTATTACAGAATGAAAGTGTTTCAGTTATTTCATAATTTTATCACGTGAAACATAGCAAGGATCTAGTTTATATTGGCAAAGTTGTTCCAGTTTAATTAAATCACTTCTACATCAATTTAATTAGACAAATGCAAGCTGCCTAATACAGACGCATTTGCTTTAAATTATTGTAATCTCCCCAGATACAAACATCAGGCTGCTCAGAGGTACTCTCTATCCTTCTTTATGCAGGAGAGGCAGGACCTTCAAGTAAGTTGACATCTGAAGACTGCTGGCCTTTGAAATGAAATGTTACAGACAGTTGCTTGCATTAAACTGGAGGTAATATGCCAGAAATTAGATGAGAATCAGTCTGACGGATGAGAGTCAGCTGCTGGACAATCTGTAGAACAAAGGATAACCACCCGCTAAAAACCATGCCCTTCCACCTAGTAAGGGGCAGCAGATCAAAAGGCAGACAATATGACAAACTGGCGCAGCAGGGACCCAAAAATACCATGTCCTAAATGCTAGTGCCGTTTGAGTGCCTAGTTCCGTTTTCCATTTACCAACATGTAAGTGGTATTTTGGCTCTTCCGTGTAGTTTGCAATTCTGTTACTGGGCAGTTCACGTTCACTAAAATACACACTGGTAGGCAGCTACATTCATGTGTACTCTGGGCATGCATAAGTCACAGAATTCTGCCCAGCAAAAAAAAGTTATGATGGAGAAGGTGCGGAAGGACAGTTTTGCACTTCCTAGACTAGTACCCTAATAATTCAGCTCTTAGGACTAAAACATGGGAAGTTTCTTCCTCTTCTCCACCTAATTTTTCATGCCTAAGCCCCCCCACGATTCTGTGACTTACACATGCCCAACAAATGTAGCCTACTGAGTATGCACAGTAGATTACACAACCCTGCTCAGGTTATATTTATTGATTATTGGATCTATATGCCACCCTTCCCAACAAAGGCTCAGAGCAGCTTACAGTAAGAGTCAAAATAACTTCACGGCTGGAAGACTTCCACTTAGGGTGCAATGCCAGTGTTCAAATGATCTGGTGGAAGTTTAGCAGTCTAGTTGGAGCAGTCAGATACCCTACTGGCTAAACAGTGGACAAGCATTTACAGGGCCATCTGCTTTCTCTGTAGAGGGCACTTGGCCAAGGGTCCCAGAACCTGCATCTCAGCATGTTTTGCAGGCTCCCTACTCTGCTAGGAAACAGGCAACAGCACCTGAGGCCACAGTTCAGGACACTGGGCACCAGAGAGAGTGACTGGCCCCTACCAGTGCTTGACTACAGAGCAGGTTGAGGCCAGGGTGGGTAGTGAGTCATTTGTCAACGTGACAAACCTATGAAAACTAAACCTATGAAAATTTAACAGGTTTAAGCAAGGATCAAACCAGTTTATGGAGAAACTAAATTACAGTCTCCCTTAGTTAAAATGAGGCAACTTTTCTAGTATAAACAAAGAGAAAAAAGAATCACATTATGGCCTCATGGTCACACTTCATGTAATTGTATTTGTCTGTTTAATAGTAGTGGCAACATAATGGGGATGGTGAAGTACAGGAAAGAAAGAAACAATCCTTGGACCCCAGAAGATCAATGCCTCTTGTTTCATTGCACGTGTTGTAGGATTTAACAACAATGGCAACAATGATCTGCCTAAAATATTGACCCAGCTATTTACCCAGCTATATTCTCCTTTTTTCTAGCTACTTTGCTTCATTAAAACTTTAAAAGCGATCTGACTGCCGGCCAAAGTTTGGAAGTAGCCGTGCCATTTTTGGCTTTTCTATAATTTATATGAAGAAGCTCTTAGAGCCTCATTTTTTTCTCAAAAAATTTTTTCTTTCTGCTTACTTGTTACTGTAGTGATACTAGAGATACAAAATTTTGTTTTATTTAACTTGAAAGAGATGTGAATTGAAAGATTTCTCTGCTTTCAACTGTAGTAGTCTGGGTTTTTATGTTATTTACTGTTGCACCAAGTTAAAAAAAGCTTTAACAAAAATGCAAGAAAAGTTTTAAACAACCTTGAACAATAGACCTGCTTGCATTTACACATCCCTTTTGGGGCCCAAAGGAAAGTACAATCTAGTGATAAGGATTCATTATGACAACTTGAAGGTTATAGAAGAACTGTATCCTCCATAGTGTTTTCTTACTCTTCTCAAATTCTGCTACCTGAGGTTCCTGACCATGCACTTGATGAGCTACATAAAGTTAATATATCTCACAACTATATCTAAAACCATCTTGTTTCAAAATTGCATCACTCTTGTATACTAAGCACCTAATCTCACCTACCTAACAAAATACAAGAGCCCTTTTTTGCAAATTACTAAAATAATACTTCTTGCCTTAACTATTAAGGTGACATGCAATAAGCGATTGAATTAATATTTGCTGAAATAATGTACTGACAACATCAAGAATATTGACCTGCCCTTTTTTTTAAATGAAAGTGATTACAAAAATACATCCTAAGTAACAGTAAAGTATACTGTTGTCATTCCTACCAGAGATACTTGGTATTAAAGATTGATAGATTTTCAAGAGCAACGACAGGAGGAAAAATGGGAACACACCAGGTATGATGGTGGTGAGTTCAACGGATGAAGATCAAAGACTGGAAATGATCCTCTTTGATGTTCCAGCACTATCTTTGCCTCATGAACAGTACAATTACTAAACACCCTGGAGAGACAGAATGGAGCAGGTGACCATTATAGCAATGTAAGATTATTTTAATCTGTTGAATACTGTATTCAAGGTATTGAGACAGCATTAAGTAGATTTCCACAAGTAAGATTGTACTTGTTAGTCACTTCTTGGAGAAAAAGGATAAACAGATTTGATAAGTAATCACCATGTATGACATTCTAATGTACAAACCTATTTTTGAATGTACAAATGCATTTTACAATAAGCAGTTAAAAACTATATAAATATATTAATCATTGTTGGGTTTCTATAAGATAAAATATGTAATTATATACTTTGGTAACAAAATAAAATGATCAGGCCAACTGCTGTCTTTCTGTGAAAGGTCAAAGCCTTTCTCCTTCCCACGCACCAATGGGAAGATAGAGTATGGAGACAGAGTATACCCCATGTTTGACATTCCAAGAGTTTTCTTCTGTGTGTTTTTGTGAGGGAGGGTGATGGAGTGGTGGGGCAGAGGGGTTTGGAACCAGGACCAGGAATAGTGTCAGAATAGCCAGAGTGTCCATGACATCCTCCCCTACAAACCCAGCCCAGGAAACATGTCAGATTATACTGGGCATGGGAACTAAGGGGAAGATGTAGCTGCAGTGCATCATGCTCCAGCTCTTCACAGGTAGCTGGCACTCCGTGTGGGTTTGAGGCTAGGCAGAATATTAAAAATATACATATAAGCAGCTCCCTTACAGGGACCACTGTGCAAAAACATAATTATAGAGTTGATCCTGCCTCAGGCAGGGAGTTAGACTAGATGACCTCTGGAGGTCCCTTTCAGCCTTCTCTATGATTCTATAATGCAGCAGAGAATCTGGTCCATAACTTCTAAATGAAAAAGAAGGAGTTTCTCTCTGCCTTCTTGTTTTCATTAACTCTTGACAAAAGTTATTATTCAGACCCATATACTTCATTACATCCACATCTGTCTGTGCCACTAGTCCTACTAAACGAAACTACTTCCTGACATCATCACTCAATCCTACTTTCTCCCACATGCCACTGACTGTTACATCTTGCACAAATTCATATGGGGACCTGAACTGTTTGCTTAGAAGATGCACCAACTATCCTGCAAGTTGGGAAACTTTCTTAATTAAATGTAAATAAGATTATATCTTGCAAAGACATTCATAGTATAACAATATTTAACTCTATAGCAAGATAAGAATTTAAA